>NC_056752.1:45072500-45792500 GCF_018687715.1 Carya illinoinensis
TTTGTTCATTCAAGCTTTAAGCTTTAAGATCAATTAAAGGGGAAAAGGACGGCAAAGAAGACTTCAAAGTCGTACCGTGTTCATGAAAAAAAGAGTGGAAGGCGTGGGGCAGCCCATACAGACCGAGAGAGCAGAAGGAAAAAGGGAAATTGTGCTATTAAGTTTCGAGGGAATCATGTCGAATATACCCTTCCTTCATTTTTGGTTTCTGAAATGAAATTTCGACGAAACGTGAAAGGGCTCAGGTTCCGGAAATAGGTGGTAGGTCTGTAAATTCAAGACGAAAATCATTTACGGAGAAACGAATATTCTAACATTGCTTACAACTTGGTGAAAAGTCCAAAGTTTTTAAAGCTGAAGACAGACGGTCAGGTAGGCGGTGCCAGCAACCAAGATATCCCACTTATATTTTGTGGTCGTGCTTGCTTCGTACCTCGCATTGTCCGGAATCCGTATGTCATATTTTCTCTTGACTCTCCCCATAAAGGACTAAACGTACAGTTGAATTTCTTCCGTCCGAAGAAAACTCCATCGCCTCAGAAAACATCTCCTTCCATTTTTTTGTCCTTCTTTTTCTAAATTAAACGTTGTTTCTACTTTTATCAACGAGTTTAAGCACTTTCCCAACCCCCCCCCCCCCCCCCCCCCCCCCTTTTTTCGGCTCCGAGTTGGGTCCGAGTAAAGTAATAGTATTTTCACTTTGTGAAAAAAGGTAGCTTTAGCCTTTTTGCTTGTGGGATGCATCATCATTATTATTACTTGCGGCTCTTACATTAACAAGTTAGGGATGATATTGCCAACCAAACCACACTTTAAAGAAGTAAATATCTGTAATTAGGATACGAAAGTGATAAGCCTCAAACAGCATCAAGCACGCCTTGATCGATTCCGAATCACACCGCAATATATATGGTCTTTTTGAGTGTAGTGGGTATTTAGTACCAATTAAGAAGCATGCACTCGCACTATCAACATCCACATATCTTAAATATAGCATATTATTGTTTCTGTCCATGCGTTGTTTTTCATGCACATTGAATCAAAAGCTTTAGCTAGTCTGATAAAAAAAAAAAAACGAAGGAATTGCATTACATTCTCACCTCCATTTTGATTCTTCCAATTTACAGGACGATCCCATGAAGCGGATCAGCTGCAAGTTTTATAGTATAATATTAATATTTGGAGGAAAAAAAAAATATCACGTTCTTAATTATATTATATTATATATAAGTCACGACTTGGAAGATGGTCCCTGTTTTGAAAGGCATACTTCTGGACTGAACTACGGGATTAAAAGTCTTCGCATCTTGTGTGCTTTTGTACCTTCCATTGTCCGGATTCCGTAGCGGCATTTTGCATCCTACTCCCACACAACTCGATAGATTTGGCCTCCAACGCTTTGCTTCCTCCAAAAGCCATGAAAAGCATGGCCTCATATCACATCCCAACTTTTTTCTAATTCCTACCTCCCTTCTTTTCCACTTTTTTGTTTTGTTTTATTTCCTTCTTTTTCAAGGGTCTTACTAGAAAAAGGTTACCTGCCACTAGTCACTTCCCCGCAATCATCTCCGACTGAAGAAGCTAGCATTTCTCTAGAAGCATCCTCGGATGACGTGGTTCCTCCTAGAATATATATATATATATATATATATATGTACCAACCTTATTCATCATTTATCCCTTTCTTTTGACTTAAATATTTAAATTTTATTACATATAAATACAGTCGTATATTAACTTATATATTAATATTAATTTATTTATATTTAAAATTTAAATTAATATTATTTTTAATAAAATTTACTATTTAAATTAATATTATTTTTAATAAAATTTACTTTTTAACCAATCACATCATATTAATACACAGATCAATACAAAATTATACTTATAATTATATTTTTTCTAAATATTTAACTCATGTACAGTTTGTCTTTCACAATATGATCATCATTGTTTAATACGACTTGTTTGAGCTAAATGCTGCATGACTTCATATCTTATGTCTATCCTTCTGCGAGCTGTACTCCCATGCGCGCTTTAATTTGGATGAAGATGGCATTGTAAATAGAAAAATTTTAAAGAAAAATATAATTATAAGTATAATTATGTATTAATCTGTATATCAATATGATATGATTGGTCAAAAAGTATATTTTATTGAAAATAATATTAATTTAAATTTTAAGTATGAATAAATCAGTATTGGTATACAGATTAATATATAACTGTATTTATAGATTAGTATGTAACTGTGCTTGTATGTAATAAAACTTAAATTTTAAATAAAAAAATTTTAAATATAAATTCATACGTCACAAATCATATATTATATTATTTTTTATTTTTTATTTTTACTAAATGTTTAAGGATGATTTGATTGCATGCAGGCAAAAGGGGTAGTAGCATTTTATAGCAAATACATTGCCATCACGTCACGCCTTGAAGCGAGTCATGTTGATCAGTAGCAAGCGAACCTTTTCTCATAGCATCAACCTAATTTTTAAATTTCAATCCCTCCTCCATCACTGCCACCTGCAATCAGCAATGGTGTCTCTACCTACCTAAACTTGTACGATTATTAAAATTGGATAATGCGCCTTCCCCCATGTGTCGTTCAGTGACTGGGAAAAGAAAAGAAGCAATACAAGACTCCCATGTGGTTGTACAGATGTTTGCTTTGGAAATGTTCTGTGCATGATAATTAAAGGCAATCATTCTTTAAATATTTGATATATGTGGGAGATAGGTTATTGTGATAATGACTCTTTGTGGCCGAGAGGTTTTCTTAAAATTCACGAGTACTGGAGCAAATAGTGGTATTAGTTCATTGAATTTTTATATTTAAATCCCCTAAATTCCTTGTGTTCATGGTGAGTGTTTGTATTGAATGAATATATTTTTTTTCTTACTGATTAAATTAAATGATTTTATAAAGAAATAAACAGATCATATGAATTGTACAGATAATATAAATTATATATACATAAATTTATAATATCATGATCTCTATCTGTCGTTGTATTAAACCATCTAATTCAATGAAAGATGCACATATCTTATTACTTATAGATAGCAGGCATTGCACCTATCAGCGTGAAAAAGATGTACCAGCATATTGAATTACTACACCTCTCTATGCAGTATGCAATTATTTATATATATATATATATATATAGCAATGCAAGAATGAAGATTAGAGACGGAAACTACATTATTGGCTACTAATTTTACACATGTTGAGCAAACAATGCCATAACATTTTTCTTTATGATAAATTTAGTTCCTTGTCAAGTACTAGTGGGACCTTTGATTCCGTTCATATCCAGATTACAGGGCTCCCAACTATTTAGAATTACTCATCGGAAAATATCATATTTACTTTCATGATATGCATACAAAGTGATTTTTTTACATCAAATACTTAAATGAATAATTATTTAAAATTAAATATATGAGAAAATTAAGAAAGAATAATAGTATTTGTTATTTTAAGTGCGTATTTCTATATGCTACATTTAAATGATTTTCTATATCAAATATTTAAATAAATATTATTTCAGATATATATTTATCTGATTAAATATGAGAAAACAAAAAATAATAATAACATACCAAAAAAAATTCGTAATTCATTTCCACAGCAATTTCTCCTTCTGTACGATACAGTTTTAATCCAGACGTACAAAGGAAAAGTTGGACTGGATTCCCATCCATTCGGAGTCCCCGAGTCTGATCCCCCCTGCTCCCCAGTGAAGTCGAGGGCAGTCCCGTAATTCAGCCAAACTACCTGACAGTTTCCTGATCCCACGGCTCCACAGTTACTGCGTATCATGCCGTTGGATTTACCCACGTGCACAGTATGCATTTGTGCATTGCCCACGCTGCGAATATTCCCCTAAAACATTCCGAAACCATTTCTCTTATTTAAAACACTACCAGCCCCCCACCCTGCCAAACTCAAAACTCACCCCCACCCTCACCAGAACCCAAAGGAATGACCGAAGCTCTAAACCTAGCCTACCAGCTGTGCGAAGAGATCGGCCGGGGACGATTCGGCGTCGTTTTCCGCTGCCTCTCGCCTGAAACCGGCATCTCCTACGCCGTCAAGTCCGTCGACAAGCGGCTCACCCTGGGCGATTCGCTGGACGCCCAGTGCCTTCTCATCGAGCCCAAGATCCTTCACCTCCTATCCGCACATCCTCACATCATTAACCTCCACGGCCTCTTCGAGGATGAGATGCACCTTCACATGGTCCTCGATCTATGCTCTTCCGACGACCTCCACCAGCGGATCGTGACTCGCCGTGCCATGCCCGAACCCGAGGCCGCCAACGTCATGTCCCAGCTCCTACAGGCCGTGGCCCACTGCCACCGACTTGGCGTGGCCCACCGCGACATCAAACCCGATAATATCCTCTTTGACGAGTGGAACCGCCTCAAACTCGCCGATTTCGGATCGGCCGAGATATTCAAGGACGGCGAGCTCATGAGCGGCGTCGTCGGCACGCCGTACTACGTGGCGCCAGAGGTCTTGGCCGGGAGGGACTACTGTGAGAAGGTAGACGTGTGGAGCGCCGGTGTCGTTTTGTATATAATGCTCGCGGGGTTCCCGCCGTTTTATGGTGATTCCGCGGTGGAGATCTTCGAGGCGGTGCTGAGGGCCAATCTTAGATTTCCGGCTAGATTTTTCCAGTCGGTGTCCCCGGCGGCAAAAGATTTGCTCAGAAGGATGCTCTGCAAGGACGTGTCCAGAAGATTCTCGGCGGAGCAAGTTCTGAGTAAGTGCCTCTCGTTTGCTTATTTCGTCTTATGCTCTGTTTGGTTGCCGCGGAAGCTTCCCTTTTGCTTTCCTCATAGCCAAACAGGTTTCGAAAATTGAATAATATTTTCCCTGAGAACTTTTTATATAAATTAAAACGGTGAATCCTAAAGCTGTAACGCATTACCAAAAGGAAATTAAATATTAAATATAAAGTTCGCTTTAGATCCTGCATCCGATTTTTTAGATTTCTTTTTTGAACGAGCGATTAAAAACGGAGTAGCAACAGAGTGAAGAACTGGTGAGGTTTTGCTTTAGGTGATGAACAAAAATATAAGAAATTGATGATTACTGAGAGGTGGTGGTTTTATTTGAAACAGGGCACCCATGGATAACCGGCGGCGGTGGAGGAGGTACCTGAGCAGTAACTGAACTAGCTTGGAGAAAGAAGAAATCATGATAAGCAGCGACTGTACATTACTTGTGGTTGAAGACCCTGTAGATATTTTTCTGGAAGCGAGTTGTTTTTTTAGAAGTTTAATTCGCTTGAGCCGGCCGTGTAAAGCTTCAGGAATATATAGCCGTATAGGGAGTGAGAGTAAGTCTGAGTGAGAGCAAGGAAGAGACTGTTTGTTGTGTTCGAGTTTGCTCTTCTTCGCCTTCTTTTTTGGTTTTTTGTTATCTCTGGATGTTGAAGGTGGAAATGGCAGAGGCTTATGGCCGTCGGATATATGTCACATGTTATGATATAATATGCAATGAAAAGTTTCGGAGTTCCACTAAGGTCGGTTATTGTTGGTTGATTATGTCTTCGTAAATCTTCTGTGAGAACCTCCTACGGAAGGACATCAAATCATTCTCAATAAATTTCTTTTATCATGATTTAAAAAAAAAAATTAAAAAAAATAGAAGTGTTTGTTGCACATCCACCCTCGCCCATTGGTGGATCGACCATAAAGCCATTCGATTAGATCATCTCCATTGGGAGGATAAGTTCGATCATCTCAACAGTACTTCTCATATCATTCAATCCAACAAGATAGCAAGGTCCATTGCCAGGGATGGTCAGTCTTCCTCCCAAATAGGGCAGTTGGTTCACCTGTGGTAGTGACGGGTTGTGGACGGACCATTTGGGGTGGACGAATCACCCATGGCCCCTCACCTCTTTTTTTCAATCTGGTTTTTTATTTTTAAATGGATTTTTGAATGTGTGGGGTTTGTTTTATTTTTTCGATAGAAATTGATATGTCATTTTATTTATTGGATGATTTAAAAAGATCAAATTATTTGAGGAGATGGTTGTGGATCTCATCATTTTATATTAAGAACAAGAGTAATAAATTAGTTTGTACCCATAACCATGATTCTAGGAGAGTGTTAAGGGAGCAGCGATTAGGGGTGTAACTAGTCTGTTTTGGATAAAATTTAAAATTGAACCAATAGACACTGGTTTTATATTTTTTAAAATCGATTATACATCAGTTATTTTCTTAAATTAGTATTTCGGTTCGGTTCAGTCCAGTTTTTTAATTTTAATAAAATATATATTTATCATAAATAATTTGTTTTAAAAACAAATTGCTATGTCAAAAAATTCTATTATAAAAATAAACTATTATATAAAAAAATTGCTATGTAAAAAAAAAAAAATCTATTTTGTAAAAAAATTATGCTATTAGTATAGTTTTATATAAATTATATGCTAATATATGTAATTTATATTTATTTACTAATGTCTTATGTATTTATAAAAAAAAATATAAAGAGTTAAGTATATTAGGCCATCAAAATTTAGTAATAATATTTGAGTTATTTTATTTCTTTTTTAGTTCTTACTTCTTATGAATTTATGATAAAATGTTATTAATAAATAATATATACTTATAATATTATATATTTAAATCATATGATCAATTAAATTTTCATGTTTAAGATTAAATTTTTATTTTATAAATTATAATAATATTATCTTATATATAATTATAATTTATATTATTATATATTATATACAAAAATTATATATAATATATAATATTAAATAAATAATATATTAAATAGTACCGGTCCGGTCTAATTATAACCAAAATTGAAACCGAACTGGTTCCAACCGGTTTTCCATTTTATGAAACAGGTTCCGAACCAGAACAGTTCAAAACCGGCACAATCGGGCCGATCCGGTTTTCTGATTTACCGGTTAAAATTTACATCCCTAATAGCGTCTTTAAAGCCTATTTGGATAGTTGAAATGTTTTGTCTTGTCTTATTTTATTATTATAATTTTTTCAAAATTTTATATAAAATATAACAAATAGTTTAATTTTTTTAAATCTTAAAATAATAAAAATATTTAAAAATAAAATTTTAATAATATTTTATTAAACTTTTAACTTTTATTAAAAATTATTTTATTTTCCAAACGGCACTTAAATTGTGGTGTCTTTACTGTCCAAAGTCCAAACTCGTTTTCTCTTTCTTATTAAGGAGAGTACCATGAAACGACAGATAATAATATGTTGAATCTTAAAAAACTAATTTAAGTCTTGAGGATTATTAACCTATTGATCATGCAATACATGTTATCCAAGGAAATGTAATAGCGCGTGAAGTTCACATGCAATATCGTGACTCTTAAATCTGCATAGAAGGTAGTAGATCAAACCCTCAATTGAAGTATAATAAGAATAAAATAAAATAATTCAAAAAAAAAAAACCCTTATAAACAAATAGGTTGAGGAAACGAGGAAGAGTGGGTCCACTTTTTAAAGAGTAAAGAGAAAAAGGAAAAAGAAGGAAAGATTGACTATGTGTGGGCTTTAAAGTAAGGAAGAGGAGATCGGCTGTCGTGTAATTGCTGTCTAATATCGGATGTATCAATGTTGTTATTCGATTATCAGTATTAAATTTGTTTATCCAAAATACAAGTCTTGTTCTTTTGAAGAGAGAGAGAGAGAGAGAGAGAGCAAATGATGGTGTAATGCCGTACTTATTATTGTTATTATATTTTATTTTTTAAAGTGTGTAAATGAGCAGCCAAACCGTACTTATGAATTTTTGTGTGGGAACTTTAAAACTAAAATTAAAGAAAAAAAAAAAAAAAGGGCGGACCAAGGGATCGGCGCTATGGGTTATCAGAGAGAGTAGTCTGGCCGATCTTGAATTTTGGTTAAATTATAGTTAAGTAGTTTAAAAACTTTCTACACTAAGTTTAGTAATTCTATTTTAATTTTAATCATCTCTTCTTTACGGTTAGTTAAATAATATTTTGGTCATAAAATAATTTTTTTATTTTTATTTTTATTGCGTGTCACATCTAAAAAGACAAATTATCAACTATTTTTATTATAGCCTCTCAAAATTTTTTTGATTCTTTTATTCGATAAGCTTATGCTACTTGATGTTTATTGTTACATCAAATTCTTCTGATTGTATAATTTATTTTTAATATTTTAATAAATTAATTAACATTTTATAATTTTTTTAAATCGTGAAATTAGACTAAACAGATTTTATAATTTTTCTTTTTCTCTATTATCTTCCATTTTTCAGGTTAGCTTTATATTGAGATTTTTTTAGTGAAAATTTTAGAGTCATATATGGTGGAAATAGGCTAAATAATCAATATTTTAATAAAATAATAATAAATTTAAAGAGTTTACTATTTATTATTATTAAAAAATAGTTAACTAAATTTATAAAAATAAAATTTTTAATTAAATTTTAACCAGACTGCTAATAATCTGGATCCCTGCTCCAGCATGGAAAATCCTGCCTACATGCCTACGCAAAACTCTAGGCCCACGTTAATCGCTTACCGAATCCTGTATCCATGCTCCAGCATGGAAAATCCTGATTACACGTGGCGTTCACGACGACAATCCGTCCTTGACCAGAAGACAAACTGAGTTTTCCCCCCCGTTTAGGAGGAATTCAGCGTGGGGCCGTGGATTTTTTGGGGGTGTTATATGACTTTAAAATTTAAAAAAAAATATTTATAATCGTGATTATGTAACTGACATGCAGTTATTTAAAAAAAAAAAAATTAATATAAGAGTTATATAAAAATATTAATTTTTTAATTATAAATCTTACTCTTTTATATAAAAATATTAATTTTTTAATTATAAATCTTACTCTTTTTTAAAACGATTACACGACGTTTATAATTACACAACATTACATAACATTACCCTTAAAATTTTAGAATTTATGATCTAAACTTTGACTTTGGGTAAATAACACACCTCGTCAAAGTGTCGGTACAAATACAATACTGAAGTATTTCTTAAATAAAAATTACAGACTGCACACTATCGCAGTAGCGTGGGGGGCAAGTCCAATCATCCTTAGATAAATTACTTTTAAAATAATAATTAATTAGTTTGAACCAGATATTGGAGCTTACTATATTAAATTGTATCCATGAATCTAAAGATAATAACTTAAAAAAATCATTACAAAAATCAAATTCCATTACTTCCCACTATCCAATACATAAATTTATTGTCACCATCACCCAGGTCTGATGCATTACTAGGGACCCCCAAAAACTTATATAAATATTACGTCATGACCTGGTCTTCCTCGACGTGTTCCATAAATTCTGGATTGAAACAGAGTCAATATCCGTTTGGCACGACAGAATATCCGTTTGGTCCATGCATACTCTCTCCCCACGACAACTATTAATCGAAATAAATAGTATTTATATTCTTTTTCATTTTAATCGAAATAAGTAGTATTTATTTAATGTAAATTATAAACTATTATATTGATTTCACACGTCAATTAAAAATATAATAATTAAAAAATTAGCTTCCCCAGTTGACAATTAATAATAGAAATCGACGTGCGGCTCACTGAATCAAATACTGAAAGGAACATCCATCCTCCATTTTAATTTCTTGTGAAAATGAAACACCCTGCCAAATTTGCTGTTGTTTTCACTTGGACACAAATTAGAAGTTAATGACTTGGAAAGCGATTACATAGAAATTGTGTGTGTCGTAGGCATGCAGGCAGAGTTGAAAAAGAAACTTTGTCTGTATTCTTTTGCCGCTAACGTTGGTATTGGGTAGAAAACGTCAGCACGCACGAAGAGAGTGGGCCCTGTGACGAGTCGGATGACACAAACAGCGAATAATAGAGGCATCAACTTGGGAAGAATTTAAAAGAAGGAAAAATTTAATTATAAATATAATTATATATTAATATCTGTATTAATTTAATGTAATTGATTAAAAATTAAATTTTATTAAAAATAGTATTAATTTAAATTTTAAATATAATAAAATTAATATTAATACGTAGATTAATATATAATTTTATTTAGATATAATAAAATTTTTTTAAAAAAAGTTAGAGGATGAAATGACATTGACGTAACCCAAGCTGCAGTTGTATATCAAGGCAGCGAGGCCCCCCCTGTGCCCCCAAAAAGGCAAAAACTATTTCCCTAATTTCACTGCACATGCACTTTCTTGGTGATATGTTTAATGCCATTAACTGTATGACATACTTGATCACGTACAAAACAGCAAAACAAGACAGACACAACTGTAGAGCTATTAAATGCATTATATGAATTTAATAATTTGAACTAGGATAATGCTATTCGGCCGATTCAATATTACCGCTGTTTTGCTGGATGTGGATATGCCACTTGTTAAATAATTTATAAAATAAAACAAAACAAAACTTCTTGAAGCTATTCCTAAGCTCTGTAGAAAGCCCTCGACCCCATCCAGAATTGTGATTTTTTCTCTCCAAATCGACCTCGAGTGGAATCCTAGAGTCTTTCCATCTATTTTGTTCTTTCCACTTACCATTTCCTTATTTCTATTTTTTTTTTTTATAATTACAGAGCTCGGTGTGTGAGCAATTTAGTATGACAGTATTTTATTCTTGTGAAATTCATGGTAGAAGCCACAATGAAGATCCTATAAAGATTTGCAAAAATGGGTGATCTATGTGAAAGCCATGGCATAAGCCAAAGGAAGCTTGCAAAAATGGGTATCAAAGTATTTTGGTCCATCACCATGGCAGCCCTCTTCTCTAAATTCTATCTCCAATGTTTAAAACGAAAAAAATATGAACCTAGGTCTCAAAACCGCTGGTACGTGTGTCTAACGATATTTTGATAGAATGTTTCGCTTTGGACATGAGTATGGCCAAAGTTTTTCCTGTACCATTTGATTAATTTTTCTCAAACATTAAAAGAAAACAAAAATAAGAGGAAATGATCAAGCACAGATCTAAGAGCTCTCTTGATAAGTAGACGACGGTAGCTTGGACGGAAAAAATTATTCTTCATTTCGCTCGAAGTCAATTTGTGGGAAAAAAAAATGGATCTGCAGACACAGCAGAGGGCAGCAGCTTGGATGATAATTGAGACCGATTTGCTTCTTCATTTTCGTTTACTTTGGATGAACTGATAGATGAACATATAAAAATTAGTTTTTTTTTTTTTAATATAAATACATGGCTGCCACGTAGTGAAACCACGTCAAGCGGTATAAGGGAGCAGTAACAAGCAGGGGGCTAAGAAGCTTGACCCTTTGAACCAACATTTAACAAGCGATCATGATTGATGCTACCCTATCTGATTAAGTATGTGGTACAATCTTCTAAGTTTTTCATCACCATTGTTTCATATAAAGGATATGGACTCTATCAAAGTTTCTATCCATATTTAAATATATATATATATATATATATATATCTATATATGTTAACAATATAATACAAATAATAAAATTTATATTTTTTTTATCAATTTAAACTTTTGAGATAAATGAAAATTTTACATGATAACAGAGCAGACGAATGAATTCGAATTCTAACTCTACACTATCTCACTTAATATTTCATGTATTAGGTCTACTCATTAAGGGTGAGTCTAGCCACATGTAAGGATGAATATTAAAAATATAATATAAATAATAAAATGCACATATGTTTTAAATGAGAAAATTTTTGCTATTTTTATAATATACAATCATTTTTACCATCCTTTACACAATTATGTTTTAAATGAGTCATATTTTTATAAAATAGCTTATTAAAGTAATATCGTTTTATAAAAATATCCTAAATTTAAAAATTAGTTATATAAATAGTTTGTCAAAATTTGTAAATCCAAAATAGATAAGCTCAAAATGTAAAGTTTAAATTATTTAGTACTTTCTTTTCATTTTGTGTGGGGACGTTGGGGTTAGAAGGGACCCCCACGCGACAATGTGGACCATAAAATTCTGTTGTGAGCATTGACAATAGCTTACGCATCTCTATATTTAATTTTATATTTGCATAATATCTTTTTAAATTAGTTTATAATGAATTATGTATTTTTAAAATTTTGCATAGTTATAAATAGTATTTATTTAAATATGAAAAAACACTTTTTCACTCTCTAAACTTATTTTATTGTTTATTTTTCTCTCCTACTTATTAAAATCAATTTTGTAGAATTTGTATTAAGTTGATGATTCAATATCATACAAAGTGTTTTTTAGTATATATTAATATTTATCAATAAAATTGTTCATTTTGATATATGTAATTGGTAATGTTTAGAGATATAAAATTGGTATTTTTGAACACATTGTGTTAATTGTAAAATATATAAAAATAATAATTTTAAGAAAAATTAAAAATTAAAAAAATATTTTATTATTATTTGGTTCAAAGATGCATAATTTAATATGAAAGTTTTTCTTGATATGTAAAATCAATCTTTAGAAGATGTGATTTTGAATATCCATATAGAGAAATCAATATTAGTGCTCTGAATGATAGATGATCTAACAAACTGGTCTAGAGTTTTGCTTTAATCTCAGACTGGCCTATGCTGTGAAAATTCTAAAATTGTTCCTTCGTATTATTTACAGATTGACCTCTACATATATTTTCTATTAACTCTGTGATTAAAAATGCTAACATGACTATTTGTCATGTTACAAGCTCTAATCATGTTTGGAAAAACCTATAACAGCTCAATTCATCTCATTTACTTATTATAATTTTTTTTTAAATTTTTATACAAAATATAATAAATAATTTAATTTTTTCAGATCTTAAAATAATAATAATATTAAAAAATAATATTATAATATTATATTTAATTTTGAGTAGAGTAGGATTGGATCCCCCCAAAAAAAAGGAGTAAAACAGAGAGAGAAAATGGGCTTTATGACTACTACCCTTGTGTTTGACTGTGGGCTAGAGTCTAGACATAGAAGCAGGCCATTGAATCTATTAGAGGCAGCTTTAGAATGGGTATGGTTTCTCTATGAGCTCGTGCAGTTCATATAAATCGTGCTAATGGGCTTTAGTATCGGTATAAAAAAGAAAGAAAAGACAACCAAAAAAAAAAAAAAAGTTGTTTTTAAGTGAGGGATGCTTAGGGTATGGGCATGTTAGGAGGCATTATGATATGGGCCTCGTGTAATCTACAAATAGGCAGCAGCATAAATTTCAGAGACTTCTTCAACTTCCCATTAATATGAATCTAATATATATATATATATATATGAATCTTCAGTCATTTCATAGTTACCACCAAGACAGTTGTCCACCATATGTTGATCAGTGGACTCATTAGAAACTTCTTAGACGCTTCGTAGTTATAGAATTTAATCAATGGAGCCCTACAATGATTGACGTGAGAGAGAGGAAAAAAAAAAAGTCTTGTGTTTTGCTTTGGAGAACAGAAAAAAAGGTTTTTGTGAAATGAAATCATAGAAGGAAACTTGGATTCCTTTGCTATCTATTCAAGAGCCATTATCATTATGGTATACTAATCGCTATCTATTGCATAGAAAGTGATAATGCAATCAACAGGGATAAGAAAATAATTTAAGCAAAACATCAACGATTCATTTCACAAAGATTAAGAGCACAAGTTGAGGAGCCAATCATCGTTCCCTTTCTGAAACAGTAGAAGAATTTCCAGTATCGTGATGCACATGCAGATGGGAACACAAACACTTGTGCCAGTATGGGGTCTATATAATGGGTCCCTCGCAAATTTTAATTCGAAGCAATAAAGGGAATGGGCCCAGTGAAACATTCAATTTCACATGCATACGCACCCCTAATAAAGGACAACGCGGTTGGGTTCTGAAGATTTCCTGTCAGTTTGGCGCCTAGGAAGTCCTCCGGAAAACGAATGGCTGTAAAGGGCTGTGAAACTTTAACCAAAGTCTCTCTTCTTTTACAGGACTTTCTGTAAAAACGGGTAATAAAACACCACCCCCCCGGTCCAGGACTCATGACCAGCCTCAAGACTCCACTGTTGTAGACTAGGCTTACTTCGACTGGAATCTGTACGAAATTGATTATACCATACATGATAACCTCATTCTTCAGTCTTGAGGCTAGGCTTAGATTACTTCATAATCAGCCGTCTATCACACGGTTACACAACTAATTTATGACAATGACGCCAACGCGCTTGAACTATAAGCAAGAAGCAACCACCAATTTGAGTCCAACGAGAATATTTCGCTTTCACACAACATTGGACTCACAATGTTGTGACAACAAATAGCAATGGATTTGTTGATGAGAAGACAGCGCATAAAGATGAAACGGCTCATTTTTTGCGTTTCAATTACCTTCTAGGCAATTTGAAAAATGAAGACGAGAATAACGGGGGTAAAAACAGCAGCAGTATTATTTTGTGATGATTATAGTGGAAGATTATGCTTAATGGTGACGCATAGATCAAATCCAATAAAATTACAGGAGAGAGCGGGGAATGTATAGTATACATAAAGGTTTCTTTTATACTTCCAATTGCAGTATTACAAAGATAAAACAAAGAAAGCGGGGAATGTATAGTATACATAAAGGTTTCTTTTATACTTCCAATTGCAGTATTGCAAAGATAAAACAAAAAAAAGAAAAAAAGAAGAAGACATAATTTCATCCTACAACAAAGACCATAGTAGCACAAAGCAAGAAAAGCAACCAACGTGAAAAGTGCTTATTCCATATTTAGACTAAAAAAGAGCAGCACCTCAGATGATATGTAAGCGCTTACATACACAAACGTACTTTTCCAGTGAAATTTTCACGAATTCTACTGGACAGGTCAGATAAAGAGAAGGCTGAGTTAAGGGGGGTACACTTAAGTTCTAAGGTCTTGACCAGCCAACTTCCTTGGGTCTGTAGCAGCTCCATGTTCTTCCTCAGCTTCACCAGACATTTCCTCCAATGATCTTCCTTTTGATTCAGGCACTAAGAATGTAAATACAATTCCAAGAAAGTTGACCACACCGAGGATTATGAGTGTATTTCTTACTCCAACACCCTTTTCTGCATACTGAAATCCAAATGCCCCAACTATTGCACCAGCCTTTCCGGCTGCAGCTGATATACCATGACATGTTGACCTTAGCCTTGCCGGGAAAATCTCTGCAGGGACCACGAATGTAGTGGCATTTGGACCAAAATTGGCGAAGAAAAATGTAAGGGAGTACATCACAACAAACCCAATTCGGTTGGCTTTTAAGGTCCAGTGATGGTAAGGAATGGCCAAGGCAAACATGAAGACAGTCATGAAGAAAAACCCCATCAATTGAATTGCGAACCTCCCGATCTTATCAATGAAAGCCACGGTAAACCAATACCCTGGCACAGTGCTGCATAGAGCTATAAGAGTTTGTGCCCTCGCAATTCGAAATACCTCATCAAGGGCACTCATTTCTTTTGCCTTAGGAATCCAACCAATGGCACTGAAAATGTCCTTCTGAAATAGATTCTGGCTGTAGAAAGCAATATCTAGCAAGAACCAAGTGGTTGTGGTTCCAACCAAATGAAGCCCATGACGGCGAACAAACTGCATAGAGAACAACCCAAAATCATTTTCTCGTCCTCTGTCCTCAATTTTCTCCTGATCTGCTTCCAACTCAACCTGCAAAACTTTGGACATATCAGCAGCTGCCTGTTTGGCATTCCTTGCAACCAAGGCAGTGTATCGAGCAGTTTCAGGCATTTTCATGCGCCAGTAATAAGTAAGAGCAGCTGGGATTGCACCGAACATTACAATTATTCGCCAAACATAATCAGCTTCTGGAGGAGTGGAACCAACTGGATCAACATGATAAGCTGAGGCAGGGTATTTGGCCTTGAAAGCTGCTGAAACTATAATAGCAACCATCCCACCGGCCAGAATTCCAAAACCTTGCATTGCAAACACTGCAGCGATGAAGGCTCCACGGGTCTTTTTGTTAGCATACTCAGACATGATAGTGGCAGAAAGCGGGTAGTCACCTCCAATGCCAAAGCCGAGCCAGAACCTGAAGAAGCATAATGTAGCCATAACAGAATTGGGATTTTTCCCGAAGGAAAGGCCACAGGCAATTGAGCAAATGACCATAAGCATCAGGGTCATGCCATAGACACGTTTGCGGCCCATTTTATCACCGAGCCAGCCAAAGAAGAGCTGGCCTGCAAGGGTTCCACAAAGGGCAACACCATTAACAGCAGCCGAGACATTTGAAGGCAGAGAGCCAGGATTTTGAGAGCCTTCCTTGTAGTAGTACAAGCGGCCCAACAGTTTGGTCACAAGAGAGATGCAAAAGAGATCATATGCATCAGTGAAAAAGCCCATGCCAGCGATCACAATTGCTGTGAAATGGTACCATTGTGTTTTGGCAACATCAAGAGCATTAAGCACTTGCAGGTCCTTAGCCATTACCAGTCCTACGTCACACGATCTCTTGCACGGTGCTCTAATTTCTCAAGCCCTGAGAAGTAGAACAGATGAGGAAAAAAGAGAGATGAATATGTGAGTCATATATGACTAAAGCATGAGCATGTGACCCAGAAAAGTCAGTCGGTGCGCTACTTAGTCCGAGTGTTTTTTTTTTTTTTTTTTTTTCCCGAGTTTTGTTCATCCGAGTTGAAACTATTGGACTTGTGAGTAGTGACAGTAAAACAGACAAGACAAGGGGGCTAGAATTTTCCACGGTCGAAAATATCTATACGGATGAATTTCAAATTTGTTATTTGAGGGCCACATGCATGATAAAGGTAAAAGAAGCGTGAGAAATTGACCAAGAGGGCATAGGAAGTCCGTGAGTCAATAAATTCACAATCATAATTATCAACCTACGGTGAAAAACTCTGTTTAAAGTATTACGCCTCGTATTACACAATTCAGATAATATAAATTATTTTAATAAAAATTAAATAAAATATTATTATAATATAATTTGTTAATCTTAATTTTATTTTAATATTTGAAAAAATTAAATTATTTATTATATTTTATATAAAAATTTTAAAAATTATAATAAAGAAAAAAGATAGTTTAAATTTAAATAAACAAATAATGGCTTAGTTTTGGCTGAATATGGAACACGTGGACTGCCATCAAAGTTTCCTCTCCCTACCACTCCTAATTCTCGGTAATATAACCAAGGTTTTGGATAAGAGGAATGCTATGAAAACTCGTGAAGTACGGAAATAGTATTTAAAAGAGATCTATTACAGCCACACATAAATCCCACAAATTGTGGGATCTCCAGCAGTTTCCTTAAAATAATTACATGATGCTTATACTAATTATTGTAATTATTATTTTTCTTAGACAAGAGTAACATCTCTCCCTCCCTGCCCTAAACGTACAACAACTAAATTTATAGCGATCTTAATAAAAAGATGGATGATGGAAGGTCTACCTATGCAGGGAAAAAGCTGCAAACAGACAGGAATAGTCGCTGAAACCAGGGCACGCCCCAAAAAAAAAAAAAACCCAGGGGACCCCAAAAAGAAAACTACGAGATGACCACGAAACTCCAGTTCATAAAGCTTCTAATCAATATAAGCAAATATCCTGACTCCAGAATACAAAATAAATTAACAAAAGAAAACTCTTAACCACTAAATGCAGTACTTTCCATTTATTTATTTTTTGGGGTCCGGTATAGCTTAGTGTATAGAATTCAAAGTTGGTTCCGATATTCATCAGCCAGGAATTCGAAGAGGTTGGAAAGAAGTTTCAGAGGAAATAACAAAAGAAGTCTTTAATTTTTCTTTGCAACCAAACATAAAGTAAGTGGAAGAGGAGAAATAGAACGAAAGCTCTGGAACCTCTAGAAGAAAAACGATTAAAGACGTGAAATCTTCTTACAAAAATCAGTTATTAATTTTCCAGTACTTCAAGAAGTTCTCGATTTCGAGGAACTTCCTTTCTTTCCGTTTTATTTTTAGGTGGTGTTTAGAACATTTGGGATAAAAGTAAAAGATGCGCAAAAAGAAACAGAAAAAAAAGGAAGAATCAGAAGTCCATGTCTGATAATTTAGGCTTCGGACTACGAAAAAAGAAGCAGAAGTGTGACGCAGAAGGATTTAATATCGATATCTTTCGAGTGAATCTCGTTTAAAATGTCCACAATCTGAAACCCAATAGAGAACCCGAGCTTTAAAGGCTCAATTTTTTTTTTCTTTATTGTACCTTAAAAAGCATAAGATAAAAACCTCTGTATAAAAATTAAAAAGTTGAGCAAACAAATAACTTCGCACCTGAGAGAAACAAACAGCTATTCTGCCAATTCTTCCCTCTTTTTTCACGTACAACAACACATGTTAAATCAAACGCAAGCACTAAGGGAGGAGGAGGAGGAGGAGGAGGAGGAGAAAAAGGAAGAAACTTTAAACGCTGGTTAGATAGACTGAGGAGGTGTGGGTAGTAAGTACATGGAGGGAAATTATGGGGTAGCTGGTTCCGTATTTAAAGACAACGGAGTCACGCCCCCCCTCCCCCACAAGAAACAAAAGAAACAAATACTCGTTAGTGAAGGGAAAATTGAAAATAAAAAATAAAAAATAAAAAATGGACTAATGTAATACCATACCATAATTGGTCCCCCCAGCAACGCCTAATGTAATGGACTACGGACCTAATTGTTTTTTGGCAGCCTCATGATCCATAAAATTTGGTGCGATTTTTCTATGGAATCAAATTTGACAAAATAGTAAAGAAATGAAAGTTTTATGGATTTTTAAATATTTTATCTAAATGTAAGTCATACTTTAAAAATAAATGTAAATATAAAAAATGATACTTACAGTCATAAGTACGTAAATTTCATGTAATTATTTTTAAAAAAATAAATAAATATAAAATTCACAAAAAAAATATTAATTTTTTAATAATATATCATTTTTTTTTTCAAAGCGACTACTCCTTGATATCTAAACATTTTACGATTGTATATAATAGTACTTTTTAAATAATAAATTTATAATAAAAGGATGGAAATGTATTAAAATGAGAAGTTTTGTGTCTTTGAAAATAAATTGAGAAAAATTAAATATTATTCAACTGTAGGCAAAAAAGAATTGCATCCAAACATTGGCTGAGCAAAGAATCAAGGATGAAGAAATCAAGAACTGCCAAATAAATAATATAACTGTAATCCAATTACAAATGTGGTTCAATTGAAATATTAGTGATCATTTTTCAAACTAAGCATCGATGAAGATTGACTTGTCCGAGGCGCCGAGTCTGCTGCTACTATTTGCTATCATTCGAGACTTTGAACACTTTCGACAATAGAAATTGCATTCTCTCTGTTTTTTTAAATTATAGATTTCGTGTGGGAGGAAAATGTAATTAGAAATATGGGCAATGCTACACAATTTCCTAACTTCTATACATTATTTTTTTTTAATTTTTAATTTTTTTAAAAAAATTTTGAGTTTATTTTTTTAAATTAATTTAATTTTTATATTAATTATTTATATATTAAATATTTGATAAAAGAAAAAAATAATAAAAATTAAAAAAAATGTAATGTGTGAGAATTGTGTTAATAACATTAGGTTGTGTAGATTTTTAAAAAAAAAAAAAAACGCTGTTTTAACTCCTTAAAAGAAAAAAAGTGAGTGGGACCCATTGAGCCCCATTGCATTCAACTTGGCCGAGAAAATTCCAAGTCAATGAGTCGTCTGTGATATAAATTATAGAGAAATATTTTTTGCAGTCGGTAGATGCAGTCGACGTGCAGTCAGTTGTAAAAAAATGAATTAATACGGGACCTATATAAAAAAAAAATTATTTTTATAACTTTTTATTATTCATGTAGGTCTTCCTCAATATAAAAAAATTTTTTATAATTTTTTTTTATTCTATAAAATCAATTACATGTCGACTACATTTACCGACTATATATAGCAAAGCCCTAAATTATAAATGCCACTTTTAAGAGAAAGCAACAAATAGGAGAAGAGGACGAAAACTGACTATGGACCCATTTCTGACCCATACGCGTACTATTTGTAATTTTGTACTTGGCGAGAAATGTTTGATATTGTAATTTTTATGTAACGTAACTAATAATACTAATAAAATATATAAAAAATTATATAAAATTTTTATTTCTTAGTCTTTGACTGTTTAGGAAATGATAAAAAAGATTATAATTTTTTAAATAATAATGAAATAATTTGAATTAAAAAATATATTTTTTTTTTTAATTTTAAAAAAAGAATAAATTTAAAATATTGTTATAATATAATTTTATTTTAAAATTTGGAAAAAATTGTATTAATATTGTTAAGAGTCGTGCTTGGAAAAAAAAAAAAAAATTAACGTATGTTGTGATTTCTTATAAGTTATACATGATATGCTCCATATTTAGCTTGAGATTTTGGTATTTACTCTTCGGATTAATTAACAACTCGTAAATGTGTTAAACTCCCAAGAATAATTGGACTTGCTAAATAAAAAATAATCAAATTATTAGCATTAGCATATCTAGAATATAATAACATCTAATAAAATGTCAATGTTATAATTGTCTAAAATTTATATTTTTCATACGTTTAAGTTTTTACCATAAGTAATAATTTTATATAATATCAAAGTTCCTGGCTTTACACTTTATTTATTTAATTAATTATTTCAAGTACTGCCTACACGTAAGGAAGAGCTGATATAGGGACGGGTGGTTTCACACAAATTTAATTGAAAGTAGAAATGGAATGGGTTTTTTAATTAACTTTTTTCATGGGGCAAGTTTGATCACATCAGTCGTGTCTGAATTGTGATGGTATTGTATTGTAAGGCAGTAGTGACTAGTGCGGTGCGTGTTATCCTTATTCCTTAAAGTAGGCGCTAGAGCTGTAAGGGTCCCCTCATGCGTCCTATCTTACAGTGGGAACTCAACTAATTAAATCCATTTTGTATGGCCTTAATTCAGAGGTTGGACATGCCTGATCTCTTTCCCATGCTTGCACTTCCGCTTCATTATTATTAGCTTCTGAACAAATTCCTCCTACTTTTGGGTCCTTACAATTATTTTTCACAGCTATAAAAGGATGATTAATTTACAAAGTCTACTTATACCGATGTTAATAACGTGTTTCACTGCCACCTATCAAGTGGATCATCTGTAATAAATAAAAAGACGGTATTAGTTGTCATGTAAAAATTTTGATGTCAAAGTCAGAAATATAATATGAGAGTAAGAGATTATAGTAAATCAATTTCAGGATTTGTTACCTCCTGTAAATTATTTATAGAGATTATCTCTTTAGAGTGATAAGAATCGAATTAATCTTATGAAGCCTTTTACTTGTAAGAATTTAAGTCATATAAAATAGCTCTATTTTAAGAGTAGAAGTCTATCTTGTTAAGAATTTGAATCTATTTTTTTATTTCTTTTTAATCTCATCTCTTAATTAAAATTATGGAGACTCAAATATCCCCTCCAACTAAAATCGAAGAAATTAAAATACCAATAATATGAGACTCAGGCGGTGCATGTCTTTATATATACCGAATTCTCCAAACTGCTCGGTGGAGAATAGCACGTGTCTTTTAAAACTTGGTAACTCAAACTACTGTTTACTTTGATTTTACAGCATTAATATGAACCCATCAGACGATCCTTAATTTGTCTCCTAGCTCCACTTTGCCACCATCAGCAATCACCGGAAGGAATTGGCCGGCCACAACCGTACTAGTATTACTTGTCCTACCATCACCAATATTGTGATTGGTTTACTTTGTTCGAAAAATCAATCATTAGTTTACTTTTAACATTGGAAGGTTTAAAAGGGTAAGAGAAGTCGTACAATTATAAAAAAAATCATAAATTGACATAATATAATAAATGTATTATATAATAAAAATAAATTCATAAGTTAGTATTATATAACCAAGTTAAGTCACGTCTTTTATTTTTATAAATTTTTTTTAAGGGTAAAACATTTATGAAATAGTAAATATAACTTGTAAAAAGAATCTCATGTCACCGAAGTTACGTTATATACTAGAATGGTTCTATTTATCAATGTATTTTTTTTAAAAAAACTTTAGTTATTTAATAAAAACTTTTGTTCCTATGCTTTTATGTAGAAATTAATTTAAGATCTTTTTTGCATCCCTGATTTTTCTCAAGAAATGAGACAAAATTCTCTCTCTTTTTTTTTTTTTTTCATATATATATATATTCTTTTTTAATCAAGAAAATTATTTTATTATTCTATAACCTTTTAATTTGTTTGTCGTATGAAAAAATCATTCTTTTTAATGTTTGTCTTATGGAAAATATAAGATTAATTGAACTTAGGATTTTTATAACAATATAAAAAAATAAACGTAAAACGCTTTTTAATTAACTACTTACGATTTTATTAATTAGTTCTTATAGCGATAGAGATCAGTAGTTATATATAAAATTAAAATTATTTTTAGTTGAGTGGCACAATTACTTTTACCCTACAAAATCTGCAACATGATATCTATTATTAAGCTACTAGCTAGATGAAAAGGAAAAGCTTGACTTTGGCCCCAATATCTCATCCACTCAACACAGGAAGCTAGCTTTGTCAGATGAGATACCTGGCGTACGTAGGTTGAGAGGAGATTCCTAAAACACTACTGCAGTACTGTGGAAATAAATTAAGAGTGTTAATTTAGATCTATCCCCGATGTACGGATAGCATGATAATACTGGAGTGAAGTTAATTAAACAAGCATGCAAAAACAGCATGCGACTCATGTGCGCAGTAAACAACCAAGAACGCAATAACCAAGCATGCAGTACTGCATGTGGAACACCATGCATGCATGCCACCCATGCATGGAGAGAGATCATTGGCGGGGCGGAAAGATGTATTGAACGGAGAGGTCTGATCTGGAGATATATGAGGTAGCGACTCTTTGTACGCAGAGACCAATTCTTCGTACGTAGTTGTTCAATGATAGATATACCCTCCCTAGTAACCAAAGTCGTCTTTGAAAGCTCAACTTAGTTCCAATCACGTTCATGCCGAAAACTTCTCCTCCCTCTTTATCTTTTGGATCATCAAGTTTGTCCGGTGCTTTTCGTGGGAATCTTTGTAACATAAAAGTCTTCAGGCTTTGGCAGTACGTTTGCGACACACATTACTGATCAGAACTTTGAAAGCACAAAGATATATACTAATAAAAAGCATTTATTTTGTCATACGTCTAAAGGACTTCAAACCACTGAAAGTAGAGGGCCGGGGGATCGAAGAGCTTAAAGTCTGAAGGCAAGATTATTATATATTTTCCATGCGTCGTACAAGTACAAGCTCGGGTGATAGGAACTTGCATGGTTGTTTTATTATTTTTGAATTGATATCCACAAAGGAGGAGAATATATACTAGGTCAAAAGTAGAATCTTACTGACCAGAAAGAATGTTTACGATAAATTAGGACTCTACTACTTTAGGAATCTCGGATAGGAACCTTCGCTTGGGTTTGGAATTGCATGTACGGGATTAAGCTTTCCTTGTACGTAATTGATCCATGAAAACAGCATCGAACGTGAATCAGAATATGAGTTGAATTATTCAGAAAACAGAAAACAATATCAAAACTCTAAAGAAGGACGGGGTCCCTCGATCAAGCTGCAAAAGAATAATCATACAATTACCTTTTTTTCCCTGTTGCATTCAATCATTGGGCAAGCGTACTAGAAAATATTATTCCGGATGCATGTCAGCAACAAATTAATTAATATATAGTATGCAGTCTTAAGCAACAAATGAGAATCAAGGTTGAACGGAGCTATTCATAACAAGTTTAAATTGGATATTTCAATGTTAATAAAAACATATACAATTCAATTTAAGTATTAAAATATGAACAAATGAGATTAAAATACGAATTTATTTACTAATTTCAATAAGAGTATGATATAAATCCCAAATATAACTTCATTAAAAAATCAATTTATGTATCTAATCTAAAATATTTTTCTCAATATTTTCCTCAAATATTCTTAAGTTATAAGCTGATCATAGTAATTATATTATTTTGAACATATTCCTATATATATTTTGTGTTCTCCCAAAGTTTCATTCATGACATAACAAACTCATTTATGAAACATAATCCAAGAAATCATCACAATTTGAATATGTTAGAGTTGGTTGGACTCAGTGATTTGAATCAATCAAATGAAGTGGCTTTATACATTGTGATCGATTCAGTTTCTAATCGGTTCAATTTGAATTAGCCGAATTAAAACTCCTTTTCTAACCATATTTTATGGCCTTTTCTTTCTAGAATTCAGAGCCTTAGCCTAATGAAGTTATTTGGCGGGAGTAACTCTTTCATTTTTCATGTCCAAGTTTTCGGCCCCTGTTTTGGCGGTCCAATTCCAGTACTATACGTGTTCTAACGTCACAACTTTGTTAACTTTAACATGCTTGTATCCTATTATGTATAGTAAATACTCTAGTACTTTTATAATTTAATGTGATTTGATCTTATACGTCATATTATAAAATTATTTTTATTATAAAGCAAGTTTAACAGATCAGATAAAATCACGTCAATTTGTGAAATTTTTCTTAAATAATTCTTTTGTGAATGTAATTCTTATTTAACTTCACACAAGTTCAAAAATAAAAAATAGAAAAATAAAAAATCTCACTAAAAGACCAGAATTTTTTTATAATGATGTAAAATTACACATAATTTATCTGTTTAGAACTCGTAGAAATCATTATTCATTCTTTTTGTATGTTAGGAGTCAGGACTGCGTCGAATGCGGTTCAGTTTCATGGGGGAGAAAGTCGAAGGTCGGACAGATGTACCTACTTCGGAAATTGAGACCAGTAAAGTAACGATAGCGTAAACTTGATAATATTCTAGCTAGGAAGGTAGTATCAGGACGAAACACGATAGTACGATGCATATATATGTTCTGTAGGAAGAAGATTACGGCACGTCATTGCAATTAAGTACATCCTCTGATAATTTTTTAGAATCTTAAAATGATTTATAGCTAGCTTCTCTTTTAAATTACAAGAGATGTGCTTTTTTTTAATCTCCTTTTATGTTTACTGTTTTTACAAAATTCTAGACAAATGAATTAATTAAAAGAGGAATGTCATTGAAATGATTTTATTAAATTAGAATTTTCCAAATCAATGCCCGGCTTCAGTTATTGACTTATTTAAATTAAAGCATTCTTAATTAACTTGTAATTATATAAAAGTAAATTCATAAATTAAAGTAGTTTGATTTAATACATCAAATTATACAATTATTTTTATTGTAAAACAAATTTAATAAATCATATAAAGATACGGTAGTTTGTGAGTTTATTTTTATATAATTCTAACACTTATCTTATCAAATTAATGGCAGTATCTGCAACAGGCTTAGCTTAGCGAGCATTCTGATCATAAGTAGCTAGGTTTCATGCTATAATATGAAAACAGAACTTTTTACAAGCCATACTCGAGTCATTGATTTGAAAGATCTGAGGTTTGTGATGCAAGTTTTAAATTGTTATTTTCGTGTTTCTGCTAGTTATTTGCAAACAGAGAGTGAAATGCATAGCATTTATACCTCGTTCACTTTTATAAAATTTTTTATTTTATCTTATTTAATTATTATAATTTTTTTAAATTCTAACATAAAATAAAATAAATAATTTAATTTTTTTAAATTTTAAAATAAAAATAATATTATAAAAATATATTTTAATAATATTTTATTCAATTTTAAACTTTTATATTAAGTCATCTCATCAAATCTGTAAAAACAAATAAGTCCACCTACTTTGGGATTGAGCTAACAGAACACATTCATTCATTCATTATCATTGCATTCTAAAGAAAAATATCATCACTATTATTGTGTTTGCATAAACATAATAGAAATCAAAGCACCGTTGGATATTTATTTATTTATTTTTTTGAAAACAGCACCGTTGGATATTAACATTGCTTTTTGTACCTTAGTAGTAAAGTTGCGGAACCAACTCGATCAAATCACTCTGGAACGTACGGTCCTTCTACTTAGGTAAAGCCTGATGCTCCAGTACTCTGTTCGCTTTCCTCATTCTCGCCGGTCAGTTCCTCAAGCGACTTTCCCTTGGTTTCTGGCACCAATAACGTAAACAACATTCCCAAGAAGTTAATGCCGCCAAGCATAAGAAGTGAATTCTTTACTCCAATACCAGGTGGGTATCCTTTGTCAGTCTTGTCCTTGTTCGTGCTTTGGGCAGCATACAAAAATCCGAAGGCACCAACGATGGCTCCGGCCTTTCCGGCTGCAGCTGATATTCCATGACAAGTAGACCTTAGCCTTGCGGGGAAAATTTCTGCAGGCAAAATAAACGTGGTGGCATTTGGCCCAAAGTTTGCAAAGAAGAAGGTGAGGGAGTACATCACAAGGAACCCAATTCGGTTTTCCTTCAGGGTCCAATGATGGTAAGGGATAGCTAGTGCGAACATGAAGACAGTCATGAAGAAGAAACCCATCAATTGAATCGTGAATCGTCCCAAAATATCGATGAAGGCCACCGTAAACCAATACCCAGGAATGAGACCGCACAATGCAATAAGTGTTTGCGCTCTTGCAATCTTGAAAACCTCTCCAATAGCACTCATCGACTCCGGCGCCGGAATCCACCCAATAGCGCTGAAGATATCCTTTTGGAAAAGATTTTGGCTATAGAAGGCTATGTCCAACAAGAACCAACAAACAGTGGTACCGACCAAGTGAAGCCCGTGTCGTTTCCTGAATTCCTTGGAGAATAAACCGAACGAATTGCCTGGGTCTTGAGAATACCTTTCTGTCTTCTCCACTTCGGCTTCGAGCTCCACCTGTAATACCTTAGACATGTCTCGCGCGGCCTGTTTTGCGTTCTTGGCAACCAAGGCAGTATAACGAGCCGTCTCGGGCATTTTCATGCGCCAGTAGTACGTGAGCGCGGCGGGGATAGCTCCGAACATTACAATTATGCGCCAAACGTAATCGGCCTGTGATGGTAGGGAGGCTGCTGCATTAACCTCGTATGAAGGAGCATTGTATGCGTGATCGAAGGCGGTTGATACTATAATAGCAACAATCCCACCAGTCAAATTTCCAAAGCCTTGCATGGCAAAAACTGCAGCGACAAAAGCCCCGCGAGTCTTTTTGTTGGCATATTCAGACATGATTGTAGCTGAAAGGGGATAGTCACCGCCGATGCCAAAGCCAAGCCAGAACCGGAAGAAACAGAGCGTTGCCATGACACTCTTTGCTGAGTGCCCGAAGGAGAGCCCTGATGCAACTGCACAAAAAACCATGAGAAGTAGGGTTATACCATAGACCCTTTTGCGGCCCAGCTTGTCACCGAGCCAGCCGAAGAAGAGCTGGCCAGCTAAGGTGCCACAAAATGCGACGCCGTTCACAGCATCCGCTACGTTGGGAGGCAATGTTCCAGGCTTTTTTGAGCCTTCAACTGTGTAGTATATGCGGCCGAGTAACTTGGTTACAAGTGAAATGCAGAAAAGATCATATGCATCCGTGAAAAATCCCATTCCGGCAATCACGATTGCCGTGAAATGGTACCATTGGGTCTTCGCACCATCTAGTGCATTAAGTACTCCCAGTTGTCTAGCCATGGGCAAAATTCTTCAAATGTCTTCCTCCAGCACTCCCTGAAAGTCTTCCTTGCGTATCAAGAAAATAGTTTCAAAATCATTGAAAGGGAAGGAATAAACGAATGCTAGCTATTCACTACCTAGAAAAATTGTCTTCGGCTCTGCTTTTCCGATTTTGATATCCTTTCAGCAAAGTCCACATAAGATAAGTTTGGTCAAATAAAGAGTTTCGAGTAGCTTTCCGTTGGCTCAATTTATTTATTTAAAAAATGAATGGAGTTTTAATGGGGATCACAATACTCGTTGATTTTTCAAACAAGGTACTAGATATTTTCCTTTCCTTTTTCCTTTTCAATTTTTCTCGACCAGGTGATCAGCAACTACTTTTGTGGTCATAGATGTTACTCATGCACACAGTACATAGTAATAAAAAAAGAAAAAAAGAAAAAAAAAAAAGACAGATTGATAGGATGCTCCGATCAGGATGTTTTCGAGCAACTTGCTATACCAGTTTTGCCATGCTTCAAACCTGTGTTGCAGATCTTGAAGTGGATAAGGCCAGTGCCAGATAGAGTAAAGCTAAAAGTGAATTGGGTAGTAGTTCCCTAGCAAAATCCAGGCTAGCTAGCTTATGTGGTGGGGTTGTTAGCTGGCTTCTCTTCCTGCTGTGGGAGGGGAACAGATACAGGTTGAACTGCGGGCTTCTCTAGATGGATTGAAGATGTGTACCGTTCGTTTTAACCTGACCTTTGTTGCTTTGTGTTCAAATTCTCAGCTGGTGGTTGGAATCTGGATGGTTGAAGCGTGAAGAAGAGGGGGGATTTCTTTGGCATTTCTTGATGTTTGGGATGAGATCGAGGCAGTTTATGGGTGGTTTGTCTGTTCAAGTCTCCCATGTCCCATGGGAAGTCAATTATGTTGCTGACTTCTTTGCAAAATGGGGGGCCATAGGTGTTTCAATTCAGTATCTCGATCGAGACAGTATCCAAAAAGAAGAGAGAGGATTTGTAAGACTGGAAAGACTAGGATGCTGTTATTTGAGATGTGGATAAGAATGTTTTGTACAGCTTCGTTGTGGTTTTGTTTCTTTGATCCTTTAAACATTTTTAGTAAAAGAGAATTCAAATACAAAGCTTTATATCAACTACAATCAAGCATCCCAACCCTGGGATGCTTAGTGAGGTCCAAGTGACAAGTACCGGTTGTGTCAAAGTGGTTTTGCCTTGCATGATTGGTTGGAAAAGAAATTAAAAATGAAAATAAAAAAAGACTGTCCTTTTTTAACTTCAGAAACTTGATTGTATGAAAGATGGATGCCACCAGCTCACCAGTTATTAAAGACTCATTTATTCATTTGGGTACCAGCCACTAAGCCAGATAGCCTGATACTTCATCAATCTGGAATGAAAACTCACCCTCAACAGTTTTGAGAGAGGATGAGTTTATCAGGCTAGCTAGTAGGAAAAAAAACAAAGAAGAAAAACTGGGGACTAATAAGCAAAAAGTGAAGTTACCAGAAAGTAAAAGGGGATGCAACAGTACTGCCACTTCCAATTAGCAAGGCTTCTGCTTTCTTGTATCGGAGAGAAGGGGTGGAAATCTGATTGTTGCTGGGATGGTGAGGATTACGAACAGAGAGGGACCAGCGCATACAAAGTGCACAGTATCCCAGAAATTAAGAATCAGCTCAGGCTACTAGAGGAGCATATGCCATATACCACGCAATGTCATAATAATGCAACAATAAAATTGTACGGGAATCAAAAGTCAATACCTTTTGCTTCAAAGCCCAACTTCTTAAAATTGACTAGGTTGTTTTTTAAGCAAACGGCAATGTTTTCAAACTTTTCTTCCCCATAGGAATTGACACCTGTGCTCTGGCTTTCTTTTCAAATGAAAAATGTGGGACCGTTGAGTGCTGTCAACGAAGGAATAAAAAATAATAGAGTAAATGGTCTCTCATTGCACGTAATGTGTTTGTTAGCGATTTATTTATTCATTAAGTTTTCTAGGTAGCGATTCACTAGCGAAGGCGAAGGGCAAAATTCAGAATGCATCGTAGTTTTGAATTTCTTACCATACTAGTAAATACGGCCGAAATATTTCATTTTTATAATTTAGTTGATACAAAGAATGATATAATCTCACACTGGTCAGACTTTGGCATGTATCGACTTATTTTTTTTTTTCGTGCCGGCCGATATTTTAATTTTTATTTATTTTTCATATGTAAATTATATATTATTTAAAATATACTTTTTAAATTATATATTTTTTTATATATAGATTATTATTTTAAAATATAATTTAAATATATTTATATATATAATTTATTCATATATCAACTATTTTAAAATAATATACAAAAATATATTGATATCAAAATATTTTATTCTAATGCTTAACGTATTCAAAACTTTGGAATACATGGTAGTTCAGATGTGGTGGATCGAAGTCATGACTCATGCCATGGATAGCGTGCGTGTGGTCAGCAGCCGAAAGATACAGAAGAATGGAGGAGGAAGGGAGTGGGGGAACCGCGGATGTACATCTAGGGTGTATTGGTACTGATGTTGACTGAGAGAAAGCATAAGGCCAATATTTATGAGTTTATTTTCATAATTTTCTTTATCAACTAAGTATTTCTCTATTTTTTTAATAAATTTTTAATAAATTCTGTAGAATACATTTTACAATATGAATAAGAACATTTCCAATAGGAAACAATTGAACAATTAGTAATTAGTTCATATTATAATATTTCATATTATCCAGTAGGTACTTTTTTTTTTTTTTTTAAGATTTATAATGATCCCAATAAACTATTATTATCCAAGTATTATTATTATTATTATTATTATAAGTCTGTAGATAGTTTAACCGAAACAGTCACAGGACGATATTTAAAACTTTGAGTGAGAGCCAGCACTATAGTATAAAATTCAATAAAATAGAAGGAAGATGATAAATTTATAATTAGTCAATAACTATTATACAACTCTATTTAAGATGAAGGAGAGTCACATAAAATTAAAATTATTTATTAATAAAGTGACACAATTACATCGATAAATTTAAAATGAACTGTAAAATAATTATACAAAAATGTCGGTCACAATTCTTCATAATTGTACAAACAAAATCCCAGTCATTTATATTTAAAACTAGGCAGACTGGACCTATCAATTCAGCAATCTGGTTAGTCTCTCGTTAAATGTCTCAAATATAGAGACAAGAAACCAAAATTTGATCCAACAGATTTATATTTCTATTCTTCTCATTTTTTCTTAAATTTTTCTGTTCCAAAGAGATAGAGGAACCTAGAGGTTGAGAAATTAACATTCTATAATCGTTGAGAGGCTCTAAAGAACGGTGCAAATGGTGGAAAACGGTATATTTGGGTAAATATTAATAATATCCTAATCATACCTCATCAAGTGTAAGTAATTGAGAAGTACTATGTCTATAAACACATATTGCAAAAATAAATTTATAAAATAATGTGTTTTGATACATACATTATATCTATTTTATAAAAGAAATAATTTTATAATTTAACATACCATTTCGAGTCACACTAATTTATCTTTAAGATTTTTTTTTTTTAATACAATAGAGTTGGAGCATGGAGGGTTTTAAACTTATATTTTTATTTAGAGAATCAGATTGAGCGTCATCAAGCTATCAGACTCTTTGATTATTTTTAAGTTAAGTTTTTTGCATCTTTATTTGGATATGTTTAAAATTCCTCCACTCGCATTATCCTTTCGTGCATAAAATTAAATGAAATTAATGTCATTCCCACTGAATTAATACCATTGACGTCATTTATATGATTAGTTGTGAAATTTCTGCCTCCTGAGTTTGAAACTTCTTTGTTCACACTGTTTCCATACTTGCCACGCCGACTTCTTTTTTTGTCATTTTGTTCACATTCATACAGCCGTACCTATTATATATATATATAACAGTAATAGAGTTGCTCTGTATCTCGTATCCCGCATACCATTCAACACTCTCTTGGTTCAAATGGAGAGTTGCTCTGTTTTGCCAACATTTCGAAACAGACAAATACACTGAAGTTTTTGTTGTACTTCTAATCTGTCCAAAAATCACACAAAATAATTTTAAAGTAGTTCGGCAACTTGCCTACGTCTACTAGAGCCTCTTTTATAGAATTTGTACAAGATTTACAAAAATCTTCAAATTTTCAATTTTCCCTCACGTCCCTCTTTCTTTCTCCTCTCCCACTGCCCTTGATCTCTCACCTTAGTGAGGATGATCTTTCTGCAACTGAACTCTCTCCTATTTATAGGAGGAGTTCTCCTCAAACGGTTGCCAAATTCGGTGCAGCAAATTGCTGCTAAAATTATGGGATGGGTTGTCTGTGGGAGGCGCCTAACATTGTCAAGGGAGAATGGGTGGCCTAATAAGCCAAAGCACCTTACGGTGCATGTGCAAATTAGACCACTTGGGTGGCTCTCAACAATCACCCCCTCCACCCAAGTGTACCATACCAGGCTGCTTGCAAACTGATTCATTCTTCAAATGAATACACCATTTTCTTTGACATGAAAGACTTCTGCTATCGAATACGCTCCAATGCATCTGCAGGTACGTCTTCAAATGGATGTCCAAATGCTTTTCCAAATGCATCTTCAAATGCATCAGCATCGTCTACATCCACGGAGCTTGCAAGGGATTTTCTTCAGAGGAGATTTACCAGTGCTCAATTGCACAATCTCAACTCTCTAGGATTCTTCTTTTGCTCGAGTTCATGAGTCTGCACTCATGTACACTTTGAGCAAACTGAGCTTCGCTCTAGGCTCATCCGAGCGAACAATCTGCTTCGCTTTACAGCTTTCAAACCAGGCTCCATAATCCTACAATCACACCAATCTCCAACTTGGAGACTGGTTCTCAACATGCCGAGCTCTATCTCCAGCATGATCCCTTATACAATTTTACAGCTCATGTATTCAACTTAGAAGACTAACTAAAGTGATGCATAACTTTAGTTCATCACGTACAATGCCCTTAATCAACACATCTACATAGGGCAACACATCTCCCACTGCACTGGGAATCAATGGTCTCGCACAGACCTTGACACATATCAGAGAACCTGTTGCTGAGGTCTCATCTCTGATCTGGGTGACTGACCCTTCATCCTGCTGCTATCTTCAGTCGCATGTGTCCATCTTGTGTGCAGTCTCCGACTTGCATAATCTCCCTTCTTGCAAGATTTTTCTTCATACCGTAGTTCACTACCTTCATTCAGCAGGCTACATTTTAAGGTAGTAACCACCATGGAGGTCTGATCGTCTTGGCAGTTCTTTAGGTGTAGATATCCCTGGAACATCTGACGTTTTGTTCCCATCTCTCACACCTATACTTCATGTCGTGGTCTAGGAAGATTTCTTTAGAAAAGTAAAACTGGGTCCCTTTTACTTTCTCATCTAATTCACACGACAATTACCACGAGCCAAGACCAACAAATCATTCGTGACCTTCCACGCCTTTTTGAGAAAACACTACTGAATGACTGCTGTCTTCAAGCTGTCTTTAACAGCATTGTGCACTGCAAGAAATGCAACGCCATGTATTTCTTCAGTCACCATATTCACAACATCATTCTCAGTTTTCTCCTGATTTTAGCAGTCTCTTGTGGCCTGTCTTGCCACAATTTCTAGCGAGTCATCTGTTGTCCAGATCTTGACTTGCCTTTGTCCTTACAATCAACATTCAGGACCAACAACTCGAAATATTGCCAGAATCTCTTCTGCGCACCTCCTCATCCAGGATAAGATCTCTTACATTGAGAAACTTCAACTTCGACCTCTTTGCAGAATTACTCATAGCCATTCTCATGACCTCCCAACCTTTTGACCACAACGTCAAATGCTATTGGGCAACAATAGTACCTTCTGCCCTTTCTGAAGTTGAACAATTTCTTCATGACATTACTTTAATGAATTTACCGTAGAAATGAATAGTACCTCACTAAGTCAGTTCCCAGGAAAGATTGGAGGGTCACAATGGACACACTTAAAATTTCCAATCTCCTAGACAGAACCTCCTTAAACTGTACGTATCCACACTACCACACCAAAGCTTCATCTGCACTTTGTTATTTGCAACTGGCTTTTCAAAGAAAGCCACAACGAGATCCGATGTGGTTTTCCTCTTAATAACAATATGCTCCATGAGTTGTATGACTGCCAAAACCTGCTGATATAACAAGTTAATCAGCATTGTCCAATGATCTGAAATTTGCTCCATCAAATTTCACGATCCCAACTGGCTTAAATTAAGCCCAAAACCAATGAGTTCATCATGACTCCAACTGGCTACGATCAAGCCCACAACTGATCTGCAACACGTGGACGGTTCAGATCGAATGTACCGATGGCGAATCTCAACATTCCCACCGTACCGATGAGTCCAGAATGATCCAAATAGTTTGCCACCACTATTTGATCATCGCGATGAAACTCCAACTAGCTACGATCAAGCCCACAACTGATCTGCAACACGTGGACGGTTCAGATCGAATGTACCGATGGAAAATCTCAACATTCCCACCGTACCGATGAGTCCGGAATGATCCAAATAGTTTGCCACCACTATTTGATCATCGTGATGGAACTCCAACTGGCTACGATCAAGCCCACAACTGATCTGCAACACGTGAACGGTTCAGATCGAATGTACCGATGGCGAATCTCAACATTCCCACCGTACAGATGAGTCCGGAATGATCCAAATAGTTTGCCACCACTATTTGATCATCACAATTGAACTCCAACTGGCGTAGATCTAGCCCAAAATCATCTGCAACACATCGACAGTTCAGATCGACAGTACTGATGGCGAATCTAAACATTCCCACCGTACGGATGAGTCCGGAATAATCCAAATAGTTGGAAAGCACTATTTGATCGTTGAAATCGGACTCCGGATGGCTTAGATCTAGCCCAACAAAGATCTGAAAATCGGACGGTCCAGATCTCTCTGGCGCGTGTAACACACGCGCCGCAGTAGGGCGTCTGAGGCGCGTGTGGGACACGCGCCAGAATACTTCGAGTGCGCGTGGGGGCGCGTGAGCGCGTGCCATGCACGCGTCTTCAACCCCAGACGCGCGTGAGGGCGCGTGGATGCGTGTCCCTCACGCGTCTTCATCATCTGCCGCGCGTGGGGGCGCGTGAAGCCGTGTGTACCACGCGTCTTCTTCCTCCAGCCGCGCGTGGGGGCGCGTGGCGCGTGTATTCCACTTCGTCTTCTTCCTCCAGTGCGACTGAGGCGCGTGCATCACACTCTCCGAATTCCAGGGGCGCGTGCGGGCTCCTCCGACATCCGTTTTCGACGCCGTTTGCGGCTACGGATCCGTCTTGATGAGAGGAACATTGTGGTGTGATCAAAAATTGATTTTGAGCAACTTGAATTTTCGGACAGCTCGAACCAAAGCTCTGATACCATTTGTTGTGCTTCTAACCTGTCCGAAAATCACACAAAATAATTTTAAAGTGGTTCGGCAACTTGCCTACGTCCACTAGAGCCTCTTTTATAGAATTTGTACAAGATTTACAAAAATCTTCAAATTCTCAATTTTCCCTCACGTCCCTCTTTCTTTCTCCTCTCCCACTGCCCTTGATCTCTCACCTTAGTGAGGATGATCTTTCTGCAACTGAACTCTCTCCTATTTATAAGAGGAGTTCTCCTCAAACGGTTGCCAAATTCGGTGCAGCAAATTGCTGCTAAAATTATGGGATGGGTTGTCTGTAGGAGGCGCCTAACATTGTCAAGGGAGAATGGGTGGCCTAATAAGCCAAAACACCTTACGGTGTATGTGCAAATTAGACCACTTGGGTGGCTCTCAACAGTCTTATCTAAGCCAGCCATCTCGTCGAGGAAGAAATTGAGGAAAAAATAGGCTAACTGAAGTTAATTTCTTTCTTCTTCATCATTACTGCGGTTAAGAAAAGCAGTCAAAGATTAGAGGAAGACCTAGACCGAAAGGATGAGAAAACCCAAGCAATCTAGAGGGAAGGACTGGTCAAAGAAACATCAGTCTAGACGAACTTTGAAGGACAACTTGTGAAACTAATGGGAAATCGATGCATGAATCAGCATGAAAAGACATATTTTGCTGCAAGTCTTCAACGACGTCTTAGAGTTCAATTTTAGTTTGGTTTGTACGTTTTTCACATTTCTTTTTAGAAGGCCCAGTTGTTATAAAATTATTTGATTTGATTTGATTTAATTATTATAATTTTTTTTAATTTTATATAAAATATAATAAATAATTTAATTTTTTTAAATTTTTAAATAAAAATTATAATAAAAAAATAAATTATAATAATATTTTATTTAATTTTTATCTTATCTTATCTTATTTATAATAAAAGATTGAAGAGTTATATTTCATTTATGGTCAATTGCAGTCAAAATTGTACAAAACAAACTTTTAGAATATGTTTGACGTTCTTTTAAGTTTTCTAATGTTTTTGGTACGATGCTTGATTTTGAATAAATTTGAGTGAAAACAGAGTTGTTCATCTGAGTAACTTCAAACAACGTACCGAATGATTTTTGGAAAGAAAGTTGAGATACAGGAAAGGTCCAAAGGTCATTGAGTACATATATTTCGAAGCAAGGGAAGTTAAATATTGCGCTTCCGGATTTAAGTGGCACAAACTAAAACAAAATATCTACATTATTATTGCATTGTAATATGAAGTTACAAAGGAAAAACCACAGATGAAAATGTGACATAAGAGCTTGAAATATTGGATGTTTTTTTGGGTAAACAAAACGAAATCACACTGGAACTGGAACAGTCCTAGCACCAGCGGTCTGCTCGGAAATATCACCGCTTTTGTCTTCGTTCTCTCCGGTCAACTCCTCCAACGATTTTCCTTTGGATTCAGGCACCAACAAGGTAAATAACATTCCCAAGAAGTTGATTCCGCCAAGCACAAGAAGTGAATTCTTCACACCAATGCCTGTAGGGTACCCAGCGTCTACTTTATTCGGGTCTTGGCTTTGTGCGGCATACAAGAACCCAAATGCCCCAACTATAGCTCCTGCCTTCCCAGCTGCGGCTGATATTCCATGACAGGTAGACCTTAGCCTTGCAGGGAAGATTTCTGCTGGCACAATAAAAGTGGTGGAATTGGGACCGAAGTTGGCGAAGAAAAAGGTCAAGGCGTAGATTATGACGAAGCCAATCCGGTGTGACTTTTGAATCCAGTGATTGTAAGGTATGGCAAGTGCAAACATGAAGACAGTCATGAAAAAGAATCCCATCAATTGGATTGCAAAGCGCCCCATATAATCAATGAAGAGCACAGTGCACCAATACCCAGGCACCGTGCTGAACAGTGCAATAAGTGTTTGCGCCCTTGCAATCTTGAAAACCTCTTCTGGCGCACTCATAGTTTCTGGCGATGGAATCCATCCAATCTTGGAGAAGATATCCTTTTGGAAAAGATTTTGGCTGTAGAAGGCAATGTCCAACAAGAACCACGTGGTAGTGGTTCCAAGCAAGTGAAGGCCATGGCGTTTTGCGAATTCCTTGGAGAATAAGCCAAAGGAATTGGATGGCTCCACTGCAAGTCTTTCGATTTTCTCCTCTTCAGCTTCAATATTAACTTGAAGCACCTTAGACATGTCTGCCGCGGCTTGTTTTGCGTTTTTGGCGACCAGGGCAGTGTAACGAGCTGTCTCTGGCATTTTCATACGCCAGTAGTATGTGAGGGCAGCCGGAAGAGCTCCAAACATGAGAATTATGCGCCAAATATAGTCAGATTGGGGTGGAAGGGAGTCCTTTGCATTGACTTGGTATGCAGGAGGATGGTATTTGTTATTGAATGCGCTTGAAACTATCAAGGCAACAATCCCACCTCCCAAAATTCCAAACCCTTGCATGGCAAAAACCGCTGCTATAAACGCCCCACGAGTCTTTTTGTTGGCATATTCAGACATGATTGTAGCAGAAAGGGGGTAGTCACCACCGATACCAAAGCCAAGCCAAAATCGGAAGAAACAGAGTGTGGCTATAACACCGTTTGCTGAGCGTCCGAAAGAGAGCCCTGAGGCAACGGAGCAAACCACCATGAGAACAAGAGTAATACCATAGACCTTCTTGCGGCCCAATTTGTCACCAAGCCAACCGAAGAAGAGCTGGCCGGCCAATGTGCCACAAAGTGCCACGCCGTTAACAGCATCAGCCACATTTGGAGGCAACGTGCCGGGCTTTAGTGCGCCTTCTTTAGTGTAGTAAAACCGGCCGAGTAACTTGGTGACGAGGGAGATGCAGAACAGATCGTATGCATCTGTGAAAAAGCCCATTCCGGCAATTACAATTGCCGTGAAATGGTACAGTTGAGTCTTGGCCTTATCAAGTGCATCAAGCACTATCAATTTGTTTCCAGCCATGGGTGGAACTTGCTGCTTTCAGTACTAGTCCTCCGACAGTTGCCTGCACTTCGGGGGGGAAAAAAACCTTTTGTAATGGCACGTCTATGATATCAATGAACTCGGCTCAAAAACTTGAAATATAAAAAATCTGTTTGAACTTAATTTCCATCCAATGATCATTAGCTTAGTTTTCAGTAAAAAGTAAGAAAAGAAAATATACAAATCAAAACAACTTTTACAAAAATTCAAACAAAAACTATCATTAAAAAAATTAGTTTAAAACAAATTGTCAACTTTACTTGTTCATTTCTACAAACTCTAAACAAAAAAAATATTTCAAGAAAACTTTTATTTAAATTTTCATATTTTTTTTTACAAAATCCAATAAATAATACATCTCTAAAAATTATAAAAAACAGTCAAAGATTGTCAAATTTTCTCTTAACTGAACATGATGCTTTAATAATTCTCTATAACGAATGCTCCAAATTAATCCAATAGACAACTAGGGCCACTAGGCTGTAAAATGATAGGGTACTCTTATGCAACTTGTTTGTCTATTCTTTCTATTATATATATGGCCCAACATAATTATGACGAGAGTATTTTTATTCATTGAACCAATCGGATCGTTGCCGAAGTTTATTAATGTTTTTGTCACTAATGAACAGAAGACATATAACAATTAACATTGACGATGTATTGGTGTCCTATTCCTTTCTGTATTTATCCTGCATGAACTTTCATAAATTCAATGGCGATTCGCGAACACATATTCATTCAAAAAAAGAGGGAAGAAAAAGAAAAAATTGGCATTCTGATCACTTCTCAACAAAATACTTGTTTTTTCTTCTTAAAAATTGATGGATGAACAACTACTAGGCTCCACAACTGGTTATATTTAATGAATCATTGATGATACCATGTCACTGATAGTGACAACTTGGATACAAAAATCGGCCATTGCTAATATCTCTCGTGGAAGAAAAAACCTCGAGTTAAAGACACAAAAATCATGTGGCCACGGTGATTGGACCGGCTTGCAATTTGCAAGGCCAGCCGGTTAACTGGCTCGAGAAATATCAGGGGGCCGTACAAGAGACGTTGCAATTAAATACTGAAACTGACCATTCAAGGATATATGAAATGTAAAGAATTAATTTTATAAAATACCATGCAGAAAAAGATGTATTTCCGTAAGCAATAGAGCTGGCCGGCTCGTACATACGTGTGTTTAAACTTCCAAGCAGGTTCTGACAGTAGAGGGCTCTCCCTCTCCTATAGGGCTGAATGTTTAAACTCGAATCAGATCGGTTTAAAAATATATATATAAATTAAATTTTTAATATTATATAAAATATTATATATATAATTTATATCTATAATATATAATTATATATGAAACTTTTATATATAATTATATATCATATATAAAATAATTTTATATATATTATAATTTTCTTCTATGCCTTATGTTTTTTCATCTACGATATAAAGATCAATACCTATGAATAAGATCCTTCCATTATTACGAAAGTCTTTTACTTCTTATACGTCGTTGACTTTGAATTGACGTCAAAGAAATTAACTGCACTATAATAAAAAGGAATGATATTGAAAATAAAGGTTATGGCTTAACGAGTTAGATGAGAGATTTCTCAGGACTATCTTTTTCTAGGAACTAGGAAGTCTATTAATTACCTGCACGACAGGAAGATAACTTAAAGGGCACTGCTAGTATGATATATATAGAGACATAATGGATAGGTACAATCATCTTCACTGTGGCCTATTACCATGACTACAATCATCTAATTAAAGTGGTCCTGATCATAGATTTACATCCAATAAAACCAGTTCCAACCATCAAGGAATTTTCCTGGTTTCATGCATGCACCAATTCTAAATTGGAAAGCTCTCGTCATAACATTAACCACAGAGAGAGAGAGAGAGAGAGAGAGAGAGAGAGAGAGAGGCTGACCTGCTTCTTGAGGAGGAGAGCAGCAATGGAAGTGAGAGGTGTTATCGTGTTGAGCCGGAATGGAGTGCATAGAGAGGATAGACGCCAGTTATATAGCGGGCATGTGAGTCTGTGACCCCTTGGAAACCAGAATCAAGTCCAAGATCCAACGGCATATACCACCTCATCTGATTAATATAGTCAACGCTCTCGTAAAGTCACGGCTAACATTCTTGCTTCTATACTACTATGCGGCCAGCAGGGACAGATAAGTACATGCAATCATTTTTTATTTTAATAATTTTTTCATTATTCATGCGTCAGGCTACATTAATCGGCCTCTTTCGTAGCAAGTTCCTCATTATTCTTGTCTTGGCAATTTTATATTACGAGATGATTGGCAATCCACCATACGTACCAGTGTAGTACTGCTAGCTGCTTCAGCTGCAAGCTGACCGCTAGCGCTCTGCCCTTCAAGGATATCAACTAATTAGGCACATATAATAAATAGTTTTGAATACTTGAGTAATTCAATTTGACAACTTGAGTACTTATTAAATAATACATCAGTCAGGCATGCATGCATCTTTTTCACAATATTAGTGTTATTACCGTTTTGAACGTTTGCATGTACCTTAGGCTTAGAGCCAGGCGTCTAGCTTATAATTATATTATGTCATGAAGCTGATGCTTTTATTTGTCAGGAAAGATCAGACAACGTGTTGGCCAAAATATATAAGGTAGCTTACTACTCTATTATTATTTATTTATTATTTATGTGTATTATAAATTTTTTTATTTTTATTTTATTTTCTTTTAAATATTTTTTTAACATTCTTAATCATTAAAAAAAATTAAAAAAAATATAACTTTATTAATACTCACTTTATTAATCATTAAGTAAAATAAAAATAATAAATATATCATTTTCCAAATATATAATGCATTTTGGCTAACTAATTATTAATAGCTTGTGTGCTTATCATCATGCAAATGTGACGTGTGCATAAAAATAAATTAAACTAATTAAATTGGCTATGAACAGAAGTATGTTTGGTAAAGCGCCAAAACTTTGTGATATCTTCATTGACTTGGTTAATTTTATTTTTAAATTTAGTCAATATAAATATTTTTTTTTATATTTATCTATTTTATCTAAATTCAATCTCTACATTAGATTAACCCTTCATTTTTTATATAATAATAAAATATTATTAAATTAATTTTTTTTAAAAATTTATTTTTATCACATTTTATAATTATACCAATTTAATATTATTAATAATTATATTATAATTAAATTAATATTAAAAAAACATATTTTCAAACGTCATTTAATTATTTGAAATAAAAGTGTAGAATATTTTAATATTTTAATTGGTGAAATGAAAGTATAAGAGTGAGAAAATAATATTTTAATTTTTAGTGAATGAAAGTGATATTCTATATTTAGTCAACTACTGTAGCAAAAATCTAAATTATTTTAGGTTCTGCTTGACTATTGAGATTTTTCAGATGAGAATTTTGAGTTTTAAGATTAAATATTAAAATATTATATTTTAATATTATTATTGTATTGAAATTTGAAAAAGTTAAAAAAAAAGTTAAATTGTTTATTATATTTTGTATGAAGATTTGAAAAAGTTGTAATAATGAGATCAAAATTTTATATTTGAGATGAGAATTTCATATGACTAAACAGTACCTTAGATATGTCCAATCTAATGTAGAGTATTTTTAACATAAATTATATAAATTTTAGCTAATTATCCCATTTGACCAACTCAACGAGGATGCTCTGATCCCTTGAAAACAACCCTCATGGTTTTCAATGGCTAAAAGCCTCGATCGATCTTAATTCATGTGGCGTGGAATTAAACAAATCTTATAAGGTTATTTTATTTTAAAGGCCAAATAATAGTTTCACATTAACTTTGTGATATATATATCGTCATGATCATTTTAATTTATGCAGCCGGCAGGCAGAAAAAAGCTATAGCCTATGGGAGGCAATGACAAGTTCCACACCTAAATTAAAACTCGGACCAGGCATGCATCCTCCGCATTGGATCAATTCCTACATTGTGAACGTCTTTGATACGCACCATTGACAACTCATCTTCCATGGTATACTCACTACAAGAAAAATGAGCAGTTGCTAATACTATTTTCATTGCTATAAATTGACCGGAATTGCTCATTTTTCTTGTAGTGACTTTTGGCATGCACACTACAACAAAACTGCCCTGTTTCAGTAATAGCATCCTTCGGAATTCATCTTATAAAACGCAACAGTTGGACTGTACCAACTATTCTGGGTTGGTCGCATGTTGGACGCCTTAGTTTCGTTGCAACTAAGGGAACTCAACTATGGACGTGAATCGTTGGAAAAACAGAGGTTTTCCATTGTTTTCTACTGATGCAAAAAACGGAGCATGTCCGTTGCAACTGCCGTGGAGGAGTACCATTCGTAATCGTTGCAGTTCTGTTCTTGGGTCGATTAGTAACGTTGCAATACTGATGGGAAGCCGCTGCAATATATCAGGTTTCTCAATGACTGACGAATTTATTTCGCTATAAGTTCTACTGCACATCGGCAGCCCGTCAACCACAAGTTATATTTCGTTCGCCAAACTCTGTCCTTTCTCAACGACTAAGAATAAATGGGTTTCTGGATTTGTGGGCAAAAATGGGTTTCTGGGCGGCATTGAAGGGGAGGCGGTGGAGCTGCGCCATGGAGGAAGGCAGCTGCGTGGCTTGTACACACGGCTTGAGCCAGATTCGTGTGGGGGAGAGTAGATCGACAGGGAGAGAGACGAAGAGCTTGGATCAGGGCTCTGCAACTGTCGTAGCTGGAGGTGGAGCATGCGGGTGGCGGTGGAGCTGCGTCGTGGAGGAAGGCAGCGCAGGGCCATGTACACACGGCTTGAGCGAGATCCGTTGTTGGGAGAGTAGATCGACGGGGATAGAGATGAAGAGCTTGGATCGGGGCTCTGCAACTGTCGCAGCTGGAGGTGGAGCATGGGGGTGGCGATGGAGTTGCGCCGTGGAGGAATGCAGAGATTTGTGGGTTTGTGGGTGAAGGGAGAGGGAGATTACCTGGGACAGAGAGAAGCCGCGTGAGAGGGACCAGCGACTGAGGAGGTGGACGACATCGGTGGGTCGACGGCGGCGTTTAATACAGAGAGGAGATTGAGCGAGATGGATCAGCAGAAGATGGGGGAGATCGAGAAGCCGAGAGAGGGAAATTTCTGCAGATCGACGAAGAAGAAAGTCACGGACTCACCGGGAGGGAGGGGGGGGGGGAAGAGAAATGGGAGAGAAAAAAATGGAAAAAAGTGAGTATAAGAAAACGTTCTTTTTACATTAAAATTTACATAGCTGCAAAAGTATTTCTTTTTATTGCAGCGATTATTTTGTTGCAACAAGTAAAAAATGAGCTAGAAAAAATATTTTGAATATTGCAGCAAACTGCAACTGTCGTAAAAAGTGAAACATTGCTGCAAAAGCCTAATTTTGAATTTTGATGAAAAAAACTTTGCATCAATCTTTAAATTACTGCAAATAAAAGTTTTTTGCAGCAATTTTATTTCCATCAAACTTTTAATTGCTGGAAAAAGGCTTTATTCTTGTAGTGGTAGCGTGATATTCTTATGGCTTTATTAATTTATCAATTTTTTTAATTTAATATAAAAAATATAGTTATTTGTTATTTATTTAATTAACAATTACTTAGATGATTGTGTTTATTTTCACAAATCATTTTATTTTATTTAATTATTATAATTTTTTTAAACTCTCACACAAAATATAATAAATAATTTAATTTTCTTAAAATTTTAAAATAAAAATAATATTAAAAATTATATTTTAATAATATTTTATTTAATTTTTAACTTTCAACTTATCTAATCTGTATAAACAAATGAGGCCTTAATGTCAAATCAGAGTCAAGAAATAAACTGAATAGTAGGTAAAGGTTATTTTCACTGTCAATTAGAAATGGGTGACGCTATTTTATATATATATATATATATATTCTTTTGGAGTGTGCAGTTTCCACTTATTCTATTTGAAAGAAAGTGAGAAATATTATTAAAAATTAATTTTTTTTGTAGAACAAAAATTTATATACATTTTTTTTGAAGTACTATACGACATATGCATATTCCAATTTTAATACTATAAATATCATTTCTTATTAAAAATACGATATGCTTGCTTAATTAACACGGTAATGCTTGCTTGTAACGGGCACATGATTATGGTCCCTATCTAAATGATGCACATCATGAACGTGTGGCACAAATCGTGTGCGATTTTAAGGTTAAATTGTCATGCACAATGATGACCCAATAAATACAGCGGACTTGGGGTTTACGTACTCGTGCTGACAATTACAAGGAAATTTTACGTTAGTGAAATCCAAATGGCAAGCCTCAAAATTGTAGGACACGTGTACATCATGATTGGCGGCAATATTATTCCTACAATATTCCCGGAATTTTCATTACAGAATTAGGAAAACGATCACATGATGGGCAAACATCAAACAAATCTCACCGGCCAAAATGAGCAATAATGATATAATCCCACCATTTTGGGTTCTATTTAAGGAATTAAGCAACTACCTTATTATGTAATCCCATATACATGTCCTAATTGCAAGTCTCTGTTTTTTCTTTTTTACTTCAATTGGACCTTATATATATAACTTGCATATTAAATTTCAGTTTTAATTTGTTTTTTCCAGATACTTAAGGAACTAATTATCACTATTAATTCAGTATTTCTTATATATATAACTTGCATATATAGCTAATTCATTTGTGTCGACTTAAAGCTTTGTCCACACGTATTTCTTATATAATACGTTAATTGCATTTTATCTATGTCATGTGTTCTGCAGGCTTGAGTCTTGTAATTACTAGCTGTTCAGGTTCATCACATTTTATTAAGTTTGACACGTAACTTTATGATTGGAACAAAATTTGGTTTAATTCATTTTCAACAATTGCATTAATATAGAAATATATATATATATATATATATATATATAATTTGTACAAATCTTGAAGGGATAACTCTACACAAATTCTTATAAAAAGAAGTAAAGCTCACTTGAAAAGAAGAACAATATTATTTGTAATCATAGAATTATAAATGTTATATAATCGTTTTAAAAAAAATATGGTCTACGATTAAAAAATTAATTTTTTTATATAAATTTTATATTAATTTATTTTTTTAAAATGACTGTACATAATTACGATTATAAATATTATTCTCCTTAAAAAAATATTATCCTAAAGCTACTCGTTATTAAGAAGATTGACTTTTCTACAAATAAATATTAAAACTTATACTTGACGTTACTTTTTATATATAATATTCGTATGCCATCATGATTACACCCCTTACCGAATTATTATCTGTATCATATCCGTACGCTATCATGATTACCACCCTTATCCATTTTTTGACAAGAAGAAAGGAGAATGTAAAGTGAGCTACGGAACATTATTTTACAATGTAACGTAATAAAAGTAAAATAAGGGTATAATATATAATATTAAAATGTTGCTATATATAAGTATAGTCATATATTAATCTGTATATTAATATTGATTTATTTATATTTAAAATTTAAATTAATATTATTTTTAATAAAATCTACTTTTTAACTAATCACATTATATTAATGTACAGATTAGTATACAATTATACTTATAATTATATTTTTTTATAATATTATTCTTTTTACTATTATTTACTTTTTAATTAATATCTGAATATAATGTAAATACGAAAGCTCCTCTTTTCGTCAAAAGAGAGTTTCATGAGAAGAGAGATGGGTGGTTGAGCTGCCTTTATTGATTCTCAGAATAATATATTTAACATATATTTTTTTAAAAAATATCTATTTGTAAGTTAATGCATAAATTATACTTTTCATATAAAATGACAAAATTTGATTTGTAAAAAAAATTAAAATTTAAAATTTTTATAAATTAAATCTTATCGTTATATCGACAGTATAAAGAATGTGTTTTACACGCTGATTTATAAGTAGATTATATATATATATATAAAATGTCTGTATGATTGGACCAATGATGGCTCTAGGCTCCGAAATCAACAATTGGTGCTAATTTTGAATTCTTTGGAAAAGAAACAAAAATTAATTTAGATAATCCATGATACATGTACGTTTATATCTCATTTATCATCTTTACACATAGGACTTGGTGTTTCTTAAGGCATAAAAAAATTCATTTCTGTAAATTAATTTCTGTATGGTATTAGTTTTTAAATCTGTTTCTCAAATAATTATTCTGAAACCTAATATTTTTGCTCTTACTTCAATGTTTTTTTCTCTGTTTTCAGAATGTTTCTATGAATTTATATAGTCTTATGATGACGTGATAGAAATTATCTTACAATAAATGATATAGACAGGTTATTTTATGTATTTATCTCATTTCTATTCCCGATCTTTAAATTTGATTAACAACTCAAAGAAGATTTTTTTCTACTATAAGTATAAAAAAAATTATATTTAGTAGTCCCACGTTACACTTACTTTTATCTTTTTTATTTTTTCTCTTAACAATTGTTTGATACTGTAGAGTCGCTTATAAGTAGAAAAATTCTTTAGGTATTGATTGGTCATATAAATTTTTTATCTTAAATATAAAATTTTCATCTCATCATTACAACTTTTCAAATCCTCATACAAAATATAATAAATAATTTAAATTTTTTCCTATTTTTTCAAATTCTAAAATAATAATAATATTAAAATATAATATTTTAAAATTTAATCTTAAAACTCAAAATTTTTATTTAAGAATTTTCAGTAACCAAGCAGAATTTTAATATAATTTGGTCTCTAGAAAAGGGAAAAAATAATCCTATATTCATCCTTATCTATGGTTCCGTGTTGAGTAAATTTGCTTTGATAATGAATGTGTAAATTTGCTTTGATAATGAATGTGGAGCATTGGATGTTTAAATTTCAAGTTTTTGTGAACCCGCATCTACAGGTGACTATTGGAACCAAAAGATTACGAGAAATTAAATATATACATGCAATTTTTTATGTTGATAACTTTGCTTTAAATTATATAAATTAGTTGTAAAATGAATTATAATAAAATAATAATAATATAAAATATACTAATTCTCTCTGCAATGCCAAAAGTGTTGATAGGTATTAGGTAATGGAAAAACAGAAAATATACACAGCAATCTCACACTTTTTTATACTATTGAAAAATGTGAATTTATTATTTTATCTTCTTTTATTTTACACTGGTGTGTTGGGTGTGGAGCTACTTTATAGCAGTGCTTATAGAAAAATATAGTTGCAAGAATAATTGTGTATTAATCTGTGTATCAATATGATGTGATTGGGTAAAAAATAGATTTTATTGAAAACAGTATTAATTTAAATTTTAAGTATAAATGAATCAGTATTGATATACGAATTAGTACGTAACTATACTTGTATATAACAAAACTCTTATGTAATCCCGAAATGCAAACTCCAATGCATCACATACGGAACATACGAAAGCAACTTCGATGATAGCGATAAACGCGTAACTTGCTTTTTCAATTCCTTAATTAATTCCTCCTCGGTCGTTCTCCTTCAAATTTCGGAATTATATACGATATATTATGAAAGCAACACTATAGCCGAGTAAAACTCAACTTCCATGAAGTTACGCGGACAATAACCCACACGAATCATGACAAGCAAAAAACAATACTGAGAGATCAGAGAGGGAGATCAGAGAAATATAAACAAGAAATTGCTAGGGAAGTGATCCATCCGTCAAGTCAAGCTCCAAGTGAATTTCTTAGTATTGTTCTGTGGGCCTAGTTTCTTACGCGGGAAAATTAATCCCAATTGGCAGATCAGCGTAAAATGTAACGAATCTGCGCGCATTAATCCTTAATTAATTTGTCTTTTAGGCTGGTGTCGTGGACTAATGTCAGACTAGAACAATGCCAAGATAGGGAGTTACAATGTCTACGTATTATCAATATATGGGGGACCCATTAAACGTGTGGGACCGACCGCCTGTATTATTTTTTAATTTTAAACAAGTTCCTATTGATTGAATATTATTTTGTTGGTAGTTTTGTTTATTGATTGTTTTGTTATTTTCAACGGGCGTTATAATAAGCTTATACTAATTAGATCCAAATAGGTTTTGTGGGATATGGTACAAATGTAACAACTCGACTACGTACGATCATGCCGATATTTTTACCCTTTTTTTTTTTTAATTTATTTATTTTAATGGTTATCTTAATGGTTTAGGTATCGGAATAAATTATACAATGGTTACTAGAGTGAATTCGAATGAAGAAAACAAAGGAATCAACAGTGGACTGAAACAACTCCATATAATCATACATTAAGGACATTTATGTATGAATTATTTTTTTAATTTGTATGGTATCTATGCGAATATATATATATATATATTATATGACTACGAGTTATAAAAATTAATGACGCGTTTCTTTTAAAATTTGTGTTCTCGTTAATTTATGGAACGAAATTCTAAACTTTTTGAACACGATTTGTGGAAATTGGGAGTTTGAGATAGCAGGCAGCGGACTGAACAAAGTTGACCACCTTGCATCTAAACATAGTGGTCCTCATACTGTTCGAGAACGCTAGCTGTTGCCAAGCAGGCAAACCTCAAAATTTGGAAGTGTAACCCACGCCTAAATATTGGGTTTATGTCTGGCTATAATTTATCAATCCTGCTAGATACAACCGGGATGGGTAAGCGTGGGGTAACCGGGTGTAGGTAGGAGCTTACGTGGAATAAAAATAAAATAAAATAAAAAGTAAAAAAATAAAATGAAAAAACAAAGAAAGAAAAATGTAAAAGAACACATCCTTCGTCTTTCGTCTTTAAGGTTGAGAGTGAAATGATACATCTAGAAGCTCTAGACAGAGTAGAGGCCAATTTCCGTCTCTTCCAAATCGATTGCCTTAACTACGGCTCTATCCTCACTGCCGTCAATGGCTATACCAAAGTCTTCCACCTCGCCTCTCCCCACATCATTGAAGAAGTTCTAGATCCCGAAGTTCTTGATATAAAAGAAAGAAATATTTCTTCTTTTAGCATATTTCTTCTTCTGGCTTAAAATCTTTTACCTTTAAGACATTTTCTTTTCTCTTTCTTCTTCTGATTCTACTTTTCTGGATTTGATTTTCTTTCTTCTTTTTCTTTTTAAGAAAATTAAAGAGGCAGCTGACAAGATTATGAGTGAGAAATTCAAATTTATTTTTTGTTTTGGTTTGTTTGTAAAGCAAAATTCAAGTTTTTATTTTTGATTTTAATGCTAATTTACTCCATACCCAAATGGTTATGAGTGTGAAATCTGGATATGGGTATGGAGTAAAACTTTGAAAGACTAAATCAATCTTTTCACTTTTTGAGTTTTGCGTTTGAGTTAGAGCTTTTCATGGGTTTTTTACAAAATCTTGCGTCCTAAAAATAAAAAATAAAAAATGAAGAGCTTTGAATTTTCTTCGGTCCTAATCAAACTCACAAAGCAAAAAGTAAAAAAACAAAAATTATGTACAAAAATAAAAGCAAAATTCTACTAGCTTGCTAAAACCAATACTCAACGACATGCTTGTAAGCAAGAAGGTGAGCGAATGAGAGAACGATAGAGAAGGGGGAGGATGAAGAAGGAGGTTGGAAAGGAGTCAGATGGAGAGAAAGAAAAAGAGAAAAAAATATATCGTTTTATCTGATTAACAAAACACATCTTTTTATTTTTTCCACGTAGGCAACGGTTGCACGGCGGTTCTCTCAACCGGTTATATTAAGCATTTTTGATAATTTATATGTTTGGGGTTGGCAAGTATAATATGGTCTATATATACATATGTTATATCCAAGCAGGCCCACTTATTGAAAACATAATCCACGCCGGTCCAGTCCTTGTCTTGTGTGAGTTGTCACTCGTCAATGCATGGTTGTGCTAATTTTTGGAAGTTCTAAAAACCAAAAAATATAAAATAAAGCAAAATATTTGTCATTTGAACGGAGACTCATAAGAGGGAAAGTGATTCTCTGGTTATGGTAGATGAATTTAAAGATGATTCGATGAAGGGGAGTCATGTCCCTTCTGGGGCCCCCATTAATGAGATAAAGGAGTGAAGGTCTTCAGAAGCTACAAAATTCAACACATTGGGCATGTATGGTGGGATTTTATTCCCTACTAATATTTCACTGATCATCTCGTTTGAAAAACAGTTGTAAGGCTTTTGATTGAATGAAGAAGATGTTTTGCTTAAAAAAAAAAAAAAAAAAAGGGAAAAGGAAAGAGGGAAAGCTGTGTGGTCTTTCAGATCAGCAGTTAGCTCATTTCTATGCAGAATCTTACTCTGTAAAGAATGACCATGATCTCTTTAAAATCAGCAAAATGCAGCGATATTTTTTAGGTCAACTAGACTGTTGGGAGCTGGAATATCATGGGAAACCAAAAGCCGTGAGATTTGTAAGGCCCGACAAAACAAATTGGATTGGCGAAGTTCATCATATTATATTAAAGAAGATAAAAAAAAGAAAAAGAAAAGGAAAAGTGTATCTGTGTACATGATTGTGAATGGGCGGCATTGTGGCATCAGGCGACATGAGAATGGCAAGAGGTACTAGGTGGTCCATCTCCATCATCTCAATGGAATCACCGAGTCTTCGCTGTTGATCGCAGCATATTTGAACAAAATTTCTCTTTCGCGTTCCACTTCAAGGGAAGAATTGCGGATACAGAGTAAACTTGCTCTTCTTGTTACAGTTACGCCAATAAAATAAATGAAAAATTCTACTTTATCATTTATTTTTATTTTTTAATTTTACACTTAACAAATGTACGGTACAGAGATAATAAACAACAGAACAACTAAAAAATAGATTAAGCAACCGCCTTATCCGTGCTATTAGATTTAGATATATGGGCCGGCCCTTTTGAGTAGATAAGCTTGCTCAGCTCTGATATAGAGTTGGTTGATGTTTTCAGTTTTGTATTGCTGATTGTCTTTTCTCCTTCGTAAATTCTTGTAATAATAATGCTGGGTACAGTACTGGAATTTTAGAAGAGAAAATTGCGGGTAAACAGTAATAATTATTCATGCATTTTTAATAGTGCATGAACAATTATTTATACTGAAATTATATTTGAGTCGAGTTTAAGTGAATGGTACCCAATCATGTTTGACGCGATTATTATAAACATCAGATTCCATTTTAAGTTATTCCATTTACAAATTGACATGCAAACACATAATTTAGAAATTTTCAAATTAAAAAGAGACAGGAAAGAAAAGACCTAATCATCTCTGGAAAATTTTGGGTAACTTGTTCTACCTGAAAACTTCTAATCATATATATCTTAACCTGTTGCTGTAAATTGATTTAAAGAACAAAAAAGAAAAGAAAGGAAAAGGATAATTCTGTTGAGGAAAATTAATTTGTATTTTTGAAGCTATGGGAATTGTTTATTGAACATTTCCTTACGAAACCTTAAAATAGCCAAAAAAACCGACAATCCAATTCACTAACGTCCTAACATGATATAGCTTATTCATATTCCTAAATTAATGTTACATCTCCCAACATTTTTGTTGCCCAGTACTTGACTAGCTTCGCAGAAGGGTATATTGGAAGAACATGAAGAGTAGAACCTGAATGCAACTCATAAAAGCCCGAAAGCTTTATAAGACACTACAGAAATGGCCACCACAATTGCCTTATTAGATACATACACGTCTTAAGTATATGAATATTAACCGACCAAATTAACCCAAGTCCACCCATATATATATTAATGCATCTGCAAGCAAGGTTGAAAGTGAATTGATATGAACTGAGACAGCACTTTATGCGTGAAATCAAATCGTTATAATCACGCGGGACTAGCCTCTCCTGTTTCCTCCTCCTCCTCGTTCTCCCCTGTCAACTCCTCCAGCGATTTTCCCTTGGACTCGGGCACCAATAAGGTAAAAAACACACCCAACGTATTGATCCCACCGAGCACAATGAGTGTATTCTTCACTCCAATACCAGGCGCGTACCCTGCATCTGTGAGATGTGGGTTTGTGTTTTGAGCAGCATACAAGAACCCAAATGCACCAACAATAGCTCCAGCCTTCCCGGAGGCGGCTGATATTCCGTGACAAGTAGCCCTCAACCTTGCAGGGAAAATTTCTGCAGGCACAATAAATGTGGTGGAATTGGGTCCAAAGTTAGCAAAGAAAAAGGTGAGGGCGTACAACAAGATAAACCCGATATGGTTGCCCTTAAGTTTCCAGTGATCGTAAGGGATAGCAAGCGCAAACATGAAGACGGACATGAAGAAGAAACCCATCAATTGGATTACAAACCGTCCCCAACGATCAATGAAGGCCACAGTAAACCAATACCCTGGCACAAGACCGCACAAAGCTATAAGTGTTTGTGCCTTTGCAATCTTGTAAACCTCTTCAATGGCGCCCATTTTTGGTGGCGATGGAAGCCATCCAACGGCAGTGAAGATATCCTTTTGGAATAAGTTTTGACTATAGTAGGCAATGTCCAACAAGAACCAACAAGTGGCTGTTCCAACCAGGTGAAGTCCATGGCGTCTCGCAAATTCTTTAGAGAATAAGCCATAGGGTTTCTTAGTAATCTTATCTACCTTTTCTTTTTCTACTTCGAGCTCCACCTGTAATACACTAGACATGTCTGCCGCTGCCTGCCTTTCATTCTTGGCTACTAGGGCCGTAAAACGAGCTGTCTCCGGCATTTTCATACGCCAATAGAAAGTAAGGGCAGCCGGGATGGCTCCAATCATCAGGACAATGCGCCAAATGTAATCGGCTTGGTCTGGCAGGGAGGCTACTGGATCAACATCGAATGGGGGAGGCTTGTACTTGTTATTGAAAGCGCTTGAAACAATTAAAGCAACAATCCCACCAGCTAAAATTCCGAAGCCTTGCATGGCAAAAACCGCAGCGATAAATGCCCCACGAGTTCTTTTGTTTGCATATTCAGACATGATTGTAGCCGACAGAGGATAGTCTCCGCCAATGCCAAAGCCAAGCCAGAACCGAAAGAAACAAAGCGTGGTAATTATACCGTTTCGTGTGTGCCCAAAGGAGAGCCCCGAGCCAATGGAGCTTACTACCATGAGAATGAGGGTTAAACCATAGACCTTCTTGCGGCCCAATTTGTCACCAAGCCAACCGAAGAATATCTGCCCAGCAAAAGTGCCGCAAAACGCAACTCCATTAACAGCGTCTGCCACGTTGGGAGGCAAAGACCCTGGTATTTCGCCATTTTTTGTGTAGTATATGCGGCCAAGTAACTTTGAGACGGTGGTTATGCAGAAGAGATCATATGCATCCGTGAAGAATCCCATTCCGGTGATTACAATTGCCTTGAAATGGTACAATTGGGTCTTTGCAGAATCGAGTGCATCCAGCACTCTCATACTTTCACGACCCATGGCTTGATTATCCAGCACTCTCATACTCTCATACTAGCTCCTACGATACCAGAAATTTTCTGAATTAAAAAAAAAAAAAAAGACACAATTAAAGAAAAGAAACGAAACAAATATAATTAGTGATATTCCTGAAACTTTAGCTACAAAGAAATTACATCAAAATAAAATTTTAAATTAATGTGACTTGATCTTGTATGTCAAATTATAAAATTATTTTTATTATAAAATAAATATATATAACGAATTCCATAATCTTTATATATATAACGAATTCCATGCTCTTTGCGTACGCGTATGTTTATTAAAACTTTAAATTAACCGCACCTTTGTCTCTAACAATCATTGTTCTTTCACCATATGTTTCTAAAAAATATATATATAAATACACATCACTTTTTACAACACTTTTCGCAATAATATTTTAAGAGGATGGGTATTTCTATAAAATACTTGATAAAACTAAGATCATGTTACAAAAATATTATTTTTTAGAATATGCGTAGTGAAATATGTTGTGAAATATATTGTAAAATGTGTTGTGTGTATAATTACTCATAAAATCGAAGATAGGAAGTTTGCCATGATTCAATGCAATTGGGAATAAAAGTTCCATTTCCTATCACTCCACCCGAAAAAAAGACAAACAAGGTAAACTAACAAACCAACTAATATAAGAGGAGGATGTAGTACGACAAATTCTCTCGAGAAGGTTAAATGCGTTTTTTTTTTTTTTTTTTCATACAATTTTTTTATATTCTTAAATATTTTTAAAAAAATCATAACATTATTTAAAAAATAATTCCTTAATTTCTAAATAAATAAAAAATTAGCATCTAAACCCATTGTCGGGACACAAACCATTTCCCATAATATACCTACGCAGTAGTTTATATAAATGACTTACATTGGCATACCCCAGAATGTTCAATGTGGGACTTATGATGCGTAGCCTATTAAGAACTTGAATGGACAGAGCTCTCAGTTCTGCCAAACCATCATAATCACCTTTACTTCCCATGAAAAGGTAAGCATGCATTCAAGAGCATTTAGGTGAAGTGGTTCTAGAACACAAAGAAGACAGTTCCAACAAGCAGGGAATTTGTCTGCTTTAATTTACTGCACTAACTCTAACAGTAAACAAAAGAGGAAAACAGATAGGGAGAGAGACTGACCTGCTGCTTGAAAATTTCCTGATGGGGGAGTCTTTGTTGAGTGGTTGTCGGGGGTGGGGGTGGAGAGGAGGAAGAGAAGTCCTTGTTATATAACTCCTCATGACCACCTCCTCCATATGGTCATGAAGGCAAGGCGCATGCCACCTTAATTCATCTAGGCAGGTCATGAACGCTTTCCCTGGTCACAACCTAGCTAGCTTCTAGTTATTACTTGGGATAACTATGTAATATCTCTCAATCTTCGACTGCACCATTTAAAACCTAATACATACTAACGTCTTAAAAGCTTACACTTTTTTCACATATTATAACATCTTCAAAGCATTTTGTTATTTTTTTATATGCCTCCTACATACACTTAATTCTTTTCATCCCACCTATCAGCTCTCGGTTCACAGCATCAAGTAAATCCTTCAATTCTTCTATTATAAACCATTTTCTGCACAATGACCTACATAGTGATGCACAATAAGCTTATCTAATTCGGCATATATAGCACCCATATCAACTTTGTGAGTGTGTAAAAAGTCAAAGCTTTTATTTTATTTTATAAAGAGGCCGGTAAGGCTCATTTGGTTTCACATATGGTCTCAACTCATCTCATTCTAACATTTAAATATTATTCAAACAAAAATACTTTTCAACTTCAAATTTTTTAACGTTTCAACTTTTTTCTTTAATTATTACTTAATCATAATAACTTTCCCAAATTTTCAAATAAAATACAAAAACTAATTCAATTTTTTTAAATCTCAAAATAAAAATTATATTAAAAAATTAAATTCTAACAATATTTTAACTATGAAGAATTCTACTCATCATTATAACAATATTACCTAATCATAACAACTTTCCCAAACTTTCAAATAAAATACAAAAAATAATTCAATTTTTCCAAATCTCAAAATAAAAATTATATTAAAAAATTAGATTCTAACAATATTTTAACTATGAAGAATTCTACGCATCATCCTCACACCACACATCACACATAATTTTTTATTTTTTTCTCTTACCAAATTTTTGATATATGAATGATGAGATAAAAAGCTCAATTAATTTAGGAAGAATAAAACTATTTTAAAAATAAATAAATAAAAATAAGTGTGATGTGTAGACTGTAGTGTGTGGGGATGATAAGTGGCAAAACTCTTTACCTTTATAATATTTTTATCAAAACTTTTCTCTCCTTTTTCTCAAAACTCTATAAAACATCTTAACTCAAGCCATTTTACTATTATTCACAAATTATCTCATCACTACTATTCATAGCTAGATTTCTCATTTCATCTTGTCTTATCCATGTAACCAAACAAGGCCTAACATGTAAAAAAAGGTCCCAGGTTAAAATTATAAAAACCTCAAAATCAAGGCATTAAAAGAAAATTATCAAAAACCACACAGTTACATGTCTTTATTTACTAACAGCAATAAACTATATAAGATCGGCAATTGAACAACAAAAATATATCAAAGAAAAGAGGAGGAAGATTTCTCATGGATGGGGAACATGATTCAAGATATATATTAAAATTTTTTTAAAGGGTAGGAAGGAGTGGAGAGTAAAATACATACTCAGATAAGGAAATAATGTAGCCTATTTACTGGCTAAACATGCTTTATCATTAGAAGGGGAAGAAATATGAATAGAGGAGGGTCCGCCTGTACGTAATTACATGAAGTGCTTTGATTAGAGACAAAGGCTGTAATTAATGGTAGAATTAATATGATATACAAAATATAGGAGATTGAATTAAAAAAAAAGAAAGAAAGAACCAACAACAACAGCAAAAATATATCCTTTTAAGTTCAAAGCGAAACATTGAAAGTCGAAACTTCAATATTTTAGCAAGCCGATATGGGTATCTTGCATGATCAGGTGAAAACCATGATAAAAGAAGCAAATATATATGTCAATATAGGTCGAGTGAAGTACTTGCGTTAAAAGTAGGAATACTATATAGCTAGTAATTCCATTAATGGTTATCAGCTCAAGTTTCAGCGTCTCTCTGTACCAGGATACAAAAAGTATTTCATTATATCTTATTTTATTGTTATAATTTTTTTAAATTTTTACACAAAATATAATAAATAGTTTAAAATTTTTAAATCTTAAAATAATAATAATAATATTAAAAAATGATATTCTAACAATATTTTATTCAACTTTCATTTCAACTCATTTCATCTCAATTAACTATCCAAGTCTTACTAACTCTATTTGTTGCCCAGATGACTAACACAAGAGGGAAGTGAATTGAGTTATATCTAAAAATTAACAATTATAAATTAAATACACAATATAAAATATAAACAAAATATGATGCAATAATAAATATAAAGAGTAAGGGTAAGAGATGAGCAAACTCAGTATGTTAACGAAGTTCAGCCCCACTGCCTACGTCCTCGACTCAAGCTACCAATTGAGAATTTCCAAATTCACTATTCAACCTCATACAGGTGGAGATAGAAACATATTACACATTTGAACAACACCGCTACAAAGGATCCGTGTAGAACACCATCTACACTTGCAATCATCTTACACATAATGATTCAACTATTTCTTATATAGAACACTTTCTATACACATAAGGATGATACACACTATTTTACTGATACAAGAGCTGATAGTGGGTAAGTTATCATAGAACACTCCTCAATAAGTGAAATAAGAACAATCCAGTGAAAACTATATCTCTCTCAAAATGAACAAGGGTTAAGGCTCAATGCCTAGAGAAGAGAGAATGAAAACTTTGAATGAATGTTGTATGCTCTTGGTGTTGTAAATTTGAAGCTCTCAAATGATCTATTTATAGGCATATGAGACTTCATATTCAAATTTAAAAAGATTCACATATCAAAGACAACATCATTCACTTTTTTAAAAACCTCAAAGAAAAGCTTATTCTTTTTCAATTGTCAAAGACAATATCATTCATTTTTAAAAAAATTCAAATAAAAGTTTCTTTTTTTTTTTTCATTTGTTGAAGACAACATCATTTATTTTTCAAAAATTTCAAATCTAATTTTTTTACTTTTCGCATGTGCCAAAATGAGTACTATTTACTTTTCAAATTTTTCAAACAAAATCATCTACATTTTACATAAGTCAAAAAGATCATAAATCACTTTTGAAAATATTCAAATAAATCATTTAATCATGTCATGCACATGTGAAAGATAACAATCAATCATTTTTCAAATTTTCAAATTTAATTTTTAAAATATTCATGCACATGTGGAAAATATATTTTAATGTTTTATGATAAAATATTAATTTTAAACCTTAATCCTAATTTCAATTTTTTAAGAGATTTACAACATTATTCTATGAGTTTTAATGTGAATTTGTTCCCTTCTTGTTCATACTTGGTTTCTTGATGTGCTTGACTCAATTGTGTAAACAACTTGAACTTAAGATTCTTTTATTATTTGAATTCATTTGTTATCATCAAAATCTATGTGTAGATATATAATTACACGAAACTTGAAACTTTGGGTTCAACAATCTCCCCATTTTTGATAATGACAAATACTTGATAGAACCTAAATCATGTATTAATACTTATGCCCCCTGAGAATGTGCGTTAGTTTTTCAAGTAAAAGTATAAATATAACTCCAAGCTTATAACAAGTTTAGCAATTCAAACAATGTTAATGTTCTAGTCTAAAACTTCTCCCCCTTTTGGTATCATTAAAAAGGATCCGCATCAAATAAATGAATTGAAAAAAACGATGTGTTAGTAGAAACTGTAAATAATTAAAAAATTGGAGCCGCCCGTGACTTGACAAATGTGTCTGGAGATTTGAACAATCGCTTGATGTTGTTGAAAAACAAGATTGATGGTTCTGAGTTTTTATAAAAAAAAAAAAAAAGATCATTTTCACCTATCTAATACCATATAAAATCAATCTTAAAATTCATTCAATTCGCATCAAATCTTATTCTCATCTCTATAACTCATATGCATTCTTTCAACATTCTCACTTTAAGTTTTCAATTCTTTTCTCAACAGCTCATTCTTATAACATATCTCTAGATCTATCCATAAGGTATTCTACACCTTAACCTCATGTCCTTTCTGCAACTGCCATTAGTGTCATGTTGCAGTAAGAAAATAATAATTTGGTTAATAAATCAGACTCCGATGCTATCTATGATTTGGTGAGTCTCGGGACTCGCTACTCATTCTCTATTGTTGTTTTTGTCAACGGCTACAAGTCAGAAACCATGAGTTTGAAAAGTTTAAAGAATAAATTGTTGTATATTAGTGAACTGTTCAAGAGTCTCACACAAGAGAATGAATCATTCAGCAGAAGAATAAATAGTTGAAATCCCTATTAAATTCTTCATTCCATTTGCCAGTTCTCATGAATAAAGATGACATGATATTGTACGAAGAGAATGAGTGTCTCAAACATGAAGCTAAGAACCTCAGGTTTATGTAAAAGTATTTATAAAAATTTTCTCTCTATTTCTATTGACTCTGATCTATCTTTTAAAAAATATTCATAGTATGCATCATACATATTTCTCTTCTCATCATATATAATCTATCTTTTGGCAAAGGTTTTGTAAAAATATTTGCTAACTGATCATGTGTGTTTGTGAACTCTAGTACTATATCGCATTTTTGCATATGATCTCGAAGAAAATGATATTTTATTTCAATATGCTTAGTTTTATAATGTTGTATTGGGTTATTTGAAAGATTTATAACACTTGTATTATCACATTTGATTAGAATGTGATTATACATGAGTTTAAAATTTTCAAGTTGTTGCTTCATGTAAAGAATTTGAGCATAACAACTACCCGCAACAACATATTCTGCCTCAGGAGTAGATAATACAACAGAATTTTACTTTTTACTAACCAGGAAACTAGTGCATGATCTAAGAAATGACATGCTCCACTAGTGCTTTTTTGATCAATTTTGCAACCAGCACAATCTGCATTTGTATAGTTGATTAGATCGAAAGATATGTGCTTAGGGTACCATAACCCTAGGTCAATTGTACTACTAAGATATCTAAAAATGCGCTTAACTGCAATCAAATGAGATTCTTTTAGAGATAATTGAAAAAGTGCACATAAGCGCATACTGAACATAATATCTGGTCTACTGGCTATCAAATATAATAAGCTACCAATCATATCTCGATATGTCTTTGAGTCAACTAACTTATCGGTTTCATCTTTATCAAGTTTAGTGGATGAGTTTATTGGTATTCCAATTTCCTTAGCACATTCCATCCCAAATTTCTTGAGTAATTCCTTAATATATTTTGACTGATTGATAAATGTTCCACTTTTTACTTGCTTAATTTGCAATCCGAGAAAAAATGTAAGTTCTCCCATTATACTCATTTCAAATTCTTCATGCATAATTTTAGTAAAATCTTGCCATATATTTTAACTAGTAGCACCAAATATTATATTATCAATATAAATCTGAATAAAAAAAATATCATTATTTTCGTGTTTAATGAAAAGAGTTGTGTCGATTTTTTCTCTTAAAAAACCTTTTTCAATTAAGAAACCACTGAATCTCTCATACCAAACTCTAAGAGTTTGTTTGAGTCCATATAGTATTTTTATGAGTTTGAAAATATGATTTGAAAAAATATGATTTTCAAAACCTGGAGGTTGCTCAACATATACCTCTTCATTTATAAAACTATTTAAGAAAACACTTTTAACATCCATTTGAAAAAGTTTAAAATTTTTATAACAAGTATATGCAAGTAGCATTCAAATAGTTTCTAATCTTGCGACTGGTGCATATGTCTCATCATAATCGATTCATTCTTTTTTTATTGAAATTTTGGGCTACAAGTCGAGCTTTATTTCTAATAATTACTCTGGACTCATCTTTCTCGTTTCTAAAAATCCATTTTGTTCCAGTAATAGTATGATTTTTGGGTCTAAGAACAAGTGTCTAAATATCATTTTTTTCAAATTGATTCAACTTTTCTTGCATAGTTAGAATCTAAGATTCATCAAGAATTGTTTCATCAATATTTTTGAGTTCAATCTGAGATAGAAAAACAGTATGATTGTAAATATTTCTAAGAGATAATCGAGTACTTACATCTCGTGAAGGTTCTTCCAAGTTTTGTTCCACTGGATGATTTTTCACAAATTTTCTTTGTTTGGTTGCATCTTGTATTAAATTTTGATGATCTTTCCTAATGTTTTCATGTTGGACTTCCTCTACTATGTTCTCTGTGTTGAGATTGAGATTTTTCGTGTTATTTATACATCTTGTTTCTTCATCAACAGATTTCTTGGAAAGTAGAGAATTAGATTTATCAAATACTACATGCATAGATTCTTGTACAGTCAAAATCTTTTTATTAAATACTGTATAAGTTTTATTATTAGTAGAATATCCGAAAAAGATTTCCTAAATCTTTCTTGGAAAACTTTTACTATTAGTAGAATACCCAAATTTACTATTCAACCTCATTCAGATGGAGATAGAAATCTATTACACATTTGAATAATACCACTACAAAGGATCCGTGTAGAACATTATCTATATTTGCAATCACCTTACACATGGTGATTCAACTATTTCCTATATAGAACACTTTCTACATACACAAGAGTTATACACACCATTTTACTGATATAAGAGCTGATGATAGGTAGGTTATTAGAGAATATTCTTCAATGAGTGAAATAAGAACAATACAGTAAAAACTATATCTATATCAAAATGAATAAAGGTTAGGGTGCTGCTACATACAGTCCCCTTTAAGGGACTGTATTGCAGTCCCAGCATGGTAAATGTCTATATTATCCCCACTTTTGAGCATAAATTTACAATATTACCCTTAAAACCTAAACCCAATCTGAAAGTGAGCATTTGAACGTGTACTGCGTGACTGACTCCTGGACAGGTTTCCCTCCTCTCCCCTGTGCATGACTGAACTGAACCCATTTGTTGAAGGCAGCACACGGAACCACTACCTGCTCCACCATCGTTTGCCGATTACTTCCTTGGTAAAAATGTAGTTTTCTCATGTTTTACTGATTTACATTGTAATAATTTGTCATTTTTGTAATGTTTTTTACTAACATAAACTCTCAACATCTTTTTTCTTCTTCTTCATCCTTTTTATTTTTTTTATTGTCGTTTTGGGAGAGGGTGGGAGGCAGTGGCTGAAGTTTGGTTTTTAAAACTTGGATGTTTGCATGAATCTGTGTTTGGTAAAACAGAAGCCGATTAGTGGGTTAGTGGGTTGGGTAAAACAGAAGCCGAAAGAGGTTTCTTAAAACTCTGTTTTACTGAATCTGTTTTTTATTGTCGTTAGTGGGTTCTTAAAACTCTCAACATCTTTTTTTTTTGCTTTGAATGTTGTATAGGCTTTCTATTTGCCCTTTTTCTAGTCGATTGTCTCATAGTTGGTTTGTCAAACTTACGGTATTGGTTTGTGCATAGATGATGTGTATTCTCATCTTTGAAGAAAGGAAATGTTATGCTTATATATTCGGCATAATGGGAGGAGCAAGCAACAAATTATTTATATTTTTTCACAATTCCGACATATGCTAAAAATTTGCTTCATTTCTACTAATGCATAGTAGGTTATGTGTTTTTCTTCCGTTGTTGTTTTTGCAATTCTTATTTGCCATGATTTTTTGAGGGGTGTTATATATACACAGTGTATACATGATTGTGTATTAAGCTTGGTTAATGAGATTGGATATGTTGTCACAATATGTCATGAAGTTCATAAAATAGACATTTAGTTTCCTTTCGAATTCTAATGATTTTAAATGTTGTGGATAACTCTAATTTTTTTTTTAATTTTTTCATTTTCATGTTGTGCTTAAATATATCAAGATTGTTCTTGATGGAGAAAGGGGAAGAATGCACTTCTGCTAGGCGATCGCTGTTTGGAGTGGAAAACAATAATTATATGGATACGCCAATGCCGGGGGATGATGAGGTAGTAATTGATAATCATGGTGTAGTGTTGGGGAATGATGATGATGATGTGGTGGTTTTAGAGCCAATGCTGGGAAATGATAGAGAAGGTATTTCAGCAGAGCCAACCTCAGGAAATGATGATGATGGGGTTTCAGAACCAACGCCGGGAAATGATGATGATGGGGTTTCATTTCCAACGCTGGGAAATGATGATGGTGATGGTGGGGTTTCAGAGCCAACGCCGGGGATGTTTTTTAAAACTGAAAAAGAACTCATTTACTACTACAAACAATATGGGAGACAAGCTCGATTTGGCATGATGACACAAAGAAGTAAAAGGGAAGATGATGGGAGTGTTAGATATGTAACACTTGGTTGTGCTCGTGGTGGTAAGGCAAGAAAACGTATTACCAACATTTCTAAACCCCGCCCAACAACGAAGACTGATTGTAAGGCAAGAATTAATGCAGTTTTGGCTGATGGTGTCTTACGTATAACTACTGTCTGCAATGCACATAACCATGGGTTAAGTCCACAAAATGCAAGATTTTTTAGATGTAATCGCACAATTGATGATTCCGTAAAGAGGCAGTTAGATATTAATGACAAGGTAGACATAGGTATGTCTAAAAGTTTTAACTCATTGGTTGTCGAGGCCGGTGGTTTTGATAAACTTCCATTTATTGAAAAAGATGCCCGAAATTATATTGACAAAACTCGACACCTTAGACTTGGCAAAGGAGGTGCTGATGCACTTCGTGGTTATTTCGAGAGAATGCAGTATAAGAATGATGGGTTTTACTCATTGATGGATTTGGATGATGATGGTTGATTAAAAAATGTCTTCTGGGCCGATGCACGCAGCAGAGCAGCGTATGAGTATTTTGGGGATGTTGTGACATTTGATACAACATACCTGACAAACCGATATGGTATGCCATTTGCCCCGTTTGTTGGTGTTAACCACCATGGTCAGTCTATACTTTTGGGAGCAGGTTTGATATCAAGTGAAAATACTGAAACATTTATTTGGTTATTTGACACTTGGTTGAAATGTATGAATGGGAGGGCGCCAAAAGCTATCATTACTGATCAAGACAGGGCTATGAAAAATGCTATAGCAATAGTCTTTCCAAACTCTCGACATAGATACTGTTTGTGGCACATAATGAGAAAACTACCAGAGAAGTTGGGTTCACATGCTGAATTTAAGTCTGGTTTAAAAAGTGGATTGCAGAGATGTATTTATGATTCTTAGACTTCTGACGAGTTTGAGAAGTCTTGGGAGGTATTCACTGATACCTACAATTTGAAGGAAAATGCATGGCTTCAAAGTCTCTATAGTGAGCGAATGTATTGGGTTCCTGTATATCTGAAAAATACATTTTGCGCTGGGATGAGCACAACTCAGAGGAGTGAGAGCATGAATGCCTTCTTTGATGGATATGTACATTCAGGGACCACTTTGAAAGAATTCGTCGATCAATTCGACAATGCACTGAGGAAGAAAGTAGAAAATGAGATGGCAGCGGATTTTCACTCATTCAATGCCATAGTACCTTGTATATCTCATTTACCATTGGAGAAAAAATTTCAGGCAGTGTACACGAATTCAAAATTTAAGGAAGTGCAATCAGAGGTAATGGGGATTATCTACTCTCACTGTGTTATCATAAAAACAGAATGGGCTATTACCACGTATCAAGTTAATGACAGTCGACAGGTTGAAGACGGCATCAAGAAGTCAACTGTGCAGGCATACTTTAATGAAGAAGAGTGTGAGGCGAAGTGCATGTGTGGGTTATTTCAGATGAGAGGAATTATATGTAGGCACATGCTTTCAATATTCGCCGCAAGGGATGTCCAAGTGTTGCCAGAGAAGTACATTATGGAGAGGTGGAGGAAGGACATTAAACGTAGATATGTTTTCATTCGAAGCAGTTACGATGACTTGAGTGGTAAACCAGCCGCTACTCGGTACTCTGGATTGATTAAAATATGTTATGAAGTTGCTACAAATGCATGTGAAATCGAAGAAAATTCCCTGGATATGACAGAGAAGCTTAAGGCAATGAATTCGATTTATACTAAATCAAAGCTCCAAGCGACTATTGCAAGCACTCATATTTCCGCTGATGCTGAAACTGGAAGTTCGAAAAAAGTGTTGAGTCCTTGTGTTGTCAGAGGCAAAGGTAGGCCCCCATCAAAGAGGAAACAACCTACCATAGAGAAGTTGCAAACCAAGAATAAAGTTGGTGGCAAGCGTCAGAGAAAAAGTGTAAGAAGATTTAAAGCAGTTACGATTTTGATATAGTTTTATAGCATTTAAGCATCAGCTGAATTTTAACCAATGACTATTTAAATGTAGGCAACTTCACAACTGAAAGATGTACTAAACGCCGCAGATTCAGTAAACCAAATTGGTACACCACAAAGTGTACCATCGCAACTGCCTGGTACACAACAAAGTGTTATTTCCCAGGTACTTTAGCTTCATACTCCCTATTGCATTTGTCTTTCAAACAAATCATTCTCAAAAGTGTTGATTTTAAATATTGCATGAACTTCTTGTAGGTGAACTTCGACATGCATGGCCCTCAGGTTGATTAATGGAAGACATTGTAGACTGCTGCAGAAGACAATGTAGACTTTTGTATTAATGAGATTTGATGGGTTTGGATTGTGTATTTACATTGTAGACTGTTGATGGGTTTGGATTGTGTATTTACATTGTAGACTGTTGATGGGTTCGATTTATTTAATGAAATTTGAAGACTTAGATTCCACAAAGTTTGTTTGTTGTTTAAAAGTGCATGGTCTCTTTAGCTTGGTGATTTGCCTCACTTCTTGTATTGTTGTGACGTTGGATATAAGAACCAATTACAGGAAATTTTCAAAATTTCGGCATGAACTATTTGCCATGGTAAACATTTTTACCCTTGAATATATAGTAATCCAAAATACATAGTGCAAAGTTCACATTAGATAACACAAAATCATAAAATTTTCATACATAACTGCTGGGTTTGTCCCTTGTACACGGATTCAAAAAGGTGACAAACCAATCGATTACAACCTACTTAACAACATTACACTTGAAGTTACATTTTACTTAATCTTCAATTGTTCTTGATCCTATCCAACAACAAAATAACAAAATTGCAAGTCCCCAATACACGCACGGTCGCATGCGTGGATTGTTATCATTGTTTATTATAGCATGAAGCTCATCCCGATCGGAGGCGAGTTCTTCTTCCATTTTTTGGAGTTCTTCCTCCCATTTTCGGAGTTGTTCTTTTTTCTCTTTGAGGTGACGTTCTCTTTCACAAGAAACTTTAGCTTCATTTTTCACTTCGATATCTGCCCATAAAAAATACTCGTAATATGGCATTCCCTGCAGCAGCAAACAACTTATGATGATTAATTATGGGAATTAAAATATCAAGTTCAATATCTGAAAAAAGATAGCACAAACGTAGTATTTACCTCTCTATTGTAATTGGGACACGAATAAAAAGGTCGCCTTGGATTTCTAGAGGTGTTCCACAATTTTAGACGTGTCATCTCCCCGCATAAACATTTTGGAGGGGTGTTCGAAGATGATGAAGCATGTGATGAGGACATTGCATATCAAAACTTTGAAAATCTAAATTAAGAGAAAATACCAATGTTGGTAAGAGCATTCAATAAATACCAAAGATTTTTGAAGATTTTTTTTTGGACTAGGAGATTTTGTATGTAGGACTAGGTTTTAATTTTTTTTGGCAGCATATATTGTTTTTTGTAATCGTTTTCAACAGTAATAGTTAGTTTGTTGGTTTTTTTCCTGAAAATGTGAATTAAAATAGTCAGGGTGAATTAAAAGGTAGATAGTTTGCAAAGACTTTACTCATCTTTGGAGCCTCTTCTCCGCAAAATTGTGAGTCATAAAGTTATCAATCAATCACCTAATGGACGGGACCCAGCATCTAATTGTTCATATCGTGCTTGTTTCTTTACTTTTAAGCCCTATGAAATGGCAAATCATAAGAACAGAAAGCAGTTGCTGCTCTTTTACTTAATCATTTTACAGCATCCACAACAGATCAAGGAATATACCACATTAAATCGATAATATTCTTCCATGGATTGTACATTCACATGTATAGACCAACGTGAATTAAGTCTAGCTTTTCTTAGGCATCAATACTTCCACATTGGCCCAACTATGTTGAGGTTTCTCATTAATTCTGCTATTTTCATAAATACAGGTCAGTGAAGAAGTGGAGCGTGCTTTGACAAAGCTAGGACATTCTCCACTGGCTGGAAAGTGAGTTCCAGCATTAAAATTTAATGATAATAGTTAGAGAATCAACTGAAGTCACTTTAATGAGCCTGCTACAGGTTCCTCATGGAAACATGCATTATCAGGATTTTTTTTTAAGATTGATAAACATCATGATGAACTTGATACCGAGACTATTGCAGGACATAGAATGTGTATCTATAAAGTTAATTACAGAAGCAAAGCCAGACATACACTCAACTTCCTGGGTTTCATTGACCTCTTTGTGATCTTCCTCATGACTCATGAGTGCTGAGGCAAGCTTATGAAATAAAAGTTTGTATAACTTATCCAAGATATGATAGACACACATGTAATGTGTCCTCTAATATGTTTTGAACATTTAATATTGCTCTCAGGACTCACGTACATGAATAACAATAAGCATATTTAAGCATATTATCTGACTCATTTAAGCATATTTCTATTTCTATCTCTTTTTCGTTGTGGGTCATAACATTTAGGCAAGACATCTAAAAATATTAATCAGACTAACTTTGCCTCCAACATCCAAATCTTAATGATGCAAAGAAAAATAAAAAGTGAAAAATCAGAATTTTAATGAAAGATAAGTTAGCGGATTTTGGATAAATTGACCTTTGTTGTAAAATACTGCAATTATAAGAACAAGCAACTAAACAAAGGCATGTGCCATTGAAAGCTCTTTGTTTACTTCCACAGCCTTTGAACTGAAATCCACAATAAATTCCCCTTCAAGATTATCACTAATGATAAATAAATAAATAGATAAAGTTGTAACTCTAGGATCAGTACAGATAAAGCTGTAAACCCAGCTGGATTGAGACAAATTCTCTCTACTAAACATTTACACAAACAGTTGGCATGCATTACGGTAACATTTTGGGCATCGATGGATTCGGCAGTCTCTAATCACCCATTATACAACAATGTCCAGTCCAAGTGTTTCTAGAATAGCATAGATTAACAATACACAAAATCTACAAATTTTGTTAAATATACTCATAGATTTCGAAAATTTTTTGAAATCAAAATATACTATCCACACGGATTCACATTCAATACCACAATTTCAGGAATGGGCAGGGATACTCGAAAAGATTTACCGTATTTTTAAACCTTGAGCGAATGGAAACCGACGTACCAGGTGGAGACGGCGACGGCGACGGGCGAAATCTGGGCAGTGCCGTGATGGGGCTAGGGAGGGGAGGGCCATGGTTCGTTGATGGGCAGTGATATCTGGGCAGATATCTGGTGTTTGTGTTTTGAAGATCGATTATCGGGGTGTGTTTTATTTCTTAAGTGAAACGGTGAGTTTCATTTAATATAAATGAAATGCACCGTTTCATTTAAGGCCTGTATTGCAGTCCCGTATACGGGGCTTGCAACCATAATTTTCCTAAAGGTTAAGACTCAATGATTAGATAAGAGAGAATGAAAATTTTGAATGAATGTTGTATGCTCTTGGTGTTGTGAATTTGAAACTCTCAAATGATCTATTTATAGATATATGAGACTTCATATTCAAATTTTAAAAGATCCTCATGTCAAAGACAACATCATTCACTTTTTCAAAAAAATCAAATAAAAATTTCTTCTTTTTCAATTGTCAAAGACAACATCACTCATTTTTCAAAAAATTCAAATAAAAGTTTCTTCTTTTTTATTTGTCAAATACAACATCATTTATTTTTCAAAAATTCCAAACCCAATTTTTTTACTTTTTGCATATGCCAAAAGGAGTACTATTTACTTTTCAAAATTTTCAAACAAAATTATCTACCTTTTACATAAGTTAAAAAGAAAATCAATCACTTTTGAAAATATTCAAATAAAGCATACACATCTGAAAGATGACAATCAATTATTTTTAATATTTTTAAAATTCAAACTTTTAATCATGTCATGCACATGTGAAATATGACAATTAATCATCTTTCAAATTTTTAAAATATTCATGCACATGTAGAAAATGTATTTTAATGCTTTATGATAAAATATTAATTTTAAGCCTTAATCCTAATTTCAAATTTTTAAAAGATTTACAATATTACTCTATGAATTTTAATGTAAATTTGTTTCCTTCTTGCTCATACTTAGTTCTTTGATATGCTTGATTTTATTGTGTAGACAACTTGAATTTGAGACTCTTTTATTCTTTCAATTCATTTGTTATTATCAAAATTCATGTGTAAACATGTAATTACACGAAACTTGAAATCTTGAATTCAACACTATTGATTTTTATATATAGATTGGTTTAAATCCTGTGAAAAGATCATTGATTATATATTTTTTCAATAAAATGAGTACACAAGATCAGTTATAGTGAATGATAAAGTAGTAGACAATGTCTCTTAACTTTTTAACAGATAATAAGAATTATTTTTTCACTTAATCATGTAGACCGAACTCGAACTCAGATGCTCATACTCTTTTTTACTTTTTTTATTCTTTCCCCTTTTTTCTCGAATTTAGTAATTAATATTTTTTCGCCAACCCTTGGTAAGAGGGCGACAATTATCAAGTCATTGCATATTTCAGAATGAGGAAAATGTTTCGAAGTTAAAGTTTGCTTTTGCTAAGTAATTGCTTTCAATATCAATTTCATACTTCAACTATAAGTTGTCCATGTATACGGCTGAGTACTCTAAATATGATATACCTTTGTTGGAAATAATTTTCGCCCTTGTAACAATCACTTTGGGTGTATCTGACTCGGATTGGTACATAATCTTCGAAGTTTACGACTAAAAATCCAGCTGGGATTGGATTAGGAAGGAAATAAATTAATCCAAATCGGATTTGGGTCAGCTTGGACTGTGTTTATTATTCAAACAGGTTGGATATGGGTTGGGCTATAGCTGCCCAAACCGACCTGATACATACCTTTTCTATTGCCAAATCTAAACGTCTACGACCGGTTGCTAATTCTTTTTATATATATAATTAAAAATAAATAAAATTCCAGAGATGCATAATGACTTTTCCTAGCTCTCATCTTATAGTGTTATAATCACAATTCACAGCAGACCAAGCGAAAGATGTTTCACAGTAGCCTCTCCCACACAGGCAATTGGTGATGGAGATAAGATTCCCAACGCTCAAGTTCAAAAGTCAACAGGAATCTCCCCATTACGAAAAAGAGAGATTGTTTTTTCGTCCATTTCCATTGTAGTACTAGAAAGAATACGCATAACAAAAGCTATCTAGCGTGAAGCCCTTATTTATGTCTTTATTAGGGGTGAAGGACCACTCCGCAAGTCATGCACTGGCTTTTAGCGCTTACTTTGAATTTGTATTTGAATACTCAAGTATATAGCAAACACAGCAAAAGATAATGGTGAAATCTGGTTAATTTAAGTTCACTTTGGACGTGCTTAAAGTGAAGGTGAAGGCGAGTTGGGACTAGTTTTGAGTGGTCCTTTATGGAATCATGCACTTTATATTGCTACGAAAGTCAAATAAAAATTTGGCTGAGGTCCGTGCGAGAGAAGCATGAGGATATGGACGGTGACAAATGGTGCAAAAAATAAAAGAAAATTCCTGGTTTTGGGACCATGGATGGCAACGTTTGTTCTTATCCCACGAACATACATAGCGCTATCCCTTGTCATTTGAAATATATAGGCCAATGACCAAATACCAATTTAGCGACGATTCACATCGACTTTTTCTCTCTATTCATTGTCCTAGACAAACAAAAGCTTGTCTTCTTTTGATTCATTGGATCTCGGTTAGTAATGAAACGATAGCATCACTTCCATGGTGGCCCCAAAATCTTCTACGAAAAGTTGCGGTAAAACTAATGCATATGCAACTCTGTAGGCAATTGGGCAACCAAAATCAGTCGAGTAATTGTCGGCAAGCTCGCTAGTTAACAAGCTGGAACACAGAACTTGCTTCTAATATCAGTCCAAATTGAAGCAGAGCCCGATAGATCCAACTATCTAAGAGTCTTAACTTGTTTCAGCTTGATCACAAATTACTCCGACCGAAAACTCAGATCTCTCGGACCCGAGGTTTCTTTCTATTGTTGGGGACTGGGGTGTCATCTCAAAGCTTACCGATGTTGATATCGATTGTCATAGCTATACATCCGACCTAGCCAATTAGTGACGAGAGAAATTCTTGGATCATCCAGTCTTTGCATCTGGACCGAAAAGGCACACCTATTTTTAATGGTTAAGAGGACATCGTGTAGGCTTAGAACACGATAAAATCCGAATGAATATTCAAGCTCATCCTGATCCAACTGATATCATTTAAGTTGCGGCTTTACTTTTGGAAGATCAAACCAATGCATTTCCACTTGAAATAGAAATCTAATAATGACAAGCACACGGCTCGCCTGAATTGTAAGAACAATGTGACAAGTCAATTTTTCGTCAAAAGCTGCAAGTGTGAATAATAATATATGGAGAAAAGCTTGAGGAAATACGAAAATAACAAATAAAAAACTGAACAAGATAGGGAAAATGAAAAAACTCTGGCGTTACTGCACTCCAACTAGTATTCTACATAGGAATGGGAAAATCGCAGCCTTCTGAAACCTTTTGCAGTGGAATATCTTTTGCATCACCCTTCAGATTTCTTGGACAAACACTTGGGCGATGTTCCACATAACAAAAATTAAATTTAAAAAGAAAAAAAGAAAAGCTCTCTCCTTCAGATTTTTCCTTAGCAAATTTCTCATACCTTGGCACCAAGAAACGACTGAAGGAAGGGGAAAACAGATTGAAGTGTTAGATAGGACCATTAGGGGTCAAAATGTATACATGTCAAAGTGCAAGGTAATTTCTAGTCTAATACATAGCAACAAGAAAGAGAAAATCTCTAATGAATGAGACAACCACTTCAGGAGAGCAGTAAAAGTTTCAAGTTCATGAGAGAACAAAGAATTAATTAAGAATATAATACAAATAATTAAATCTAACTCTTCCCATCACATGTGGGCCCAACTCCCTCTCAATGAGTGGGCCCAACATGTAGAATATTTAATTAAATGAGATAAAGTGTAGAGTCAATGTTTGAATTCAGGACCTTTGCTATAATATCATGTGAAATCATCACTTATCCCAAAAACTTAATTATTTATATTATATTCTTAACAAAAATAACGAATGTAATTTGTAGCAAATTTTGATAAAGAAAATGGTGTCAAACCCTACAGACAAGTAAACCATCCCTGAACAATATCATTTGGGCACGAGATCCCCCACAAGCAAGGTAAATGAAGCTTCCCGCTATAAGATGCACCTAACTTGGACAGCTAGACCAATGATTTCTTGCATCTCATAAAATGCTTGTACACCGCAACCGCGCGGGGGGTTGGTGTTAACATATGCAACTTTACGAGAGAAAACACAATTTTGAAATTTTTAGGGCAAGAAGATTAACAAGTCCTAAGAATGAAATCTGACCTTCACTGAAACTAAACCTGGGATAGTTTTCACCCATGCAGGGACACTTTCAATAAGGGTAACTCTGTCAAACAGGGCACAAATGGCATGACCTAGAATACTTAATCTATTTGTTCACTAGAGGTTCTATTGAAAACATTCTTCAGTTATTTTTGTGTCATGGTAAATTCACTTATATAGTGACCTAAAAAAAAACAAAAACAAAAACAAAAACTGAAACGGAAGCTCTCATCTTGGACACATTGAAACACTTTGGGATGTGATAGGAGTGAAGAGCTATCAGAGACTGTGACAACTAGATGGTAGATTTTTTAGGGCATCATGAGTTTGAGCTTGCACCCGGGCTACCTTGAATCCTTGGTAACATATAACATAATCGTGGGTGCCTAAAGCAACAAGACCCGGTCAAATTTATATTGAGAGCCAAGATAATCAATCAAATTCTCTGATTTGTTTGACCCCAGATTTGGTCAAACAATGGATCAATGTTTGATAGTTAAAAGATCTGCATGCCTTTATTTATTTATTTTTGTTGGAGACCTTTATTTTTCTTTTTTCCACTTTTTTTGTTTTTTCCCCTTTTTTTTTTCGCAGTTGGGGGTGCAGGGAAGAAAGCAGATCGTGGTACTTAAACATGCTTTCAGGAGGATTATTTGACCAATTATTTTGCAGTGTTTTCTGCCCTCAGATCTGTACTGGTAACGAAATACCATGATCTGCTATGCATAAACATTGACCTTTCAGGAGGGTTTGTTTTATATCAGTAGTTGTAAAACTTTCAAGAGATTATTTGTCACTATTACTATAAGATAGGCGAGTTGGAATGAAAATACCTTTATTTTTGCTGTAGTACCGGGCTTAGCTTAGGATGTGCTCCCAAAGCCAAACATTGACCTTTTATCTGAAGGCTTTAATATTTGGAAAGAGCACATTAGAGTCTCATCTATACTCATAATGGCACCAGCATTGTCAAACTCTCCACAATAATTAGGTGCAGAAAATATGGTTACAAGTTGTCTACTAGCAAAGAACTCATATCCATCTTCCATGACCTGCATATATAAAAACTAATCAGAATTTAAAGGCATTCTTGGTCGTCTGATTGTGTTTAAAGTGAAAACACATTCAAACCTGGTGAGCTCGGCAAATTAAGTCGATACCATGCTTCTGAAGAAATTCTGTCACTATATCAGCACCAAAGGTATAGGAAACTCCCCTATCATTCGTCTGCCACCCCTGAATATCTTTACTAGGATCAGACCAGAGAATATCACATAGTAAACCAGTGTCTGGAACTTCACAAGGCCTCTGTAAATTCCTTATCTGATCCAAATTGTGCAAGTCAGGAGAAAGTCCTCCATGCATGCAGAGTATCTTTTCATCAATTAGAGCTGCCACAGGTAGGCAATTGAAACAATCTGTGAATATTTTCCAGATTCCAACGTTAAATCTTCGTATACACTCATCGTAAAAACCATAGATGCGGTTTATAGAAGCACATTCGTGGTTTCCCCTCAAAAGGAAAATGTTGTCTGGATATTTTATTTTATATGCAAGGAGAAGGCATATTGTTTCCAGGCTTTGCTTTCCACGATCTACATAATCCCCCAAGAATAAGTAATCAGAGCGCGGAGGAAATCCACCATACTCAAAAAGCCTCAGAAGATCAGAATATTGACCATGAATATCCCCTGGTAACATAAAGGAAGTAACATATAAGACATATATTCAAGATTATCTTACTAACAGCAGGGAGAAACAGTAAAAACCGTAAGTAAATGAACCAGCACTCTTATTTTTTACAAAATGAATCTGACATGCAATAACCACACGCGCCACCACAGACAGTGAAGATTCTCTGCCGGCGTATTGAGGCGTCCTTCGGTTGCTACGTTTTTATGTTCATGTTTTTCCTAACTGATGATCAAGACAAAGTGGTCATGGAAAACTCCTACAGCCAGTCAAAACAAACAACTTGCAGCACATACCGTCTCACTACGACTTTTAGTAAAAGTTTAATAGTCTGTTTATTAGACTATTCTAAAACTGCTTCAAGCGGCTTCCCCTTAGTGGGAAATGGGTGGGAACCAATTTTTGGCTCCAGATCCCTCTTTCTTATTTTCACTGGCGTTGCGTTTGTTTGTTTTGGGATGATTGCTAGGGACTTCCACCTCATTGAATCTTGAATCATGTAATCCTTAGTTTATCTGTGAATCTACTTGCTTAAAAAAAAATAAAAAATAAAAAAAGATAAAGGCCCAAGTATATGAGATACATACAAGAGCATCGCATATGCATGCTAGACCCATAAAGATAATAAGCCTAAAAATATAGGATACTGAATCTGCATGTGAGATGTGCAATTTCCATCCAGAGCTATCTTTGGGGGAAAAGAACAATAACTTTGCACTTGGAGGAGTCAAGTGGTTGGACTAGAAAACACAGAGAATTGGAGTTATGTAATTTGAATAAATAGGGAATTGCAACATTAACATGCATTTCAAAGTTGACTTCCAGGGCAGGAGCTGGGAATTCATTTTACAGTACTGGAAAACGTGACAAAAGAAAGAGCATAGACCTAAATCATTTGATCTTATGGCAATTATCCAATTAGAAAACATGTAAATGTAACAAGGAGGGAGGTGGAGGCGGAAGCCTGGACTTTGGAAGATTGTAAAGGAAAAGGCTTTGAAAGTTTATGTAATGACCCATTTGAATGCCCAAATAACATCTGGTGGAATACTTTATACTCTCAAAGAATTAGTTAAGGTTACAATTGGAGAACTATTTAAGGTTACAATTGAAGTCCCTTAGAATAATTACAAATCACAAGAGCTTCTTCCTCCCAATTAATGTGGGATCCGATTCATTACCGCATTATAATAAATTAAAGACATTATAATCTCCCCCCATTAAATTCTTGATGTCCTCATCAAGCCATTCCATTGCAAGTGGCACAGCTCAAGTCTCATACTTCTTTTTGGAATTGATTTTGATACTATTTGTAATTACTCAAGGAAAATCGAAGCCACATTTGGGCCTATACTCCAAAGGTATAAGTCAAGGTTACAATTGGAGCGCCATAAAATTATTTTAAATTACACTATCTCCCAAGCATTGTGGGATCGTGTTCACCACCATCTCATATTAAATCAAGGGTACTATAATTAAAAAATTAAAAAAATATTTTCTTTCTATAAAAGTTATAAAACCAAAATCCTTACTGCAGCTAATTATTGCACAAGAAAATGTACCAAATATTTGGCTTTTAATTGACACCCAGAAACTTGAGCAACTTCCTAAGCAATTCGAGCCTTTTTTGTTTCAAATTGTCCTCATTTCTGTTTTTTTTTTTTTTTTTGATAAGTGATTGTCCTCTTATCTGTTATCAGTACAAACACCAAAACTAAGTCTCATTCAATATTCTGATTTTTCTTTCATGATTTGCTTTCTTTCCCTAGTCCATGTCAAGCAACAACAAACAAATAGTCATCCTTCATTTCAAGCTAAAAGCCACCTGCTCAAGATAGCATGCAGAAAAAGAATTATAGCAGGGACTGCCCTGTACACCGGCATGCAGGCCAAATTTAGACTAGAGAACATAGTTAAATGTCCAAAATATACACCCAAAGCCTCAACTATACCTAAGGTGGTTCATGTATATGTTTTCATAAGGAAATTTACTAGCAGAGGTATGAACACAATATAGTGAAAAATAAGCAAATTAATCCATACCCAGGACAGAATTCCCAACGTCACGATGATCTTTTGTTAGTCACCAACATCAAACGAGAAATTTATTTCTTCTGGACATCTATATTCGTATCAGTAGCAAACGTTTGAAACTATTTCAGAACATAGCAATTTCCCTCAGCAGCCACAGCACTTTTTCTTTTTCCTTTTACCTTTATTCCCGTATGTATTGAAGTTAGTCCGTGCGTACAGCTTATGATAGGATCATACTTGAAAAAAAAAAAAAAAAAAAATAGAAGAACACAAACTGAATTCACACCCCAACACAAAATTCCTAAGTCAAACTCAGAATTTGATCCAGGCCCAAATCAACACGCACGAAAAATATCATAATCCGAATTTAAACAAGAAAAATAGAGCACGGAGGGTTCATGAAAAGATACCGCAGATCTTGATGGGAGCTTCAAGCTCCAAAAGATTAGGCTGCCTCAAAAATATGTCCTTAGAGACAACGCAAAGCTGCTTGATCTCAGCCTCAGAAAGCAGGACCTGCTTCCCCGGGCTCCCTCTAACTTCAAGCAGCCTATTAATTACATCATCCAGAACTGCAGTTTCCATATCTGGGTTGTTCTTCGACCCCCAAGATTTTATCTTCTTCAGAACAGGGGACAGAGCAAGGGAAAAACAAAGAAGAAGAATAAAGAACAGACACTTTTAGATTCTTCTTGGGTCGCAATTGCTTTCATGCGTTTTGGAGAGAGAGAGCTTTAACGAAAGCCAATGAATTTGACAGTAAAGAATATATTCTTCGGAGAGAAAAGGGAAGAAACTAGAATCCCAAAGAGCGAGAGCGAGAGAGAGATTCTCTCACACGAAAAGCGAAAGAGAGAGAACTGGCTGAGGGGAGGATGGGCTGAGAGAAGTGGGGGGAATTGTGAGTGCGGGACCCCAAAGAACTCACTCACTCGAAGACAATGCAGGCCGCCGAGGATGACTCGTGTAGCAGTGTTAAAGTTGAGATTTTGAACATCTTTACGCACTTCAAAATTTTAAACCCGGAATTAGATGGAATCATGGAGGTACTGGAAAAGGAGAATCGACGCTCCCAGGATCTTTTGCAGTTGTGGCTAGCAATTATCCCCTTTTTCATCTTAAAGCATTGATAATAGATTATGTATATATAAAAGATATTTTTAATGTAAGATAAATTTTAATTTTAATTATTTTATTTATATAAATCTCTATATTATAATAATTATTTTTTTATTATATACAATAAAATAATATGAAATAAATTTGATTTTAACTATTCACATTAAATTTTCATATTGAATTATCAATTTATTCATTATATAATAATGAGTAATTAATAATTAATAATTATTCATGTTGGGAATTTGGACCTCCAAATTCACCTCCCCTAGGATCTACCCTTTGCAGGAATAACAAGAAAAATAAAGAAATAATAACAACACAAGAAATTTACGTGGAAACTCCAAAACAGGAGAAAAACCACTAGACCTAGAAAAGAAAATTCACTATGTGAAAAATTGTTACAATCACACAATTTTTCTCCTCACCACACCCACAAAGCTATCCCACTAGTAAATCTTTAACTCTACACATCTTCCCATTTTACAAAAGGTTAATAGAGGAATTTAACTAAAGTCAAAAGTTACTAGATAAACTTTTAACTGGTGCACTTAAACTAAGAGGCTAAGCCTCTTATTTATAACCTCAAAAATCTGCTCCTTTATTATTTCCCACCGGTGTGGGACTAAAAGGAGCAAAAAACAACAATCTCCACCTTGCGACTTTGACTGGTCCCACAGCCAAGCTTCATCTCAATGAAGATCTTCATAGCTTCCGCTATCATGCTTCATCATAAAAACATATCCACTTAGAATAAACTAATTCCAAGCATTTCACTTCGGCTCATGTCGAAAAACAACCTTGCTGAAAATTATGGTGTAACTTTCACGTTTGACTTTCCTGAAAGTTCATCAGCCATTGACATGAATTTCCACCACACACCCTGCATCAATGCCAAACCAATGCCTGTGTGCAAACTTGTGGACCCGCTAACATTAACACATCCTCTATCATGACAACTTTGGGAATTAGCGACATGCCATGAGGATGTACATGTCTCTTTTTAAAGAGCAAAATCTTCCATGGAGAGAGACACAATATTAGCATCATTTCCAGTATCTCCATTTACTGACTTGGAGCCACTTGCCGAACCTGCTCCAGCTCTTGGACAATTTTTCTTGACGTGCCCAGATTGTCCACACCCCCAGCAGACTACTTTCTTCTTTATGGAGTTCTTCATCTTCCCATTTCCAGCTGCTACCATCACTAAGTTCTCAAGTGGAACATTACTTCCACTACTTAGTCTTTTCTCTTCAGAAAAGATTTTACTGGTAACCTCTGAAAAAATTATTTTCTCCTTCCCATGTATCAAAATAGGTTTCATGTGCTCATAGGAAGGTGGAAGAGACCAGATGAGTCTCAAGGCTTGATCCTCATCATCTATTTTAACTCCAATAGCTTCTAGCTCAGCGACAATGCCATTGAGAATGCTTAAATGATCTGAAATAGTTGTACCTTCACTCATCCGCAGTGTATGAAACTGCTCCTTCAGGTACACACGATTTGAGACCCCCTTCGTCTGATACAACTCTTCAAGTTTTTCCCAGAGTTCCTTTGCCGTAGATATTCCATGCACATTTGCAAGAACATTTTTTGCCAGGCACAGACGTATCGCACTTGCTGTTCTCAAATCCAGATCCTCCCAATCTTCATCGCTCATTTTAAATCTGCTCATTTCACCAGTCACACTAGTACCAGTGCTGACTTCATGTGTTGGTCTGCCCTTCAATGCCTTGTGTAATCCTAATTGAATCAAGACATCCTTGACTTGTACTTGTTACAAGCCAAAATTGATTCTCCCATCAAATTTCTCCACCTCAAATTTGACAAGATTTGAAGACCTACTTCCTAACATTGCTTTGATGAATTTACTGTAGAAATGAATAGTACCTCACTAAGTCAGTTCCCAGGAAAGATTGGAGGGTCACAATGGATACACTTAAAATTTCCAATCTCCTAGACAGAACCTCCTTAGACTGTACGTATCCACACTACCACACCAAAGCTCCACCCCACAAAAAGAACCTAGTGGCTCTGATACCAATTGTTGGAAATTTGGACCTCCAAATTCACCCCCATAGGATCTACCCTTTGCAGGAATAACAAGAAAAATAGAGAAATAATAACAACACAAGAAATTTACGTGGAAACTCCAAAACAGGAGAAAAACCACCAGACCCAGAGAAGAAAATTCACTATGTGAAAAATTGTTACAATCACACAATTTTTCTCCTCACCACACCCACAAAGCTATCCCACTAGTAAATCTTTAACTCTACACCTCTTCCCTTTTTACAAAAAGTTAATAGAGGAATTTAACTAAAGTCAAAAGTTACTAGATAAACTTTTAACTGGTGTACTTAAACTAAGAGGCTAAGCCTCTTATTTATAACCTCAAAAATCTGCCCCTTTATTATTTCCCACCGGTGTGGGACTAAAAAGAGTAAAAAACAACATATTCATAATTTTTTTAATTATTAATTTATTTTATTTTATTATATTTTACTATTATACCTATTATTTATTAATTAGTAATCATATTTTAATTAAATTATTTAGATATTTGTAGATTTAAATGAAGAGAAGAGAGAGTGTTATAAAATATAATAAAATATATATTTGCTCATTCAACAATAACTATCAAATTTAGATTTTAATTTATAAATACTATAAGTCAAAATCAAATTATTTGAATTTGCATAATTTATTGTGAGTCTATTTTATTTCTAATAGTTAAAAAGTATAATTTTTTTACATTTAGATAATCAGTGAGAGTGCTCAAATAGTCCTCAGGCGTTAGTTATTGTAACAAGATTTTTGTACACGAATGACACATCTATTACAACCAGTAGTGGAGTGAACCATTTTTCTTGTGCAAAGTCTATTTAAAATTAATTAATAAATATTTATAATATATTTTGTATAAGTTTCTATTTTTATTGATAACTAATGGTTTTCATATTTTGTCATGTTTAGAAATAGATATCATCTCATCTTATTTTATTTTTGTCCTAAACATAATTTAAATACAAAATTTTTAAATTAATCATTACAACTTTTTCAAATTAATCATTACAAATTTTTCAAAATTTTAAACAAAAAATAAAAAAAAAATCAATTTTTTCAAATCTCCAAACAAAAATAATATTATAAAACTATATTATAATAATATTTTAATTTTATAATATTTTTTATTCAACATTTTTCTTTCTTTTCCTAAAATCTAAAAAATACTTAACTCAAACTATCTCATTACTATTCACAAACTATTTTATTAATTATTCACAAAATTATCATCTCATCTCACTTTTCAAATACTCTTATAATTTTATTGTTAATGCTATTAAAAATATATCTATCCAATATATGTAACAAGAGAATTGTTTATCCAAGCATTCCCATTCGGTTATGGTTTTTTTCTTTATTTATTCTTTTTCTATTTCTCTATCTTTTGTCTCATATATTTTAGGGGTGGACAGCGAGACCCCGCAACCCGCTGCACTACCCTATTCGCCCTGCCCCTACCCATGCAGGGCGAGGGTTCCATTCCGCTTATGCGGGGGGTCCCACCCGCACCAGAGGCCTCCAGTAGAGGCTGGGGGACGGAAGGGGCAAGGCCCCACTCGATATTGCCCTAGCCCTGCATGATATATATATATATATATATATATAAACCTTCTATAAGTGAAACAACGTCTTTTTGTCCATAATAAAACGGCATTGTTTCATTACTTATTAAGTTCTCCATCCCCCCCTCGAGAGACTCCCTGTTGGCCCTTTCAGCCTTCTTGAACTCTCTCTCTGTCTCTCAGACTCTCTTGTGCTCTCTTTGTCTCTATCTCTTGCTCTCTCTGTTGATCTCTTCTCTCTCTCTCTCTCTCTCTCAACATCTGAAGACTCTTTGAGACTCGCCATCGCTCCATACTTTGCTGCACAGACTCCGAACCTCGATTTCTCCATTTTTTTTTTTTTTTGAATTTTGGATTGGCAATTAGAGGAAAGATGAGTTGAATAAGAGATTGAGGATGTGAATGATTGTGAATTTGTGTGATATGGATTGTGATTGTGCATGTGTTTGAATGAATCGTTGTCTGTTGATTGTGATTGTGTGCACTGTGAATCCGATTTTTTTTTTTTTTGGTAGTTTGTAGGTTTTCAGATTTGGAATCCTAAATTAGTTTAAGATTCAAATCCGAAATCATTGAAACCCCTAAATCGATTTAGGGGTTCAATTTGAAACTTTAAATAAATTGATTTGAAATTTCAATTCAAGGGTTTCCCCTTGAAATTTCAATTTAGGATTTCAATGGAAATTCCTAAATCATTAGAGTTCTTTAATTCTTTTTTTAAGAAAGAAGAATGGTTTTGAATCTTTAATGACCCATTTTTTTTGTTTCTTTTAATACATTTAGTTAAATTATTACGTTTTCTTTTATGTATTGTGTTGGCTTTGTACTTTGCCTTCTTTATTTATGTGTGGTGTGACGCCCCCAAATCCCCACGCCCGAACACGGGGAAATTGAGACGTCCGGATGGTGACAACTCGGGTCACCATCCCGTCGACGGGTGCCGAGTGTGTGCAAGGCAACAGATGTGTACAGAAAAACACGCAGCGGATAACGAAAGTTATAACTAAGTACCAGAATTTTTCTTAACGTAATACAAGCTGTTTAAAACATACATAGATAAAATATTACAAAACACAAATACAGTTTTAACAAATATAAAAGATAGCATCAGCAACCCGGCGGAGCCGCATCCTCGGGCTCAGCCTCCTCCTCTTCGTCCTCTAACTCTGCACCAAAAGCTACGGGACCACGAATGGTACCGCAAGTAAGTAAAACTCAAACACTACCAGATAGAAACACATAAAACTCAAACAAGATGCATGAAACATGCCCAATGCACAAAGCCCATAAAACACCAGTTTTCCACACACGCCAAAAACCCATTTGGCCCAAAAACACGTCCTTTCCGAAAAACACGCCAAAAGTCACATTTGGCCGCCAAAAGTCCATTTGGCCCAATATCTCGCCAGAAGTCCATCTAGCCCAATATCTCGCCAGAAGTCCATCTGGCCCACGCCAAAAGTCCCATTTGGCCTCATAAACCATTATCCAATTTTAACCGTATGCACCATGACCTCCCCTAGGGGTCATCCGCACACCCTGGCTCCAGTGTCACACCGTAGAGTACCACCACGCATGTGACACCTAACGAGCGATGCCCAGTTCCGCGCCCCGCGCGTGCGTAGCCAAGCATCCTCTAGCCCTCGCCAGCGAAGGGCCACGGAGTCGGTGAGTAGGGTGATGCCCGGTTCCGCGCCCGGCGCGTTCGTAGCCAAGCATCCCCTAGCCCCGCTCCCGTCATCGCTCTCGACAACTCAGGGGACATCACTCAGTTTATTCCGCTCCCGAGTGACCAGAGGAGCTCCACCGAGATAATAACTCATCCCGGCTTGGGCTCGTGATACACACGCACCCGCAATACACTTACGCCAAAACACAGGCTTTTCACATAAATCCACAAACACACGTGCATGCACCATGTAATGCCATAACAATGCATAATAAAATAATCCAACAATCATAAATCAAATAAACAGGCAACTCCGTCCTCCATCCATCCGACCCCCGAAACTCCTCGGACTCAGTCCGGAATCAACAACCAACAACAGTAAATAATTGAATGAGCAATATATATTAAAATCTAAAAATAGGGTTTGGAAAATACTTACAGCGCTATATGGCAATTTTAGAAAACAAGCGGCGTTGCAAACGGCGGAAAAACAGCAACGTCACAGTGAAAATTCACTATGGTCGTGGGTTTGAAAAACCCACTTTTGAACGGGGATAAACTAGGACACGAAATTGATAGGAAATGGTCTAGGGATGGTTGTGAAGCTATTGGAAGTGATGAACGGCCGTGGGTGGCGGCGGAATCGCCGGAAAATGGCCGAAATACCCAAATCGGAAAACAAGCTCGTATGAGCTGCTCCGGTGGTCGTTGGAGGCCGGAAATGGGTGGGTTAGGACGGCAAGGAGTCGGTGATGAAGTGGTGAAGAAATGGTGGCCGGAGGTGGAGTGACGGCGACGGATCGGAGCCAAAACCGTGCGGCTTTGTTGGGCTTTTTCCGGCCAAATGGCCGGCCGGTTGGGGGTGAACTTGGGTGGGGTGGTGCACCGGAGGGAGGGGAAGAGAATGGGACCGGTGGGGGGTCGATTGGTGGCCGGACGGCAGCGGTCTGGTAGAGAGAAGGGACGCCGGCGTGAGGGAGAGGGAGGAGAGAGAGAGAGAGAGAGAGCACGGGGGGGGTTCGGTCGAGCGGGAAGCAGGAAAAGAAAAAGAAAAAAAAAAAGAAAAAGAAGAAAAGTTAAAGAAAAGAAAAAGAAAAGAAGAAAAAGAGAAAAAAGGAAAATGATGTGAAAAGAAATGAGGTCCAATCCTCACTCCGGAAAAACGAAATAAACCGCCGAAAAAGATTAAAACCACAAAACAACTAAAAGAAATAAAACACAACCTCAAATAAATTAAATTAAATAAAAACCAATTTTTAAAACGCAAATAAATTAAAATAAATAACTGATATATTAATTAAAATAAAAACAATTATTTCAGCGAAAATACACTTAAAAGCGGGTCATCACATGTGGTGTATTATTATTATTTTTTTATGTCTTGTGTTGTTTGATTTTTTAATTTTTTATTGTATTGGAGAACCAGGATTGTATTCTCAAAGGGATTTCAGTAATAACTCTTCTACCCCTACCAGTACTCCCGCCCCACCCCGAAGTCCACACAAGGCAATAAACTTGTTTCTATAGTTTGGTCTCATTTTATCAAACTAGGAGGTGGTGACCCCAATAACCCCTAAATAAAATGTAATCACAATAGAAAAATATATGAATGTCACTATAAAAAATATGGTACATCCAAAGGTCTATGTAGATAAACAATATAAGAAGAGTCCAATATTAAAATCTTTACAAGAGAAAAGTCAATTTAGATTAGATATTGGACTAAAAGAAAATGGCGGATGGGAGTAATGGGGGTCTAACGTTGAAGGAATTTACGAAATATAATCTTGATGAGTGTAAAAGGGAATTAGCTCATATAGTTATCACATACGAGCTACCATTTCAGTTTGTGAATGGGAGAGGGTTCTAAGAACTTGTCCAAGAATTGAAACTTAGATTTACGCTTCCTTCTAGCCACGCTGTGATAAAAAGATGTATAGAAAAGATAAAGATGTTTTGAAGGGCCAATTGGCAGGTTTGGTAGTTTGCCTCACTATCAATACTTTGACTTCCGTCCAAAATATGAATTATATGTCTTTGACTGTGCATTTTATTGATTTTGATTGAATTTTTCACAAAAAAAATTATTAAGTTTTGTCAAATAACCGTCACAAGGGTGAGACGATATGGAGGCCACAATAAATGAGTGGTGGTTGGCACGGATTTTGACAGTTTCAGTTGATAATGCCTCGTCTAATGATGTTGCCATAGAATATCTGAAAACTTATCTTATAGGGGTAAATAAGATAGTCCTGAGTGGTGAATATTTGCATGTTAGATGTGCTGCACATATCTTAAATTTAATTGTGATTGAGGAGTTGAAAGATGTTGATGACTTAGTTGCACGAGTTAGAATGGTTGTGAAATTTGTAAGATCTTCTCATTCTAGATTGGAGAAATTTAATATTATTGCGAAAATTGCGGACATAACATCAAAAAAATGTCTTTGTATTGATGTTCCTACTAGATGGAACTCAATCTTATTGATTGATGTCTAGATGACTAACACAAGAGGAGGGTGAATTGAGTTGTATTTAAAAAAATAACAATTATAAATCAAATATACAATATAAAATATAAACAAAATACGAAACAATAATAAATATAAAGAGTAAGGTTAAGAGAAAAGTAAATTCAGTATGTTAACGAGATTCGGTCTCACTGCCTACGTCATCGCCTCAAGCTACCTCTTGAGTATCCCCAAATTCACTATTCAACCTCTTTCAAGTGGAGATAGAAACATATTACACTTTTGAATAATACTGCTACAAATGATCCGTGTAGAATACTTTCTACACTTGCAATCACCTTACACGTGGTGATTCAACTAGTCCCTATGTAGAACACTTTTTGCACGCACAAGGGTTATACACACCATTTTACTGATACAAGAGCTGATAGTAAGTAGGTTATTGGAAAACACTCATCAATGAGTGAGATAAGAACAATACAGCGCAAACTATATCTATCAAAATGAAAAAGGGTTAAGGCTCAATATTTAGAGAAAGGAGAATGAAAGGTTTGAATGAATGTTGTATGCTCTTAGTGTTGTAAATGTGAAGCTCTCATATGATCTATTTATAAGCATATGAGACTTTATATTCAAATTTAAAAAGATTCACATGTCAAAGACAACATCATTCACTTTTTCAAAAAATTTAAATAAAAAGTTTTTCTTTTTCAATTGTCAAAGATAACATCATTCATTTTTCAAAAACTTCAAACCTAATATTTTACTTTTGGCATATGACAAAATGAGCATACTTTACTTTTCAAAAAATTCAAACCTAATCTTTTTACTTTTTACATATGACAAAAGGAGCACACTTTACTTTTCAAAATTTTCAAACAAAAACATCTACCTTTTGCATGAGTAAAAAAAAAATATCAATCACTTTTGAAAATATTCAAATAAAACATGCATATGTAAAAGATGACAATCAATCATCTTCAATATTTTCAAAATTCAAACCTTTAATTATGTAATGCACATGTGAAAGATGACAATTAATCATCTTTCAAAATTTTTAAATATAATTTTCAAAATATTCATGCACATGTGGAAAATGTATTTTAATACTTTATGATAAAAAATTAATTTTGAGTTTTAATCCTAATTTCAAATTTTTAAGCGATTTACAACATTACTCTATGAGTTTAATGTGAACTTGTTCCCTTCTTACTCATACTTGGTTCCTTGATGTGTTTGACTCCATTATGTGGATAACTTGAGTTTGAGACTCTTTTATTCCTTGAATTCATTTGTTATCATCAAAATCCATGTATAGATATATGATTACACGAAACTTGAAATACTGGCTTCAACATTGATATTGGAGGCGGCCCAAGAATATAAGATAGCCTTTCAATTATTGGGTGATGAAGACATTCAATATGTCAAATATTTTGATGAGTACATGGGATTAGGAAAGCTTAATGATGATGATTTGGAGGCAGTTTCCACTTTTGTTGATTTTATCAGACTTTTTTACGAGGTCACATTGAAGTTATCTGGTTCTTTGAATCCTACATCTCATAAGTTTTGTCAACAAATATATAGGATAAAAGAAGAATTAAATAACATGTGTAGGGGTTCCAATCTACAGACAAGGGAGATGACATTGACCATGAGGGTCAAATATGACAAGTATTAGGAAGATTTGAATAGACTAAATATTTTGTTATATGTGGCTATTATTCTTGATCCCTATATGAAGATTGATGGCATGGTATATGATTTGGGATTTGCGCACGATCAAATATGAGCTGATCTTATTGGTGATATGGCCTGAGATATCCTGGCTAAATTGTATAATGAGTTTACTGTGATTAAGGGAGGTATTGCATTTACTACATCTACACTTACTCCAACGCCTCCTCCAGACACTGGGCAATAAAGAAGTGTAGATTGGCTTAGACTAAGACCCTCTCACAGACTCCAACACTAGTCCATCAATCTACAGAGGTGAAGTCAAAGTTAGACAACTATTTACCAAGGAATTTTTTTCAATATGATTATGATTTTGATATATTAGGATTGTGGAAGGTGGCAGCAAAGAAATGTCCATCCTTTATGAGATAGCCTGCTGTATTTTGGTCATCCCTATTAGCATCATTGTCTTAGAGTCAGCCTTTAGTACCAAAAGACATATCTTGGATCATTTATGTAGTTCATTGTCTCTTACTATTGTGCTGGCATTGATATGCACACAGAATTGACGATGTGGATGATATTCATATTTCAGATGTTTTATATTTTAAGGAGACCGGCGAGAATGATGGTAGTGATTAGCCTGAATCTGAACTACCAGGTAATTGTTTTTTTCATTTTATTATTTTGATTTATTTATATTTATTTCAATTTCATTGGTATTAATTTTAGTATTAATTGTTGTAGGAACACATGAGATGACTCAGACGATGTCTACCTAGGCTGCAGTATGACTTTGTGTTAAAAAACTCACCATTGCGAATTTTCCATTTGCCATAGCCCATATGTTTGTACAATTTGTAATTTGTATGCCATTAGTTGATTTTTTTGTATTTATATAATTTTTTTTATTGTATAATATGAATATGTGCAGTTCAAGCCTCAAATATCAATGAATTAATAAAAAGACTACATGCCCGAGCCGCCCCAAATGTCACAGTCAAATACTCAAATAGCTCTCTTAGTATTTTTAGAATATTGAAATTTAAATCATTTGTACATATTATGTATTCAGAGATTTGTAATGTTGATACAATGTCATTTATACACTTTTATATTTGTAATTTTATAATTGTTTAGCCTAAAATTTTGTCATAGCTTAGTTATTATTATTAGTTTGTTAGGTTGTAGACTAGTAGTCTAGAGTAGTACTTCATTAATTTATTTGCTCATTAGTAAATTTGTATAATGTAAATATTATTTTTATTCAGTAACTTTTTTTTAATATAGTTTTTTAACTTTTTTTTACTTATAATTTTATGGGTCTGAAATGGTCCAGAAATAGGCTTATTTCAGTGGTTTCTCGGCCATTTGGGCCTCAAAAACTACTTCTTGTCCAAAGGCTCAATAGTAGGCCGAGGGGCAGATGAATTGACCCCCTCACCTACACCCCATTATTTGGCATAGAGTACCTCGCCCCCTCACTTCGGGGGCAGGGGACGGGAAGGAAATCCTCACCCCCGTCTATGTAGGGGCGGGTAGTACCCCTACTATTTTTTACTTTGTATTTAGGACTTTAGTTTCCACTAGTAAATATGTTAAGAATGTATATTTTTAGAATTAATTATTGGTTTGGACTTTGTCCTGGATATTCGATATTAATAAAAAAGATAAAAACTTATTTTTTTATTTATTTATAGTGACACTAAATATTTTAAAAATAAAGCCAAGCATGTAACTTGATGCTTAGGTGTCTTTGTTATCCGACTGCTAGAATTTTTTCTTTCATAGAGCACGTAGTTAATACGAAGATATAAATATAAATAATCAAATTTATATCTTTTGATCAATTTAAACTGTTAGAATAAACGGTGATTTTTTATAATTCTGATAAACAAAAAGAGGGTAATGTGCTTGATTTGTACAAGTTGGGAAATATATGACTCCATAAAAATTTGTTGATTGTTGCAAGTCCAAAATGAATAAGTTTGGGCCAAAAATGATGCAGTTGTCATTACAAAATAAATGTGCCGAAGCTTCACAACATCGGCCTACAATGCTGAGAGTGACTGGGTTTGGTTGAATTCGATGTCAACCCTTGAAACCAAACCAACTCAACAGGCTTAAATGGCCCATCCATGGGTTAACAATAGATGTGCGGCACACAGTTAAAAATCCCATGTAGGAAATCAAATCCCTCACCTGGTTGATCACTCTGCTCTGTCCCATCCTTGTTTGGGTTGGGAAAAATAAAATCACGTAGCCCATCGTTGTTTATTCTAGATAATGCCTTCCATTTTATTTGGGTTGGGAAAAAAAAAATCAATTTGACATAAAAAAAAAAAAAAGAAAAAAAAAAAAGAACTGTATGCGGTTTTGATAGAAAAAATCACAGAAAAAAAATGATAGTTGTTTTCAGCCGTTTTGACAAGGGAGAAACCATTTCTACGATGAGTGGAGAACGATGGTAGGACGATAGTGGCTGCATCGGAGTGGGTCAGTGTAGGTGGCTGCATGGTTGGCGTCGAATTGCTGGGAGCAGCCATAGGTGTTGGAAGCAACAAACAAGAAGCATAATCAGGTGGGTAGCAACAAGAAAGCGAAAGTGACACGAGGGGTTTTAATTCCAATAGAAATCGTGTGTCGTGGTCACAGTCAAACATAGTCTAATGTTGAAATGTCATATTTTAATTAGATGCTATTAAATGGCTTAAAACAGCCTTACCCGTTCCAAAGCACAACTCCAACACAAAATATGTTTCTCATTGTTAAGTGCTTCTATACCTAAAAGTAAGTCTCGTTTAGTTACACAGTTCAGATAAAATAAAAAGAAATATTTTGTTTAAAATTGAATAAAGTATTATTATAATATATTTTTTAATATTAATTTTATTTTAAAATTTTAAAAAATTGAATTATTTATTATATTTTATGTAAAAAATTTAAAAATTATAATAATTTAATAAAATAGGATAAATAATTTGATATTTAATAATCAAACTAGCTTAAATTATGCTAGATTTTGCTTTGGTCTTTGAAAAGAACAAAAGTTAATACGGTACAGGTGGCACGAGGACACAGGCACCGGCCCATTATAAAAGGTCCCCAAAGTGACTACACTTGCACCATCCCAACTCCCAAGCAACGTCCCAAAATGCCCACAAAAATGTACTCGCTGATATTGTTTCTTGGAGTACTGGTTCTTCTGTCCACTGGCTCACTCGCTCAATTTAAACCTCCAGGACCGAGCATACCACCCGGCCCTCCTCATTCACTGGAGGAGTCCTCTTTGGAAGAAAAGACGCTAGCCTTCGGTGCCAAACTTCCCAAGGGACCAAAAACTCCCTCAAAGTTTATCCCACCGACACCAATTAATCATGAGTCTCTTGATCAGGGGAAAAAGCCTTACCCAGAACACAAGCTACCGATTAATCCAGTTGATCAGAAGCCTCCGAAGGGTGAACCCAAGTCACGGCGTATGCCTTACCCACGACACCCTCCAGCAAAAGATGGTAGAAACATGCCCTAGCCGTTAATAGAGCTTAGCCGCCGGCTAATCGTGTGTATGTGTGTGTAATAATAAGGGATGCAAGTACAGGTATTAATTATCCGCTCTTGCGACTCGACCGGCAACAGCTTAATTAAGACGTATGATATATTAATTTGCTGCTATATACTGTAAAATACTATTGTGTACGTACGTAGTGGGCTATGCTCAAGCTAGCTAGCTTTGTAGCTTGCGATCACATAAACATGCCTGCACGTACGTTATATATATGTTCTTGTTCTGTAATAACTAATTACTGTCACGCATTAATATTATCAGCATGTGTGGAATTTATTATCATGGCTTTCTTCCTCGTAAGTTACGTTTTTGCGTGATCTTTGGCCTTCCTGTATCGTGGTAAAAGTTTTTACTACCATACGATCGAACTGCTCATGTTTTACTGCAGGGGACGGGAGATCAAATTAAGCTTCAACGAATAATAGGTTATATATATATATATATATATGACCTATTAGTATTCACAATAGTTCATTTATCTTAATTTTTAAAATACATTATCAAATTTTACTTTTTCTATTTTACATATTGATTTTTATAATATATATATATATATATATATATCATATTTCAGCTTATATTTTTTTCTTCATATCATTTAAACATTTTTTTTTATTTTTAAATATTTCATTTCTATCAATGAATTTGCAAAATCTATATTTTTTATATACAATGTAATATAATTTAGTCATATAGACACAAAATAAAAATATAAAAGGTAAATAAAAATTAAAAATAAAATTAAAATATGAAAAAAATGGATAAGAAAATATATTTTTTAGAAAAAAATAAAATAGATATGTTTTAAGGGCTTTGCTACATACAGTCGGTAAATGCAGTTAGCGTGCAGTCGGCTGTACGGAATGAATAAAAAAAAATTATAATTTTTTTTTTTTATATTCAGGAACACCTACATGAATAAAAAAAAAGTTATAAAAATAAATTTTTTTTTTAAATAGATCTCGTATTAATTTATTTTTTTACAGCTGACTACACGCTGACTATATTTACCGATTGTAAAAAGTATTTCTTATATTTTAAATGATGAACAATCATGGTGCAAAATTAAGATCAACGTTGGCATGTTGCTTTAGAGCGTTCCATGTATACACGTTGAATTGAGACACAGAATAATCTCTTATCATTTCATGCAGCAGCACCGGCAAATGTACTGACAGATTTAACTTTGTGGCTGTCATTGCAACGAAGCTGTTTATTTTTTATTTTTTTAAAAAACTGATCATTGGTATGTTCTGATCCAATCCAATAATGCAGTCAAAAAGATGATCATTAATACAACGCTAAATCAAACATTTTTTCATGTGGATTCGTTTTTTATTGCTTTTTTTTTTTTTTTTCATGTGAACTCATCCCGAAAACGACCAAAACTGTCTCTTCTCACAAGCAAAATAGAACCCTCGATCTGACAATAATTAACAATAATTCCTTCGCATTCCCAATAATTAACAATAATTAAAAAAATTACTTACAAAAATCAAAATAAAAAAATAGACTGTAAATGAAATATACTCTCTACATATAGTGGTTACTGTAACAAATTTTATAATAAGTAAATCCTTAGATCCCGTTTGGTTACATAAATGAGATGAGATGAGATGAGATGAGATGACATGTTTTAAATAGTAATAAATAAAATATTATTATAATATAATTTTGTAATATTAATTTTATATTGGGATTTAAAAAAGTAAAATTATTTATTATATTTTATATGAAGAATTAAAAAATTTATAATGATGAATTGAGATGAGATGAGTTTTTTATTCTGTGTAACCAATCCAGGTTTAAGAATACTCTTAAATAAGTGCGAATGAAATATGAACAATATTTTCATCCAATATTTTTTTTCTTTGTCTTTCTACCTTTGTATGTTTCTATCTCTTTTGTGTTGGTTAAGCAAAAAATTATACTCGTGTAGACGAAAGTAAGGCAGATGCAAACACAATGTTTTCAAATTTGTACAAATTCACTAAATAAATTATATCCAAATACATGAAAGGAAACCAAATTCAAAAACAAAATCTCGCTCCACCAGTAGGAGATTCCTCATATAAACTTACACCCAGATTTGACGGCAACCATTTTTGTCATGTTTGTTGAAATCTTTTGGACTATTTTGGTTGTTTGTGGTGGAAAGTTGAGTAAGGGCAAGAAAAAGAGAGAAGTCTGAATGACTCGTGGTGCCGCTGTTGACTCGTTGAGTAACGCTATCGGTGCAGAGAGAGAGAGAGAGAGAGAGAGATGTGGTATCAGAGGTGTTGTTGACTGTGACGGCAATAGGCAGTGAAGGAAAGTCGGGGAGAGAAGCAATATAGAGAGAGAGAGAGAGAGAGAGAGAGAGAGAGAGAGAGAGAGAGAGAGAGAGAGAGAGAGAGAGAGAGAGAGAGAGAGAGAGAGAGAGAGAGAGGGCTTGATTGGATCCATCATCTAATAATGGCATATATAGTCGATGCTGCTAAAGCCACCATGATAATATAGAGCCATCCTCGTATTTAGATGCTCTTCCTTTGTAAGATGGCTCCACAAAAATGGAAGAAGAGAAAATGGATCTGGAAAGAGAGTAGATCACCAAAAGAGGAGTTAGGATACTATGGATAATGTGAATGTGAAAGAGACTAAAAACTAATTATATATATGCACTGTCACCATTATATGATATGAATAGGAAAAAAATGTAACATTCAATAAAACTGACAAATTGACAATAATATGAACAGAAAAAAGAAAAATCTAACGTCACCTCGCATGGGCCTTAGAACTAAAATTAAAAAAAAAATAAAAAAAGTAAAAAAGAAAAACAGTAAAAAGCTGACATAAGTCCCTGACAATGATTTGATAACTTAAAAAAAAAGAAAAATATAGTTCTAAGTATAATTGTGTACTAATCTGTGCATCAATATAATGTGATTGGTCAAAAAGTAGATTTTATTGAAAACAGTGTTAATTTAAATTTTAAGTATAAATAAATCAGTATTAATATACAGATTAGTACGTGATTATATTTATATGTAACAAAACTCTAAAAAAGATCTCCAGATTTCTATACTTAACGGGTCCACTGATTTGATTTTAAATCGAAGAAGGAAAAGCTAACAAAAGATAGAAAAGACTGATACTAGATTAAATGCATCCCACTCTTAATCTAAGGATAAAGTTTATTTACATCGACGGTTTGGAATTCTAAAATGGATGATAATCGGACAGAAATGAAATACACTAAAGGCACGTTTGATTCCTCAATCGAGCTCAGTGAATTTCATTTTTAGACCCCTTCTACCATCCAAACATCCATTTGAGCTGCATCCGATGCCGAGTTAAGTGAGTTTGTACTGTAGGTTGATGTAACCGCTCCTGCCAAATGCCGGAGATGCCGACCAAACCAACAAAGCAATGGTTCACCTTCTTGACATAGCCCTTCCAAGAACATCTATATCAATAGGCCTATCATGAGTAGCAACACTGAGTCACCTTTGGAAATACCCAACTATCTCCTCCTTCACCTCTCTCGGCTGTTCTTAGTACCAGAGGGATCCCCAAGCACAACGACCTTCCCCAAACCATCTTCAAGAATGGCCGCATCATCCATAGTCACCTTTCCTTTCCCTTTCTTCTTGACTTCAACCCAAACTTCAGACGATTTTGTTTCTTTATCTGTTTTCATCAATCCAGTTCTCTCTCGTGAAGTTTTTTGCTTACCACATCTTGCAATAGAGTGCCCAAAGACCCCACAAGTAGTACATTTCGCCGTTGCAAGAAAAAAGCAAGCTTTTATCCATTTTGCCCTTACTTTACTCCATTCAGATGGCTGCAAATGTAGCTTGGGGAAATTTTTTTTTCCCTTACGAGCAGTTGACGCTGCAAGACTATTTCTGATTTATCAGATGAATAGTCAAAATTAATAATAGGATATATTTATTTTATAAATTTCTATAAATATATCTAAATGTATCTTAACATTTAAACATATTTACTCATCTTAAATAAATTTCATAAAACTCATTCATCTATCTCAATTCATTACTATTTATAAAAAACTCAATTCAATTCAACATCCTAAGTTTTAAAACAAAATTTTTATTCTTAATTCAAAAATAATATTTTCTACTATAAAATAAAATGATAAATTTTATTAAATGTTTCTCAAGAGAATAGAGTCAACTAATTAAGGATAGTTTTTAACATAAAATAAATTGATAAATATTAAATAATATTCCTAAAAGAATATAATTATTTAAATAAAATGATTTCTTAAAACTATATTATACTTGGGAGTCTAAAATATTAAGGAGTTTACTTGAAAATTAGACATTCTTCAATAACACTGCAAATACCTCATCTAAAATGATTTTAGACTTTTAAAATTTAAAATACTTGAGTCAATTTAAAAATCATCCACTAGATTCAAAACAAAGATTTTTTTTTTTCTTTAAAACGATTTTTTTCTAGAAAAATGTTACTCATCATTCTTACACTACACATTAATATGTGATTTGTTATTTTTATTGTTGATGTGTAAACATACATATTTACATATCAATATATGTATGTTTAAATAAAAGGAAAAAAATAAAAAATCACAAGTTCGTGTATAACGTAGAATATGATAAATATACTTTTTCTTTCTTCTATAATTCATTATGCCTATTTTTTAAAGTAACTTTTAGTTTTAGAAAACAAAAAATTATGTAAAAATTAAAAATCGTTTTTATCCATATATCTTTTTTTTTTTTAAATCTTATCTATTCCATTTAATTAGTTCTTTATATATTTTCATTATTTCATACAAGACTATCTACTCTATCTTCAAAATATTGCAACACAAATTTCAAAAAATTAATAGATCATTTATCTTGGTATAGAAGTAAATCAATTCATTATAAGAAAAAGGGTCTTTTGCAGGAATTTTAATATTGTTGGAAATAAAATTGCCATAATAAATCATTAATCCTAGCGTTTTTGTATATGCTGCAGACTTTTTGAAATCAAGTTTTGTTTATGGACTTTTGCAGTGGTTTTTTCACTTCTTGTGACAAACAAATTCGTTGCAAACTAAATCACATGTGCACTTGCGAGTTGGGTTTACATTAAACCGTATTTTGCGGCGATTTAATGTGTTATTACGACAATTTTGTGCATCGCACGGTAAAAAAATTGTTTTTGTCACTGTAATTGAAGCCGCCTTGGGGTGCCGAAGGCACAGAATGCCTTTAATTTCCCCTCATGTTTGCCCACGTTAATGTGCAAGCCCTTCTGCACTTTGACCCATTGCACCAAAAGACTCCATTTTCAAACCTTGCAAGCTCCACCCTTCCTAATGTTTTCTCACAGCTTGAACTCCTTCCACGTGAGCTTTTGGCCAATTTTTCGAGTCCCATTTCCCAACATTTGCCTTCTCTAGATCCATTCTTGATTCTTCCCATTTCATAGAAGAAATTATCCCACTATCTTAAACCCTAGTGTACGCACGACCTTCTCTTCACTTGAATATTGTCTCTCTTTGGGAAGCTAGGTCCTACGTTTCTAGCTTCCCTTACCCTAGACGATTCTGCGCCTCCATTTCGACATAGAAGTTAATATTCCTTTGTTTTCAAGAATGATTGATCAAGGCTCTAGGTATCTCTTATTGCCATTGTATTTATCTTCCCCCCTTTATGAGTAGGTTGTGATACAAAAGTAGTCATTTTTAGATGTACAAGAATTTTTTTCCTCTATGAAATTGATGTGCATGTTTCTCTGTTTGAGGTTTAATGTTGTGTATATGCCTCTTGTGTTTGAGCTACTCAATTAGTCAATCAGTTGTGGGCATTAAATAATTTTAATTCACCAAATAGAACTTGTTTTTGCTGAACTAGAAGCTGCTAGTTGACATTATTATTGGAAAAGGTCTTGAAATTAAGTAGTTTAATTAAAATTTTGGATTGACTATTTTAGATCATGATGTCAGATCTTTTACTACATGTCATGTGCCAATTACAATATAAAGGAATTGGATATGAACGCATTGGAAAATTCTTGTACTATAATTGCAAGAACATGAATATTTTGCAGCCAAAGTAAATATTTTACTTTGTAATTTTAAATTACAAATTCTCACATTATAATTGAAACATATTAACCAATAACAATCATTTTGTTAATTTCAGTTGCCGAGCTTTTCTGAAAGTAGATGATGGTAGTGGATATATGGCAGCTGTTGTTTTTAGATTAATAGCAGAAGAAATAATGGATTCTACAGTCGTTGATTTAATGGAACATACATGCCAGGTAAACTAATTACTAAATAAAACTTTTTACATTAATTATATTATAATTTACAAAAAAAATTATTAAGGCTATGTATGCTTTGTTTTTGGTAAAATGTCTCCGATCTTTTCATATTGTAACGTGGTTTTCTCCTCATGGCCTTGGGCCCTAAATGGGTCGACCCGGGGAGGGGGGGGGGGGGGGGGGGGAGGCAAGGTCCATGGCCCAGTAGAAAGAAGTCCCATAAGCTTGAGCCAAGACGCAGGAAAGGGTGCGTCGACCAGGCAGCTCCTTGGGTGACACCTAACTTTCAAGTACCTGACTCCATGGGCAAATACGAAGTAAGGAGGAACTATTAAATCTCTGACATTACTCCATCAATGGGCCACAAGAGAAACTAACAGGGCTAAATCAAACGGGGAACCACACCGTATTAATGACAACCCAACCCGAGCCAAGCGTCGCATTAATGGTGCCACTGTTAAGACACGCCGCATTAATGAGACTAAATAATGAATCATGATGAGAGCAAGGGTGTAACAGTCCGCTAGAAATTCAATTGTGAAATTTCTATTAACTTTAGGAACCTTGTGAAAACCCCATAAGTTTTCACGAATCCATTAATCGTATAGGTTTTTGTCTAACTACATACTTAGTGTTATTATTTACTATGGTATCAGAAGTGTGTTTTTGATTATTGGAGATAGTTAGAAGTGTCAAAATGTATTATGGTTTGTGCCATTAGACTCGGAGGGTTATTTAAAGTCTTATGGCGCAATAACATTTTTTCATATTTTCGGACAAAACGTTTATTCAAAACTGTAGATATTATTGGATAAAAAGAAATATCTTGAGATAATTTTCATGAATATTATTGGGTAAAAATATTTTGAGTTGATTTTTATAGATATTATTAGATAAAAATATCTTAAGTTGATTTTTTGTAGATACTCTTGGATAGAATATTATGAGATAATCTTTTATAGATATTTTGGGTAGGAGAAAACTACACTCAACTCTCAACTCCAGCCTCATCTCTTCGATATCTTATCCATAAGTATCTCCAGCCACCTCTCCCCACGAAATTATCTTCATTTACACTTTCCATTGAAAGAATATCAAACACTCTCTCTCGGACAGCTTTTAGGATGTCTTTTGCACACCCATTTCGAAGCTTTTGTAAGTGTTTTATCATAAAGTCTCATTCATATAAGTTGTTCCTTTTTTAGTCTTGTTTATATGGATATCTTATTTGCCCCATTTGAAGATCATTTGGTCAGTCAAATATTGTGTAAACTATAGAAAGGTCATTCTGGGAGATAAACTGGAGAATATGTTATAGTTTGGAGTTTTTGACCAAACTAATGGATAGATATTGGTCCGAAATTTTTATGGAGTATTGTTAACATGTATATGTGACTATTGGTTGAGGATTTTTGCATGATTAAAGGTTTTGATGAAAGATTTTCTTAGATTTAGAAACTTAGAAACTGGAAGAAGAAAAACAGTTTCTGTTTTGAGAAAGTTTAACTCTTTGGTGGTCTAAACCTATTCCAATGACTTTGATAATTTTATTGGAGGATCCTAAACATCTTATATACATGTTATATTATTATTTTGAAGATATTTGGTTTTAGTTTCAAATATATGAAATTTTATGCAAAGAGATATTCAAATAAGCTAAAGTGTGGATATTCTTGGCTAAATTTATGTTTTGGTTAATTTCTAACCATGTGATCTTGAATTAGAAGCTTATATATGTTTTAGGACATCTTTTTAAATCATGTGATGGTTTGGTTTGAAGATCATATATTTATAAGTTATAGATCAAGAGATTTATCAAAACTAGTTGAGGAAAAAGTTTCTGTTTTTGGACTAAATGTAAAACCAAAAACTCCAAATGCTATTTTGTGATTTTGGTGACTTTAGTTTGATGATTTAAAACATGGTTGATGTTAGGATGATATTATGAATATGTTAGAAGTAAGATTTGATTTTTGAAATTCTTGGAGATGTTTTGATTTAAGGTCAAAACTTGTGATTCAAGTGCTTGGATCTTTTTACAAAAAAAAAAGTTTGGTGTTAATTATTAGTTTTTTCTAAATGGATGTTTTAAGTATGGTTTTGAACTTAGGATTGGAAGATGTTTGTTGCAAAATTTTGGTTTAAGCATGAATTTTGAAGTTAGAAGGAATTGCAACAAAAATCAAGGGAAATGGCCTATGAATGTTTCGGCCATAGTGTGTTCTTCATAGTTGTGTTTTGTTTTAAATTTTTCTGAGTTGATATTTAAGTTTAGGACAAAATTTACATGAGGAATGTAAATTTTGAAAACTTTTGGAGTTAGTATGCAAAATCCTTAAGTTATGGGTAAAACGGTCATTTTCCCACATGTAAAGAGTAAAATGAAAATTTTACTCTTTAAGTTAGTATTTTCCATATTTCAAATTATTAGTGATTTAGTTCTAACTTTTAGAATCACTAATTACAGTTCCTCGTGGTCGCACTTGAAGTTTTATAAGAAATGCGGAGATCGAGGTAAGTTAGCTTTTAACTTACTAGCAATCTACTGTCTATGTGTGCTAAGTAAAGGAACTACAGTGTATGTATGTGTGTTATCATATATGTCATGCCATGCCAAGTTATCACGTAATTGTCTATTATACAGAATTTATTTTGTCATCAATTTTTATCTGTTACATAATATATTCTGTTATGTATTACTGTACATTACAAGTATGTCATGCTAAGTATGCCATTTATTACATGTATATCAAGTCATGTAATATTCACTGTTGCAAGTATGTCATGTTAAATATGTTGTCTATTATATGTTATGCCATGTTACGAAATGTTTCTATCTCAAGTTGGTCATGTATTTCAAGTTATGTTCAAGTCACGTTATGTTACGTCAGGGCTTCAGTCCTTTCGTATTCCAGTCACGTTTCATCTTGATCACTTATGTATGGGGTCACAGCAATTGTGACGCATACACTACGTGAGATACATCAATTGTGACACGTAGAATACATGGGGCCACAACAACTGTGGAGTATGTATTTAAGCAGTTAAAGAATAAGTTTCCGTATAATACATGGGGCCACAACAACTGTGAAATATGTATTTACACGTAGAATACATGGGGCCACAACAACTGTGGAGTATGTATTTTTCATATTAAGTCAAGTTTGTGTAGAATACATGGGGCCACAACAATTGTGGCGTATGTATTTTTCATGTTAAGTCAAGTTTGTGTAAAATACATGGGACCACAACAATTGTGGAGTATGTATTTACACGTAGAATACATGAGGCTACAACAACTGTGGAGTATGTATTTTTCATGTTAAGTCAAGTTTCAGAACAAGTTCATGATAAGTCAAGTTTCAGATCAAGTTCATGCCAAGTTAAGTTCAGTTCATGTTTCAATTTAAGTTATGTCAATTATGCTATGTTGTACGCCAAGTTATGCTTTAATTACTTATGAATTTGATTATACATTTATGCTTTTACTGTCATGCATGCATCATTAGCTTGTGTGGAAGTTTTTTGTTAACTTACTGAGATTTGTAGTCAAATCTAACTTTGGTAGTCCCAACTACCATTCCCCCCGAATGGTAGATCTTGTTACAGGACCTGAAAGAGAATCAGGAGCTGATCAACTAGACACAGTTGACTAAGCGATGGTGCGACGTCAATGTTAATATAGTAGTTAACGTAAATTACTACTTGTACAATGGAGTTGCATCTTTAGTACTTTTTGGATCATAACCATTTTAGACTAGTGTTGTGATCTATTCAATGGGTCTTTATGTATGAAGTATGTTTTAAGCATTTGGGATATTTTCAATTTGGTGCATAGTATTGCTAAAGAACAAAAAAATTTCCGCTGCGAATATTGCATAATGTTAGATGCATGTTAGGAACATTGCATCTTATATGTCATGAACGAGGGCAGGTAACCTTGTGTTGCATGTCTCGACGCTTCAAATGTCCGTCCGATCCCAAACGAAATTTGGGGGCGTCACAAAGGGTCCCACAGAAACAGAGAGGATTTATCCTCCCCTTAGCCACTAGTATGAATAGACACGTCTAGATACAAGGAAAGCTTTCTAATTCTTTTGACTTCCCTCTCTTAAAATTTATTTACAAACATCCAAGAGCTTTTATTAATTTTGGCATGGAGGCTTCTCGGCCCCAGGCTGCCCTCCTCAAGCTTCATTACCTTAGTGTTTTGCAAGCCTAATATTGAAGGCCCGAGTCCCTAGAACCCAGTTTAAGGGTGTACGAAACATGACGTTAACACATGCTTCCAAGAAATTTGGATGATTATTTTATTTTTAAATCTAAAATATTTCTTGATAGACTGTTGTCACTATAGAATATCAATTAATTTCTCTTAAATCTTAGAATTTCCTTTCAATATTTCACTTAAAATAGACGGGTTTTTGACCGACTGTTGTCACTGTTCAATGTAAGTACGTTATTATACATCAAAAGAAAAATTGTCGTGAAATTTAACTAAAATTTAATGATAGACTAATTTTTATATATGAAGGAATGGGGGATTCCATTTTGACAAGGCATTGAGGTGAAATCTCAAATATATTGGAATAATTATTTTTTATATATATTTTTTACATTTTGTTAAGACTAATGGATAATAGTATTATTTTCAATATATTGATTTGATATTGAATCTTAATGCGCCTCTATATATATATATAAGTTATTTAATTATCAAGCCAGTGTATAAACTAAAAAATAAATAATCTATATCATTTAAATTATTAGATTTGATTTGTAAAATTTAAATTTTAAAATTTATTTTCTAAATTAAAATATGTCGTGTAATCATTTTACCAAGTTATATATGTATACACACACTAATAAGGGCACAACATGCACCACACGTATGCCCAATTGGGTAAAAAATAAAATAAAATTGGTAGTAAATGAGAAATGAAAAGATCTGTAGAAAAATTTAAACAAATTTGAAAAAAGTCATAACTTTATAGAAGTTAAAAGTAATTTTAATAAAGAAGCCATAGATTTGTACAAGTCAGTGTTCTATGAATGCATATAATTATCACACTGGAAAGTTTCATGACAACAGATTTTGAAACTTTACACCGTTGTTTTGTTAACATGGCTGATGGAGAGGATGTTCAATTTGTTTTAACGCATTTGTTCAAGTTAATTTATTTTTGTGTCAACTTAGATGATTCATTTTTTTTCCGAAACTTTAGTTGGAATATTTTGAAGATATGGTAGCTGATCATGTATGAAATAATAAAAAGATATAAAAAAGTGTTACATAAAGTACATTTTCCTCTATTAAAAAAGGAAAATGCTAGGTAGATGTCTACCGAGCATTTGCACCGATAGGTGTATTTTTATTTTTTGTTTTTATATGTTAAGAAATGTATGAAATTTTTTTTTTAATTTTTATTTTTATTTCTTAAATATTAAGAAGAATATTTCTTAATATTTAAGGAAAAAAAAAAACAATCGGTCAATTATCGGTAGACCATCAATCTCCGTAGAATGACCATTAAAAAATAAGAATACTACTCCTCGGGAGTTCCTAATGGAAGCTCCCGACAGTTTTTATTTATTTATTTAATGATTAAAAAGATATTTTTTAATAATATTTTGAAGTTTTTAAAATATTTAAAAATAATAATAAACATACGAAAAAAATACTATTGATAACCCCATGTTTAGCTACATGGCCGCCAAGTAAAAAATGGGGGAGGGGCCGTACCCTTAAAGAAAATTAGTTCAAGATAATTATTTAAGAGTATTCACATCCTATTTTTTTATAAAATTTTTCAAATTTTAACTAAAATACATCATTCAATAAATTTTATCCTAAATTTGATTAATTTTTCAAAAACTTCTTACATCACATTCTCTAAAAATTTCTCATTCTTTAAAATACAATTTCCTTATTTTTTTTTTCTCTCGCTTCTATTTACACTCTGACAACTATCTATTTTGCCTTTTTCATAGATTAAGCAATGTCGGCTTCTATATAATTTTATTAGAAAATGATTTTTTGCAAATCGGTACAAGAATAGTGACAAAAATATTAAAAACTGCATAATAATTAATATTCACCTTTCAAGATAGTCAAAAAACACAAATTACATACACTTAAAATGGAAAAAAAAAATTATAATTACATACACTTAAAATGACCATAATTCAACCCTAAGATTACTTAGAATTTTTGAAAACAAATTGTGAAAATAGAAAGCCACGACATCAAAATCACAATAATCAAACTCGTTATCTCCAATTTCCTCTTACGCCTCTCTAATTCAATTTCAAGACGATGTCTAGCGATTTGGATGTTCATTGAGGCTTGTATGTTATAAAGGTTGGTTTTTAACTGATGAATTGTCTTCTTGTCATATGCTGGTATTTCAGGATCATACGAATAGAAAAACCTGTAAGCCTGCTCAACTTGCACAGGTGACAAGTATTAAATTTGTCATCGTTCGAGGTACGATAATAATGGTATTAAAATGCGTAATGAAAATGATTTCAATTTTTACCTCATAGTTTATGCACCCAAAAAAGTAGCGGCCTTCATTATCATCAGTATGAACAGTTCGTCAGCATACTTTTATACTACAATAATATATTGGGTATTCATAATGACGATGGTTTGCTAACCGTGAAATATTGGTAGTGCTACTACTTAACCTAGGCATTGGATAATATTATAATTGGGTATGCCTCAAGTTTGTAGACAAACGATGAGCATTTCCAACCACAACACCCAACAACGATAATCGAGCAGGTCAACAACCAATATCATACCAAATGACACAAAATGGAGAGTATGGTTTTTTCATCACCGGCTTGGAAACCGAATGGTAATATCTAGGAAATTTGGCCACCCTTGAATGGCTGCAACAACTGGTTGTCACTACTTGTTACTGGTCTGGATCATCACAACCGAGAGGATTTTGTTGAACCCAAGGTTTCAAGTTTCATGTGATTATAAATCTACACATGGATTTTGATGATAACAAATGAATTCAAAGAATAAAGGAGTTTCAAGCTCAAGTTGTTCACACAATGGAATCAAGCACATCAAAGAATCAAGCATGAGCAAGAAGGAAACAAGTTCACATTAAAGTCATAGAGTAATGTTGTAAATCTCTTAAAATTTGAAATTAGGATTAATGCTCAAAATTAATATTTTATCATAAAGCATTAAAATACATTTTCCACATGTGCATGAATATTTTTGAAAATTAAATTTGAAAATTTTGAAAGATGATTGATTGTCATCTTTTGCATGTGCATGCCTTGATTAAAGGGTTGAACTTTGAAAATATTAAAGATGATTGGTTGTCATCTTTCACATGTGCATGTTTTATTTGAAGATTTTCAAAAGTGATTGATACTTTTTTAGACTTATACAAAAGGTAGATAATTTTGTTTGAAAAATTTGAAAAGTAAAGTGTGCTCATTTTGTCATATACAAAAAGTAAAAGATTAGGTTTGAATTTTTTTGAAAAGGAAAGTGTGCTCCTTTTGTCATATGCAAAAAGTAAAAGATTAGGTTTGAATTTTTTGAAAAGGAAAGTTTGTTCATTTTGTCATATGCCAAAAGTAAAAGATTAGGTTTGATTTTTTTGAAAAAGTGAATGATGTTGTCTTTGACAATTGAAAAAGAAGAACCTTTTATTTGAATTTTTTGAAAAAGTGAATGATGTTGTCTTTGACATGTGAATCTTTTTAAATTTGAATATGAAGTCTCATATGCCTATAAATAGATCATTTGAGAGCTTCACATTCACAACACCAAGAGTATACAACATTCATTCAAAAGCTTTCATTCTCTCTTCTCTAAGCATTGAGCCTTAATCCTTGTTCATTTTGAGAGATATAGTTTGCGCTGTATTGTTCTTATTTCATTCATTGAGGAGTGTTTTCTGATAACCTACCCACTATCAGCTTTTGTATCAGAAAAATGGTGTGTATAACCCTTGTACGTGTAGAAAGTATTCTATACGGGGAATAGTTGAATCACCACGTGTAAGGTGATTGTAACTGTAGAGGGTGTTCTACACGGATCCTTTGTAGCGGTGTTGTTCAAAGGTGTAATAGGTTTCTATCTCCACCTGAAAGAGGTTGAATAGTGAATTTGGGAATTCTCAAGGGGTAGCTTGAGGCGAGGACGTAGGCAGTGGGGCCGAACCTTGTTAACATACTGAGTTTGCTTCTCTCTTACCCTTACTCTTTATATTTATTGTTATTTCATATTTTGTTTATATTTTATATTATATATTTGATTTATAATTATTATTTTTTTAATACAACTCAATTTACCCCCCCTCTTGTGTTAGTCATCTGGGCAACAATTGGTATCAGAGCTAAGAGCTCTATTATAATATTAACTATCTTTTGAGTTAAGATCTTATGGTTAACATTGCAGCTTCATTTGGTGAAGGTCAATCTAACAGTCGGCCTCCACTCTTTTGTGGAGATAATTACTCATTCTGGAAAGTTAGAATGAGAATATTTCTTCAAGTTCAAGGTAGAGAAATCTGGAAATGTATTGTAAATAGACCTTATATTCCAACAAAAGTGGTTGATGGAGTAAAGGTCAAAAAGGAAGAATAAGAGTTTGATCGTGAAGACGATAGACTTTATACTTTAAATTTAACTGCTATGAATTTATTATATAATGCTCTTAATAGAAATGAGTTTAATAGAATAATGAATTGCGTTACGGCAAAGGAAATTTGGGATAACTTGGAAGTAACTTATGAAGGAACTTCGCAAGTCAAAGAATCAAAAATTTATATTCTTACTCATGAATATGAAATGTTTAAGATGAATGATGATGAATCTATTTCTAGCATGCACACTCATTTTACTAATATCATAAACAGCTTGACAGCTCTTGGCAAAGTTTATTCCGAGGTGGAGATAGTAAGAAAAATTCTTAACTCTTTACCAAAATATTGGGAATCAAAAGTTACAGCGATTCTTGAAACTAGAGACCTCAAGAAGCTCGAAGTCAATGAACTCATCGGGTCACTTATCACTCATGAGTACACATTGAAAAGAGGAGAAGAAGAAGGAAAACTAAAGAAGAGCTTAGCACTTAAAGCTGTTCCTGATGAAAGTGAAAGTGATGAAGATGAGGAAAATGACGATAAAGATGAAGAAGTTGCGATGATAACAAGAAGAATTCAGAAGTTCTTGAAGAAAAATAGAACTCCTCCGAGGAAATCCTTTAAAAAGTTTTCCAAGAAAGATTAAGGTAAAAATGACACTTTAATTTGTTATAAATGCAATAAACCTGGTCATATCAAGCCAGATTGTCCTCTGCTAAAGAAAGATCGAAACAAGGGCAAGAAAGCAGTGAAAGCTACATGGGATGATGATTCAAGTAGTTCAGATAGTGAAGCAAGCAATGGAGAATCAGCAAATTTTTGTTTTATGGCTAAAGATGACATTGAGGTAACAAATCTTGATAATATTGAAGATCCTTCATATAAAGAATTGCAAAATGTTTTAGAAGAGGTATATGAGGAATTTGAAAAATTGGGTATCAAGTATACTGCTTTGAAAAAGAAAAATTCTTTTTTTAACAAACGAAATTGAAATTTTAAGAAAAGAAAGTATCATTTTGAAAGATGAAAATCTTGAATTGAATAAGAAGAAAACCGATTTAGAAAATATTGTTGAAAACTTTACGAATGGAAAAAGAAATTTTGAAAAACTTTTTGGTAGTCAAAGATATGTTTTTGACAAGGCAGGTTTGTGATATATGCAAAAAAAAAAAAATACAAACCTTATAAAAATTTTTTTGATAATCATTCTACATCAAAAACTAATACTCAAAATTCTTTTCATAAAAATAATTTTGTCAAAAAAGGATATTATTATAATCATTCAAGTTTTTCATATATGTCACATGCTATTTGTAATTTTTGTAATAGAAATGGTCATAATTATCATACTTGTCCTAATAGAGGAAATCATACAATGACTATTAGGGCCAAATGGGTACCTAAAAATCTTGTTTCTTCTAATACTAATAAATAAAGGATTCAAAGAACTTGGGTACCAAGAAAAATTATTTTAATTGTTTTTATAGGTATGCATGAAGTCATCCACAAGTAAAAACAATTGGTTTTTAGATAGTGGATGTTCAAGACACATGACGGGAGACAAGACTAAGTTCTTTGATCTTAGATCTAAAGAAGAAGGACACGTGACATTTGGAGACAACTCGAAAAGGAAGATCGTGGGAATATGTAAAATTGGTAATGAATCTTCTCTCATAATTGAAGATGTTCTACTTGTTGAAGGTTTAAAACATAATCTTTTGAGCATAAGTCAATTATGTGATAAAAGATTTACAGTTACTTTCAAAATGGATAAATGCATTATTTTAAATGATCATGATTGTAATATTTGTTTTATTGCTTTTAGAAGTAACAATGTTTATACAATCGATTTTGAAGAAATTACCTCACAAGATGCAATTTGTTTTTCAGCTCAAAATGAAACTAGTTGGTTATGACATAGAAGACTAGGTCATGCCAATATGGAACTTATTTCCAAACTTTCAAAAAATGATGTTGTGAGAGGTTTACCAAAAACATATTTTCTTAAAGACAAAATTTGTGATGCATGCCAATTTGGTAAACAAACAAAAACTCATTTTAAAACTAAGAAATATATTTCCACTACTAGACCATTGCAACTGATACACATGGATCTTTTTGGACCAAATAGAGTTACAAGTCTAGGAGGAAAATATTATGCATTTGTTATTGTTGATGATTTCTCTAAATATACTTGGGTCATCTTTTTTGCTCATAAAGATGAGGCACATAATGCCTTTACCAAGTTATGCAAGAGAATTCAAAATGAAAAGGGTTATACTATTTCAAGTATCCGAAGTGATAGGAGAAAAGAGTTTGTTAAGAAAAATATTGAAACATTTTGTGATAAAAATGATTTTGTGCATAATTTCTCTGCTCCTCGAACTCCTCAACAAAATGGGGTAGTAGAGAGGAAAAATAGATCTCTTCAAGAGATGGCAAGAACAATGCTCAATAAGAACAACTTGCCTAGTTATTTTTGGGCCGAAGTGGTAAGTACTGCATGTTATGTTATAAATAGAGTTATGCTAAGGTCTAAGTTAGATAAAACCCCTATGAGCTTTGGAATGAGAAAAAGTCAAACATTGGTTACTTTCATGTATTTGGATGCAAATGTTTTATTTTAAATGACAGGGATAATTTAGACAAGTTTGATGCAAAATCTGATGAAGGTATCTTTCTCGGGTATTCTACTAATAGTAGAGCTTATAGAGTATTCAATAAAAAGACTTTGACTGTACAAGAATCTATGCATGTAGTATTTGATGAATCTAATTCTCCACTCTCCAAGAAATCTATTGATGAAGAAACAGGAGGTATAAATAACACGGAAAGTCTCAATCTCAACAAAGAGAAAACAATAGAGGAAGTTTAACATGGAGCCATCAGGAAAGATCATCAAAATTTAATACAAGATGCAACCAAACAGTGAAAATTTGTGAAAGATCATCCAGTGGAATAAATTTTGGGAGAACCTTCACAAGGTGTAAGTACTTGATCATCTCTTAGAAATATTTGCAATCATACTGCTTTTCTATCTCAAATTGAACCCAAAAATATTGATGACGCACTTCTTGATGAATCTTAGATTCTAGCTATGCAAGAAGAGTTGAATCAATTTGAAAGAAATGATGTTTGGACACTTGTTCCTAGACCCAAAAATCATACTATTATTGGAACAAAATGGGTTTTTAGAAACAAGAAAGATGAGTCCGGAGTCATTACTAGAAATAAGGCTCGACTTGTAGCCCAATGTTTTAATCAAGAAGAAGGAATCGATTATGATGAGACATATGCACCTGTCGCAAGATTAGAAACTATTCGAATGCTACTTGCATATGCTTGTTATAAAGATTTCAAACTTTTTCAAATAGATGTTAAAAGTGCTTTATTAAATGGTTTTATAAATGAAGAGGTATATGTTGAGCAACCTCCAGGTTTTAAAAATCATATTTTCCCAAATCATGTTTTCAAACTCACGAAAGCACTATATGGACTTAAACAAGCTCCTAGAGCTTGGTACGAGAGACTCAGTGGTTTCTTGATTGAAAAAGGTTTTTCAACAGGAAAAATCGACACAACTCTTTTCATTAAATATGAAAATGATGATATTCTTTTGATTCAGATTTATGTTGATGATATAATATTCGATGCTACTAATGAAAATATGTGTCAAGTTTTTGCTAAGACTATGCAGGAAGAATTTGAGATGAGTATGATGGGAGAACTTACATTCTTTCTCGGATTACAAATTAAGCAAGCAAAAAGTGGGACATTCATCAATCAATCAAAATATATTAAGGAATTACTGAAGAAGTTTGGGATAGAAAATGCTAAGAAAATTGGAACACCAATGAGCCGATCAACTAAACTTGATAAAGATGAATTCGGTAAGTCAGTTGACTCAAAAATATATTGAGGTATGATTGGTAGCTTATTATATTTAACAGCCAGTAGACCATATATTATGTTTAGTGTGTGCTTATGTGCACGCTTTCAATCATCTCCAAAAGAATCACATTTAATTGCAGTTAAGCGCATTCTTAGATATCTAAGTGGTACAATTAACCTAGGGTTGTGGTACCCTAAGCACACATCTTTCGATCTAATCAGTTACACAGATGCAAATTATGCTGGCTGTAAAATAGATCGAAAAAGCACTAGTGGAGCATGCCATTTCTTAGGTCATGCACTAGTTTCCTGGTTTAGTAAAAAACAAAATTCAGTTGCACTATCTACTGCTGAGGCAGAATATGTTGCTGCGGGTAGTTGTTGTGTTCAAGTTCTCTACATGAAGCAACAACTTGAAAATTTTAAACTCATGTATAATCACATTCCAATCAAATGTGATAATACAAGTGCTATAAATCTTTCAAAGAACCCAATACAACATTCTAGAACTAAGCATATTGAAATAATATATCATTTTCTTCGAGATCATGTGCAGAAAAGCAATATAGTACTAGAATTCACAAACACACACGATCAGTTAGCAGATATTTTCACAAAGCCTTTACCAGAAGATAGATTATGTATGATCAGAAGAGAAATAGGTATGATGCATGTTATGAATATCTCTTAAAAGATAGACTAGAGTCAATAAAAATACAGATAGATTTTTTAAACAGTTTTACATAAATTTGAGATTCTTAGGCTCATGTTTGAGACGCTCATTCTATTCATACAATATCATGTCATTCTTATCCATGGGAACCGGCAAGCGGAATGAAGAATCTAATAAAGATTTTAACTGTTTATTCTTCTGCCGAATGATTCTTTCCCTTGTGTGAGACTCTTGAACAATTCGTTGAAGTACAACAATTTGTCCTTTGAGCTTTTCAACTTCATGATTTTTGGCTTGTAGCCGCTGAGAAAAAGTAACAATAGAGGAAGAGTAGCGAGTCTCAAGACTCACCAAGTCATAAATAGCATCAGAATCTGACTTATTAGTCAGATTATTATTTTCCTGCTGTAACATGGCACCAATGGCAGCTGCAGAAAGGACAGGAGGTTGAGATGCAGAATGCCTCATAGATGGATCTAGAGAAATGTTAGAAAAATGAGCCATTGAGAAAAGAATAGAAGGCTTAAAACGAGAATGTTGAAGGAATGCAAATGAGTTATAGAGATGAGAAGAAAACTTGATGTGGATTGGATGAATTTCAGGACTGATTTTATAGAGATAGCATAAAGAATAAGACAAACTATTGTCTCTTCAAATCTTATTTAGTCAAAAGAAATACAAGATATGCTGGACACACATTGTCAAAAGTTTTCTTACTAAGCCAGCAAGATTAACAGTAGATTGTCCCTATTTTTCTAGTAAAGGATGAACCTCTGCTGTTATCTGCTGATGTTGACCTTGTATCTGAACCCTTTCTCGTTCCAACTCCTCTATTCGTGGTTGCAGATCATGAGCATACCAATCTGCAAATTTTTTCAACTCTTGGTTTTCTTGTTTTAGCCTTTTATTCTCATTATCCTTATTAGCAAGCTTCTGTCGTAACTCAGATATTTGCATGTTAAGATGATCAATCTCACTCACCCTCGCCATTAACCTCCGAGACATGATCGTAACAGAGGCAGCATATTGACTACTGAGCATCCTTGATTCTGCAATAATATCAGAATCAGCCTTACTAGAAAAATGGTTCTCTGCTCCTATCATGGTATTGACGGCCTCAGGAGAGAAGATTGATGATTGATGCGTCAAGGGTTCCTGATTCAAGTTTGGAACATTAGTGGAAGAGAATTGCTCAGCCATTCTATCGTTGTGGACAAATAGAACTCAGGTCAACAAGCGATGTATTTTTTTGGCATCCGATAGATGAAAATGCTCATTTTTTTTATAGAAACTCAGAGCCTTCAATCACTTTTTTCAACAATATCAGACGATTGTTTAAATCTCCAGCCGCACTAAATTCATAGAGTTAGGCCTTGAGACTTTGCAGCATTTGTCGGGTCACGGACGGCTCCTTTTTCAACTATCTACAGTGACTATTAAACGCATCGTTTTCTTCAGTCTATTTACTTACTGCCGATCCTTTTTAATGATGCCAAAAGGGGGAGAAGTTTTATAATAGAACATTAACATTTTTTAAGTTGCTTGGAATTATATTTATACTTTTGCTTGAAAAACTAACGCATATTTTCAGGGAGAGCTTAAGTATTAATACAGGTTTCAAGTTCTATCAAGTATTTGTCATCATAAAAAATGGGGAGATTGTTGAACCCAAGGTTTCAAGTTTCATGTGATTATAAATCTATACATGGATTTTGATGATAACAAATGAATTCAAAGAATAAAGGAGTTTCAAGCTCAAGTTGTTCACACAATGGAATCAAGCACATCAAAGAATCAAGCATGAGGAAGAAGGAAACAAGTTCACATTAAAGTCATAGATTAATGTTGTAAATCTCTTAAAATTCGAAATTAGGATTAATGCTCAAAATTAATATTTTATCATAAAGCATTAAAATACATTTTCCACATGTGCATGAATATTTTTGAAAATTAAATTTGAAAATTTTGAAAGATGATTGATTGTCATCTTTTGCATGTACATGCCTTGATTAAAGGGTTGAACTTTGAAAATATTAAAGATGATTGATTGTCATCTTTCACATGTGCATGTTTTATTTGAATATTTTCAAAATTGATTGATGCTTTTTTAGACTTATACAAAAGGTAGATGATTTTGTTTGAAAATTTTGAAAAATAAAGTGTACTCATTTTGTCATATACAAAAAGTAAAAGATTAGGTTTGAATTTTTTTGAAAAGGAAAGTGTGCTCCTTTTGTCATATGCAAAAAGTAAAAGATTAGGTTTGAATTTTTTGAAAAGGAAAGTGTGTTCATTTTGTCATATGCCAAAAGTAAAAAATTATGTTTGATTTTTTTGAAAAAGTGAATGATGTTGTCTTTGACAATTGGAAAAGAAGAACCTTTTATTTGAATTTTTTGAAAAAGTGAATGATGTTATCTTTGACATGTGAATCTTTTTAAATTTGAATATGAAGTCTCATATGCGTATAAATAGATCATTTAAGAGCTTCACATTCACAACACCAAGAGTATACAACATTCATTCAAAAGCTTTCATTCTCTCTTCTCTAAGCATTGAGCCTTAATCTTTGTTCATTTTGAGAGATATAGTTTGCGCTGTATTGTTCTTATTTCACTCATTGAGGAGTGTTTTCTGATAACCTACCCACTATCAGCTTTTGTATCAGAAAAAGGGTGTGTATAACCCTTGTACGTGTAGAAAGTATTCTACACGGGGAATAGTTGAATCACCACGTGTAAGGTGATTGCAAGTGTAGAGGGTTGATGAGTGTGCGAAAGTGCACTCTATATACCCTATTATTGGAGTAAAATACTAAAATGTGAATAGAAATCATAAAAATTCATGTGTATTCTTAAATTGAATTTCTATTTACGTTGGGATACTCCTAAATAGTTTTTTAATGTCTAATTTCAGAGTTTATAAAAGAGCAAGTCAAGCCCAACCAAATTCAAAGGAGGACATTCATGGGGTTTGAGAGCAATTTGGAAGAAAAGAAAAAGAAAAAAATCACAAAATGAAACCACAAGAAGTCTAAGTCCAAAATTCGCTAGGAGATAGTCTGGACATACTTTAGTCTTTTGACTGTATCTTTTTACTCATATATCGGATTTATGCGATTCTTCATGAATTGGAAAGCTATCTTAAAGGGCTATAACTTTGGCTCTAATAAGGATTTCCAAATTCGAACTCCTGAAGGCTGTACGTGGCTGCCAAGATAAGTCCTAAAATTTAGGCGATTTTTTTATGCGGAAATCAAGAGGACATTAGGGTTTCTTTCTTACCCTATATAAGCATATCATTAGCACGAAATGGGGGGGATGAAGAGGCACAAGATGCAGATCTGAAGAGAGGAGAAAATCACTTCCATGGCCACCGTTCGCTTCAGTTTTCTCTGGAGATTTTTGTTGTCCATTATATTTATGGGTAACTAAATTCTCAAGTAGGGTTAGGGATGAACTTGCATATTAGATGGTATTTCTAATTTATTCTTAATTCATGTATTTGATTTTCAATTGCTAAAACTCTTTTGTTTTATCATTCTCAATTCATCGTTGATGTTTTCTTCTCCGAATAATCATAGAATTTATTGTGTTTATGGATTCAGTCATACTTTTTCTATTGAATGGATTAGTTCTTTGATTATGTTTGGATCAATTATTTATCTATATTGATTTAGTTTTTTGCTGCAATATCGCTTCCTGAGTATATTGTCGTCATTGGCTTTTATCAATAGGGGTAGTAATTCACGTTTTTTAAAAGTGGTGAATATTTTTTTCAAAGGGTTACATTTGATTTAAGTCTGGTTTATAAATCTATACCTTCCGATTGAGAATTGCGGGAATTGAGTTCCTAATTGAGTTATCTAATGAATTAAGAATAATTAAAATACCAGATTTGTGCAAGGGATTCCTGACGCTCTACTGTTTGTTAAATTTGAGTACTTTTTCTATTAATCACTTTGCTTCACTTGAATTTACATTTAAAATTAATCTTTATTCTCTATTACTTATTTAATATTTTTTCTTTAGTTTCTTTGTTCCTCTTGCTATTATTTTAATTTGTCTCCCTGTGGAATCGACACCCCAAAGCTGTGCTACAACTACCGCGTTTTTCTTTGGGCGTAATCAAATTTTGGCACCGTTGCCGGGGAGACGGTAGAAGAATTGTGAGATAGGTTTTCTTTTCAACAGTTTGTAAAGGCGGTAACTTTGTTCCCTATTTTAGCTTGCTGCATCTTTTTTTTATTTTCTTTTTCTTTTTGTAGTTTTTTTTTTAGTGTTGGGTTTTTCTCTACCTTGCATGCACAGGTATAGAGACGCCTTGGGTCGGTTTGCTTGTAGACCTGTGTTAGAGTCAGAGTTTAATTTTTATGATCATTTATTTGATAATTCTTCTAATTTTGAGAAAATGAGTGAACACGAAGATCAACCCACTAGGACCCTTCAGGATTACCTCCACCCTACACGCACAGCCACACCATCATGCATCATGTTTCCAGCTAATATTCGCCAATTGGATTTTAAAACAGGGATGATACAGTTACTTCCTACTTTTCATGGCTTGGAAAATGAAAATCCATATGTGCACATTAGGGAGTTTGAGGAAGTAGTTACGACTTTTCATAGTCAAAATGCAACTGATGACATTGTGAGACTTAAGTTCTTTCCTTTCTCTTTGAAGGATAGAGCTAAGAGTTGGCTATATTCATTGAGACCACGATTTATTGGGTCATGGAATGAGATGACTCAGGTCTTCTTTAATAAATACTTTCCCCAACATAAGACCAATAATTTAAAAAGGCAAATCTCCACCTTTGTACAAAAGGACAGTGAGACTTTGTATCAGTCTTGGGAGAGATTTAAGGAGCTATTGAGTATGTGTCCTCACCATGGGTATGAGAATTGGCGCTTAGTGAGCTATTTTTATGAGGGACTTATACCTAGAGAGCGTCAATTTGTGGAGATGATGTGTAATGGTGAGTTCTTACAGAAAGATCCTGATGAGGCCATAGAATACCTCAATGAGCTTGCTGAAAAAGCTCACCCTTGGACTGGACCTAGTGCTACTGAGAGCACAAATAGGTCACGACCTGCAGGAAACCTAAATGGTGGTGGAATTTACCATCTCAGGGAAGAAGATAACCTAAAAGCTAAGGTTGAAATGCTCACTAGAGAGCTAGAGGCGTTGAAGACTAAGGATTTAAAGCCAACACACGTGGCTAATCATGCAGAGTCTTTTGGACGATGTTTTGTGTGTGGTGGGGTAGATCACCTTGCCCAAGAGTGTCCCACATTTGTTGAGATGAGAGGGATGTATGAGGAACAATGTAATGCCTTAGGTATGTACATGAAGCCTGTTGCACCTTTCTCTGATACCTACAATCCTGAGTGGCGTAATCACCCCAATTTTAGCTGGAAGTCTGAAAACCAACCGCCTGCACAACCCCCTAGATCATATCCTGCACCATATTATGCACCTTCATCTTCTAGGAGTCCTTTAGAAGACACTTTGCATGCTTTTATTGAGGCACAGAGTAAAACTAATCAAAAGTTTGAATCTTTGATTATGCAGGTTGTTGAAGAAAACAAAGAGATAAAGAGTCATATATCCAAGATAATGAGCTCCTTGAGTGTAAATGAGCATGGCAAGTTTCATTCTCAAGCTCAATCCGCACCCCAAGGTCAGCATATGGCACAAAAAAGTTTAAAAGAAGTGAATGCCATTATGACAAGAAGTGGTAAGTCCTTACACATCCCAACAACTGATAAGCAAGAGGATGTTGAAGAGGAACAAAGCAATGATAGCACCGAGTTCCCCAAGGATGCCGAGGTAATCAAGAATCCAGTTAAGGTACCATTTCCTCAAGCTTTAAAATCTGGTATGCGAACTTTGGATCCTAGTAATAAAATCTTGGAGAACCTCAGGCAGGTAAAGATTAACCTTCCTCTTTTGCATGTTATTAAACAAGTTCCCACTTATGCAAAAGTTCTTAAAGATTTGTGTACAGTTAAGAGGAAGCACCATGTTAAGAAGACAGCATTTCTGACAAAGCAAGTTAGTGCTCTAATTGAGCAGCGAATTCCTCCTAAGTACAAGGATCCTGGTTGTCCAACCATTGCATGTAATATTGGGAATCATGAGTTTGGGCAAGCCTTGCTAGATCTAGGAGCTAGTGTTAATTTGATGCCTTATTCCATTTATTTGCAGCTTGGTTTGGGTGAAATTAAGCCTACTTCTGTCGTGCTTCAGTTGGCTGATCGTTCAATTAAGAAACCGAGGGGGATAGTTGAGGATGTTTTGATCCAAATTGACAAGTTTTATTATCCTGTTGATTTCGTAATTTTGGACACTCAATCAGTTGTTGAGTCTAACTCTAAACTTCCTCTCATATTAGGTAGACATTTCCTTGCTACGGCTAATGCACTTATAAATTGCAGGAATGGGTTAATGAAGTTATCTTTTGGAAACATGACCATGGAGGTCAACATTTTCCATATTGAGAAGCAGCCAACAGATGACGAGTGCCATCAAACGTATATGATTGATGCCCTCATAGACAAGGGAGTTCACACAACTCATGATTTTGATCCCCTTGAATATTCCCTTGTGAATTCTGAGTTTAATACATCTGTTAGTGATTCATCTGATGTTATTGATATTTGTGCTGTTTTTGATGAAACTCAGGATTATGGCACACAGGTTTGGCAACAGAAATTTAAGGAGTTGCCTAAGAAATGTGGAAAACAGATTCCTGTAAGTATGAAAGTACCAAGAGTTAAATTGAAATCTTTGCCTAAGTCTAAAGTCTATAAGGTCAAAATGAAAACGTTTCATGATAAAAATATTCTTAGGAAGAGGTTTAAACCTAATGACCGAATATGCTTATATAATTTTGGATCTCACAAGCACAAAGGAAAACTTCGGTTTAGGTGCACTGACCAATTTCTAGTGAAAAATATTTTTGTAAATGGGGCGGTAGAAATAGAAGATCCTAAGGATGGTCGGATCTTTAAAGTAAATGGTCAACGCCTTAAAATATTAATTGATAGGCAAGTTCCGGAAGTGGAAGACATTCCACTTGTGGATCCAATCTATCAACCTTGACCACACCACTAAGGTATGTGTTTCTTTATTTATTTTGTTTTGCTTTGTTTTGTTTTTATTTTTTTCTTATTTTCTTTCTTTTCCTTTTTGTTTGCTGTTGTTTTCTTTGTTTTTCATTGCATGATAGTTTCATTTTGTCATTTCAGATTACCACCTTTGGTGTTTTGGGAGCTACCCACGTCACTCATCAGGTGTATTCTACCATTTTCAGTTACTCCCCATTCAATTTTGATTCTTAAACATTGAGGACAATGTTTCATTTAAGTTGGGGGGTGGTGTGACGCCCCCAAATTCCGTTTGGGATCGGACGGACATTTGAAGCGTCGAGATATGCAACACAAGGTTACCTGCCCCCGTTCATGACATATAAGATGCAATATTCCTAACATGCATCTAACAATATGCAATATTCGCAGCGGATAAATTTTTTCTTTAGCAATACTATGCACCAAATTGAAAATATCCCAAATGCTTAAAACATACTTCATACATAAAAATCCATTGAACAACTAAGATCACAACACTAGTCCAAAATGGTTATGATCCAAAAAGTAGTAGAGATGCAACTCAATCGTACAAGTAGTAATTTACGTTAATTACTATATCAACATTTATGTCGCACCGTTACTTAGTCAACTGTGTCTAGTTGATCAGCTCCTGATTCTCCTTCAGGTCCTGTAACAAGATCTACCATTCGGGATGAATGGTAGTTGGGACTACCAAAGTGAGATTTGATTACAAATCTCAGTAAGTTAACAAAAAACTTCCACACAAGCTAATGATGCATGGATGACAGTAAAAGTATAAATGCATAATCAAATTCATAAGTAATTAAAGCATAACTTGGAGTATAACATAGCATAATTGACATAACTTAAATTGAAACATGAACTGAACTTGACTTGACATGAACTTGATCTGAAACTTGACTTAGCATGAACTTGCTTTGAAACTTGAATTAACATGAAAAATACATACTCCACAGTTGTTGTGGCCCCATATATTTTACGTGTAAATACATACTCCACAGTTGTTGTGGCCCCATGTATTCTACGCAAACTTGACTTAACATGAAAAATACATACTCCACAGTTGTTATGGCCCCATGTATTATACGTATAAATACATACTCCACAGTTGTTGTGGCCCCATGTATTCTACACAAACTTGACTTAACATGAAAAATACATACTCCACAGTTGTTGTGGCCCCATGTATTCTACGCATCACAATTGTAGTTAAATACATACTCCACAGTTGTTGTGGCCCCATGTATTCTACACAAACATAATGTACTCAAGATGAAACGTGACTGGAATACAAAAGGACTGAAGACCTGACGTAACATAACGTGACATGAACATAACTTGAAATACATGACCAACTTGAGATAGAAACATTTCGTAACATGGCATAACATATAATAGACAACATATTTAACATGACATATTTGCAACAGTGAATATTACATGACTTGACATACATGTAATAGATGGCATACTTAGCATGACGTACTTGTAATGTACAGTAATACATAACATAATATATTATGTAACAGATAAAAATTGATGACAGAATAAATTCTGTATAATAGACAATTACGTGATAACTTGGCATGGCATGACATATATGATAACACACATACATACACTGTAGTTCTTTTACTTAGCACACATACACAGTAGACTGCTAGTAAGTTAAAAGCTAACTTACCTCGATCTCCGCGTTTCTTATAAAACTTCAAGTGCGATCACGAGGAACTGTAATTAGTGATTCTAAAAGTTAGAATTAAATCACTAAAAATTTGAATTATGAAAAATACTAACTTAAAGAGTAAAATTTTTATTTTACTCTCTACATGTGGGAAAATGACCGTTTTACCTATAACTTAAGGATTTTGCATACTAACTCCAAAAGTTTCCAAAATTTACATTTCTCATGTAAATTTTGTCCTAAATTTAAATATCAACTCAGAAAAATTTAAAACAACTATGAAGAACACACTATGGCCGAAACATCCATAGGCCATTTCCCTTGATTTTTGTTGCAATTCCTTCCAACTTCAAAACTCATGCTTAAACCAAAATTTTGCAACAAACATCTTCCAATCCTAAGTTCAAAACCATATTTAAAACATCCATTTAGAAAAAGCTAATAATTAACACCAAACTTTTTTGTAAAAAGATCCAAGCACTTGAATCACAAGTTTTGACCTTAAATCAAAACATCTCCAAGAATTTCAAAAATCAAATCTTACTTCTAACATATTCATAATATCATCCTAACATCAACCATGCTTTAAATCATCAAACTAAAGTCACCAAAATCACAAAATAACATTTGGAGTTTTTGGTTTTACACTTAGTCCAAAAACAGAAACTTTTTCCTTAACTAGTTTTGATAAATCTCTTGATCTATGACTTATAAATATATGATCTTCAAACTAAACCATCACATGGTTTAAAAAGATGTCCTAAAACATATATAAGCTTCTAATTCAAGATCACATGGTTAGAAATTAACCAAAACATAAATGTAGCCAAGAATATCCACACTTTGGCTTATTTGAATATCTCTTTGCATAAAATTTCATATCTTTGACACTAACATCAAATATTTTCAAAATAATAATATAACATGTATATAAGATACTTAAGATTCTCCAATAAAATTATTAAAGTCATTAGAATAGGTTTAGACCACCAAAGAGTTAAACTTTCTCAAAACAGAAACTGTTTTTCTTCTTCCAGTTTCTAAGTTTCTAAATCTAAGAAAATCTTTCATCAAAACCTTTAATCATGCAAAAATCCTCAACCAATAGTCACATATACATGTTAACAATACTCCATAAAAATTTTGGATCAATATCTATCCATTAGCTTGGTCAAAAACTCCAAACTATAACATATTCTCCAGTTTATCTCCCAGAATGACCTTTCTATACTTTACACAATATTTGACTGACCAAATGATCTTCAAATGGGGCAAATAAGATATCCATCTAAACTAGACTCAAAAAGGAACAACTTATATGAAGGAGACTTTATGATAAAACACTTACAAAAGCTTCGAAATGGGTATACAAAAGACCTCCTAAAAGCTGTCCGAGAGAGAGTGTTTGATATTCTTTCAATGAAAAGTGTAAATGAAGATAATTTCGTGGGGAGAGGTGGCTGGAGATACTTATGGATGAGATATGAAAGAGACGAGGCTGGAGTTGGGAGTTGAGTGTAGTTTTCTCCTACCAAAAAAAAATCTATAAATGATTATCTTATAATTTTCTATCCAATAATATCTAAAAAAAAATCAACTTAAGATATTTTTATCTAATAATATCTATCAACTCAAAATATTTTTACCCAATAATATTCACGAAAATTACCTCAAGATATTTCTTTTTATCCAATAATATCTACAGTTTTGAACAGACGTTTTGTCCAAAAATATGAAAAAATGTTATTGCGCCATAAGACTTTAAATAACCCTCCGAATCTAATGGCACAAACCATAATACATTTTGACACTTCTAACTATCTCCAATAATCAAAAATACACTTATGATACCATAGTAAATAATAACACTAACTATATAGTTAGACAAAAACCTATACGATTAATGGATTCGTGAAAACTTATGAGGTTTTCACGAGGTTCCTAAGTTAATAGAAATTTCACAATTAAATTTCTAGTGGGCTGTTACAGGTGGTGGTGCAAATTCTGTTTTTAAAATGCTTGTTGGAACTCTGTGGCATATTTTCATGTGTCATTTTTTTTAATTTGCATCACACGTGCATCATTTTTACATGTGTACTCATTCTCATTCATAGCCATATTTGTGAATTCATCAAACCCACCAGATCATTTTTTTGCTGAAACATTCACAGAATCCTTAATGCACTTATCCAAGCTTTGTGGTAAGATGGTGGTTTGACACATGTAGCTAGAGAACTCTTTTGCTTAAGTTTTCATGTGAGTTTGGAGAGGATTGAGAGCATACAAATGCAGTAAATTGTGATAAGCGTTCATTGATCTGTTGAATTGGGCACTTCTTTTGAGAATATCTTTACATGGTTTGCGGTACAATGGTGGATATACTTGGGATATGACGAAGGTCAACTTAGGATTAACGTTTGAGCCTTTCAAGCTATCATTTCCATCATAGACCCCTAGTAGCCAACTTTGAGCCAATAAAACACTTGTAGCCTTTTCTTTTCATATGCCCATATCATCCATGCCTCTCCACATTGGAGTATAACCTATACACAGATTTTCTTACCCTTTTTACTTCTAAGTGTATACTAGGTGTGGAATTTGTATTTTCTTTCTTTAATTTTATCATTTTCAATTAAAAAAAAAGAGAAGAAGAAGACGACGGAAAAAAAGAGAAGAGTACAAGTTGCAAAGTGTTCAATTGAGTGAGCTCCAACAAAAAAAAAAAAAAAAGAAGTTGGTATAGATGGAAAGAATACAAAAGTGGCATGTGTTTGTCCATCAAATTGTTGAAAAAGAAAAAAAAAAGGAAGAAGAAGGAAAAACATTATTATTTGATGATCTGAAAAGTTGGAGAGTATATTAAGTGAGAAGTGTGGTCTATTGAGATATTTAATAAAATTCCATTTGTATGTACTTGGAAGTTTTTGAATCCCTTTCATCCTTTTTTTTCATATAACCCCAAAACCAAGCCACATTACAACCTTTTGTGTTGACCATTCTGATCCTAAATAAGCTGTTGAAAAGATTGATGGAAGTCTCATTTGTTAGTATTCCTATCATAAGATCAATATTTGCTTGTTGCTTGTATATAATTGCCTAATTTTTCATGAGAGTGTATATACACCCATTGTCAACTCCATAGAGAGAGCCCTTACACGAAACACTATTATACCCGTGAGTTATGGAGTTGAACCTTTTGCTTAAGATGTTCTTGATGTTGCATGTGTCAAGGTTAGTGGTACGATGGTTATGGCTTGGAGAACACACACACTCTGTGGATTGCTATAGGTGGATTGATCTTGATGGCTTATTGGATTCCTTAGATTGTTTTGATATGTGAATCTGGAAAGTGTGACTTGATGGCCTTTATGTGTGATTTTCTTTGGTCTCTTTCGTTGTTTTGACATGAAAATTGCTAGGGACTAGCAAGGAGTAAGTTGGGGGGTGTGATGAGTGTGCGAAAGTGCACTCTATATACCCTATTATTGGACTAAAATACTAAAATGTGAATAGAAATCATAAGAATTAATGTGTATTCTTAAATTGAATTTCTATTTACGTTGGGATACTCCTAAGTAGTTTTTTTATGTCTAATTTCAGAGTTTATAAAAGAGCAAGTCAAGCTCAGCCAAATTCAAAGGAGGACATTCATGGGGTTTGAGAGCAATTTGGAAGAAAAGAAAAATAAAAAAAATCACAAAATGAAACCACAAGAAATCTAAGTCCGAAATTCACTAGGAGACAGTCTGGACATATTTTAGTCTTTTGAATGTATCTTTTTACTCAAATATCGGATTGATACGATTCTTGATGTATTGGAAAGCTATCTTAAAGGGCTATAACTTTGGCTCTAATAAGGATTTCCAAATTCGAACTCCTGAAGGCTGTACGTGGCTGCCAAGATAAGTCCTAAAATTTAGGCGATTTGTTTATGCGGAAATCAAGAGGACATTAGGGTTTCTTTCTTACCCTATATAAGCATATCATTAGCACGAAACTGGGGGGGGGGGGGGGGGAGGAAGAGGCACAAGATGCAAATCTGAAGAGAGGAGAAAATCACTTCCATGGCCACCGTTCGCTTCAGTTTTCTCTGGAGATTTTTGTTGTCCATTATATTTATGGGTAACTAAATTCTCAAGTAGGGTTAGGGATGAACTTGCATATTAGATGGTATTTCTAATTTATTCTTAATTCATGTATTTGATTTTCAATTGCTAAAACTCTTTTGTTTTATCATTCTCAATTCATCGTTGATGTTTTCTTCTCCGAATAATCATAGAATTTATTGTGTTTATGGATTCAGTCATGCTTTTTCTATTGAATGGATTAGTTCTTTGATTATGTTTGGATCAATTATTTATCTATATTGATTTAGTTTTTTACTGCAATATCGCTTCCTGAGTATATTGTCGTCATTGGATTTTATCAATAGGGGTAGTAATTCACGTTTTTTAAAAGTGGTGAATGTTTTTTTCAAAGGGTTACATTTGATTTAAGTCTGGTTTATAAATCTATACCTTCCGATTGGGAATTGCGGGAATTGAGTTCCTAATTGAGTTATCTAATGAATTAAGAATAATTAAAATACCAGATTTGTGCAAGGGATTCCCGACGCTCTACTGTTTGTTAAATTTGAGTACTTTTTCTGTTAATCACTTTGCTTCACTTGAATTTACATTTAAAATTAATCTTTATTCTCTATTACTTATTTAATATTTTTTCTTTAGTTTTTTTGTTCCTCTTGCTATTATTTTAATTTGTCTCCCTGTGGAATCGACACCCCAAAGCTGTGCTACAACTACCGCGTTATTCTTTGGGCGTAATCAAGGGTGTTCTACACGGATCCTTTGTAGCGGTGTTGTTCAAAGGTGTAATAGATTTCTATCTCCACCTGAAGGAGGTTGAATAGTGAATTTGAGAATTCTCAAGGGGTAGCTTGAGGCGAGGACGTAGGCAGTGGAGCCGAACCTCGTTAACATACTGAGTTTGCTTCTCTCTTACCCTTACTCTTTATATTTATTGTTATTTCATATTTTATTTATATTTTATATTATATATTTGATTTATAATTGTTATTTTTTTAATACAACTCAATTCACCCCCCTCTTGTGTTAGTCATCTGGGCAACAGATTTAATTTACACATTACTTCTCTATCATAACATAACACAAAACTATGACATAATACAAAGCAATGAAACAGAATTAACCAATTCACATATTCACATAAAGCAACAACCAAACAGCATGCAAATCATAATAATGCTAAATAAGAGCATTCACATTTAGTACTTTTATATCGAATGTATAAATAAACGAGGTTCAGAATGGTGGAAATATTGATAGTATGCTTAAGCGAGAAGCCCAACATCGAATGGATATAAAACCTCACACAAACCTTGATTGCCTTTTGTAGAAAGTACCACAAACTGTAATATGGTCATCCGGATAAGGATTATCCTACCATATTGATGGGGCCTATTATCACTTGTGAATTAACCCCATTATGACACCATTAACACATCCTAATAACAGCTATCCTCCCCTGAGAGATACCAAACACTGCAAAATACCCAACAAACAGAACAAATTATCTCAAAAAGAGCAATGAAAGTGCACAAAGCAATTAAACTGCACATAAGAAATGACACAACACATAGCATTGAAATTGAAAAAATTAATTGAAATAACACATTGCAATGGGTCTGCACAGACCAACCCAACAGATTCTCACAACTACAGAGTGATGGAGGAAGCAAAAAAAAAAAAAAATTGCAGCTATATAGATTCTCACAACTACATAGTGATGGGTTTGTATAAAAAAGATTGTAGCCATATAGATTCTTACAACTGCAAAGTGATGGGTTTGTATAAAGAAAATTCTAGCTATACAGATTCTCACAACTACACAGACCAACTACAGATTCTCACAACTGCACAGATCAGGCTTGTATTAAAAAAAAAAAAATTCAAAAACAGCAGTACAACCAAGAACAATAACCATAAAGCATACGGATGAGTTTGTGTGTTATGTGCAAATAATATAAAACTAGAAAGTGATTAATTGTAGCTATAACATTGAAGCTTGGTGGCCAGCTATGGAGGATCCTGATTCTCACAAAGTCCAGCGATGGAGGAAGCCAAAACATATTAGAAATGCCACAAATAACTTTGATATAAATCACAAATTACAAAGATCTTAGTGCAAATAACAAAATAAACCCACAGAAATAAGAGTTAATTCACAAATGAGAGATTAAAAAAAAAAACTAGGATTTTGAGTTAGAAATAACAGATCTCAAAATACATACAACCATGGAGGAAACCGAGAGTGAGGGATATAAAATGCGATAGAGAAGCTCGGTTGCTAGCCATGGAGGATCCCGCTTCTCACAAAGTCTTGCGATGGAAGATGCCGAAATATAGAATGTGCAAGAGAGAATGAAGGAATCCAGCTATGGAAGAAACTGAGAGTGAGGGATATGACTTACAAAATGATGCTCGAGGAAGATGATGCACTCAATGGTGGCTGTATTGCGAGGGAGGGGTGATAGGGACGAAGCACCCAATCGTCGAAGGGAGAAGAAATGCGGGATAGGAACCGAGTGGAATATTTGGAGATATACATAATGCGGTACCCAAAGTGAATGCTCTAAGGTATAAAAGGAGGAGCTAACTGGGGGGCCTTCAAACACTTGAAAATGTGTTTAGAATTAAATGGGCTTGATATCATGAGTTCAATAGGCTATCAGAAGGGTTCCCATGAAGACGATTTGTCTGGCAATCCATTTATAGCTAGGGCTATTTGTATTTGGAAAATTCTATCTTCAGGCATCTTGGCGGAAGAACTTGCGGATGAAACCCAAGCTAGCATGCCAGCTCAAAAATAAAACAGTGCTTTCCAATATGGGCGGGAGAGAATACAACAACAAATGAAACGGTGCATGGAAATTGGAAAATAAGTGATGCAATGCAGTTTGTTCTCCTTCTCCATAACGTAATAAACAGAGATAGCGATCTATGTGAACAAGAGCTTGATTCTCCAATTGGGAGAACCCCTAGATGCAAAACGTTGAAGATTGTGAGGAAAAGAGTGGAAAGAAATGGACTCGAACAAGTGCAAAATTTGGATATAGAGTGATTACCACCCATGAGGGCCACACGGGTGCTTCGGATTCTATGCCAAAGGAAAAACAATTGCTGCATCCTCTCGAATTCCATGTATTTTTTCATAAGTTGTTGTTATTTTTCACCAACCCAGATCAGTGGCATTTCATATTTCAAATTTCACACAAATGTCTTGTAATAGATCATCCAAAAGTTTGAAACCCAACCACCTCATAGACTTGAGCAGACAAAGAAATGGTTGAGAAAAACGAGAATGAGAGAGAGTTGGATTGAGGAAACTCGAAAAGTGTGTATAACTTTGATGGAGAGATGAATTTATTTGGAGAGAAGAGTACTGGCGAAGGGATTGGCAATGGTTTATGCATTTCATATACAAAATCACATCTTTTGAAAATTGATTTTGCATATGAAGAAAAATTCCTATGTTAGATTATGCATATTTTTACCAAATAATAATAAAATATTAATTTTTTTTTCCTAAAATTTAGATAGTCCAATAAATTCAAGTCAAATTCCACATCCAAGTCCACTAAATTCAATAAACCATATATATATATATATATATATATATATATATTCATCAACACAGAAAAATCCACATATACTCTATGTGATTTCTAATTTTATACAAATTTATAACTTGGACAATTCTACTCCATACAAATTCAGTGTTTGCAAAATATATGCCATACAAATTCAACTTCAAATCAAAAGAACCTTCATAAAAATTTAAATAAATCCCATGTATCAAAATCAACTTAATAGAAAATCCACAAAGTTGATTTTAATACAACTTGGCAGCTCCACAACAGCTTCACGGTAGCACCATTCAGCTCCATAGCAACAACCACCAGCTCCACAGCAGCTCCCAACAGTTTCCATGTCATTGATAGCAACCAGCAGTACAAAAAAAATGATCGAATTTGGTGTAACTAGCAGTACAAAAAGACCCAAAATATGTCACTTACAATTTCAAAATACCCAAAACTATAGTCAAAACTATGTACGAGATATGGTCCTATTCCTTTATTCTTGAATGATCTCCATTTGAAAATTATGGAAATACTCTTACTACACACCATTCAGTGAATCAATATCTTTGGACATAATTTCAATATCAATTTTTCTCTTTTTAAGATTTATTAAGTTAGATCTATCTTATTCAGCCTTAATTTCTAAATCAAGTTTTATCTTCTTAAGAAGTAGTAACTCAGATATTTCATTCTCATACTTCAATTATGATTCTCTTCTCTCCATCATACAAGTCCTCCTATCATTTGTCATTTGGCTTAAGGCCTCCTTAATTACTAGATTTTGTCTTTCGTTACATTTTCTTTCTTTTTCTCTTATTTTTTCGACTTTCTTACCAAGAGGTATCTCACAATCGACGGACACATTTTCATGTTTTTCCCTAAAGGTATTGAGTTTTGAGTAATACCTGAACTTGACCCATTTTTCTTTTTTATGAGGTCCATGTGTGCTTGCCATTTCAGTTGGTGCCTTAATAGATTCCAACAATGATCTATGGTAAAGTTATGTTTGAGATTCTCTCGGTACAAGATTTTTGCCTTATCAATCTATAAAATAGTTTCCATAATTAGTAATAATGTCATTACAAATACTTAATAATTAAAACCACAAAACAGCAGTAAAAATCATTATACATTGTCCTGCTCGGTTGCACCGCTTGGATGCATTCCTTCAACTTGGGCTAAGTTACCACAGAATTTATTGACGCATTTTTGAATGATTGACTACCGATTGGTCAAAGAGTTTATAGATCGTTCTTGACAATTAGGTTTTTTATATGTGGAGTAGTACTCATAAATTCTACTCCACATTTGTGTAGATGATTGGTCAGTCCCCCGTTTGGGATCCATACTAATGCTAAGCCAAGCTGAAATGAGGATAGTATCTTCCTCTGTAGTAAATGACACATCCTCTGAGATTTTCGTTTCCTATTTTCCTGTTGGGGTTGTGTCGCTTGGACATCAACACTTGCACTGCCCATAGGAGGGTTGTTAATATCAGCTTCACCACTTTCCAACAGTGTGGTGAAGAAGGGATTATCATCAATTAAACAGTTCATCCTTCAACAAAATATTGAAGGATAAAGTGTTACTCAAACACCACATGCGAAACAATGCATGTAGTGCACAATTCCAGATTATATGCAAACTGCATGCTGAATATCTTACTAGATTACATGAACATATTTTACATTCATAAACAATCCATGTGGCTAAAGGCATACATAAACAATTTATATGCAAACTGTATTTTATTATTATAAGCATGCCAATATCAGATAATGAGTTACTAATGAAGTTTGCATCTAGTCTAAATTATTCTGTTTGCTACTATACAAGAAGGTGCAACCTTAGAAAATTACAAACAGGGAATGAGAAAGAAAAAAAAAAAAGAAATAGAAAATTTGGTGACTTACTACTGGGAAAAGCTAAAAGACACGATGGGAAGTAAAATCTGGTGCTACCTCCAACTTAAGGTGAAATTGGATAATTCTAGTTGCCATGACTATAAACAGATAGATTTTAGTTTGGGTTGTTTAGCAGTTCATGTCTTTGATACAGACGATTCTAGGTTGAATTGATAGGAATATAAATTATTGGTTGAATTAAATCCAGGTTTGTTTCTTGTCATATGTATCTGTTTTTTTATCCTCAATTTCTTTGCATTCATGTTTATGCATGCCAATATCAAATAATGAGTTAGTGAATTCGTGCAATCTGAGTTAATGATTTTGTACAATCTACATCCTCTAATGTACATTTTAAAATTAATTTCCTGCCAATATTCCCAGAAATTCCAGAAATTCTCCAAATCAATATCAAACTCTCCAACCCACATCCTTCAATCTAGTCGAAAGACATATACAAGATTATTGATCATAAAAATAATCGAGAGAAGAGACTACTGGATTATGCAATTACAGTGACTCATTTCGTGGAATTTGACTTAGTGCATGCCAATATTTCCAGAAATTTCCCAAATAAGTGTCAAATTCTCCAATCTATTTCTTGCAATCTAGTCTAAAGGCATGTACAAGATCATTGATCATAAAAAAAAAAATTGAGATAAGAGGCTACTGCATGCATAAAATCAAGGGAATCAGGGGAAATCATTCAAAAAAAAAAATCCTAAATAGTTCTAGGGTAGCACAAAATCAGGGAAAATAATGAAAAATTTGTACCATCAAAACAAAAGTAATGGAAAACGAAATCACCTTTGGCTAGGGTTTTTAAACAGTTTTGTTGATGGATCAGTCGTTGTTGATGAAGGCAAAAAGAGCAGAGAGAGCCTTGAAGAGCAAAGAGAGAGCCGGGAGCAATGAGAGAGAGCCGTGCTGTGAGCAATGAGAGAGCAAAGAGCAGAGAAGAAGAAACGAGTGTGAAGAGAGAAATGAAAAGAAACGAGCGAAAGAGGATGGAAAGAGGAAGGTAAAGAGCTGTTTGGGAAAGAGCCGTTCTGATGAGAGAAAAAAAACAATAAGAATAATATTTGAAGAAGGAAAATAATACCTTTAAAGATGAATAAAGACTGTTTATAGTTATTTATAATTTTATATATAGATAAACTAATACAGATAATTTTAAGGAAAATTTATTTAAATTTAAAGATAAAGATAAAAATAAATAAATCATTACTAATGTTCTAAGGGGGTTGGAGATTAGTTGTGCGTTGACGCATGCAAAGGAATGTGTTGGCTTTATTTAGCGGAAAAATATAGTTGCAAGTACAATTGTGCATTAATCTGTACACTAATGTGATGTGATTGATCAAAAAGTAGATTTGATTGAAAACAGTATTAATTTAAATTTTAAATATGAATAAATCAGTATTGATACACATATTAGTACGCGACTGTGTTTGTATATAGCAAAATTCTTAATTTAGCAGTTAATGACGCGTGGGAGTAGAGTTTCCGTTATGTGATTCCTTCGAAAGGTGTTTTTTATTTTTTTAAAACATACTGATGTCAGATTCTTGCGCCGTTCATGTGCGATCTCGCCTGCATATAGAAGAACTGTTCCTTTAATCGGGGCATACTTTAACAGGTGTCTCTCCATCGATCACTTGCAGTGAACTAGACATGGTAAGAATTTAGCTGAAGTTTAGTTAGCTAGTTCAAAATATTTCCATATCAAACTATCTAGATTTATAGTAAATTTAAAATTAAAATTTTTTATTAGTCAAATGTTGCTAGCCAAAATCGTTGACCATATATTTTTTTCCCATTGTAACAGAGTAATCCAAGATAGAGGAAAGATAGGTTTGATACGAGAGAGATGAAATTGAAAGAATGTATTCTTATTGAGTTGATATCAATTACAGAATAATAGGTCTGTATTTATAGACTAATACAGACGTGTAAAGCTGTAACTGAAATAACTAACTCACTGTGTAAGCCAATGAAAATCATTACACGTGTTTATTCTAAAAATCATTTTATCAATCTATAATAGTCCCCCTCAAGATGATGTGTATATATTATAGACATTCATCTTGGACAGTAAAGCATCAAATGATTTTGAACCAAGGGGCTTAGTCATCAAATCTGCAATTTGATGAGCAGAAGCAATATGTAGAACAGTCAGTGATCCTTCTTCAACTTTGTCACGCACCATATGGCAGTCCAGCTCTATATGTTTAGTCCGTTCATGATGGACTGGATTGGATGCTATATGAATGGCAGATTGGTTATCACAAAACAATAAAGCTGGTTGTGTATGTGGTTGATGCAGATTCTTCAGCAATGCTCGAATCCAGATTATTTCACAAACTGTAAATGCCATTGATCTGTATTTAGCTTCTGCTGAGCTCCTAGAAATTGTATGTTGCTTATTTGATTTCCAAGATACCAGAGAATCACCAATGAAAACACAATAGCCACTAACAGACCTGCGGGTATCTATACAACTTGCCCAGTCCGAATATGAAAATGCCTTTATATGCACCTTGGAATCACTTGGAAATAAAAGACCCTGTCCAGGAGCTAATTTTAAGTATCTAAGAATCCTCATTGTAGCTTGAAGATGAGGTACTCGAGGACTGTCCAGATATTGACTCAAATGGTGGACTGCAAATGTAATATCTGGTTTGGTATGGGTGAGGTAAATTAGTCTACCAATCAATCTTCGATAACCAGTAATATCATCAAGTAAATCACCTTCATCCTTTGATAGTTTAGCATGAGCATCCATTGGGAACAAAGCAGGTTTGGCAGCTAACAATCCAAAATCTGCTAACAGCTCTAGAGTATATTTTCTTTGAGACAAAGAAATGCCTCTTTGTGATCTTGCAATCTCCATCCCGAGAAAAAACTTGGCTGGTCCCAAATCTTTCAATTTAAATTGAAGAGTTAAAGCTGCTTTTATAGAGTCAATTGCCTCTAAATCACTGCTAGCAAGCAGGATATCATCCACATAAAGTAATAAAGCCACAAATGAATTTCCTTCCTTCTTAGTAAACAAAGAATAATCTGCCTTTGATTGTGTAAACCCAATATCAAGTAGTACAGATTTAAATTTCGAATTCCACTGTCTGCTTGCTTGTTTCAAGCCATATAGAGACCTTTGCAATTTGCATACTCGAGAGTCCCCATTAGGTAGATAACCAGGAGGTGGTTTCATAAAAACTTCTTCATCTAAGTCTCCATATAAAAAAGCATTGTTGACATCTAAATGAAAAAGATGCCAACTGTGTATAGCAGCCAATGATAAGACACATCTAACAGTGACCATTTTTGCAACAGGTGAGAAAGTTTCAAAAAAATCTAGGCCTTCTCTTTGAGTATACCATTTGGCTACAAGTCTAACCTTATGCCTCTCAATAGAACCATCTGAATTGTGTTTGATTTTATATACCCATTTACAACCTATTGGTTTTTTATTTGGAGGAAGTGGAGTAAGAACCCAAGTGTTATTTGATTCAAGTGCAGATAACTCTGCAGCCATGGCATCTCTCCAATGAGTATGCCTAACAGCTTGGTGATAAAAATTTGGCTCAACTTCAGAAGATATTGCAACAGAGAAAGCTCTATGAGATTTAGACAATTTAGAATATGATAGAACATCAGAAATGCTATATTTAGTACCTGTAGTAATAGCAGGATTTGTGAAAGATGTTTGAGCAGTAGAGTCAGCCAGATTGCAATGATATGATTGCAGGTAACCAGGTGCTTTGTGTTGCCGAGTTGATCTTCTCAGAGTAGGAAATTGATTCTCATCATTTAAATTTATTGAATCTGTGTTTTCTGGACTAGGATGATTATTGAATTGTTGTTGGGAATTAGAAGGTATGGAGACATGTATATTTTCAGTAGAATCAGAAACTGGTTTTGGAAAAACGATGTTATCTGATGATGAATGAATAGTAATGTCCAGATTTGAATTGGTTGTTGAAGAATCATTCTTTGACATAAAAGGGAAAACAGATTCATGAAAAACCACATCCCTAGAAACAAAAAAAATTCTTATTTTCTAGATCATACAACTTATATCCTTTTATACCAGGTGGATAGCCTACAAAAACACATCTTTTGGCTCTTGGTGAAAATTTGTTTCTGTTTTGAAGAAGTGCTGATGCGTAAGCTAAACAACCAAAAACTTTCAAATGATTATAAGATGGATTTGTATTATAAAGAATTTCATGTGAAGATTTGTTATTTAAAACCAAAGATGGTATGCGATTTATAAGATAGCATGCAGTTAGTATGCATTCTCCCCAAAAAGCTAAAGGAATATTTGACTGAAACTTTAAAGCTCTAGCTACATTTAACAAGTGTTGATGTTTTCTCTCAACTATAGAATTTTGTTGAGGTGTTTCTACACATGACTTTTGATGCATTATTCCTTTTAACTCATAGAAATCTGTCATTTTAAATTCTAAACCATTGTCACTTCTTATACATTGTATTTTCTTTCCAAATTGTGTTTCAATTAAGTTGTAAAAATTTTTGAATATGTTTCTGACCTCAGATTTGTTTTTCATCAAGTATACCCAAGTAAATCTTGAATGATCATCAAATATAGTAAGGAAAAATCTGGAATCATTATGGGTTGGAATTGAAAAAGGGCCCCATATATCACAATGGACAATATGGAAAATACAACTTTCATTATATGAATGAATTTTAAATGGTAATCTTTTCTGTTTTGCCAATGGGCAAACAATACAATGATGATCAACAAATTTATTGGAAAGGCTAATATCTGGTACATTTTTGGAAAGAAATGATAGTCTAGACATTGAAGGATGTCCCAATCTGCTATGCCAGACTTGAGAGCTTATTATAGAATTTACAGAATTGGATCTATGTGGAATAACAACATCACTAGCACCTGATTTCTGCAGTAGATAAAGGCCAGCTGATCTTCTAGCTATCCCAATCATCTTCCATTGGGTAAGTTCCTGAATAAGGCAAAAATCAGATGAAAATATAAATGAGCATTTCTGATATGAAGTGAGTTTACTCACTGAGAGTAGATTATAGGAAAAAGATGGTACACAAAGTACATCTTTAAGAATTAGATTTTTAGATATCTGAACCATACCAATATGAGTTACTGGTACAGTATTTCCATTTGGGAGTTTAACAGAAGTGTTTAAAGCTTTGGCGATTGAAGTAAAGATGTCAATTGAATGAGCAATATGGTCTGTAGCACCCGTGTCTACAATCCATATATTATCAGATATTAAGGCTGAAACTGAAGCACTTAAAGAAAAGGTAGAATTTGATGATATACCTTGAGTAGAATGAGCAATCGAATTGAAAATGATATTCGCAGCTTGATGATTGGTATTATCATCAGGTTGTGGGTGAATTAATGATAACAATTTTTGATAGTCTTCTTGAGAGAAAGGCATTTGATTAAAATTCTCAAAAGGAGTACTCAAGATTTGACCCGAAAGCTGATTAGCAGTTGCTGTAAATCTTCCCTTCTGTCGAAAATTGGTTGAGTTATGTTTGAAGCCTGGAGGATAACCATGTACCTTGTAACATTTGTCCACTGTATGGTTGTTCATACCACAGTGAGTGCAGAACAGCTTATCTCTTTTCTGTTGTTGTTTTCCAGGAGCAAACCTTTTCATTGCTGGATTTGTATCTTGAACTTTGCTCATAAAAGCAGCAGTATCAATCATGTTATGCTTGCTAATCTCTCTCTGTTTCTCTTCTTGAACAATTAAAGAAAACACTTTATTTATATTCGGCAAAGGTTCTAACATTAGAATTTGCCCTCTGATATGAGAAAAACAATCATTTAACCCCATTAAGAACTGTATCACATGCTGGCGATCTTGATAATCCAAGAAAATTTTTATTGCATCACACTTACAGGTTCTTAAGGCTCCACATGTACATGTTGGAATTTGATTATAATCCAGCAATTCATCCCATAGGGATTTGAATCTTGTATAGTAATCTCGTACTGATAAGTCCTCTTGTGTTAAAACTGATAAATATTTCTATAATTGAAAGATTCTTGGACCATTTCCTTGTGTAAATCTGTTCTTCAGATCTTCCCACATATTTTGAGCTGTTCTTGCACATATGATGCTACCTCCAATTTCTTTTGAAACAGAGTTGATGATCCATGAAGAGACCATATTATTACATCTCTCCCACAGTTCATATGCAGAATCTGTTGAACTTGGCTGCAAAATTGATCCATTCACGAACCCAATCTTATTCTTGGCTTTTAAAGCCATCATCATGGACCTGCTCCATGTATGATAGTTTTCTCCAGTGAGGACATTTGACACTAGTATGTTCCCTGGTGAATCACCACTTTGTAAATGGTAATAACTTGGAATATTCTCCACATTTGATTCAGAAGCGGAAGCCATTTACAATCTGATACCATGTAACAAAGTAATCCAAGATAGAGGAAAGATAGGTCTGATACGAGAGAGATAAAATTGAAAGAATGTATTCTTATTGAGTTGATATCAATTACAGAATAATAGGTCTGTATTTACAGACTAATACAGACGTGTAAAGCTGTAACTGAAATAACTAACTCACTGTGTAAGCCAATGAAAATCATTACACGTGTTTATTCTAAAAATCATTTTATCAATCTATAATACCCATTAAATATTCTTTCCACTCAGATGAATTTTTCCACTAGCAATAGGCAAAATACACATCTCAATTTCACAATCCCCATGTCACACAAGCTCTGGCAAAATACATATTTCCATTTCTACACTTAACTGGCAGTTGTCGCACCACAGCAAGTTGGAAGCATTAGACAGTCACAGAAACTGCAGCCCAACTCCTTCCGGTAAGCCCACGCTGTCGACGATTTTTCTTCTCCTCTGCTTCATGCTGTTTGGGATTTTTGCTGGTTTTCGGTTTTGTAATTTTTTGCTGCTTGTTGGTTTTCTATTATTTTTGGTTTTTATCTTGTTGGTTTTCCGTTGTTGATTTTGCTAAGAAACTTGAATTGAATTGAATAAAATTGTCGAAAAAATATTCTATTTTATGGTAAAAAAATGTTAGAAAAATCTAGTTGCAAGGTTTAGAGAGTTTATTATTTGATGTTATTGAAAAGTGATTAATGAAATTTTAAGGTTTAGAGAGTTAATTATTTGATATTATTGAAAAGTGATTAGTAAAATATAAAATAAAAAAGATTTAATTAAATTTTAACTAAAGACTAGTTAGGTCCGTACTACCAATGCTCTGATTAGGAAAGGTAGAAATCTCCTTAGAGCATTGGCAATGGACTAGCCAAATGCCAATGCAAGTCTATAATTTGACTATATTTATCAAAAAACTCCCACATCAGACTAGCTAAGCTCACGCTATTTTAACTTTGTGCTACAGTAAATTAGTTTCCCTGGCCATTGTTGGTGAGCTCCAAATGTCAAATCTTACAAAATTGGAATTCGTTGCTCTTGACATTTCTGGAAAAAATTATTTATCTTGGATCCTTGATGCTGAGATCCATCTGGATACGATGAACCTGAAAAATACAATTAAAGAATGAAATCAAGGGTCCCTGCAGGATCGTGCTAAGGCAATGATTTTCCTTCGGCACCATCTTCATGAAGAATTAAAAACTGAGTATCTAACGGTGAAAGATCCATTTATTTTGTGGAATGATTTAAGGGAGAGATATGAATACCAGAAAACTGTAATCTTCCCAAAAGCTCGTCATGATTGGATGCACCTGAGGTTGCAAGACTTCAAGAGTATTAACTCTGCACTCTTTAAAATTAGCTCGCTATTGAAATTATGTGGTGAAAAAGTCACTGATGATGACTTGTTAGAGAAGACATATACTACTTTTCATGCCTCGAATGTGCTCCTGCAGCAGCAGTATCGAGAGCGAAAGTTCAAAAAATATTCTGAACTTATATCTTGTCTTCTATTAGTTGAGCAAAATAATGAGCTTTTGTTAAGAAATCACCAGTCACGTCCTACTGGTTCTATATCATTCCCTGAAGTGAATGGTACTAGATTTACATCATTCTCAGAAGTGAATGGTGCATCTTTTCAAAGAAAATGAGGGCGTGGACGTGGTAGGAAAAACTATGGAAATGGAGGTCCTAGAAGTAACCACACTAAAAGGGACAATAATAGATATATATCGTACCACCAGAAGTGGTTCAATTCAGAGAAGGGCAAAGGTCCCCAAAACAAATTTTTAAATAAAGATGAAGATGGATGCCATAGATGTAGTATGACTGGACATTGGGCTCGTATCTGTCGTACAGATAAGCACTTGGTTGACTTATACCAATCTTCTATAAAAGAAAAAACAAAGAAATTTGAAACAAATTTTACTGAACCATCATATGCTTTAGATTCTATAGATGGAGAAGATATTACAAGCCTTGATGTTTCTGATTTCTTTGAGGATTCTAGTGGTAGAATTGATCATGAAAGTGTTCCTTTTTAATTAATGTATTTCCTTTATCTTATTATAAAATATTTTTATATTCTGCAATATTTTGTAGTAATGAAAGTTTTATTTATTCTTTTATACTTGTTATAAATTATTGATGATATGATTTATCTGAAAATGGAAATGGAGCATCCCTGAGGATCGCCCTAAATCAATAATTTTATTGAGTATCTCATATGAGTGATACTTGTACCAAAAACTCATTATGATTTATGCACCTGAAGTTGCATAATTGAAATTGTGGAAAGAATATATATTTGAATGAACGTCTCGAATGTGCTCCTGAAGTAGCAATATCGAGTATGCTCCTGAAGTAGCAATATGAAATGCAAACGTTCACAATATATTCTAAATCTGTATCAGTGACTGAGTAAAATAATGAGCTTTTGATAAGAATCATTATTCACGTCTTACTAGATCTACATCATTTCCTGAAGTGAATGATAATGAATTTATATCATTCTATTCCCTGAAGTGAAAAGAATAATGCGTTTCATTCAAAGAAACTAAGAGATTGGACGTGATAATGAATATCTTTTTGGGCCAGAAGCTCGTATTGGAAAAACTATAAGCTTTCTCTTTGAGATGATATTATACAAATTATTGAATCAAATATTATGATGCATCAAAAGGTGATATGATTCAAAATATTTGTATCTTTTCATGGTTATCTTGATCATCCAAAATCAATTACAATAAGTCGAATGATTTTCATATGGACGTCCATAAAAGAACCAGAAGATTCTTCTACTATAAAGTTTTACCACCAGAAATGAAAAGAAAATTTTGCTTGAAGCAAATAAGATGAAATTATTCGACGTTATCTTGATTATCATATGTGAACCAGAAGTTCAGATGATAATTAAATTTTAGATACAATAAGATAAAAATGTCTCATATTCTAGTTGCTAAAATCCCAACGAGGATTGAAGTCCCTGTAGGACAATTAAGAAATTCAGCAGTCTAAAGACATGTATAAAGGCATGTGAGACTTATCGATACAAAAGATAGAGTATCTCAAAAGAGAAAGGCACAAATAATTTGGTGCTCTTGAAGAGGCCATACCCACAAAACAAGCAATAAAGTCCATCCAAATTCTCTGTATAAAATTCTCCTATATAAATCTTGAAGAGTACCTCCTGAAAAAGTTTTTCATGAAAATGTCTTCCCTTGAAGAGGGACAGGTACCTGAAAATAACGAGATTTTGTTATATTTCATGAATAATGGAGAAATTATCGAAAGAAATACAATTTTTGTCGACAATGTATTTCCATATGAGATGGCAATTGACATTACCAGAAGTAATGATGAAAGTGAATCAAGAATCGTCGAAGAATACGACGTAAAATATTGGCCAAATTTGAAAGAGACAATTCCTGTAGAATTGATTCACTAGTAAAATATGATGCATCGGGACTTATAGTCCAAACACCTAAAGAGGTGATGCTTGTTGAATGTCAGTGGGTATTTATGGAAAGGAAATAAAAATGTGATATATAAATCACGAGTCAGTTTCTCAATTCCTGCAGAATTGATATCACTAAGTAAAATGTGATAAATATGGACTTGAAGTCCAAACACCTAAAGAGGTGATTTTTATTAAATATCAGTGGATATTTATATACATGATATAAAAAGTCTGAAACTTTTAATATGAAAATGTGATATAGAAATCACAAGTTAGTTTATCGAAGAAACAATATTGATATGATTTTAAATTGGTTGAAATCATATTGAGATTTTTATTAGTTTGAAAGTTACCGAGAGTTTGGATATGCATGATTAACTGCATATTTATATGGATCATTGGATCATGATATATATATATGAAAATCCCTGAAGGATAGAAAATGTCTGAAGCTTCTAATATGAATACATCTGGAAATATGTATTCTATCAAGTTTCAAAGATCCTTATATGATCTAAAGCAATCCAAACGCAAATGAAAACAAGCTATTATTGCAGTTTATATATATGATTTAAATGTCATTGAGGCTCCAGAAGAGCTCATAAAAACTGCACATATTTGAAATATAAATCTGAAACCCTTGCGGCTTCAAGGGGAAGATGGATGATGTTATTAGTCATGAAATACCATCTTTTAATACAATTAGTATTTCAGATTCATATTATGGGTTTGATATGAAGTGTGCATTATTAAAGAATAAATAAAAGGGAGCACACAGAACATCTACCAAAAGATAGAAACACAAATATGAATATTTGTGAAATATTATTTTATTATCTTGAAGCAAGAATTACAAAAATTTGAGACACTTTGCCTCATTCTTCAAACGCTCTTGTTCTTCAAGAATCTGCATAGCATCCCTATCTAAAGGGGTAGGCAATAGAAAAGAAGATTTAAGCAAGGATTTTAAATTCCTATTCTCTTTTTTTTATTGATTCTATCTTCATGTTGGACTCCAGAAGAAATCGCTGAAATATAGCAATATTCTCGTGGAGATTGTCAACTCCACAAGTTCTGGATTGCAGTCGCTGAGAAAATGCGACAATGGATGATGAGTATCGGGTACCGAGACTCACAAGCTCATAGATAGCTTCATTATCTGACCTACGAATTAGATCATTATATTGCATGATAGCACCTGTGGTAGAAGCAGGAACAGCTGATGAACGAGGTGCAGAATACCTCATATATTGACCCTGAGAAGATTGCTGAGCCATTGCAGAGAGAGATTGCAGGATAAGAATGCAGAAAGAGATTGCAGAGTAAAAATGCAGTATGATTACAGAAAAGTGAAGAATATGAGATGCGAATGAAGATGAGCTAAATATCTCTTTTATAGAGAAAATTATGATACAGCATCTCTCGTGAAGCAAGAGAAAAGAGATGGAATATAGCTTCATAGCTCTGCGGCGTCTGACAGCACGCCTGACTGCTGTGGTGCCTGACAGCACGCCTGACACCTACAGAGGAGTTGAAAATCCGCGGTGCTTGTTTGATCTTAAAAGGCTGGCCACTGTTTTTATTAAAAAATGAGGTTAGCGGTTTAATGTTGATGAATTCTCCACTAACTGTGTTATTTACAAGAACTCCAGAAGAGTACAACTCCAGAAGAGTAGTGATGAGCAGAAAGATCCAGTTGTGATTATTTTTGTGATGACCCGCTTTTAAGTGTATTTTCGCTGAAATAATTATTTTTATTTTAATTAATATATCAGTTATTTATTTTAATTTAGTTGCGTTTTAAAAATTGGGTTTTAATTTAATTTATTTTATTTGAGGTTGTGTCTTATTTCTTTTAGTTGTTTTGTGGTTTTAATCTTTTGGCGGTTTGTTTCGTTTTCTCGGAGTGAGGACTGGACCTTATCTCTTTTCACATATTTTTCCTTTTTTCTTTTTCCCTTCTTTTCTTTTTCCTTTCTTTTTCTTTTTCTTCTTTTTGTTCTTTTTCTTTTTTTTCTTTTCTTTCTTTCTTCTTCCCGCTCGTTCGGACCCCCCCGGTGCTCTCTCTCTCTCCTCCCTCTCCCTCACGCCGGCGTCATCTTCTCTCTACCCTACCGTCGCCGTCCGGCCACCGTTCGGCCTCCCACCGGTCCCATTCTCTTCCTCTCCCTCCGGTGCACCACCCCTCCAAAACCCACCCCAACCGGCCGGCCGTTTGGCCGGAAAAGCTCCAAGAAGGGCGCACGGATTTTGCTCCGATCCGCCGCCGTCGCTCCACCTCCGGCCACCATTTCTTCACCACTTCATCACCGAATCCTTGCCGTCCTAACCCACCCATTTCTGGCCTCCAACGACCGCCGGAACAGCTCCTACGAGCTTGGTTTCCGTTTTGGGTAATCCGGCCATTTCCGGCCATTCCGCCGCCACCCACGGCCGTTCGCCACTTCCAATAGCTTCACAACCATCCCTAGACCATTCCCTATCAATCTCGTGTCCTAGTTTGTCCCCGTTCAAAAGTGAGTTTTTCAAACCCACGGCCGCAGTGAATTTTCACTGTGACGTTGCTGTTTTTCCGCCGTTTGCAACGCCGCTTGTTTTCTAAAATTGCCGTATAGCGCTGTAAGTATTTTTCAAACCCTATTTTCAGATTTTAATATATATTGCTCATTCAATTATTTACTGTTGTTGGTTATTGATTCCGGACTGAGTCCGAGGAGTTTCGGGGGTCGGATGGATGGAGGACGGAGTTGTCTGTTTATTTGATTTATGTTGGTTGGTTATTTTATTATGCATTGATTTGGCATTTCATGGTGCATGCACGTGTGTTTTTGTTTATGTGTGAAAAGCCTATGTATTGGCGTGAGTGGTTTTACGGGTGCGTGTGTATCACGAGTCCAAGCCGGGATGGGTTATTATCTCGGTGGAGCTCCTCTGGTCACTCGGGAGCGGAATAAACTGAGTGATGTCCCCTGAGTTGTCGAGAGAGATGACGGGAGCGGGGCTAGGGGATGCTTGGCTACGAACGCGCCGGGCGCGGAACCGGGCATCGCCCTACTCACCGACTCCGTGGCCCTTCGCTGGCGAGGGCTAGAGGATGCTTGGCTACGCACGCGCGGGGCGCGGAACTGGGCATCGCTCGTTAGGTGTCACATGCGTGGTGGTACTCTACGGTGTGACACTGGAGCCAGGGTGTGCGGATGACCCCTAGGGGAGGTCATGGTGCATACGGTTAAAATTGGATAATGGTTTATGAGGCCAAATGGGACTTTTGGCGTGGGCCAGATGGACTTCTAGCGAGATATTGGGCCGGATGGACTTCTGGCGAGATATTGGGCCAAATGGACTTTTGGCGGCCAAATGTGACTTTTGGCGTGTTTTTCGGTAAGGATGTGTTTTTGGGCCAAAAGGGTTTTTGGCGTGTGTGGAAAACTGGTGTTTTTGGGCTTTGTGCATTGGGCATGGTTCATGCATATTGTTTGAGTTTTATGTGTTTTTATCTGGTAGTGTTTGGGTTTTACTTACCTGCGGTACCATTCGTGGTTCCGTAGCTTTTGGTGCAGAGTTAGAGGACGAAGAGGAGGAGGCTGAGCCCGAGGATGCGGCTCCGCCGGGTTGCTGATGCTATCTTTTTATTTGTTAAAACTGTATTTGTGTTTTGTAATATTTTATCTATGTATGTTTTAAACAGCTTGTATTAAGTTAAGAAAAAATTCTGGTACTTAGTTATGACTTTCGTTATCTGCTGCGTGTTTCTCTGTACACATCTGTTGCCTTGCACACACTCGGCACCCGTCAATGGGATGGTGACCCGGGTTGTCACCATCCGGACGTCTCAATTTCCCCGTGTTCGGGCGTGGGGATTTTGGGGGCGTCACAATTTTATCAACATGGATCAAGTCCACAGTTAGTTGGATGTACAAATGTGAGTTATCTTTTAGATACGCACAAGAAGATCATTGCAATTCATGAGAAGAAAGTTGAAATTGATATCAAGAAGGTACGGTCAAGTAAAAATCTGACAGATTTATTCACTAAAGCATTACCAATTGCAACATTTAAGAAGATTATGCAGAACATTGGAATGCAGAGGTTTGAAGACCTGTTATCATGCACTTTTCAGGGGAAGTAATGTCTTGAAGACTTGTGCTGATTGTACTCTTTTTCCTTCGCTAAGGTTTTATCCCACTGGGTTTTCCTTTGCAAGGTTTTAATGAGGTAATCCTAAAGCACTCGGCGATACACATGAATACTGTACTCTTTTTCCTTCGCCATTGGTTTTTTTCCCACATGGTTTTTTCTTGGCAAGGTTTTAACGAGGCATATTCTTTAAATATGGTCATCCAAAGGGGAAGTGTTATAAACTATCTTGAATTGTATGACCACATTTATCTAGTCATCAAATGCATAGTGCATAGTGCATAGTGCATAGTGCTGGCATAGTACTAGCATAGTGAGTTGGTCGATATATGCATAGTGCATAGTGCTAGCATAATACTAGTATAGTGAGTTGGCCGACATATGCATAGTGCATAGTGCTAGCATAATACTAGCAGTTGGCCGACATATGCATAGTGTATAGTGCTAGCATAGTACAACATAGTAAGCTAGCATAGTTCCCTTTGTACGCCTATATATATCGTTGAATTCTTTAAGAAATTAATAAGTTTCATAACCTTTCTGAGCTCTATCTCTTTCTCTCTCCTTTTAAAAGTTTTATAATACGTTATAACTCTCTCTTTTCTATGATTTCATAACAAATCTAATATTATTATATAAATTTTAAATTATTAGTTCAATGTGGAGCTCTTTAGCTAAAGATTGATATACTAGTCAAAAGATAGAATTCTAGCTAAATTTTAGACTTGACAATGGCTAGTCCATTGCCGATGCTCTTAAAGGAAGGAAAGTGGTTAAATGTGGAAAGTACGTTGTAGGGAGCGGTGGCGACCGGTGAGTGAGATTCATGAGAACCTAAAGCAGTACATGATGTGGCACAACTGTCGATGAGTGTGGTCGGGTACATGGGTGGGAGCTGATGGATTATTTTTAGAAAAAATTTAATTGTAAGTATAATTATATATTAATTTATATATTAATTTAATGTGATTGGTTAAAAAGTAAATTTTATTAAAAATAGTATTAATTTAAATTTTAAGTATGAAAGAATTAGTATTGGCATGCAGATTAGTGCACGATTTTACTTGTATATAGCAAAACTCTTATTTCTAATACAAATACTAAGTTATTTTTATGTATTTTTTTATATATTTTAATAATGTGATTGGTCATATTATTTTTTTAATAAAAATAATTATTTTGACCAATCACATAAGTGGAATGCACAATAAATATTCCCTCTAATTTGATTTTGATTTCTTTTGAAATTTTCCTCAAATGTATTTTTTGTTAGTCACACATTAGAAACACAAGTAAATTTTTAATAGTTTATAAATGAATGAGTTTTATAATACATAAAATTGAATATAAGGGTAGAACACAATAGAAGTGTCATTCGCCCTGACCACAAGCAGGCGCGTGCATCGCATAGAAGCACTTAATACTTATACATCGTCACAAGTAAGGGTTTTATTTTAATTCAAATGAAGTGATGTGTTTTTTTAATTTTTGACAATTATTTCACACATTTTATGATAGAAATTGTTATGTTCATTCTAAAAGTAGTGTTTAGAATTTACAATTTGCATACTATATAAATAGTGTTGTATCCTGAGGACATAATTGCCAAATTCTGTTTTGCATAACTCAATTTGTGAGTAGGATGCAATATTTGTCTGAGAGATAGATTAATAATCGCTTTACTATTTGTAATTTCCAATCTCTATTTGCTATTTTTTTTTCTAACACGGGTAGAGTGTAGCAGGGTATGGGCCTGCATGGGTTCCTCCAATAGGACTTATGACTATTGGAGTGTGATGGATTGATAGATGAAAAGAAATAAACATACCAAAGGATGTAGGCCTATGCAGGAAAACCAAATAACCGACCGACTTGAATAATCTAATCCGATCCACCCGACAGAAAATGGGTCATGCTAGATTTCAGGTGAAACCTGATATATGCCAGTTTCAACCTGACTTTAAAGCAAAAACTCACTTTAGCCTTTTCATATCAACCCGAGCCGCTAGCCCTCTCCCCTTCATCATCTCATTGACTAACGGCTCTAACAGATGCAGACGGTGGATGGTTGGTAATGACAGATTGGTAAGGCGGTGGAGGTGTCGCCGCAAGATTTCCAAGAAGAGCAACTCCATGAGGTTCTCCAAGCTGCGAAGGTTCCAAGACTACCATGATGGCTGCAATAGATTGGTCCTGTGAAGCAATAGTGACAGCCATGACAAATTGGTCCTGCGAAGAAATAGCGACGACCACCCATCCGTGTTTCTGAACCACCCATCTGAAGGCGTAAAGCCTACAAAAGAAAAGACGACGAGTAGAAAGAAAGGCAATATTGAGAAGGTGAGGGGTGAGGGTCTCGACCAGTGCTGGGAAAGTGCAATCAAGAGGGTAGGGTTCGAAGGGTGGCATACATCGTTGACACATGATAAACATTACACGAGGAATACATAGAGCGAGAAGGGAGGGAGATAAGTGAAAATTGGTCAAATTTAAAGGTAGGGTTTGTCAACGCACGCTGAAAGAGCTTATAAATGGCTTCTTACTTTTCTCAAAAAAAAAAAAAAAAAAAAAAGAAAGAAAGAAAGAAAAGAAGAAAGAGCTTATAAACTGGTTGACCCGATCCGAATTGGTTGAATCGGGTTGTCACTGACTAGATGCTAAGTCGGGTCGGCTTGGTCCAAAAAACTGCTTAAATCAATTGGGTTGCAGGCCTAAAAGGATATTAAAAAAAACAACAACAACAACAATAAAAGGAAAAAAAAAAAAGGCTGACCCTTATTGATCCATAGATATGTTGAGTTCTCATACAAAAATTAGCAAACATCACAATCTAAATCCACGTCATTTGAGATTTGGCCAAAACAAGTAACTACATAATGCCGATACTCTATATATTGGGATACAACTCATGGAGGTGTTAAATTAAACAAGTGAATGGAAGCAAAGCGAAACCATATACAAATTAATAAAAGCATTAATTGTTAATTGGTGGGGTAATGTTGAATATATATATCTATCTATAATAATAAGTGGCTATAACACAGCTACAGTAATGAACAGTACTTTCTAATTCCGTTTCCGTGTTTTTTTTTTTTTTGTGCAAGCTGTCCGTGCAAGATCATACGCTCAGTAGTTGCTCGGTTGTAGAGCTTCACGCTTGTGGCTAACACAGCTAAACCAAAAGGCAAACCGAAAGTTACTGCCACCAAGCTCAACCTAGACCGAAGCCAAGCTTCACCTCCACCCAAACCCATTTTCACCGTTGCAGCCTCACCTCCTCAAAGCCTCTGTTTGGTTGCTCAAAATCAGAGCAAACGGTTGCTCAAAATCACAGCCCAAAACCAAGCAAATCAAATGAAGCTCACGGTTTAGGGGCTGAAAAATAGAGCAAAACCCACGAATACGTGCTACGGAGCCACCGCCGCTGCCGCCGTTCTGTCGCGTGAGGAGCGATGCAACACAATCCACGGCGAGGTCGTGCGGGTTTTACACCACAATAAAAATGAGATAAACAAAAAACAAAGAAGAGAAAATGAGCACACGAGGAACTCAGCCAAACCTGCAACAATGAAGAAGAAACCATGAAATAAAAACAACAGAGAGAGAGAGAGAGAGAGAGAGAGAGAGAGAGAGAGAGAGAGAGAGAGAGAGAGAGAGAGAGATCGGTTTCCAGTGGAAAAAAAAAAAGAATCAAAATGCAAGAGATGAAACGGTTTGCAAGAAACCATGAAATAAAAACAAAATGCAAGAAACCATGAAATAAAAACAGCAGAAAAAGAGAGAGAGAGAGATCGGTTTGCAGTACACGAAATGGAGATGAACCGGCCAGCAGTAGAAGAAAGCAACGGGAAGAAGGGAAACGGCGCAGGAGAGAAGAAGAAAGAGGAAGAAAAAGGAGCCCTAATTTCTTCTAAACGACGCCGTTTTGGAGGGATCCACTGGGCCGGGTTTAAGTGCTACGGGCTGGCCCAGGTTTGAAGGGAATTCGGCCCAAATCACTATAAAAACCCACTGAAATAAAGCCCACTTAGAAAATAAGGTTCTAAGAAAATAAAAATGCACAATAAAAATAATTAAAAGCCAAGTAAAAACACTACAACTCTATATTAATAAAGTAAAATATTTAAAGCCCAACAATAGAATATTTAAAGCATAGAGTAATTTAAATACGAAATAATAACTAATAACAAGAAAGCACATTAAAATAATTTACACGACTTAAAATCATAAATGAACTCAACGAATAAATATACGTAAAAAGAAAAATATACGTAAAAAGAAAAATGCACAATAAAAAAAATAAATAAGAGCCAAATAAAAACACTACAACTTAATATTAATAAAATAAAATAATTAAAGTCTAACATTAAACTAATTTAAAGTAAAGATCAATTTAAGTGTAAAACAATAATTAATATCAAGAAAACACATCAAAATAAATTTCACAACTTAAAATTCATAAAATAAATTGTTTCATTCCTACAGTTTCTATACTATACATAAAATATTTCAACTTTAAATTATAATAAAATACTAATTATTTTTTTATTTTACTTTTTTTGTAAATTAATTATTTACACATTTATTCATTCTCTAATCCTATTAAATATTTAACATATAGGAGCATTTGCCGTTTACAGAGACTGTTATAGTACAAGTTAAAAAAAAAAACAGTGGATGATTCAACTTACTGCAGATTCAGAAATATTCAATCAACAACAATACAAAAATTTCAATGTTCTTTCTATTGGCCCTGTGCAATATGGTTGAGAATCAAAAAACACAACTAAACAAACGTGTAGAGTACGTTTGGCATCCACTAGTATATATATATATATATATATATATATATGAAAGCTAGTTATTTAGTGACACATTCGAAATTTGACAAGATATTATATTATTTCTTCAAAGTTGGAAACCAAATATTTATATGTTTGCTCTCTGTTACTTGATCATGACTGGAATATGCTTTGTGAATATTTCTGCTAAGTGCATTGTTGAATCACTACTAGATCATATGGCATCCCTTTTAATCTACTTTTCTTAAAGATGTTATTATTTATATATTGAAAAATTCTACTCATCATCTCTACACCATTAACTTATTTTTATTTTTTTAATAGATATGTAGTATAAAAATGCTGAAAAAAAAGTCATTTATTTGTTTTCAGCACTTCTAGTACTCATCAGGTACTCGCAGTACTTTGCATGGCCATCAGCCCGACCATTCCAACCAAACTGATCAGAAGGAGAAGTTTGGGTCTGCTTTCCTTGGACTGAGGTTTAATTTAAATATTAGGAAGAAAACCGAAGGGATGGGTATAGTTTAGTTTTGGATTTTTCTCAAACCACCGAACCAGTAACGTCAGTACTGAACAAATATAGCAGATGCGTAGAAAGTATTACAAACTTGAAAAAATGGCACTAGCTACTTTTAGTTTCTATGGTCTACAACTTAATACAATAAATGTTTCGTATCAAAACGCTTGAATCATATCCAAATTATAATATGGTCGATGGCCTATATTTTATTAGCTAATAAATGGTCCCAATGTGGTTAATAAATATTGATCCAATTAACTAATCATGACAACCCAAAATAATTATTAATTTAATTTTAAAGTCTTATTTTTAAACCTTTTAAAGTTTTGGGTCCATAAAATAAATAAAGTTTTATTTTAAAGTACTCCTCTATTCTATCCAGTTTGGTATCCAACTATATACCTTCATCATTCTAGCTCGACTCCACAAACCTTACATAAAAATAAGCAGATACGCATGTTTATCATCTGATCCTTTATTTGAAGGTCAAGCCACAGCAGATCCGCTTTTAGAACCGCACTTTTTTCGTAAAAATTGAACTTTTGTTATGAAATCATTGAAAAGAGAGAGCCATAACGTGTTGTAAAACTTTTAAAATGAGAGAGAAAAGAGATAGAGCTCAGAAAGGTTATGAAACTTATAAATTCCTTAAATGATTCAACGATATATATAAGAGTACAAAGGGGACTATGCTTTTGACGACTAGCACTATGCATTCGACGATTAGCTCACTATGCTAGCACTATGCACTATGCATTTGATGACTAGCACTATGCACTAGCACTATGCATTTGACGACTAGCACTATGCATTTGATGGCTAGCTAAATGTGGTCATACAATTCAAGATAGTTTATAACACTTCCCCTTTAGATGACCATATTTAAAGAATATGCCTCGTTAAAACCTTGCCAAGGAAAAATCCTGTGGGAAAAAAAAACCAATGGCGAAAGAAAAAAAGTACAGTATTTATGTGTATCGCCGAGTGCTTTAGGATTACCTTATTAAAATCTTGCAAAGGAAAACCCAGTGGGATAAAATCTTAGTGAAGGAAAAAGAGTACAATCAGCACAAGTCTTCAAGACATTACTTCCCCTGAAAAGTGCATGATAACAGGTCTTCAAATCTCCGCATTCCAATGTTCTGCATAATCTTCTTAAATGTTGCAGTTGGTAATGCTTTAGTGAATAAATCAACCTCCGCATTCCAATGTTCTGCATAGTCTTCTTAAATGTTGCAGTTGGTAATGCTTTAGTGAATAAATCTGCCAGATTTTGACTTGACCGTACCTTCTTGATATCAATTTCAACTTTCTTCTCATGAATTGCAATGATCTTCTTGTGTGTATCTGAAAGATAACTCGCATCTGTACATCCAACTAACTGTGGACTTGATCCATGTTGATAAAATAATCACAACTGGATCTTTCTGCTCATCATTACTCTTCTGGAGTTGTACTCTTCTGGAGTTTTTATAAATAACACAGTTAGTGGAGAATTCATCAACATTAAACCGCTAACCTCATTTTTTAATAAAAACGGTGGCCAGCCTTTTAAGATCAGACAAGTATCGCGGATTTTCAACTCCTCTGTATGTGTCAGGCATGCTGTCAGGTGCCGCAGCTGTCAGGCGCCGCTGAGCTATGAAGCTATATTTCGTCTCTTTTCTCTTGCTTCACGAGATATGTTGTATCATAATTTTCTCTATAAAAGAGATATTTAGCTCATCTTCATTCGCATCTCATATTCTTCACTTTTCTGTAATCATACTGCATTTTTACTCTGCAATCTCTTTCTGCATTCTTATCCTACAATGGCTCAGCGATCTTCTCATAGCCAATATATGAGGTACTTTGCACCTCGTTCATCAGCTGTTCCTGCTTCTACCACAGGTGCTATCATGCAATATAATGATCTGACTCATAGGTCAGATAATGAAACTATCTATGAGCTTGTGAGTCTCGGTACCTGATACTCATCATCCATTGTCGCATTTTCTCAGCGACTGCAATCCAGAACTTGTGGAGTTGACAATCTCCACGAGAATATTGCTATACTTCAGCAACTTCTTCTGAAGTCCAACATGAAGATAGAATCAATAAAGCAAGAGAATAGGAATTTAAAATCCTTGCTTAAATCTTCTTTTCGATTGCCCACCCCTTTAGATAGGGATGTCATGCAGATTCTTGAAAAATAAGAGCGTTTGAAGAATGAGGCAAAGTGCCTCAAATTTCTGTAATTCTTGCTTCAAGATAATAAAATAATATTTCACAAATATTCATATTTGTGTTTCTATCTTTTGGTAGATGTTCTGTGTGTTCCCTTTTATTTCTTCTTTAATAATGCACACTTCTTATCAAACTCATAACATGAATTTGAAATACTAATTGTATTAAAAGATGGTATTTCATGACTAATAGCATCATCCATCTTCCCTTTGAAGCCGCAAGGGTTTCAGATTTATATTTCAAATATGTGCAATTTTCATGAGCTCTTATGGAGCCTCAATGACATTTAAATCATATATATAAACTGCAATAATAGTTTGTTTCCATTTGCGTTTGGATTACTTTAGATCATATAATGATCTTTGAAACTTGATAGAATACATATTTCCAGATGTATTCATATTAGAAGCTTCAGACATTTTCTATCCTTCAGGGATTTTCATATATATATCATGATCCAATGATCCATATAAATATGCAGTTAATCATGCATATCCAAACTCTCGATAACTTTCAAGCTAATAAAAATCTCAATAGGATTTCAACCACTTTAAAATCATATCAATATTGTTTCTTCGAGAAACTAACTTGTGATTTCTATATCACATTTTCATATTAAAAGTTTCAGACTTTTTATATCATGTATATAAATATCCACTGATATTTAACAAAAATCACCTCTTTAGGTGTTTGGACTTCAAGTCCATATTTATCACATTTTACTTAGTGATGTCAATTCTGCAGGAAACTCGTGATTTATATATCACATTTTTATTTCTTTTCCATAAATATTCACTGACATTCAACAAGCATCACCTCTTTAGATGTTTGGATTATAAGTCCCGATGCATCATATTTTACTAGTGAATCAATTATGCAGGAATTGTTTCTTTCAAATTTGGCCAATATTTTACGTCGTATTTTTCGACGATTCTTGATTCACTTTCATCATTAATTATGGTAATGTCAATTGTCATCTCATATGAAAATACGTTGTCGACAACGATTTTATTTCTATCCATAATTTCTCCATTATTCATGAAATGTAACGAAATCTCGTTATTTTCAGGTACCTGTCCCTCTTTAAGGGAAGACATTTTCATGAAAAATCTCTTCAGGAGGCACTCTTTAAGAGTTTATATAGGAGAATTTTATACAGAGAATTTGGATGGACTTTATTGCTTGTTTTGTGGGTATGGCCTCTTCAGGAGCACCAAATTATTTGTACCTTTCTCTTTTGAGATGCAATACCTTTTGTATCAATAGGTCTCACATGCTTTCAGACTGCTGAATTTCTTAATTGTCCTACAGGGACTTCAATCATCGCTGAAATTTTAGCATCTAGAATATGAGACATTTTTATCTTATTGTATTCAAAATTTAATTATCATCTGAACTTCTGGTTCACATATGATAATCAAGGTAACGTCGAATAATTTCATCTTATTTGCTTCAAGCAAATTTTTCTTTCCACTTCTGGTGGTAAGATTTTATAGTAAAAGAATCTTCTGATTCCTTTATGGACGTTCATATGAAAATCATTCGACTTATCGTAATTGATTTTGGATGATCAAGATAACCATGAAAAGATACAAATATTTTGAATCATATCACCTTTTGATGCATCATAATATTTGATTTAATAATTTGTATAATATCATCTCAAAGAGAAAGCTTACAGCTTTTCCAATACGAGCTTCTGGCCCGAAAAGATATTCATTATCACGTCCAATCTCTTAGTTTCTTTGAATGAAACGCATCATTCTTTTCACTTCAGGAAATAAAATGATATAAATTCAGTATCATTCACTTCAGGGAATGATATAGATCTAGTAAGACGTGACTAATGATTCTTATCAAAAGCTCATTATTTTGCTCCGTCACTGAAAGACCTGATACAAATTTAGAATATATTGTGAAAGTTTGTATTTCATATTGCTACTTCAGGAGCATACTCGATATTGCTACTTCAGGAGCACATTCGAGACGTTCATTCAAATATATATTCTTTCCACAATTTCAATTATGCAAGATCAGGTGCATAAATCATAATGAGCTTTTGGTACAAGTATCACTCATATGAGATACTCAATAAAATTATTGATTTAGGGCGATCCTTCAGGGATGCTCCATTTCCATTCTCAGATAAATCATATCATCAATAATTTATAACAAGTATAAAAGAATAAATAAAACTTTCATTACTACAAAACATTGCAGAATATAAAAATATTTTATAATAAGATAAAGGAAATACATTAATTAAAAAGGAACACTTCCATGATCAACTCTACCACTAGAATCCTTAAAAAAATCAGAAACATCAAGGCTTGTAATATCTTCTCCATCTATAGAATCTAAAGCATATGATGGTTCAGCAAAATTTGTTTCAAATTTTTTTGTTTTTTCTTTTATAGAAGATTGGTATAAGTCAACCAAGTGCTTATCTGTACGACAGACACGAGCCCAATGTCCTGTCATACCACATCTATGGCATCCATCTTCATCTTTCTTTAAAAATTTGTTTTGAGGACCTTTGCCCTTCTCTGAGTTGAACCACTTCTGGTGGTACGGTGTATATCTATTATTGTCCCTTTTAGTGTGATCACTTCTAGGACCTCCACTTCTATAGTTTTTCCTACCACGTTCACGCCCTCGTTTTCTTTGAAAAGATACACCATTCGCTTCTGGGAATGATGTAAATCTAGTACCATTCATTTCAGGGAATGATATAGAACCAGTAGGACGTGACTGGTGATTTCTTAACAAAAGCTCATTATTTTGCTCAGCTAATAGAAGACAAGATATAAGTTCAGAATATTTTTTAAACTTTCGCTCTCGATACTGCTGCTGCAGGAGCACATTCGAGGCATGAAAAGTAGTATATGTCTTTTCTAACAAGTCATCATCAGTGACTTTTTCACCACATAATTTCAATAGCGAGCTAATTTTAAAGAGTGCAGAGTTATACTCACTAACACTCTTGAAATATTGCAACCTCAGGTGCATCCAATCATAACGAGCTTGTTGGAGGATTACAGTTTTCTGGTGTTCATATCTCTCCCTTAAATCATTCCACAAAATAAGTGGATCTTTCACCGTTAGATACTCAGTTTTTAATTCTTTATGAAGATGGTGCCGAAAGAAAATCATTGCCTTAGCACGGTCCTGCAGGGACCCTTGATTTCCTTCTTTAATTGTATTTTCCAGGTTCATCGCATACAGATGGATCTCAGCATCAAGGATCCAAGATAAATAATTTTTTCCAGAAATGTCAAGAGCAACGAATTCTAATTTTGTAAGATTTGACATTTTTTACATATATAAATCAGGAACATAAGTATAGAGTTTTCATTAAGTAATGTAACATTTCATATTCATTTTGGAAACTATAAAAATATATTGAAAAACTTACTTGAAGTAGAGGACTACTAACTTCAAAATCGTCAGAACTTTCGTGCTGATAACGTGTTATGAAATCATTGAAAAGAGAGAGCCATAACGTGTTATAAAACTTTCAAAATGAGAGAGAAAAGAGATAGAGTTCAGAAAAGTTATGAAACTTATGAATTACTTAAATGATTCAATGATATATATATATATATAAGAGTACAAAGGGGACTATGCTTTTAGCGACTAGTACTATGTATTTGACGATTAGCTCACTATGCTAATATTATGCACTATATATTTGACGATTAATACTATACACTAGCACTATATATTTAACGACTAGCACTATATATTTGATGACTAACTAAATTTAATGATACAATTCAAGATAGTTTATAACAACTTTAACGTTAATTTGGATGCAGTGGTAAGACTCGATATATATTAGCCTGAACTAATAAAGGGATCGAGCATTATCTTCTTCAAATCCTGTCGGCTGAGATTGCAAGTATTTCCTTTCCTCTAAGTCCAAATCAATCCATTCATCTTTCAATTTTCTGAGCCTTTAGTCTAAAGCAGATGGAAAAGGAAGGCTGCTGGGAAGAAATTAAGGTAAATAGCTTTGCAATTTATCATTCTCATCATATATTATATATATATTTTTGTTCTATTATAAAAATATATATTTCTTTTTGCTTAAAAAAAATTTATAATAGAACAAAAAAAATATATATATATTATTCCATCCCCGTTGTCCATTGAGCCCGTTCTAAATAATTCTCCTTTTGCTGGATTATTGCTGATGTAATTATAAAAAATTAATTTTTCAGAAATTTTAGACCAAATTTCTGATAAATTTTGATTTTCGGCTAGCCCAGCACCAAGTCCGAACAAAGTCTCAACTAGCAGAGAGATGAGCTGATAAGGCCCTCTATCTGTAGCTGCAGTAACATCAAAACTATAAACTATGGTCTTACCCGCTAGCTGATCCAATATATATATATATATAATATAAGTTACTGTAAAAATGATAAATAAAATTGTTCATAAAACGATCATGTTATGAGAAACCGTAGAATGTGGCAATTAGCTAGCTAGAGAGGAAGATAAGTCGTCTCCTCTAATTACCTAGCTGGCTAGCTATATAAACCGTACAATGGTAGAGAGGAAGATAAATCGTCTCCTCTAATTACCTAGCTATATAGCTAGCTAGCGATCGCGTGATGACAAGATCATGATCAGCATAATAAACAAGGAAATTTAGAAGATGCCTTTAAATAGTGGAAATCAGAGTCACGATTGAATTGACATCTCTAGTTAGTGGCCTGCAACTCATCGCTATTCTGATTTGCTGTTCTGCCATGTCGAAAAACATTTCGTAAAAGAATATTATATATTATTTATGGTATATCTGGGCAATCATTAACCTTATCCCGTTTATTTATTTATTTTTTATTTTGCAGTCTCATCCGTCAATAAAATTAAGAATGAGATAAAAGAGGTTACAGAACAAACTGTTAAAAGAGAGTAAGAACTTGAAAAGGCGAGAGCTTTAAAGCTGTAGTTTGATGCTTAAGGCATATGCCATATATACGTTCACCATTCATAAATATGAAGATATATATATACATAGAGAGAGAGAGAGAGAGAGAGAGAGAGAGAGAGAGAGAGAGAGAGAGAGAGAGAGAGAGAGAATGCATTGTAAATGATCATATGGCAGTGGTATATATAATTGTAGTTGGTGAGATTGTATTGTCTAAAAATCTTGTTTCTGTTTAAAAAAAAAATCAAATTTCGAGTATTTTTTCTATTTTTAAAGAAAGAGGGATAATAATCAAGAGCATCTATCAAGGTCCCTATCCTGGATGGGAAATGGAGAAGTGCCGTCTTAGACATAACTTTCAATATTTGACGTAAGACAATATCGACACATCAAATATATAATATACATTAGTATAAATAAGTTTTTATTTTTATTTTTATTTTTTAAAATAATTTTTAAACATATTTAGTTATTAAGAAAAAAATTTAAAAAATATATAAAATCATTAATAATCATTACTTCCTTAAACCGTTAAAAAAATAAAAAAATAAAAATATAGAGTAAAGACATTTAATAGGCACATAGGCATATTATCATTTTTCTCACCTAAACCAGAAAGCAAGCCAGGTTCACTGAGCCGACATGCATTGCAATGAACGTTTGAGATCATACGCGCGTACGAAATCTTGATCACTAGATTTACTATTATATATATAATACGTCATTAAGTTATGAACTTAAAATCCATTTTAAGTTGCCAATTTTATTTATTTAAATGATTAATTTTTATCTATATTAGTAATGGTGCAGTTTTTTTTTCTAATATATATTTTTTTCCCACTAATTATACCCTTTTTCTCCATCATACTCTGTAAATATTTCTAGATGATCTTTTCTTTACTGGAAAGTTTGTGAGGTTTCTCATGATCACTAATTTATATATTATTATTATTATTATTATTATTATTAAAAAAGGGGAATATAAAAGTTTTTCAACCAAAATTTGATATGAAATATTAACACATATTGACTCTATTTTAAAGATTTTACACTTTATTTATTGTATAATACTTCAGGGTATGCTAATTTAGTTATGTAGAACAGAACACTGCATGCATGAGTTATACAATATACACTTTAATCATATATAGAGCCAAGTGTTACCGCTTCATTCCCATATTCTGAACCATTGCGTCCGTGCCCATGGATACATACATGGATAGACCCGTTGCCAAACTATGCTTTATGGAAAAGAAGGCCTAGAATTAACAAAAGATTTTCAATTACGTGCCTTGCGCAGGGACAACTTGAGAGCGGATAGTCCAAGTTTTCAGCTCAGTGGGATATATCTTCTTGATCCAGAAGATCCTAAAAGATAATAAAAAAGTAAGATAAATAAACCAGGTGGCTTGAGGACATAGGCTCCGGCCCATTATAAAAAGGCCAAGAAAGTACTCCAGTTTGCAAGAATCATTCCCAAACTAAAAAACAGCCCAAAATGTCTCCCAAATACATGCTGCTAATGATGCTCCTGGGAGTGGTGCTTCTCACCACTCACACTCTTGCGGATCACCACAAACCACCTCGCAAACCACCACACAAGCCACCTTCGGTGGAGGAGTCCCCCCTTGAAAAAGATATCACGACAACCCTCGATGGAAAACCACACAAGGGGGGGAAGGGAAAGGGAAACAAACCACCCCCAAATTACAAGCACCCACCAACCGGTACCGTTGGTGAGACTGATCAACAACTTGAGAAAGAAGTGACATTCCCTGCAGGTCACAAGATGCCGCCTAAGACTTACCCACCTGTGCACAAGGTACCCCGCAAGCCACCAACATGATGATCCACTTGAGTGCTAGCAAGCTCCATGCTTTAATACCATATATATATATGTAATTAATAATAAGAGCTAGCTGCTGTATTACCCGTACCATTTGGGGAGTATCGTTTTGTTTGCTGCTGGTGCTACGTACTACACTACAAGTGGGCTACGTACGTTCATGGCAGACGTTAGCACTCATTGTACGTGCGTACATAGTATCCGTATGTGCCTATAGCTAATAATTATCATAAGCATCCTGGAAAAGCACTTAAAATTTGTTCTTGTGGGTTCCCATTTCCACCTTGTCACCCATATATATGTATTTGTGTGTGTATATACATGTAGTTTGGGCTTTCTTCTATATATGGATGTTTTTATTTATGTGATCTTTGGGAATATTCTTCTGTAAGAGTATAACAAAAATTCGTGGATAGTTTACTGAAATTTGGCTTAAAAAAGAAAGCGCAATGTTTGTAGTAGTACCATAATCGTACGTGAGAGAACCGATTATAAGAATCTATTTAAAATAAAAGTTAATTAACGAGTATATGCAAGGTACCGTTAGATATATCGTGTATGAAATCAGTGAGAAGTGAATGCAAAAAATTCCCTAGTACTCGATGATCAGTGGCACTTGATCTATGGCATGGCATATTCGTTACTGCATGTTTCTTACCAAAATGGAAGAATCGGGTCGACTGCCAAAGATCAAAGACAAAAGTATCAAAGGAATCGGACATATATGTATACAGATAAAGTGAATAAATTGAAGATTAATGATACTCGTACCGCATCATGTCTTCTTCTACTGTTATTATTACAATTCGATCTGCTTCAGAAGATCAAGGACAACTATATATATAAAACCTGCAGAAACTTGAATAAAAAGATAATATTTTTAAAATTTTAATAAAGTATCATATAATGCTTTGATACTTTATTATTGTTTTGTCGCCGATCACTGATCATGATATTCAGTACTATAAACATGGTGGATATAAACAGAAACGCGCTGCGGGGCGTGGAGGTCTTGCACGATGGGGGTGGAGGGGCTGGGTTTTGCTGGCTGACTCCGAGTCTGTCACCAAAATATAACACGTGAATGGGCGTGGCGATTCGGCTCGATGGCGGTGGAGGGCCTCAGAGTGAGTTGGCCATGGGTGGTGGTGCTCTCAGATGCATGTTTTGGAAGGCTCAACTGGACGGAATGCATGGGTGGATGGCTCTGTGTTGGCCATGAAATGCTCTGTCTTTGGCCAAGGAAAACAGAGGAATGCATGCTGATGTGCATGGGTAATGCTCTGTTTCTGTTTCTGGGATGGGTTGGACAACATGAAGACAGCCAGCGATCGGGGTTGAGGCGATGAATGATTCATGAACTGTCGTGAGCCCTGGAAGCAGCACCTTAAGGCAGCGTGGTTATGACGTTTTTCTGCATCTTTGGTGCGGCACAAGGGGTAGTACGTTTTTTACGGTTTTGGAGCTCACAGGGCAGACCTTTCCGATGGGCTTGGAGCGTGGTGATCGGTGCTAGTACTCGGACTTGGAGCGTGGTGATCGGTGCTAGTATGAGTTGTAGGGGAGAACAACCCCTGCAGCTGAGCGTTGGGCTTTGGGAGAGTGCCAAACGGAGAGGGAGCAGATGTGAGTGGGCAGGTGCTGAACGGAGAAGAACGTGGGTGTTGTGTCAGGTATTCACGGTCAAAATGCGAGTGGGCAGACGGCGTGGGTTAGGCACTCACAACCTATTGGTTGGTAGGCCATGTCGCTATAGTGTTTATTTTATTGTTTTTCGTTAAGGTTTTGCGAGTGTTGCTTTATTTTATTTTACTATATCAGTTAAGTTTAAATAAAATAAATTAAAATAGGTAAGTTTCTCTCATCCTTAGAGGATGAGAGCTGTGAGTCCCTTTCTTTTTTTAGAGGAGGAGGATTGTGAGTTCCTATTCTTTTTTAGAAGATGAGAGTTAGAATGAGTTTTTCTCGCAGACAAGTCGAGATGGACATTTCTGTTTTACAGAGTCTTACATCTCAGAATAGTTTTGTCATTAAAGATCTTTGAAGTTTAGACATTGTCTGACACAATGAAAGTTGTGTATAAAAAAACTTATAATCGATGAGTTGTTGGCTTGTAGTCAGGGCTTGTTACTCGTATTTATTAGTTACAGTTGTAACTTCCTTCATGAATGAATTGAAGTCTATTTTAAAAACAAAAAACAAAATAAACATGGTGGATATAATTTACAAATGGGAAAATGCGGTTACTTCTCCTCATGACATATATATCGTAATTATTTGATTTGGATTGAGGTGGACTGGTTTCGTGTTTTTATCTCCCGGATTTAATCTTGCTTTATATTCTTAATTGTTTCCTGTAGTATTGAGGAAATCAAACATTAATATTGTTTTTCCATGTTCTTGGATAATCCAATATTTTCATGCCCACACACCCCTTTTGTTTTTACAAACAGTAATTCACCACCAACTATATTACAACTCAACTACTATTAGATATTAAAATATTAATATTTTCTACTTTAATAGTGCTTTACTATTAATCAATTTTTTTTTCTTTTGTTATTTGAATCTAGACTAAAAAATTCAAAACATGATATTCTTGCATAATTTAAAAAAAAATTAAGTTGAATCAATTAACGTAATTATCTAAATTAATTAAAAATAAATTTAATTTTATAATTGACATTCTTATAAAAATGGGCTCAAAGAGTAAAAGAATGTCAATTTTTATAAAATTGAATTTATTTTCTTCTAAATTATGCAAGAATCTCATATTTTGACATTTTTAAACCATATCCAAAGGGCAATAGGAAAAAAAATTAGCAAAATAGTAAATTAGTTATAGAGGAAGTGTAAGAATATCAAATTCAAAATTTAGGAAAAAAAAAAAAAGGCAAAAAAGCAAATTAGTAAATTGGACTCATGCTATGGTATAGTTGAAACTCAACTCTGAAGAGTTGAGTGGTGCTATGTACAGTTTGATATGATAGATTGAATAATGGAGAAAACCATTCCTCATAGGCTCTATTAAAGTAAGAAGAAACCGATGCACTCTAAGTGTTCACTGAAATGCCTATTTGGGTTGAATGAATATTTGAATAATTTTCTCTCTATTTTCCTGTCCATCTATGTACAAGTGCTCAATACATAACAACCAATTTCCTATACAAGCATATTCGCTGATATGGTTCTGAGAATTTCTTGTCTTGTTGTGCCGTGTACTGCTACAGAGTCCTTTGTTGCTATTGCATGCCTTTGTGCAGTGTACTATTGCAAAGTCTTCCTTGGCCTATTGTGTAACAGCTCGTTAGAAATTCAATTGTGAAATTTCTATTGACTTTAAGAACCTCGTGAAGACTCTATAAGTTTTCATGAATCCATTAATCATATAGGTTTTAGTATAACTACATAGTTAGTATTATTACTCATTATGGTATCAGAAGTGTGTTTTTAATTATTGGATATAGTTAGAAGTATCTAAATGTATTATGGTTTGTGCCATTAGATTCGGTGGGTTATTTAAGGTCTTATGGCGCAATAACTATTTTTGATTTTTTCGGACGAAACGTCTGTTTAAAACTGTAGATATTATTGGATAAAAATATCTTGAACTAATTTTTGTGGATATTATTGGATAAAAATATCTTAAACTAATTTTGTGGATATTATTAGATAAAAATATTTTAATCTAATTTCATGGATATTATTGGGTAAAAATATCTTGAGTTGATTTTTTGTAGATATTATTGGGTAAGAGAATCCTACACTTAACTCTCACTTCGGGTAGGAGAGACCTACACTTAACTCTCACTCTGGGTAAGAGAGACCTACATTCAGTTCTCACTCTAGCCTCATCTCTTCCATATCTCATCCATAAGTATCTCCAGCCATCCCCACGAAATTGTCTTCATTTACACTTTTCATTGAAAGAATACCAAATACTCTCTTTCGGACACCTTTTAGGTGTTCTTTTGCACGCCCATTTCGAAATTTTTGTAAGTATTTTATCATAAAGTCTCCTTCATATAAGTTGTTCTTTTTTTAGTCTAGTTTACGTGGATATCTTATTTGTCCCATTTGAAAATCAATTGTTTAGTCAAATATTATGTAAACTATAGAAAGGTCATTCTAAAAGATAAACTGGAGAATATGTTATAGTTTGGAGTTTTTGACCAAGCTAATGGATAGATATTGGTCTGAAATTTTTATGGAGTATTGTTAACATGTGTATATGATTATTGGTTGAGGATTTTTACATGATTAAAGGTTTTGATGAAAGATTTTTTTAGATTTATAAACTTAGAAACTGGAAGAGGAAAAACAGTTTCTGTTTTGAGAAAGTTTAACTCTTTGGTGGTCTAAACCTATTCCAATGACTTTGATAATTTTATTGGAGGATCCTAAGCATCTTATATACATGTTATATTATTATTTTGAAGATATTTGATGTTAGTTTCAAAGATATGAAATTTTATGCAAAGAAATATTCAAATAAGCTAAAGTGTGGATGTTCTTGGCTAAATTTATGTTTTGGTTAATTTTTAATCATGTGATCTTGAATTAGGAGCTTATATATGTTTTATGAAATCTTTTTAAACTATGTGATGGTTTGGTTTGAAGATCACATCTTTATAAGTCATAGATCAAAAGGTTAATCAAAACAAGTTAGAAACAAAAATCAATGGAAATAGCATATAAGAATTTCGGCCCTATGGAGTTTTTAATAGTTGTGATTAGTTTTAAATTTTTTTAAATTAATATTTGAGTTGAGGATAAAATTTACATGAGGCATGTAAATTTTGGTGACTTTTGGAGTTAGTATGCAAAATTTTTAAGTTATGGGTAAAACGGTCATTTTCCTACATGTAGAGAGTAAAATGAAAATTTTACTCTTTAAGTTAGTATTTTCCATATTTCAAATTATTAGTGATTTAGTGCTAACTTTTAGAATCACTAATTACAGTTCTGAGTGATCGCGCTTGAGGTTTTATAAGAAACGCGAAGATCGAGGTAAGTTAGTTTTTAACTTACCAGCAGTCTACTGTGTATGTGTGTTAAGTAAAGGAACTATAGTGTATGTATATGTGTTATCATATATGTCATGTTATGCCAAGTTATCACGTAATTGTCTGTTATACAGAATTTATTCTGTTATCATTTTTTTATCTATTACATAATATATTTTGTCATGTATTGCTGTACATTACAAGTACGTCATGTTAAGTATGTCATCTATTATATGTATGTCAAGTCATGTAATATTTACTGTTGCAAGTATGTCATGTTAAATATGTTGTCTATTATATGTTATGCCATGTTACGAAATGTTTCTATCTTAAGTTGGTCATGTATTTCGAGTTATGTTCAAGTCACGTTATGTTACATTAGGGTTTCAGTCATTTCGTATTCCAGTCACATTTCATCTTGAGCTACAATCAGTTTCGTGGCGTCCACAACAACTGTGGCACACGAAATATGGGGTCACAGTAATTGTGACACATACACTACGTGAGACACAGCAATTATGACACGTAGAATACATGGGGCCACAACAACTGTTGAGTATGTATTTAATTGCATTGTGACGCGTAGAATACATGTGGCCACAACAATTGTGGAGTATGTATTTAACTGCAATGTTGTCGTGTAGAATACATGAGGCCACAACAACTGTGGAGTATGTATTTAACTGCATTGTGAAGTATAGAATACATGGAGCCACAACAACTGTGGAGTATGTATTTACACGTAGAATACATGGGGCCACAACAACTGTGGAGTATGTATTTTTCATGTTAAGTCAAGTTTCAGAATAAGTTCATGATAAGTCAAGTTTCAAATCAAGTTCATGTCAAGTCAAATTCAGTTCACGTTTCAATTTAAGTTATGTCAATTATGCTATGTACATGGGGCTACAACAACTGTGGAGTATATATTTTTCATGTTAAGTCAAGTTTCAGAACAAATTCATGATAAATCAAATTTCAGATCAAGTTCATGTCAAGTCAAGTTCAGTTCATGTTTCAATTTAAGTTATGTCAATTATGCTATGTTGTACGTCAAGTTATGCTTTAATTACTTATGAATTTGATTATACATTCATGCTTTTATTGTCATCCATGCATCATTAGCCTGTGTGGAAGTTTTTTGTTAACTTACTGAGATTTGTAATTAAATCTCACTGTGGTAGTCCCAACTACCATTCCTCCTGAATGGTAGATCTTGTTACAGGATCTGAAGGAGAATCAGGAGCTGACCAACTAAACACAGTTGACTGAGCGACGGTACGACGTCAATGTCAATATAGTAGTTAACGTAAATTACTACTTGTATGATGGAGTTGCATCTCCATTACTTTTTGGATCATAACTATTTTGGACCAGTGTTGTGATCTTAGTTATTCAATGGGTCTTTATATATGAAGTATGTTTTAAGTATTTGTGATATTTCAATTTGGTACATAGTATTACTAAAGAAAAAAATTTATACGCTGCGAATATTGTATAATGTTAGATGCATGTTAGGAACATTGCATCATATATGTCATGAACGTGGGCAGGTAACCTTGTGTTGCATGTCTCAACGCTTCAAATGTCCGTCCGATCCCAAACGAAATTTGGGAGCGTCACATATTATGCTGTGTATTGCTGCAGAGTCTTTGCATGCCTTTGTGCTGTGTATTTCTGCAGCGGTTTGGAGTTATGTGCTGCCTTCATGGCTTGGGTACTACCAGCTGTGATGAGTACCTTATCATCCCCATTCAATGCAAGCGACACTTGTCAAATGGTGAGACTTGATCGCAAGGAAGTAAACTGAGTAGTAGACAATGGTTTAGTGAAAATATAATCAAGTTACTCTTTGCTGGAAACAAAGGAGACAATGAGATTTTTTGCAGCCACCCATTCACGAACAAAATGATAGTCCAACTCAACATGTTTAGTGTGGGCATGAAGGACTGGATTGACAGACAAGTATGTGGCCCCTAAGTTATCACACCACAAAGTAGGAGCTTTGGGTAAAAATATTTTAAGTTCTGTTAAAAGGGATTGTATCCATAAAATCTCACAAGTGATATTAGCCACAACTTTATATTTGGTTTCGGTTGATGATTGAGCGTTGGTTGCTTTTTGGATCCCCAATAAATTAGATATGAACCAAAAAAGATGCAAAACCCACCAATGGATTTTCTATCATTAGGGCATCCGGCTCAATCAACATTAGAGTAGGCAGAAAATATTAAATAAATAATGAGCAGAAAAATATAGACCAAAATGAGTAGTTAAACGCAAATAATGAAGAATCCGCTTTACGGCTTGCCAGTAAGAATTTTTTGGGCAATACATAAACTGACAAACTTATTAACAGAAAATAAAATATCAGGACAAGTGAATGCAAAATATTGTAGACTACCTATGACACTTCTATAAAGATGAGGATCCTCAAACGAGGATCCATCAAAGGTTGTGAGTTTAGTGGAAGTAGAGATAGGAGACAAGACAACTTTAGCATTGTGCATGTTAGTGCAATGCAAGAGTTTAGAAATATATTTGGACTGGCTTAAATAAAGACCTTGACTGGACCAAGAGACCTCTATATTGAAGAAAAAATGTAGAGAACCAAGATCTTTTATAAGAAATTGACTACTCATAGCAGTGATAAAATCAAAAATCAGAAATTTATTTGAACGAGTAACGATTATGTCATTAACATAAACTAAAACAATGACAACACGACAAACTTGTTTAAAAATAAAAAAGGAATAATCAGGCCTGGATTCTTGGAAACCAAGAGAGATGAGATGAGAACTGAGCTTGGAGAACCAGGCCCGAGGCTTGTTTAAGGGCATAGATGACCCTTTTTAGTTTGTAAATGTACGTCGGAAAGTCAAGATTGACAAAACCAGGAGGTTGATGCATGTACACATCTTCTTCCAAGTCACCATGTAGGAACGCATTTTGGATGTCTAATTGATGTAGGGGCCATTCACATGAAACAACAATGGAAATAATCAATTTGATAGTAACTGGTTTTACAGCAGGAGAAAAGGTTTCAGTGTAATCTATCTCGGGCAGCTGATGAAATCCCTAGGCAATAAGGTGAGCCTTGCACCGTTCCCAGGAGCCATCAGCACGCCTTTTTTATTTCAGAACCCATTTCAAACCTAGAACATTAAGAGAGGAAGAGGGTGATACCAAGTCCCAGTTAGAGTTTTGAAAAAGGCTTGAAATTCCATCTGCATAGTGTAACGCCATTTAGGGTACCTTGCAGCTTTGGTGTAGGATGTGGGCTCTTCTGGGATTTGAGATGAAGTAGAGATTGTGAGAGAGGCCAAGTGTTTAGGTGGAGGCTAAGGCACGGTTCCATCAAGATGCACTTTAGGGCACTTAACATTGGCTTTCAACCGGGTGACCATGGGATGAGATTCTGTAGGGGAGGTACAGAGGCCGCAGGAAACACGGGTTCGGAGTCCAGGCTAGGCAAGAAAGTGAAACATGGAGAAGAGATATAGGTGGGGATTTCTGGGCTAGGCGATGAGGGGTTACGGGTTTTGGTGCAGATGGAAGAGGGGATTCTGCAGGCCAAGGCGTGATTGAAGAAGGGCTTACGGGTTCTGGCACTAGAGAGTGAGAAGTTGGGCTATATGATGGGGAGTTTGGACTTACTAGGCCGTGAACGAGAGGAATAATTTGACGACAAGGTCTCAATGGAAAAACATTTCTGTGAATAAGGGGAACATTTTCGCGAGACACTGAGGCAAAGGGGAGGACATTTTCGTGAAAGATTGCATCACGCAAAATATAAGTTCTTCCCGATGGGAGATGTAGGCAACAATATCCTTTATGATCAAGATTATATCCCATGAAAACACAAAATTTAGAATGAAGATCCATTTTGTATTTATTAAAGGGACGTAAATTGAGCCAACAAGCGACTCCAAAAAGTTTAAGATAGAGTTTTTGAAAAGCTGATTTATTTTGCAATACAAAAGTGGGCATGCGATTAATTAAAAAAAAGTTGTTCGAAAATCCTCAGACCAATATTTTGAAGGCATTGAAGCATGAGCAAGTAAAGCAAGTCCGGTTTCAACTATGTGACGATGTTGTTGTTCTACATTGCCATTTTGGGCATGAGAATAAGGGCATGTGATACGATGACCAATGCTATATGATTGTAGGATCCGTTGTAAGGGCAAAATTCATCACCCCCATCCATTTGCACAGATTTTGCATTTGTTGTAAAACAATTTTTAACATAACGCAAAAGGACAATAAAAATGGTAGTAACATCAGATTTAACTTGAAATGGAAAGTATCAAATATATTTAGAAAAGCCATCAACAATGGACAAGTAAAACCGACATTCAGCTAATGACAACACTAGTGCCGGGCCCCAAATATCAATAAACAATAACTCAAAAAGGTGAGAGGAACGAGATGGAGATGGGGGGGTGTGGTAAGACATGGGTCTTGGCTTGTGGACAAGCCGAATAAGGAGATGCTGTGATACTTATGTTTTTGGAAAGTTTAAACTGACTGATAATAAAGGAGGGAACATGAGGAGATGGATGACCAAGATGCAGATGCCAATTGAAAGCCGATGTGCGTTCGCCTATAAGTGCTTGAGGATTTGATGAGGTGGAGGTAAGATCTGAAATGGTGGGAAGCACATATAAACCGTTCCTAACGGTGCCTTGAAGAAGTGCTTCCCGAGTTTGTAAATCCTTCACAATAAAACAAGAAGAGTAAAACTCAAAGTAAATTGAATTATCAAGATAAAAATGACAAACAGATAAAAGATTTTTTGTAATAGATGGAATATGCAAGAGTTTAGATAAAAGAAATTTTCCATTAGAAGTGTGTAAGTGACCAGATCGGCATGATGAATGGGAATGGTGAAGCCATCTCCAACACTGACTTGATCAGTGCCTTGATATGATTTAGAGTCCAAGTTGAAATTCTGAAAATCATTGGTGAAATGGTTTGTTGTTGTCGTATCGGGATACTAAGCATGAGGAGGAGGCGGTGGCATTTTTGGGACAGTATTCGTGAGGTTTGCCGAGAGGTTTGGTGGAGGAGCCGATTGATAGTTTTGATTGAACCGATAATAGCATCGTAAAGCTGTGTGGCTAGCTTTGTTACAGACCTGGCACAGGTCTATTCTCACTAAGGTTTGTAAAAGGACCATTTCGACCCCCACGACCACAGCCCCTCATATTAGATCCACGACCCCTACCCCTCATATTATGTGAGAAATTAGAGGGAGAAGAGGGCTTGGTGTGAGTGAGATTGGCAGACATGGGATTGTTGGAGAGTAGAGATTGTGTCTGATGGATTGAGCAAATAATTGTATATTTGTTGAGGACTCAGAGGTTCTGCTCTAGTTGTGAGAGAGGTCACCAAAGTGATAATCAATGCCTAGACCGACTAGCAAATACACTGAAAATTCAATTAGGGACAGTGGCTGCCTTGCAGCAGCCATGGAGGCTGAGAGAGATTTAGCCTTGTGAAAGTAGTCTGATATAGACTCCGATCCCTTTTTAAGAGTAGTTAGTTGAAGCTGAGTCTGCATAAGATGAGTAGATGATTGTGCCGTGAACAAGTTCTGCAACATAGTCCAAATTTCGTGTGCTGTGGAGCACTCAAGAACTTGTGCAAGAACATTTTCAGATAGAGAGGAGTTGAGTGCTGAGATAATCAGCTAGTCCTGTTGGGACCATTTTAAATACTCAGGATTTGGGTTGTTGGCGATCAAGAGGGGAGGCACATTAGAGGAGACATCCACACGATGATACAAACTGTTGCCCTTAAGGAAAGGCACGACTTGAGCCTTCCACAAGAGATAGTTATCAATGGTTAGCTTAATAGGAATAAAGTGACTCGCCGAGTTAGGAAGAGAAGTGTTTACACTGGAGAGGGGTGGAGGGACGTTATCTTCAGAGGAAACAGAGGAGCCATTGGTATTGGCTTAGGAAGAACGCGAAGAACAAGGAGAAAAGAAAAGAAAAAAAAAAAGGAGAAGAAGAAAACTTAGGAGATTCTATGAAGGAAAAAAAAAGGGAGTTATGCTTAGCAAAGATAATGGTTGGTTTTTTTTGTTTGTTTGTAATGGATCGACAATAGTGGACGGAGGTCATTGGTCTCTTGATACCATATTAAAGTAAGAAGAAAACAATGCACTCTAAGTGTTCATTGAAATGTCTCTTTGAGCTGAATGAATATTTAAATAATTTTCTCTATGTTTTCCTGTCCATCTATGGACAATATTTATAATACTCAATACATAATACCAATTTCCTACAGAAGCATATTCGCTGATATGGTTTTGAGAATTTCTTGTCTTGTTATGCCGTGTGCTGCTGCAGAGTCCTTTGTTGCTACTGCATGCCTTTGTGTTGTGTACCTGCTGCAGGCTTCCTTGGCCTGTTGTGCCGTGTACTGCTGCAGAGTTTTTGCATACCTTTGGGCCGTGTATTTCTACAGAGGTTTGGGTGTTGTGCCTTAGGCGGATATTTGTTTTTTTGAAGGGAGACTGACTTATATTGAATTGAAGTTGGGAGCTTGATATCTGATCCCATCAGATTTTATTAACATTTTTATGAGCCACTGGCCCACTAGTGAAGGTTTTCACACGGGCTTAATTACTATTCAGCTAAAATATATAGCGTTCAATTATATATATAGAGAATCTACGTACGCACGTTACAGTCTCTTTTGTACATATTTCTTATGGTAACGCCAAAGTGTGTACTCGTTAATGACCAATACAGGAATTTCCTTTATTTATTTTTCTTCCCTTCCGTAGGAACTACATATATATACGGTGATCATGTTGAAAATGCAAATAAAGAATTCGAGGTGCAAACTCTCAGTTAATTGCCTTCACCAGGAGCAACCTTGGTACATTGTCAAACATCTCAACTCCCCGAGACCTAATGGACCCTACATTTATAATGTGCCAAACAAGAAAACGTGTCGACTTTGGATTCATGAGTAGAAACTCAAGTGCAGAGTGACATGTGAGCTGACGTAAGAGGCTACAGTTCTGATCGATTATAAAAGACAATGAATTCTTGTTGTTTCGAAACCATAAGGGATCGATCCACCAACATGACTACCAAACACTGCCTAGTGTTGCTCTTTGGAGCGGTGCTTCTCAGCACTGTCTCAGTATTCGCTGATCACCATGAGCCTCCCAAACAAGAGAACAAACCTCCTATTCACAAGCCACCAACCCTTCTTGATAATGAGGATAAGAAGCCATTCCCAGAGCACAAGCCACCAGCCCATAATGATGAACCTCCCAAGGGTAAGGGAAAGGGAGAGAAACCACCACCAGAGCACAAGCCACCGCATGAGCAACACCCTGGACGACTTTTACTCGAGTCCCACTCCCTTGAACAAAATTCACCAAGTTTAGCCGGCAAGCCTCCGGCCAAGGGAGCAAAGCCACCTCCAAAACACAAACCACCAACCCCACTCGACAAGGGAGAGAAGCCATTCCCAGAGCACAAACCACCAACCCATGGTGATGAACCTCCCAAGAGTAAGGGAAAGGGAGATAAGCCATCTCCAGGGCACAAGCCTCCTCATGATCATCACCCTGGAGACCACTCTGTGGAGGATGCAGAAGACTCCCACAAGCCACCCAGAAAGTTGAAGCCTCCAACTGCTGTAAAGAAGCCACCAACTCCCTCTCACAAGCCACCCCACAAACCTCCGTCCGCAAACTAATCGAACGCACGTTCACATGCATAGAAATAAGAGCTGCAATTTACGTCATCTTTCTTGTCAGACACTGTTCATCCATAGAACAGTTTCCAGCTACTTGTAGTGATCTATGCTCATGTTGTGCATGTTCTCGTTATGTTATTTGTACTCGGCCTTGTGCCCTAATTATCAGCATTGACATGCAGTTATATATGCGCTAGCTTCTTATTGTAGTGTTTTGTTGCCAGGTACTACCTACATAATGTCTATTTCTCTAATCGTTTTCTAACAAATCTTTAATGTTGCAGAAAATAACACTAAAAGCATTATATTAATTATGCCGGTGACGAGAATGATTAAAATATCACGTAATGACGATAATAGTTCTCAATATTAGGAGTGTACAAATAAGCTGGCCTTCCTATCAGGCCGATTTAGCCGATCCGAACCGACCAAAAATGCTCGAACCGTTTCGATATTCTTAGGAAGCAGGAATGGCCGTACCCGTTTTCCATTTTATCGGAAATTACCCGATACCCATTTCTAAGTGACTTCTCAAGTTTATGGATAGAAGGGACTTCTTGATTTTTCTTTTGAGGCTTGCTACGGAGCAGCCACTGTAGCAGTACACATATTGCACACACTACGTGGCTGCTTCTGCTGCTTTCTTTTGTTTTTAAGCAAATCAAACCACAAAAGGCTAAGAGAAGGCCGAGAAGGCCAACTTATGGAAGCAGACCAGACAAAAGGAAAAGAAAAAGTAGACCAGACGTAAAACTAACCGGCCAGAGTAAGTGCAACCGACGAAATGCCTCCGAAAAACATTTCTCCACCAACAAAAACAAACTCTGTAAATTTCATGTTTTACACGTTTCTCCCAAATTCATTCTCACGATTTTTTCCAAATAGGATTCTGTTGATGCTATGGATTGCCAGCGTTTTTCTTTTTCCTTATGTCCGTATGAACTTTTTCTCTTTTAAAAAAAAAAAAATTACTTCTTCTCCTCTTTATTTTCTTGGTGGGTCAAGAACAAAGAATCTGAAAGACAAGAGTTTGAGTTGTTTTTGGGTCAACCATTTTTTATTTTTCTGGGTTTTTATATCAAATTTCACATGCAGTGTTCAATCTGGATTTTTCTAAGTTTATATCAGATTCTGGGTTTTTCTAGAGAATTCACGTTCAGATTTTACATCGCATTATTTTTTCTGAATTTTTACATATCCTATTTCATTTGGTTAAACGATTTTGAAAAAGAAAAGTAAGATGGGAAGAATGCAAAAAGGCTGTGAAGAGAGGGGGGAGCTGCAGAAAAGTTGCAGGACTGATGGGTTTCGAAGGGATGGGGTCAGTTAGGCAAAACCGGTTCACTTGTTAGTGAATCCGGTCTACACGTAATGTGTGTAGTGGCTGCTCTCAAACAGTGGCTGCTATCAAGATTTTTTCTTTTCTTTTTGCTCTCTTTCGAATACAAGGGACTCAGTCGACCTCGAGCATGTACAGCACGCCTCTATCGTGCCGCATGAAGACGTAGTCGTGGCTGAGCGCGATCCGGCGACGGCAGCATGGCCGTTTATGGCGGCTATGGTGGGCATAGGGAGCGAGAGAAGTGCAGAGGCGACCGGTCTGAAAGACTCAACCATGTGGTGGAGCCTCTTGCGGGTGCCAGAGGAGGATCTGGCGGCTTGGGCCCAGGATAGGTCGAACCCATTGGAGAAGAACTTGCCGTGGGCGGTGCTGGTCAGAGTGGAGTCGCGAACGGCTTGGGATTTGACTTGGGAGAGAATCGAGATGAGGGAGATGACTGTCGGGCTGAAGCGGTGCTCGCCGTCGCCGGTGAGTGTTAGGAAGAAGATTTCATGGGCTACTCCATTATTTCCTGGGCTGATTTCATCTGCAAAGCTTCCGCCTTTGAGGTACAACCATCTGCACAGGTTTTTCCGGTTAATCGGTTAATTTTCGAAAATTTTCAATTCGGTTAATTGGTTAATCTCACCGGCTCGGAAGTCCCTTTTATCATAAGCTTGTGTTTTCGGATCAGGTCGAAACAATGTCTTTTCGATTTGGACCGGGTGGGATGAAGATGCCTACTCAACATTGACATATATGTCATCAAATGCTTCTCTCGTGAGATCTGACACCTCGTACGAGGAAATTAAAGAGCATTCATTACATGCTCAGAGGAAGAATATATATATTTTTTTAAAATTACCGTGTAAATAAGCAAGTGCATTCTATATATTAGGTATTTGTAGCCTAGATAAAAGATGTTAGTTAAATGCGGAAACGACAGCAAGAGAAATGGTCGTGGTAATGCTCTATTGATTTATTTATTTAATTTTTTTGGCATAGTTTGCAAAAGCCTCCAACAATAAATTTATAGATAGATTAATGCGAAAATTAAGAAACGATAATCAATAATAGAGCAAGAAAATGCAATGAAGTCCGCACATAGCTAGTCTGTATTATAGACTATTTAATATATATAAATACAGTGTAATTACTATATATATATTTACAAATTGGGATAAACTTGATAAATGTGTTGAATTTGGATTCAATTTTGGTTTGGATACCGGTATTAATTCTAGATTTCCAATTCAGACCATTAATTTTGATTTGGATTAATCGATCGACGACTCCAATTTCTTTCGAACTTGGCTATTCATCAAAAAATTGGAGCAAGTGTTATAAGCTGATGGATATTTGATGATCTCCTCATGATGGTGATTTCTTAGTTGGGAAATTTACCGAAAACACATTATATGTATTTAGGCTGCAATGTGCGCATGGCTAGCGAACTATTTCAGATCACAATTACCTAAAATTATCACTCATAGGATGAGTACGTACGTAGTACTGCATATCAAAAACTTGGACGAACTTGTGTGTATATATATATATATATATATGTAGATATAGATATTTGAGCGTAATTCATGAATTTGGCCGGTGATAAAGGATATACTATATACATGAATTCACACACACACACACATATATATATATAGGTTTAAACGCATGAACTTGTTTTTTCTGACACCAATTGCATTAATATTGGTTCATATTCTAACTTTAACTGCATAGAAGGCCAAACTTTAGTGTGTATATATATATATATATATATATGCTAGATCTACGCTAAAAATTAAACAATTTCTGCTCGTGGAGATAATGTTCAGACTGCCTTTTGGAAAAGATCGGTGGAGTTTGAATCCGGTCGGTGAAAAAGTAATTTGTTGAGCTAATTCACTTTTTTTTTTTTTTCTTTGAAAAGCAGTTCCACTTAAGTACTTTAACTGATCAGTCGACATCCTCATATATACTTACTTTAAAGTTATTTAATTCGGATTATAATTAATATATATGGTTAGGTCTTTTAATTTTCTGAAATATCATTAAATGTACGTACGCATTGGAGGCATATATGCAGATAATGCAGATCAAGCAGCGACTAATTAACGCTAGCTTTTCATTAATACATGATATATTTTATCTGGATTTTCTTTTTTTTTTCTTAACCGGACACCGACATCAAGAGAGGAGAGATCAAAAGTATTTACATGATGTCGGTGCGGTTAGATTAATAATGCATTGACACTTTTCTAATTAGTGGTCCACAACTTTTGATTGTTTTGGCAGTGCTACTACGTACTATATACTATATATCGAGTCTACATGCAGATCAGTATGGTCCAAACTTCAGTAGTTCACACGACTCATTTAATTATGAGTGAGACATGACTTGCTAAAATGTTATTAATTATTATGATCTCTTTCAGGCATCATGTTTCTGCATATATATATATATATATATATATAATTTAAGAGAAATGATATTTGCAGTCGTGGTTATGCAAGCAGCAGGCAGTCGTTTTGAAAAAAATGAATTAATATGGAACCTACATAAAAAAAAAACTAACTTTTTAATCGTGGACCCCACTCTTTTTCAAAGCGATTGTACGACGTTTGCAATTTCACAACTGTATGTAATATTACTCATAATTTAATTATATACGTACCGCGTGACACATGGAAGTTCGATATATAATATATAGCTTCCTTTATATATATTTAGTAAGATTTAATTTTATTGGGCATAGTACAGAGACGCTAATTTCCGCTATTCACATTTACTTTACGCACTGAGCCCCCAATTCATGGGGCCACTACTATTCAATTATAATACACTACTTTTTGTATTCTAGTGTCACATGCCCGGCCGGCTGGCGAAAGTCACCAACCTAAGTGGGAAATGGAATGCACTGATATTAATGTGATCTCCATAGCTTTGCTAGGTTTATTAATTTATTAATGTATATAGCTAGCTAATGCTACTGTACATTTTTCATGCAGGCAGATATGTATGCACTATCGAATCTACGCACGATGTCGGACTAGCACTTCAATTCCATGTGCCATCAAAAGTACTTAAATGTTAACAGCGATACAAGTTTATCTCCATTTGATCAATTTTATATATTTGATCATATGAATATAATGTGCTTTTTTCTCTTTTCACCGGCCTAGCCCATTGGTGAGAGTTAGAGACTTGGATTCCAAGGATTTGAAGAGTTCTATTTTCAAGGTAGTAGATCGAAGAACCAAGTTTTAATTTGAACATGCTAAATGGTTTCGTGCAATTAGAAGGCTCATATGGTTACTTAATTTCAACTTGCCTTCACCGAGATGACAACCTTGAAACATTGTCAAACTTTTCAACTCCGCAGGACCCAATTCATGATGGTCGACCCTACACTAACAGAATGTTAAAGAAAGAAAACGTAGAAATTCAGATGCGGAGTGACATGTGAGCTGACGCACTAGACTAGCTCTGATCCATTATAAAAGACACAGAATTCTTGTTGTTTTGAACCATCGAGACACCGAATTAAGATGACTACCAAATACTGCCTAGTGTTGCTCTTTGGAGTGGTGCTTCTCAGCACTGCCTCAGTTCTCGCTGATCAACATGATCCTCCCAAACACAAGAACAAACCTCCCAAGGGAGAGAAACCACCACCAAAACACAAGCCACCAACCCTTCTTGATAATGAGGATACAAAGCCATTCCCAGAGCACAAGCCACCAACCCATGGTGAAGAACCTCCCAAGGGTAAGGGAAAGGGAGAGAAGCCACCTCCAGAGCACAAGCCACCTCGCGATCATCACCCTGGACGACGTCTACTCGACAAGGAAGAGAAGCCATTCCCAGAACACAAACCACCAACCCATGGTGAAGAACCTCCCAAGGGTAAGGGAAAGGGAGAGAAGCCACCTCCAGAGCACAAGCCACCTCGCGATCATCACCCTGGACGACGTCTACTCGACAAGGAAGAGAAGCCATTCCCAGAGCACAAACCACCAACCCATGGTGAAGAACCACCCAAGGGGAAGGGAAAGGGAGTGAAGCCACCTCCAGAGCACAAGCCACCTCACGATCATCACCCTGGACGACATCTACTCGACAAGGAAGAGAAGCCATTCCCAGAGCACAAACCACCAACCCATGGTGAAGAACCTCCCAAGGGTAAGGGAAAGGGAGAGAAGCCACCTCCAGAGCACAAGCCACCTCACGATCATCACCCTGGACGACATCTACTTGACAAGGAAGAGAAGCCCTTCCCAGAGCACAAACCACCAACCCATGGTGAAGAACCTCCCAAGGGTAAGGGAAAGGGAGAGAAGCCACCTCCAGAGCACAAGCCACCTCACGATCATCACCCTGGACGACATCTACTTGACAAGGAAGAGAAGCCATTCCCAGAGCACAAACCACCAACCCATGGTGAAGAACCTCCCAGGGGTAAGGGAAAGGGAGAGAAGCCACCTCCAGAGCACAAGCCACCTCACGATCATCACCCTGGACGACATCTACTTGACAAGGAAGAGAAGCCATTCCCAGAGCACAAACCACCAACCCATGGTGAAGAACCTCCCAAGGGTAAGGGAAAGGGAGAGAAGCCACCTCCAGAGCACAAGCCACCTCACGATCATCACCCTGGAGACCATCTGGTGGAGGACGCAAAAGACTCCCAGAAGTCAACCGAAAAGTTGAAGCCTCCAACCGTTGGAAAGAAGCCGCCGACTCACTCTCACAAGCCACCCCACAAACCTCCATCTGCAAACTGATCCCATGCATGTGTACATGCATATAAATAAGAGCTTCAACTTATGTTATCTTTCTGGTCGGGCACTGTTCTATCCATGAAAGTTGAAAATAGTATAGCTACAACTAGTAGTGTTCTACGTAACTATGTTCATGCTGTTTACTCGATCGTCTGGTTTTTGTACTTTGCCTTGTAGTTTAATTATGAGCACTGACATGCAGTTCTGTGCTCCCCTTTGTAATGAATTATCGCTGCTCGCCCGCTACTACTATCAATCGTTTTCTATCAAATATTTAATATTTGGAAAGAACACCAAAGGCCATATTGCGAGTGACGAGCTGGAATTATCATAAAGTAACGGTTCTTAAATGTTGGCATATCGAAATGCAATCGTGAAATTTGATACCTCGTACGATCGAAATATACACTCACATAAACTTTTTTAAAAAATATAAAGAAGAATATAATTTTAAAGTCATTATATGAATATAGAATTCAAGACAGTGCTGCTAGTGGAAATCGATCTAGAAAGTTAACCTTCAATATACTATATACACTTGGTAAAATTACTAAAATATATAAATATTCTCTTTAAGATGAATTTGTTTCTGAATGAGGTGAATCATGAACGACGAAGGTGTTAACTAATTATGAAAATCATCCTTAAACTTTGACGACGTTACTTCTTAAAAAATCAACCGTTTATAAAAATTTATCTGAACTTTACAACTATATATGTATTTGCTGATTTTATGGATATGTGATTTTGTGGAGAGCTAAAATAAGAGCATGGTTCTGAAATAACATGCATGCACAGGGGAAAGGAGAAATACAAACGTACGGAATCATAAATCCCGTCAGCAGCAATATTTTGTTACTCTGTTCTAGAACAGAGTAGAATACAGTATGTAACAAAGCAAAATACCAAAGTTAATTTATAAATAATTTTTTTCAAATTGGGTTGAACAGCCTGTTAGGCCGATCGAGAATCTCAATACAAATCCAACACCTTATACAATATCAAATTTGGGTCTGAATGCCAGTCTAGAGACCCAATTGACAGCCATTATTATTTCGGACTAGAGATTTTGGGTTACAATAATTCGATTTCTGTGATTTGGAGATTTTCACTACACGTATTTCCGAGTAAAATTATCTAAATAATAAACATAATTATTTTAAAATATCCCAACGAAAAAAGACAAGGTTTAGGTGGATTAAGATTCATATAAAGAAAAAAATGGAACACTGATTTAAAATGTCTCGATCGGGGGCGGCCTGATTAACTAATAGCAGCAGGTTCAAGTAGTTTGAAAAGAAAGATAACGAAAAAGATGATGCAAAATAGACGCACACGGCACAAAGTGTTTATAAAACGGATGATGAGGAATATGCTATGTAATTATATAATTAATTGCAATACAGGTATATCAAAATAAAATAAAACTTGTGAGTTGTGACGTATGACTCTGGCTTCTTTCCTCTGTTTTTAATAACTGACTTGATTTAATAAAATATTTTAGATTATAAAGTAAAATAAATTTAAAAAATTACGTAAAGCTACATTAATTTATGAATTTATTTTATTTAACTAATTTCAAAAATTTGATTTATTTTTTAAAAAAAATTGTCTTATTTTATTTAACAATAATACACTTATAACAATTTTAAGACTATTTTATAATTCATTTAGAACTAATCAATGTAATTATGATATTTTATTAAAAAAACTCAATATTGCATACCTCTATCATCGATTCAAAATAAAATTATAAACCAATTGTAAAAATATTATAAGTATATTATTTATCGATCTTTTTTAATTTATTTGGGTTCTGGTATGATCTAGCAATCGCCAATCAGTCCAGACGTCGCGCGCGGTCACAAGGTTCCATCATCCATAGCTCAAACATTGAAGATGATTTGGTTAGGTGTACACATGCACTCGATCGCTAACCATGACTATGGTTATCTACTACCAATCAGCACAAATCAAAGTCACTATCAGAATGAGAAATCAAGAAACGCAAGAGAACGGCCTAGATTTTCAACTAGATCATATCCATTATTACAAGAGATTACAAAATTTCCATAATAGGACAAAGTGTAGTGGTCCACTGGTCCACACTCTAAACCTAACAAAATAAACGTTTTCTTAAAATTACCACCGAATCACCGACTTTTTTTTTTTTTTTTTTTTTAGAGCTTTGATTGCTACGTACTCATCATCGATTCATCTCCACACACATTATATATTAATTAAATTCTACTCATCATGTATTAATTAAATTATTTTACACATCATCTATACTCCATATATTTGATAAAAAAAATTAAAAATTAAAAAATTATGTATGGTTTATAATGAATAGAATTTATTTATTTATTTAATCCCTATATATGTGCAATTTTGACGTAGTGACACTGTTTTATACAGGGATTTAAATTATAATCAAATTACAAAGTTCGAATCCCCCTGAAAAAGTCCTACTACGTAGAAATTAAGCGCAGGGACAAAAGAAACAGTCATCTATTGTTAGGTCTCATCATAATTCTCTCTCTACTTTAACCACCTTGCTCTAATTTTCAAATTTTCATACGAAAAGGGAGCCCAAAATGGACCCATTTTCAACTAAATATGGTAAAATGTTACTTATGTCACAATAACGTGTGAAATGAAGGGCTGCCGACGCAGTGCCAAATCCATTATAAAAAGGGCATTCGTTCCTATAGTTTTGAGACATCAGAACCTAAATGGCAAAGATATCTATGACGACACACTTACTAGTGTTGTTTCTTGCTGTGGTGGTCCTCACCACTCTTTCCGGTGCTACTAATCAATATGAGCATGAGCCACCGGCTATAGTTAAGAAGCCTCCTCTTAATCCTCCTCCAATCGTGAAGCCACCCTCAGAACACAAGCCACCAACTCCAATTTATAAGCCTCCTCCGGTCGTGAAGCCACCCTCAGAATACAAGCCACCAACTCCAATTTATAAGCCTCCTCCCATCGTGAAGCCACCCCCAGAACAAAAGCCTCCGACCCCAGTTTATCATAAGCCTCCTCCCATCGTGAAGCCACCCCCAGAACAAAAGCCTCCGACCCCAGTTTATCATAAGCCTCCTCCCATCGTGAAGCCACCCCCCGAGCACAAGCCACCAACCCCAGTGCAGCCAAAACCAGAACACAAACCACCCACTCTTCCTCCCATTGTAGAGGCACCGCCAAAGCACTTCCCATCGCCACCTTATGGTCACTATCCAGGACACCCTCCAGTCGAGAAGGGTGAAGACCCCCACAAACCACCCCGGAAGGTTCTGCCTCCTCCAGCACCTTACAAGAAGCCACCTACCAATGCCTAATCTGGCCCATCAGCCTTCATCACCTATCCATATCACATCTGAGTTTAAAGTGCACCTTGGATAGATTATTCCCAATAAAATAAGAGCGTAGCAGTACTCATGATTACGCGTCCTAGCTTGTGTCATGTTCTGTTCGTCTATAGCTAGCGGATGATTGCTCAATTAATTCACATTGCTCATTACAGTGTTGCTTCTACTTGTAACTGCTGAGCATATCCGAATTTCTAGTTTAATGCAGTGAGTTTCATCTTCAGTCTTAATTTATAGCAATATCTAATATTTATATTTCCTTTTGCCTTCATTCACGTATTTTTGCCTTCACATATCTAATAATAGATGCTAAACTCATCCATTCTGTTCACCAAAAGTCATTAACATGATAAATCAAGGCCAAAAACAAGAGCTAGATTTGCCAAACTAAAAAAATTGCCCAGGTCGTCACTTTTACAAGAAGACACATGTTGTTACGAAGGTAAGATTGCATTGCTCCAAATATATATATATCAAACCTGTCGTGTCGGTGGTAAGTAGTGATCACTGTGAACCAGGTTGCGTGAATACTTGTAGATGTTCTCGGACAGTGATCATGATTATGACGAAAAAATAAAGTGTAAATTTGAAACTGCAAAACCCCATTGTGGCTTGCAAAGGTTGGAATCCACCATGGAGGGACATTTACTCGAACATGGCAGCAGTCTAAAAGAAGTTACAACATTTAGATGAATTAAAGTCTGCTAAGCAGCTAGCTAAGCTTATACGATTCAAATAACTTGATGTTCAGCTAAGAAACGGACGATGGAGATCATGATCATCATTGTGATACTCGTTTGCTTTTGTTCCCTCACCCTCCTCTCTTTTGATTGCCAATGACTAGGAGTTGTTTGGATGTTATCTCATCTTAACATCCAAACACCACTCAAACATACATTTTTCGATTTCAAATATTCATTTTTTTATCAAATAATTATAATTTTTTCAAACTTTCAATCAAAACATAAAAACAATTTAAAATTTTCAAATCCCAAAATAAAAATAATATTAAAAAATTATATAATAACAATTTTTTAATATTAGTTTTATTGAAACTTTTCTATTTTCTTTCCCAAAATTCTATAAAACATTATAACTTAAACTATTTTACTATTATTCACACATTTTTCATCTCATTTTATTCCTCAAAAATCCCCTTAAACTTAGTCATGAATAACCTTAATTGGTTAATTGCAATGCGAACCAAGATAGATTTTAGTTCTTATACTAGTATGTTAAGCCGTCGGATGGAATCCAAACTGTACCTATGGTTTTCAAGCAAACTATTAAAGAAATAGATCATATGAAGGATTAATTTTCACAGTAGTTATATCATCACCAAATGGACTGCAGGTCTCTCTAAATAAGAGAAATGGCAGAGTTCAACTATGCTATAATTAGGAAAATGCTTGGACGAGTTATTTAAAATAATTATTTTAAGTCAAAATGAGTACATTAATATTTCCGTTGCAAATTATTATTTTCATGACAAGTAATTCATCACAACTAATCATTTGTCTTGTAAATTACACATAATTAGTTATAATATCTTTCAATACCAAAACAATCATATATAATACGGATCTTGAGCAGCATTTTTTGGTGACTTGTTATCCTTAATTATTTAGAGTGGGAAAGTTTATCCTAATGCAATATTATGTTGCCAAATCATAACCTAACCTCTTTGTCGTTGTTTACGCGTTCAAAGCTGAATCAAGATAGCTAGGCTGCATGCAAAGCCTTAATTGAAAAAAGGTGGAGAAAAAGAAGCAAAAGCATAAATGAAAACACAAAGAGATCGTGATCAGAAGAAACTTGGGGAAGGGGTAAACGAGTGAGAAGAAGATCAAGAAGTTGCTGCCGCACTAAAGCAATTAAAAAACATGACGTGAGTGAACAATATTATTATTAAAGCCAACAAGTTAACAAGTACTAAATCTAGACAAATAATTAAGTACGGAGACACGTCCTTGGCGGTGGGAGATGGCCGATCGAGATCAGGGTGATCAGCAGGTGGCACTTGGGGCGCAGGAAGTATCCTCTTCTCCTTCTTTTATATTATTTTTTATCTTTTAAACAATATATAAATTTAAAAACCTTTTGTTAACTTTAAAAACTTTCTCATGATTGTTTGAATTTTAGTTACATATACAGATGATAGGATGATCTGTCTAGATCTAGCTCCAATAATGCAACTAATGCACGGTTTTGGTTTTTAGGTTAAAAAACTCAACCAATCACACGCGTGAAACTGTGAACCAATATGTACAATTGATCTGCAAACATGATCTAGTAAAGCTCTTTCCATATTTCTGTAAGTTCTCCTGCATTCGTACGGTCCTAGGACTAATTCAGAGAGGAGGCTATCCTAATTGGATGGCCTATATTTGAACGCATCTGTGCAGTATCTTCCGGCCTCATCATCTGTCCTAATTATATATGCTACCTGGTCATGTTACTTAACAATGCAACTTGGTTGGCTCTTTCATCATTCCATATAATTATTATAATTTTTTTTAATTTTTATATAAAATATAATAAATAATTTAATTTTTTTTTAATTATAAAAAAAATTATGAGATAGGGCTCACTTTTTTAAAACAAGAGGATCATATAAGTTTTTATGTGGTAAGTAAAAGAATATTTTACCTAAAAAGAATTTTGGGGGTGACAATTAAGAATCAGCTCAAAATCAAGTTCTTAAAAAAAAAAAAAAAAAAAACTATTGTTAGAGGAAACAAATTGTCTAAGATACATTAAAAACCCACTATAATAAAATAGGCTATAAGATTAATGTAATGTGAAAGTCGAGAATAACTGCACAGTCCAAAAATAAAATTTTAACTATATGTTTGAAACCTGAAATTTCCAACCGTACGTGGGAAAGATAATGCAAAATTTTAACTCAAAACACAAATTCGAAGAAAACTGTCCAAGATTAGTTAATGAGAATCTATGATTTTGATCGCTTAATTTAAAGTCCACAAGCCGAGATTAGACCATATAAGTTAAGTAAATATTTTCTTTTCATAATCCTTCCCTTCCATAAATCAGAACCCACCTACTGCTCTGTAGGATGGCGGGATGCCGTTTACCTTCTACTACCTTAAGGCATACCATTTATTAAAGCAGCTTGGAATTGTCTGCAAACCAACCAAACCTCCATTTTCGAATCCCATCATTCATGACGCCTTTAACGCAGCACCAATAGTCAAACTTGACGACTCGGTGGGACCAAGAGTACCTATCGCATTAATGAATGAATATATATTAGTAAAATAAAATAAGATAAAATAATATGAAAATTTTATAAATAATAATAAAATAATTTAAATTAATGTTTTATAAAATTTTAGAAAGGGAGTAAAAAAAATAAAAAATTAAAATATTATTAAAATATTATTTTTATTTAAAAATTAGAATAAGTTAAAATTTTTTTTACTTTTTTGCTTAATAATTTAAAAAATTATAATAATTAATTTGAAAATTTATAAAATTAATTTAAAATTAAATAATATTTAAAAATAAGATAAGAGAAGCGGAGACATTCATATTTTTTTTCCCTTGAGAGTAAATAATATTCTGACATCTTGGACAATCTGGATGAGGATTGAATGAACCATATTCTTTTGACACCTGTAAGCCTTTACATGCATCACAACAGCATAAAAAGGTGTCCTCCTCGCCATACTCTGCACAATCAAAACCATGTCTCCCCTATACATGCTACTGGCGTTCCTTGGCATGGTGGTTCTCACCATTCCAGCTCTTGGAACCGACTTCCCGCCATATTATACGAAGCCACCTCCCAAGTATTACAAGCCGCCAAAGTACAAGCCGCCATATTACAAGCCTCCATATTACAAGCCTCCATATAAGAAGCCACCTCCCAAGTATTCCAAGCCGCCTGTTCCCATTTACAAACCCAAACCACCAACATACAAGCGCCCGCCAACTCTACCTCCGATAGTGGGGAAACCAAAACCGTACAAGCCATACCCACCTTACGGACACTACCCGGGGCACCCTCCGGTGGAAGTTCCGTAGAATGTAGCCGCCGTACAAGCCATCACCAGGCCAACAAAGTTAAGCTTATATAATGTGAGAAATAAGTGCAGTGGCCAACTCGATTAATAATGTATCTAGAAAAACCGTGTATCTATTATCTGTTGGGAGAAAAGCTCACGGCTTTCTCATTCCGTTGTACTACCAGCAGTACTGATATATATTATATAATATTATAGATTTCCTTGTTTTGGTGTGTACTTTCCTTCCCTTTTCCTTTTTCTTCTTCTTCTCGGCGATATGTACGTACTTTCTTGCTTGTCTGAAACTGCGGACTCCGGAAATTTCACTGTGGTTTCTCCGCATGGAAAATTTGTTGGCAGACGGAGAAAAAGAAGATCGCGTTAATTTATAACTAGAGAATACAGTGAGTACTGCACTTACATCTACCTACATATGACTAAAAGGTATTTTTGCAGATAAAAGCAGTTTACACTTGTGCGTGTGTGCGTGTGATAGCTGAAATCGATCTAGCTAGTCTGTCTGGTTCTCCGGAAACATGATGATGGAAGCCAAGTCAGTTTCAGGCGATAAGCAATTTCAGACTTAAACAAAATTAAATATCTCTCGAGTATATAACCCCTTTACTTTTCTGTATGCACTCCGCATGGCCAGGAGAAGCCTGGCAGTCGAAATATCATCTACTTGTTGTTACATGATTATTTGCAAGCTGGATGCTTATTCATATGTATTTTGCAAGCTATTAAGCATATAAGTAGGCCAAAGGCTGTAAATAAATAATATAGCACAGGGGCGGTCATGCGTACAAGTACTCATGTAAGCTAGTGACAGTTTCAATTTCGTTAGCGCAAGGGTGTGTATATATGCGAGTGTTTTCTTTCTTCATATGCATCTGATCATTTGGTACCATTGAAATATGGTCCAGCTTAATTTACACCTAGAAAGAGGGCATGAATTAGGTAATTATCATCGGCCTACTCAATGTATATATTCATCAGAGATGAAAGTTTGGAAGTGGAGAATAGTCAAACCAGCAGGCAAGATGTCGCTAGCAGCACAGCAAGTCTCATAATGCTAGCCCACCAATTTTCTTTATTTATTAAATTTCGATTATCTTATTTGTCGGCAGGCCGGGCGAAACTAGAAATTTTATGTTGGAAGGCCAATTGGCATTAATATAAAATCATGTAAGTTCTCGTAATCTCTCTAATTTATATAATAATTAAGCAAGCATGCATGCGTCCATTATCAAAGATTATTTAAACTCTAAAGATTTGAAGTAAAAAATCAATGATTTACTTTTAAAAATCGATCAAATTAATAATTAATAAAGTCAACATTGTTCGACAAATACATCATAAAAGCATAAGGAAAGGATAAAAATTAAGAAACAAATTAAAATTAAACATTTTAGTTGAATTTAAGATTGAATGTGGTAAAGCCTGATCTGTAATATATATATATATATATATAGGAGCAGCCATATGAGATTTGTTGCCTTCACTCCTAATTGTTAACTCTATGGTAGTATAGATGATACTAACAAAATCAAGCAAAATAAGCTACTTGTAGAAGACTTTAAACAATAAGTGTAACTAAATAGGAAAAATGAATTCGTAAATTTACCAAATACTAAATTCTTAAGAATCGCATATATAGTTCAGGAGGGCGAATTTATTGGCCTATTTGATTTAACAAATAATTAGTAACGAGTCATGAGCAGTCGAGGTCGAGGCCTAAACGCGTACGTACAGGCCTATGGCACTAATAAATTAGTTGCCAATAAAGTCAAAGGCGAAGACTACAAAATTTGAAAACATCTAATTGGGTAAGAATTGGCTACGAAGAATTAGACTTTAAATTAAAGTTAAAAATATTTTATTATATAAAATATTATTAAAATATTTTTTTAATATTATTAATATTTTAAAATTAAAAAAATTAAAAAATTTATTATATTTTATGTAAAAATTTATACAAATTATAATAATAAAACGAGTTAGATAATTAGATGCCTAAACCCGGCATACGAGATAGTACAACCTATTTCTATCGGAAAATCTAACTAAACCAGGGCGCCAACGGGTCGAAATGCTGCCTACAGCCTACATTCATTGAACATCATAGGAAGGTATGCTAGCTGGCTCAAATCGTCTTGGTCTAAAGTCGACACTACATGTGAAGCAATAATAATTTCAAAATGTAGATGAAAAAGTAGTGGTTATACACAGCACAACAGTACCTCGAGGGAGTGAATAGGTATATTTCAAAATTAATGGTCTATTAAAAAATAATGATAAATAATTAATTAATTAATGAGGCAAATTACACAAATAATCAGCACAATAAAACCACTCCAAATGTAAGTTCTCACCTTAAATTCACTATAGAATTTTAGTTTGTTACAACCAATCTATAAGCACTCATAAAACTTTTGTAGTAGCTAAATTCGTCTTGTAACATCATGAGTGACCCACTTGATCTCTGCATGTATGCAGTGTCGAAATTTCGACCTTTCTATAACTTCCCATGAGAACCCATTGATCTCTGCATCAATGGCATCTTTAGTAACCTTTCAGCTAATGAACACGTCCACACTAATGGAGTCAATAGTGTTTAATCTTGAGTGTGATATGATGGGGATATATTTTTCAAGAGAGACTCAACTTTGAATGTCTAAGGGAGTTACTTGCAAGTGCTCTTGGATAGTTTTAGCTCAGTTTCTCTGCACTTTAGGATAAAGTATAAGTTTTCTTTTATACCAATCAAGGAATACAACGCTCAAACCTTTGTTTAAGTGACAGTTTTTAACATTCACTCGAGTGAAGTGTTGAGTGCGTGTCGAGTGCACCATATACTTCAAAAGTAGCTCGAGCGCTATTGATTGAGTTGAATTATTGCATTTTTAATGCTTTTGGAACTAATATATATTAATTCTTTCATTACTTTATCATTGGTTTTATATAGAAAAATGAATAAATCAAAATTGTGATTTTAATTAATTAAAAGCATGAATTTCTGCTCTAATTTTATCAACTGCCAATTGATATGGGTTATGGTACATTTCGCTCGAGCGAAGCCAGGCAGATTCAAATGCTCGACTTCCGCTCGACAGTGGGCTCGAGCGAGATGCGGGAAAAGAGATCGCTCGAGCGGAGGCATTTGGCCGCTCGAGCGAATTCAGGCAGAGTCGAACGCTCGATGTTCGCTCGACAGGCCGCTCGAGCGGGTTGCTGAAAAATAAAGATCGCTCGAGCGGAGACATTGGCCGCTCGAGCAAAATCAGGCAGAGTCGAACGCTCGACGCGCGCTCGACACCCCGCTCGAGCGAACATCGTATTTTGATAGATTTTAGGTTTTCCGCCATGAGACCATATAAAAGCAATTTTTCACTCTAGAGCCAGGACTCTTGGGCTGGAAAACTCAGTTTTTGAGTAGAGAAGCACTTAGAATTCATTTTTTCCTTTGATTTTCGTTCAGATTCGAAGAGGAAGATTCATTCAATCGATCATTCACGCAGCTACATAATTTCCACTAGATCATTCTCTCACATTGCAGCAGATTGAAGAACTCCTTGAGGGGTCCAATTGCCACTACAGTTCAGCATCATCCACCACTTCGAATCTTCATCTCCATTCAACTGGCTTGATCTTTTCAATTCCCTACTAGCTATTTCATTTCAGTTTTAAGTTTCTGAATTATTTTAGAGAATTTTGATTTAGACGTTTGAAAAATTTATTTGTTATTCATTCAATTCATGTTATTTATTTTTATCGTTTTGTTAAACTTTCATTTTAGTAGTGATTACAATTACAGTGGTTAATTTGAGAATTTGTGATTTGAACATAATGATGAACCCTAGAACATTGATTTTGGGGCTTTTCAATTTCAGTGCATGGTTTGTCAATTACTTCATAATTTAGTTTAATTCTTAATTTAGTTTTATTAATTTCTGAGTTTAATCTATTAGTCCTTTACATTCCGATCCGACAATCAAAATCCAAAAATATGAATCTAGTCCAAGACTAGTGTCATCTCTCATCCATTGCACATACCATCATTTTATTTTCTCTTTGTGAAGTTTTTCACATTTTTCAATGAGTTTGATTTCTAAGTAACTTTCCCTGAGGAGACGATTTAGGAATTTATTCTTAATTATTACACGACATCCTCCTGCACTTGGGATAGCTTTAGTGCTACTCATTTTTGAGTGAGTCAAGTTTTTGGCGCCGTTGCCGGGGAAAGTATTTTAACTTAAATTTAAACTCGTTATTTTTATTATGCTCTTTAAACTGATGTTTCATGTCATGGGTGAGGGACAGTTCAAATAGGTTGCATAGAGTCACATCGAGTGTTGAGAGTAGTATACACAGTTTGGAGATAGATAGCTCTTCTATCTTTTCTATTAGTGTGTCAGGTGAGGAAATTGAAAGTGAACCAGAAAACATGGCTACACCTGCGCCACGCACTCTCAAGGATTATTTGCAACCCACTCGCACCACTACACCATCATGCATAGTTTTACCTGAAAATGCATCTAATTTCTCTATTAAGCATGGCATGATGTCAGTGATACCTCAGTTCCACGGGATGGATTCTGAGAGCCCTTACCAGCATTTGACAGACTTTGAGTTGGCTTGCACCACTTTTATCACTAGGGCTGTTACTGATGAATTCATTAGACTTCGTTTGTTTCCTTTCTCTTTAAAGGATAAAGCGAAGATTTGGTTTAATTCTTTGAGGCCTAATTCTATTTCTAGTTGGTCTGATATGCAGCGTGAATTCTTACAAAAAAATTTTCCTTTTCAGAGAACTCAGTTTTTGCAAGAGCAAATTAGTCAGTTCAGTCAGAGACCTGATGAGACCTTTCAAGCCAGTTGGAAAAAATTTAAGGATTTGATGAACATCTGTCCACATCATGGTTTTGAATCTTGGAGGTTGGTGAGCTATTTTTACACTGGTCTTACTCCAGAATGCAAGCAGTTTGTTCAGACAATGTGCAATGGGGAGTTCTTCAGCAAAGAACCTGATGAAGCACTATCATTTTTTGACTACCTTGCTGAGAGCGCACAACAGTGGAACACTCGTACTGATCGAGTTCCATTAGCAGCACAGCCACTGAAGGCTATTTCTGGAGGGGGTAGATATGAGCTTAAAGAGGACACCGATGTTCAGGCCCGAATAGCTGCATTGACTAGAAGACTAGAGGTCATGGAAATGGAAAAAGTGAAGGCTGTGAAAGTAGTAGAGGCATGTTCTATATGTGCTGATTCAACCCATAAGACCCAAGACTGCCCGATTATGCCAGTATTTCAAGAAAATGGGTCTGAGCAGATGCAATCAGCTAACTGGGTTAATAGAGCATAGAATCACCCTTTCTCCAACACATATAATCCGGGGTGGAGGAATCACCCAAATTTCTCATGGAGAAATGATCAGCCTGGTCGGTCCCCACCACCTCAGCAGCAGCCATTTAATCAGAGTGCTCCTCAACACCAGTATCCACCATATCAGAATCCTCAGAGCTATCCTTATGTAGCTCCTCCTGGATTTCAGCCTCATGTAACTACACAGAGTTCTCAGCCTTCATCATCTGCAAAGAAGACTCTAGATGACAGTATGGCTCAGATGGCCAATACACTTCAGCAATTCATGCAGATTCAGGCCACCACAAATAATCAGAACACTCAGGCCATAAATGAGTTGCGAGGCACTATTAATAAGATGAGCACAACCTTGAGCACCCTAGAGAAAGGGAAATTTCCAGCATAGCCTCAGCCTAATCCTCAAGTGTATAGGCAGCAACAACATCAAGTGCATAATGTCTCAGGGGATGTTATTGAGACAGCAAAGGCAGTTCTTACTTTGAGAAGTGGGAAGGAAGTTCCCCAACCAGAGATGCCTATAGACACACAGGTAGTTGGTCTTACACCTGTAGATGTAACAGAGACTGATGAAGTTGAGAAAGAACCAGAGGTAGTGAGACCAGAGCTGAAGAAGCCTGTGAGTGCAGATGTTGAGACTAGTAAGGGATACCAACCTGTGGTTCCCTATCCTCAGAGATTGGCAGCTGGACAAAAGAACAAGTATCACACGGAGATCCAAGAGATTTTCAAGCAAGTGAAGATCAATATTCCACTCTTGGATGCCATACAACAAGTGCCTTCATATGCAAAATTTTTGAAGGACTTGTGCACAGTGAAGAGGAAGCTGAATGTGAAGAAGAAAGCTTTCCTAACGGAGCAAGTTAGTGCATTGATATTGAGTGAGACTCCTTAAAAGTTTGGAGATCCTGGCTCTCCCAATATTTCCATTATGATTGGTGAATCACGCATTGGGAGAGCTTTACTTGATTTGGGGAGTAGCGTGAACTTGCTGCCGTTCTCAGTATATGAGCAGTTGGGATTAGGTCAGCTGAAAAAGACCTTCATCATGCTACAACTGGCTGATAGATCAGTTAAGGTACCGAGGGGTATTGTAGAGGACGTGTTGGTCCAGGTGGACAAATTCTACTACCCAGTGGATTTTGTGGTTCTTGACATGCAGCAGCCGGTCTCTAGTATTTATCAAGCTCCTGTCATCCTAGGAAGACCATTTCTAGCTACATCAAATGCATTGATCAATTGCAGAAGTGGAGTTTTGAAGCTTACCTTTGGGAACATGGCACTTGAGTTGAACGTTTTCAACGCTTGCAAGATGCCAGCACATTTTGATGACACAAGCGATCTGAATGCTGTGGAGAGTTTGACACCAACAGATTTTATTTGTTCAACTTCTCCATTCTCTGATGATGATTATATTTTTCAGACACCTGAATTTTTACTTGATGAGAAAATTGATCATATCAATGAAGATGACTTTGATTTTTTTGATTGTTTTGCAGATTCATCTTTACCACTTGAAGTACAATTTGCGGGAGCAAGATGGAAACCCCAGTTTGAAGCTCTACCACCACCAGACATGCTTAAATCTTCAGAGGAAGAAGTTCCCCAGTTGGAACTGAAACCACTTCCTCAAGATTTAAAGTATGTGTTCCTTGGTCCTGAAGAAGGCACTTTTCCGGTGGTGATTTCCTCAAAGCTAAATCAGAAGGATGAAGCCCAGTTGATTGAAGTATTAAGGAAGCATCGAGGCGCAATTGATTGGACAATAGCTGACATCAAAGGCATTGATGCCGCTGTATGCACCCACAGAATCCATCTTGAAGACGATGCTAGACCAATTCGTGATGCTCAACGTAAGCTCAATCCTACCATGAAGGAAGTTGTGAAAGATGAGGTGCTTAAGCTACTCACAGTGGGTATCATTTATCCCATCTCAGACAGTAAGTGGGTAAGTCCAACTCAAGTGGTACCAAAGAAATCTGGTTTGACTGTCATAAAAAAGGATAAAAATGAGTTGATTCCAACTAGAATGGTTACTATGTGGAGAATGTGCATTGACTATAGAAAACTTAACTCAGCCAGTAGGAATGATCATTTTCTTTTACCATTCTTGGATCAAATTTTGGAAAGAGTAGCTGGTAATGCATATTATTGTTTCTTGGATGGCTATTCTGGTTATTATCAAATTGCTGTAGCACCTGAGGATCAGGAGAAAACTACTTTCACCTGTCCTTTTGGCACTTTTGCTTTTACTAGAATGCCTTTTGGTTTGTGTAATGCTCCAGCTACTTTTCAGAGATGCATGATGAGTATTTTTTCTGATATGATTGATGACATTTGTGAAATATTCATGGATGATTTCTCTGTTTTTGGAAAATCCTTTGAGAGTTGTTTGCATAATTTGGCACGTATTCTCCAGAGATGTGAGGAAAAAAATCTTTTACTTAATTGGGAGAAATGCCAATTTATGGTCACTCAGGGCATTGTATTGGGGCATATTGTTTCTTCTGAGGGTATAAAGGTTGACAAGGTAAAGATTAAATTAATATCTAAACTTCCTATTCCTAGGACAGTTAGGGATTTTCGTTCTTTTCTTGGTCATGCTGGCTTTTATAGGCGGTTTATTCAAGGGTTTAGTTCTATTGCAAAACCTTTGTGCACTCTTTTACAAAATGATATTGAATTTGTTTGGACTGATGAGTGCCAAAAATCTTTTGATACCCTTAAGAAATCGCTTACCACTGCACCTATTGTGCAACCTCCGCAGTGGGACCATCCCTTTGAGATTATGACAGATGCTAGTGACTATGCCTTAGGAGCTGTTTTGGGGCAGCGGGTGGATAATAGGCCATTTGTGATTTATTATGCATGTAGGACCTTAAATGATGCCCAGAAAAATTATACCACTACTGAAAAAGAATTACTTGCAGTGGTTTTTGCACTTGATAAATTTCGGACTTATATTCTTGGTTCTCCTGTTACTATTTTCACTGACCACTCTGCTCTTAAGTATTTATTTGCTAAGAAAGATGCAAAGCCACGCTTGATTCGCTGGATTCTATTACTTCAAGAGTTCAACATCAACATTAAGGACAAGAAAGGAGTTGAAAACGTGGTAGCTGATCACCTCTCTAGATTGTCATCATCTCCTTCTTCAAATGTCAGCCTTCCTCTTGATGATAGTTTCCCGAATGAGCAGCTGTTTGTGGTTGATAGAGCTCCCTGGTATGCTGACATAGTCAATTATCTGGTGACTGAGAGAATGCCTTCTGAATGGTCCACCCAAGATAAGCGTCGGTTTCTCTCTGAGGTACGACACTTTTATTTTGATGATCCATATCTTTTTAAATATTGTTCGGACCAATTGATTCGAAGATGCATTCCTGATGATGAGTTTTCTTCTATTTTGAGATTTTGTCATATGGGTGCATGTGGTGGTCAATTTTCAGCAATGAAAACAGTTTCAAAAATTTTGCAAAACGGTTTTTACTGGCCTTCCATGTTTAAAGATGCTTATAATTTTTGCAAGGCTTGTGAGCCTTGTCAAAAATTAGGATCCATTAGCAAAAGAGACATGATGCCTCTTTCCCCTATTCTGACTTTAGAAATTTTTGATTGTTGGGAATAGACTTCATGGGACCTTTTTCGGTTTCTTTTGGAAACACATATATTCTTTTAGCTGTGGATTATGTTTCAAAATGGGTGGAGGCCATTGCTTGCAAAACAAATGATCATCATGTTGTCCTGAAATTTTTGCAATCTTTGTTTGCTCGTTTTGGCATGCCAAAAGTTATTATAAGTGATGGGGGTTCTCATTTTTGCAACAAACAATTTTCTACACTTGTGAAGAAATATGGTATTACACACAGAGTTTCTACCCCTTATCACCCTCAAACAAATGGGCAAACTGAATTGGCAAACAGAGAGATAAAAATTATTTTAGAGAAAATCATCAAGCCTAATAGGAAAGATTGGTCGGTTGAACTTCTTGATGCTTTGTGGGCTTATAGGACAGCTTTTAAAACAAATCTAGGGATGTCTCCTTATCGATTAGTTTATGGTAAAGCTTGTCATTTACCTGTTGATATTCAGCATCGAGCTCTTTGGGCCATAAAACATGTTAACATGTCACTTGATGAAGCTTCAGGGTTGAGAAAATTGCAGATCAATGAATTGGATGAAACTCGTCGGAATGCTTATGACAACGCTCAGATTGCAAAGGAACGCATGAAAATTCTGCATGATCAGAAAATTCATCCAAAGCATTTCACACTTGGCCAGGAAGTTCTTCTTTACAACTCTCGCTTGCACATTTTTCCTGGAAAGTTGAAATCCCGATGGAGTGGGCCGTACATTGTAAAGACCGTTCATCCTCATGGTGCGGTAGACATTGTCAATCCGAAGAATGGTAATAGCTTCACTGTCAACGGACAACGTCTAAAGTCATTTCTGAAAGTCTTTGATCCACATGAAGAGATCTTGCTTGTGCAAGACCCCAGGGAAGTGTTTTGATTTGTTTATCTTTCTTTACAGTTTTCTTTACTTGCTTTGTTTTTATTTGTTCTTTTGCTTTGATTTTATATTTCATGTTGATTGTTTGTTTTGCTTGCTTAGTTCTGTGCACTTTCTTTTCTTTCGTTCAACTCATTGAGGACTATGTCTCTCACTAGTTGGGGGGTAGCATGTGTGCACAGTTTAAAAAAAAAAGAAAAAAGAAAAAAAAAAGAGATTTGTGAAATTTGAGCATCTTGGTGGAGTAGTTGAGCGGGATCATTTGTGAAGATTTATTTTCAAGCTTAAACATAGAGCATGATTTTTGATGCATCATATTTTGTTGATATGTGGCTTGAAACACCGGGATGTTATGCTTATTGAGATGAAACTTGATAAAATTTTTGTAGAACGAAAGGCAAATTTTGAAGGACATTTTGCACATGCTTACGCTTGTAGTGTTCCTTATTTACCATTCATTGATTTAACACTGGAGAAGTAAACTGCAGGACTACCGAGCCATGCCAAAAAGGAAAAAAAAAAAAAGAGAAAAAAAAAAAAGAAAACAAAGGAAAAAAAAAAGGTTTAAGGATTTGAAAAGATTAGAATGAAAAGAAAAAAAAAGAAAAAAAAAAGAAAAAAAAAAGAGAGAAAAAGAATAAAGGCAACTTAGTGAACTTTCCTAAGTAAAAAGGGTTATAAACAGTTACCCAAGACTTTGGGGGTTGAGTGTCCAACCTTTCAAAACATAGCTGGCGTGAAAACTGCTAGACCCTTGGGCTTTGAGGTAGTTAGAATCAGCAATGATTAATCTTAAGGTTGAAAAATTCTATGGCAAATCATGGCTAGTAATGAGGAACACACAACCGATCTAGCTCCACACACACATTTGAGTTCTGAGACATTTGCCTTAATTCTATGTGAAAGATTGTTAAGATAGTCTTGGTGGGTATAACCCTTGGGGGTTGAGTAGTAACGTGTCACTTTTGTGAGAATTCAGAATTGTGTTTGATTGTTTTTGTTTGAATTTCGATCTTTATGCAATATTCATCTCAATTAATTTTCACTATCTTACTCAAGGATTAGCAAAATGCTAGTTGGGGGGTGTGATTGAGTTGAATTATTGCATTTTTAATGCTTTTGGAACCAATATATATTAATTCTTTCATTACTTTATCATTGGTTTTATATAGAAAAATGAATAAATCAAAATTGTGATTTTAATTGATTAAAAGCATGAATTTCTGCTCTAATTTTATCAACTGTCAATTGATATGGGTTATGGTACATTTTGCTCGAGCGGCGGCTTCTGGCCGCTCGAGCGAAGCCAGGCAGATTCAAACGCTCGACTTCCGCTCGACAGTGGGCTCGAGCAAGATGCGGGAAAAGAGATCGCTCGAGCGGAGGCATTTGGCCGCTCGAGCGAATTCAGGCAGAGTCGAACGCTCGATATTCGCTCGACAGGCCGCTCGAGCGGGTTGCTGAAAAACAAAGATCGCTCGAGCGGAGACATTGGCCGCTCGAGCGAAATCAGGCAGAGTCGAACGCTCGACGCGCGCTCGACACCCCGCTCGAGCGAACATCGTATTTTGACAGATTTTAGGTTTTCCGCCGTGAGACCATGTAAAAGCAATTTTTCACTCTAGAGCCAGGACTCTTGGGCTGGAAAACTCGGTTTTTTAGTAGAGAAACACTTAGAATTCATTTTTTCCTTTAATTTTCGTTCAAATTCGAAGAGGAAGATTCATTCAATCGATCATTCACGCAGCTACACAATTTCCACTGGATCATTCTCTCACACTGCAGCAGATTGAAGAACTCCTTGAGGGGTCCAATTGCCACTGCAGCTCAGCCTCGTCCACCACTTCGAATCTTCATCTCCATTCAACTGGCTTGATCTTTTCAATTCCCTACTAGCTATTTCATTTCAGTTTTGAGTTTCTGAATTATTTTAGAGAATTTTGATTTAGACGTTTGAAAAATTTATTTGTTATTCATTCAATTCATGTTATTTATTTTTATCGTTTTGTTAAACTTTCATTTTAGTAGTGATTACAATTACGGTGGTTAATTTGAGAATTTGTGATTTGAACATAATGATGAACCCTAGAACATTGATTTTGGGGCTTTTCAATTTCAGTGCATGGTTTGTCAATTATTTCATAATTTAGTTTAATTCTTAATTTAGTTTTATCAATTTCTGAGTTTAATCTATTAGTCCTTTACATTCCGATCCGACAATCAAAATCCAAAAATATGAATCTAGTCCAAGACTAGTGTCCTCTCTCATCCATTGCACATACCATCATTTTATTTTCTCTTTGTGAAGTTTTTCACATTTTTCAACGAGTTTGATTTCTAAGTAACTTTCCCTGAGGAGACGATTTAGGAATTTATTCCTAATTATTACACGACATCCTCCTGTACTTGGGATAGCTTTAATGCTACTCATTTTTGAGCGAGTCAGCTATGTCGAGTGAGGGTTGAGTAAACTCTTTGTCTAGGTTACCGCTCGAGCTCCATATTGAGCGCAAGTCGAGCGAATTCTTTACATGAGTTCCACTCGAGCTCCATGTCGAGCACCTATCAAGTGAACTCTTTATATGAGTTATACTCGAGCTCTATATCGAGCGCCTATCGAGCGAACTTTCTATATGACTTACGCTTGAGTACATGTCAAGCGAACTCTCTGTATGAGTCCTGCTCGAGCTATGTTGAGTTCGCTTCGACCCATTTTTACTTTAATCCACTTCAACACTTATTACAACACAATTTTACAAAGGTTTTCACAATAATATGCCAACACACTTATTTTTACATTAACAGTAGATTATAAAGAAATTAAAGTACTTGCTAAGTTGAGGTTTCAAATACTATTGCGATGGAGTTCCAAAGAACTTTAAGAAGAAATTAGAATTAGTACACGGAGACATCAACACAAACGCATTGATCCAAATACATGCCAAGTGATACGTACCTTTTTTTTTTTTTCTTGGCCACTATTGCTTATGGTAAATCATGATTGTTGGTACGTGACTCGTCACTAATTGTACATTCCATTCAATAAGTAGCTTTCATTATTTTTCGGACGGTGCTACAGGCACCGCTGGTGGCTCCCGCTGGGAGTCACCGTTAGGCAAACACATTTTTTTGCCTTTTTGATTTTTTTTTTAAAATTATTTTTTAATACTTTTAAACATTTTAAAAAAATATAAAAAAATTATAATAATATTATAAAAAAATTACTTAATCATTAAGAAAAAGAAAAAATTAAAAAAAAAAAAAAAAAAGGCCAGCGGTGGCCCCCAGCGGGAGCCACCAGCGGTGGCCCTAGCTATCATTTTCCTTATTTTTCTGGTTAGGAAAATGCTAGTCTGCTGCTTCTCAGTGATCACTCAGTTTGCCCTCTTTTCGAGGCAACCTGCCATGTAGCTACTTATTTTTTTAAAAAGGAAACAAATGAAGTTATCATCTCTGTCCGTGTCTATTCTCAAATTGAGAGTGAGAGGGAGAGAAACTTTGCCACACAACTAATGTCATTCGCAGAGGAAAAGAGAGCAATAAAAAGATTTTGTGGTGTGGTGTTCATTGGGTATGCCCTGTTTCTTAAACACTACCAACCAGTGCTCCCTATCTTGCAAAAGTTCCTCCTTTTTTGTTAGATCTCAACTCTCAAATCCCAAGAATCAAGCCCTAAGAGACAATAAAGGACTGTAGTATAATCCCGTGCCCAAGCTTATTGATCTGCTTGTCCTAATAAAAATCCTCTCCCTATGTAGACCATAAAAGACATATAGTATAATCCCTGAAAGCATTCCCATTTGAGAGAAAGAGTATGGTAGCATTAATAGAACCTTGGGCCACCTGTTAAACCAAAACCAAAAACCAATATCAGTAAAATCTTTCTAAGATAAAATTGATTGAAAAAATATTTTTATGAATCTAACGTATGACTTTATTTTTTATTTTTATTTTTTTGTTTTGTTTCTATACTTGGTTGGATGCAGTATGGCTCAACCATGCATCGTAGACAAATCCACCATGCCAGAGAAAGCTTTTAAGGCCAAAACCCCACCTGTTTGCCTTCTTGTTTTTGGCCAAAATGAGGGCAGCACATCCAGCACTTTATTAATAAAGGCATCGCTTATGACAGAGGAAAACCTTTTACACTAACAAAGTCAAAGCAACCCAAACAAAACAAAAACCCATCTAACAAGCTTACAACTATCCATTACAATCTAACATGTGGTAGGCCAGCCTTATCCAAACGAAGCATACCTTTCAACTTACATGGCAAAGAAACAAAATCAACAAAAGTACCATTGTGACCTTCCTCTCCCCATCGAGCAAGGAAATTTGCTACATTATTCCCTTCACGAAATTGATGTTCAAAAGTGAAATGCACATTCGTTAAAAAACTAAAAGATCATCCCAAAAATTCCATAAGTACCAAGCTGTGCACTTGCGACTAAGCAACCAAGAAAACACCAAACTGGAGTCACTCTTAATAATAATTTGATTGAAACCCAACTCTTTGCACAATGAGAAACCAACCATTAATGCCTTTAATTCTGCCTAATTGTTCGTACCATGCCCAAAAAAGAAGAGAAAGCTCCTTTGAAAGTATCTCTATGATCACGAATGATGCCTCCTCCACCACAACTCCCCAGGTTGCCACGACAACACCATCTACATTTAGCTTAATCCATCCTTCAGTAGGTTTTTACCAGTAGACAAGTCTTGGTCTAGGCCGAGCACAATCAACACAAGGGACTTAAAAAGCCTGAAGAATATCCTCATCTCTAACAGAAAGAGGCCAATGTATAACTATAAGAGATGAAAGCTTCCATATCCTCACTTTTACTACCAACCATACACCCGACGTTGGCTCCAAGGAATTTTCCATCCGTGCCTTATATCGGCGCACCCAAAGGCGCCATGTGATAATGGATGGAATGATGCCAAGTAAAATACTCATGTGGCTTGATTTCTTTGCTAAATTAAACCACTACATCACTATCGCACACCACAAAATACTAGTAAATCCAAGTGCAATGGCAGCCGTCTTCCAAACTTCAACAGTGAGAATATTATTACACAACTCATGGTTTAAATTTTTTGCATGGCCTTGAGAGCAATGGTCATATCAAGATGCCAGCGAGATATCGAGAGATTGCACCCAAGAATCAAACAACTGTCCATTAAATTTGGCTTTCTACATATACACATATATCTTCTTAGGGAGGAGATGGTGCCAAATCCAATCAATACCCAATTGTTCAGTACCTTTGACACGAATGATTTCCCAAGTCGAGTTGGATGTAAAAATTCCATTCCCTGGCAATTTCTAGATGGCAATATCTTTGCCATTTTTTCCAACCACTATTTCATGCATGATCTCGTTTGTCTTATCAATACCAACCAGTTCAACAAGATAATTTTCAATAGGCACAACAACCCTATTGACATATAAAGGCCCACTCACCAATCAGCAATCAAACCAAAAAGAAGAGCTATGTACCCTCTTTCACCTTCACTATGATGGTCTCGACCACATCAGGAAAAACCTTCATAATCGATTTCTAGAACTGGGATGTAGTTCGTCTAGGCTCAGCAACTAAAATGTGGCCTTGTTTCACATATTTAGCTCGAAAGAATTTGGTCCAGAGGTTGTCAACTGTTAGCAATCTCCATGTAAATTTCATGTTGAGGGACCCTTATACCTCCTAAAAATTTCTCAGGCCAATAAGCCATTCATTGTAAGATTTGCACATTTTATCCTAAGCACACCATTTCATCATTAGTTTCTCAAAAAATGTAGAAAGCAAAGAGTTGAGTTTTTTGAAAACCTTTAGAGGCACATTTAAAACAGCCAATAGATCATGTGTTGCCATACATGACAGAACATGTTTAAATTGCATGAATCTACCATCTTGAGACAATAACTTCAATTTCCATCCAGTCACTTTTTTTTAGATCTTCTCAATAAGAAGTTCTAATCCCCTTAATCTAAGACAATCAGAAACCAGTGGGACTTCCAAATAGGTGACAAGGAACCTACCTTCAAAATGTTCCCTACCTTCAACATTTCTTACGGGCAAAGGTAGGAATTGATGTCATCACATTTAAACAAGTCATTCTGGAGTTTTTTTTAAATAAATAATTACGTGGCATGCCTCCAAGCTTGCCACGTCAAGTGGGCAAAATGGTCGGTCACAATAAAGCGGCCAGATAGTACCATCATTTATGATTAAGTGGTCATAAGTGAATCTAATTAAGCACATCTTTTAATCGTACGTAGATATTAATTAATGAATAGTAATGGTTAATTAATGAAATGTCTCTGCCGCACTAGCTAGGCTATAGCTCTACTAAAAATTTGTTTGAAATTACGGCAAGAGTTTCAAAATGTGTTTAAATAATTTTAAATTTTTTATAATAAAAAAATTCAGAAAAATTTAAATTATTTGAGTGTTAAATATTAAAATATTTTTAATATAAAATAAGTTAAAAAGTATGTTTGAAAAAAAGTATTATTTTGATGATTTTCCTCAAACGTATTTTTTTGGATAATACGGAACATAATTTGAATTCTAAAAAGACTACTAATAGACAAAAATATACATATAACTTTAAAATAATTACAACTTTCAAACTTTCAAAGATACAAATATAATTTTTAAAAATTCAAATAATCGTCATTTCTATTTTAGAAAATATTTTTTTAATTTATTTCCAAATAAATGTAACATGTTTGAAATTATTTTAAACATATGATTACCAAATAGTAAATAACTTTGGATGTTGAGCTGAGTGAGGATGAAAGTTGAAAGTTAAATAAAATATTGTTAGAATATTATTTTTTAATATTATTATTTTAGGATTTGAAAAAGTTGAATTGTTTATTATATTTTGTGTTAAAATTTGAAAAAATATTAATGATTAGATGAGATAAGTTGAGATAAATTGTAAGATATTGAGGAACAAACAGGCCCTTAAATGATTTATACTCATCATTTGGATCCAAAGCTAAGTTAAGGGTTACAAGTTTTGTCGTTCTTTCACCAAACCTATTGTCAAGCTCTTGTATTTGAAAATGGAAAGATGTTAGAAATACTACTGGCTATGGTTAGATTTTGTTTTTTCATTTTATTTATAATAAAAATATGTATTTTATTTTATATGATATGTGTTTTATTTATTTCATTTTTATATCAGATTAAATTTTATGGAATGATCAATACATAATTAATTAATATTATTTTATTAAATCAAAAAAAGTAATATATATATATTTTTTTTTAAATTTCTTGGGGGGTGGGCCATGGCCGTGGCCCAACGACAACGTGGCTCTGCCACTGACACGTAATATTAATGACTAACATATACTAACGATTTTTTTGGGCCCAGGGAGGGGGGGCTGTTTTGTTGGGCTTGGAGTTTCTCAATGAAGGGAAGAAAAATATTACATCAAGTTGAAGCCGAAAATGGGATGGATACTCGGCTTCGGCAAAATTTGACATAACTCACCAATTTGAGATTAACATAATACGTAATTCATGATCATAGTCTAAAACTTAAAAGAGTTTGATCCGTTTAATCAAATATGTTAGATTAGGTTTTAATATACCAACCAAACCTAACATATAAAGAGTTAACAATTTTTATCACGACTCACAAATTTGATATAAACTCGCAATGAAATTAACAACCTAGAGATCATGTTGAGTCTTATCTATTTAATTAAATAAATTGACTTAAATAAATTAATTCAAATGCAATACGATCGAGTCGCCAGCCCTAATAAGCTAATGATAGAGCTTAGCAAGTTTATGAAGAAAAATAATAAGAAAAAGAAGAACCATTTGGATGTAGGGGGACAAAGCATGAATCAAGGCCTTCGACTCTAAAGAATGATATCCATTTTTCTCCCATCTAAAAAAAGCAGTGAGCGAGAGAGAGGGCCCATTTCCCAAATGAATTCGCTATTCCAACTTAATTACCGTGTCCACAATTTGGGTTAATTAAACTGGTATATATATATTTTTTAATGAAAAATGAAATCTTTACACTTTTTTATTATTGCTTTACTATCAAATTTTTTTTTTTCTTTTACTCTTTAAATCTGGATTAAAATCTTAGAATATGAACTTTTTGCATTATCTAAAAGAAAATAAATTCAATCAACTAATATAAGTTAATTTTTATAAAATTTAATTTATTTTTAATTAAATTACATGATTAAGTTAATTAATTTAATTAATTAATTTTTAAATTATACAAGAATGTCATATTCTAGAATTTTTAAACCAAATTCAAATAGTTAAAAAAAAAAGTAAAACAATAATAAAAAAATGTAAGGATATCATTATTATTATTATTTTTTTTTTAAATTACGGCCCGGTTGATTGGGCCAGATCCCCATCCAAGATGTATGAAGAGCAGATTCAATTATCCCGATCGGAAACAGAGTTTTTAGACATAAGAACAATTAGCTATAAAAAGACTCGGATCACTCCCTCTTTATTTACCTTACTCAAGTACAAAATCTTATTAAGGTGAAATTCAGTTGATAAATTAATAAATTTATTAAAAAATTAAAGAGACAACTGTATATAATTATCACACAATCCTCCTACGTGGCACTGCAATATAATAAAAAAGCTAATAATCTTTTGGTCTTTATTGAAATTATGTTATTGTTATATGACCTGTCATATAAGCAAGTTTTTTTCGGCATAATTGTGTGTAAAAACTCCCCCTCTATCGTTACATTTAAAAGACTTGGGTTCCGATGAATTCTCCCGACAACTTCTTCTTCTATTTTTTTTTAATTAATTAATTTATTTATTTATTTAAGAATGCTTTTTTAGTGATATTGTGATTTTTTTTTTTTTAATGTTTAAGGGTATAAAAAATTGAATTGACAAAAAGGGCATTTGGCCTTATCTAAACCCTCGTAATTGAGCCAAGCTGAGCTAATTTTTGGCTTGTAACACTCTACTCAACTCAAAAGACTTGAACTCAAACTTTTTATTTAATATTTGTTCAAGCTTGACTCGGTAAACTAAACTCTTAATTCGAGTTTGAGTTGATAATTTATTAATTTGAATAATATTTAATAATTAATAAATTAGATAAATAAAAAATTTAATATTAAATTTGTACAACTAACAAGTAGAATTTTTATTGAATTATAAGATTTTAAAAATTTAGAAATAAATATTATGTAGCTATTTCATATTTATCCATAATAACAATATATTATATGCATATATAAATTATTAATATATACACATAATATGATAACATATATCTATTTTATATATAATTTTCACATACTAGTATGTGAAATTATTAAATCTTATCGACTAATTATTGTACAGATTATAAAATATAGCTATAAAGCATATTCAATATATATGCACAAATAATAAGGTTACGTATTATATATTTAATTATAAAAGTAGTATGCTTATATTATTAGTTAATATGTATATATATAATAGGTTATATATTTATCAATATATGAATGTGTTTTAATCAAGTCGAGCTAATGAGTCAATTCAAGAATAAACGAGTGGGCCTTAATGACTCTTAGTTGAGAGCCGAGTTTAGTCGTATATGTATCATTTACTAATCGAATGGATATCTAATTTCACGATATAGTTTTTTTTTTTACAAGTTAAATTCGATTCGAGTTTAATTAGATGAATATTGAGTGGACCATGAAATAAACTAATTCATTTATAGCTCTAATCCTAAGACTCGGTGGGTATAGCACGATTCTTATTCGAAATCAATTAGGCAACTTACTAGTAGCGTAATTTTTGGGCCAGATATTGAATTTCTCTAGGAGCCTTAAAAAGAAGTTGCAGGCTTTCAAAAGCATCACTTATAAAAGCCCAAGATCTAATGGTACAAAAGTGGGCCTACAAATGCCGCGCGCTGCTACTTTGGGAAGGAACATGACAAAACGAGATGTCGGACGATTGTCCGGCTTCGGCTAGAGAATTTTACCCACATTAGTCCCCATGTCATTTCGTCCCGACACGTATTCGTCCGATAAAAACTGGTTGTCTTTTAAATTTTGACCTCATTTTATGTTGAAGCCTCAAATTTCAAATAGAAATAGAAATAGCATTCGTTAATCTATGTCCACAAAGCGAAAGGAAATTCATGGCTGTAGTAGGGGTACTCGAGAAGTGCATAGAAAATAAAGGCCTAGAAAAATCAATCCTGGGCAAACATTCAAATCTAACTCTATTTTTCCAAATTACAGCCCAATTAATGTCAAATCAATCTTTCACGTCTATCATTAATGTTATTCTTAGCATAAAATCTCATTTTGGATCCGAATTTTCATCTCATTTAAATTAGACGGTGACAATGGGCCCATAGGCAGTCCCCATTCCGCAGATAAAGGGAGAATATGCTCTCCCTATTCCAAGATACTTTAGTGCAGTCTGCAGACAGTCGAGGATAATCACATGATTCTCATACAGATAAAGCCAAACGAGTACAGTCATAAAGGAGGATTTAAGCAGCTTTTGCCATCCGACAAGAGGGGGGAAAACATTGACATCAACGAATAAATATAAGGAGGGAAGGACGACAAGAGTTGAAGTTCAATTAACAAAGCAGTATTTGTTCTCCATCTAAAAGATGATGCCTAAATTCATCTTCTTACCTGATCTGATCGTGGGATTTGATATTATTTTACTTTTTAACTCCTATTTTCTGAAATGATTCTCTCTTTAATTTTTAGTTTATTTTTTATTATTATTTTTTTCCTTCTTGTTGGTTGTTTGCTGTAAATTTTAGCAAAAGCCTCCTGCGAAATTATAGACGAAATATTGACCCTTTTTTTCTTAAAATGCAACTCTATATATAGATTATGGTGACTGAAAATTGAGCATTTAAGATTTTGGTTAAGGTGTTGCTTCTAGGCTTAATTTATATATATCATTGTTACCATCATTCTCACGTGTCGGTGAAAGTTGAATAATTGGAACTACCGTGCTATCGCCTGAACAAGCACTCTTAATGTGGTCACATTTCGGTATTATCTATATAGATTGCATATCTGGCTAGCAAATTGCTATCCATAATAGGCAACGAGATAAGCTTTGAAGCCCTCTCTATGGACCATGGTGTATGTACATTTCAATAAGGGCTATATGAAAGGCGGGACAAAATGGAAGTGGAGAAATAAAAGGGTCCAAAAATTATAGGAATAAATTAAGGAAAAGTCTTCTTGCAAGTATATTTTGTGCACCAATTCGCATACCGATATTGATTTGTACAGTATATGTTTAACGAAACGATATGAATTGAAAGCGAAAATAATTTTCATGAAATAGAAAATTTTCTTCTTCTTTCAAAAATTTTTTTATAATTTTTTTACATAAAAAAAATGATCAATGTGTAAATTAGTGCACAAATTCTACTTGAACCTAGCAAAGCTCATAAATTAATATTAGACATGTCAAAAGTAGGAATAGTTACCCAATCTGACCTTATCTGAATTTGAGTCTTATGACTCAACTAAAAAAGAGTATATTTTTGTTCTGAAATTGAATTTTAAAAAAAATTAAATTTTGAGCTGAATTAGATATTTCGACCAAACTCGATTATTACATTTTGACCCCAAACATACGTGTTTAGATAGACAATTGGAAAGTTTTATGTTTACGTGAAACAGGGACCATGCACTATACCAACTACAAAGACCACCATATATAGCGTTGCCCTAATGTCTCCTATATAATTTGGTAAATTGGACTTCAAGAGCTCAAGTCTTAATGGCTATGCTCGCGGAGCATGAAATTTATGTCCATTATTTAGACAAATTTGATGTTTATTTAGTAAATTTTTCATTGAATATGTCATATTATTTAAGTGTAATTGACGATGTTGATCATTGTAACAAAGAAATAGATAGATTTTGATCGTTCAATTTCTAATAAAACATATCCCTTGGAAAATTCATCCAATGTTAGTCGAGCTCTATTCAAACCTAATGACTTCTTATTATTATTGATTAAATTTATAAAACATTTTAGTCTCCACCTACCCTAGCTCTCTCTCTCTCTCTCTCTCTCTCTCTCTCTCTCTCTCTCTCTCTCTCAAGTTGGGTTCCACTAATCAAAGATTTGTTTAGATTTCAACATGTTCCTTCTTTACAAATTAGGGTGACCAAGTTCAATTAACTATTTCGTAAAGAAACCCAATTATCAAAGTTAAAATGATTGGTCAAGTACTAAATAATTATTAATTAAGTTCCATCAATCTCCACCAAACAATACCTTCCAACGGATTTGTTTCTGCTAGGACTTTGACCTTGAACTTTATTCACGTGACAATTTTGGAGGATGAGATCATTTTTGTTTTTGTTAAGAAAAGTGTTTTATCATTCTATAAAACAAATCCCGAATTTGTTCTCTGTCCACAGTTTCGATGCTCTATAAAAGCAAGTGCATGCTACAAAATTATCATCTACTACCATATTCAATGTTGGCTGTAAAAATTAATAAAGAAATAGTAATTACAAGATCACTGACTCTTCTAGATTGAAACCACCGAAAGTTTATTTACTTATTCGATCCTCTCACCCTCAAGCGGCCTGTTCTAAGTTTTAGAATGTGTTTGAAATTAAGATTTTCTTTGAAAGTTTATTTTAAAGAATGTTTTATCAAGTTTTACATATCAAAATGGTGAGACGCATTTACAGATCAAGTTTTAAAGAATGTCCTCCCAAATACAATAGCTGAATCTTACCTTCTCTGTTCTGTTTGTGTTAATTTCGAGGTCTTCCGTTGAGCTGGGAAAGTCCTGAGAGTTTTGAACATCGGTATTTTTCATAATGGACAATTTGTCATCTTCAATGATAATCCATTGATGATATCTCACCATAATCCACTAATATTTTACATTTTAAATAAAATTTTTGTGCAACCACGTAAAAATGAGATTCGCTTAAAATGCATTACACCAGTCGATATATATAATCGATTACAAAATTGATGATTACAAGGGACAACGACCGGAGAGAGTGGGATTTTTTTTTTTTGGCATTTCTTCATTTGTTATCAAGAAATGAAAAATGAGATGAATTGCTATGTACGTGTGTGTATATATAGATCCGAAACCTTAAATATAATAATGATAATTAATATATTTGATCAATGTGTACGTAGTGACACTTCCAAAAGGACATGCGGAGCATTTAATTGAACCAAAACCCAACATCTTCAGCCCCCAAATATGAATATCTTACCAGACATATACATATATCAAGGTTAGGAGTCGAGTCCGTTTATACCTACCGACATGTAGTTTTCTGTAATTAATTATTTAGACTAAATTATTGTACGTGCAGTTTCGAGGAAACTACCGATCGATTGAATATTCAAAGTGCAAAACTATTTGTATATCTTTGAAAAAGAGAAGGAAGAGGAGAACTTGAAAACATGAATAATAATATCACAATAGTTTTAATAACTCGAGACGCCACGTGAAGATAAATCTATAGACCAATTACTTTCGACCTTTAGTCGTATATTGCAGTTGTACTATTCCAACAAATATCATAATACCATCTTATTTCAGGAAGAATGTTCTTTTGGTTTGAAAGTGGACCTGATCGGATAATATTCAAGCCGATTGATCATGTAATGTCATCTATGCCAACTTTTTTTTTTTTTAAAGCTTTAATAGCCAGCCAATTCAGCTATATACTATTATCGATTCGAGGAAATGAAAAAATATAAATCAGAAAATGGTTTCAACAAACTGGTTTGGTCTCATATTCCTCGATTCAATGCTAAGACAAGAACGAACGAGCGACAGGGCGATTGGGCGATTGGGCGATCGGGCGATTGGGCGATTGGGGGCAATCGGGCGACTGGGCGTTTGGGCGAAAACAGAGAGGGCAAAAACAGAGAGAGTCAAAGGGAAGTTAAACCCGGTTAGGGTTGGTTTGAGGGGTGCGGCAGCTGCCGATGGCCATGATAGGTGGTCATGCGGGAGCTTCTGGGAGTGGGGGAGGAATCCCTGAACCGATCAGGGAGCTTGCTGTTGCGACGGGAGGAGCTGGGGAGGACGGGGACAGAGCCGAGACGAGCCACGCAGGGGGTGGAAGATCCTTTGCTCAGGCCCTCCAAAGACCGATTCCGACGGCAAAATTTAGGATACCGTTGAGGAAGCCAGAACTGATTTCTGGAGAGCTGGGCTTCGTTTTCTCGGAGGTGGAAATCTCAAGGGTTGCTGAAGAGCTGAAATATGCTCTGGTTCTAAAATTTTTCTCTAAGAGACCTTCTATCGACGTACTGAGCCTGCAAATCATCAAATCTTGGGGTTTTTCTGAAGTGCCGATGATAAGTTTCATGGATGAACTCCACGTGCTCCTCCACCTGGCCAATGAAAAAGACTACCTTCATGCTTGGGCGAGGGAGGGAAGATATGTGGCGGGATGCTCTTTCAGATTGTTCAACTGGACAGCGGATTTCAACGTGAAAAAGGAACCGTCCATAGCTCCCCAGTGGATCTACCTTCCAGGTTTGCCTCTACACCTTTACAGAATGGATATTTTACAGATTTTTGCTTCTCGCTTTGGTAGATTTTTAGGAACGGATAATGCCACATTATATAGGACGAGGGCAACAGGGGCTAGAATGTGTGTTGAAGTAGACTTACTAGAAGAACCAGTGGCTGGTTTCCCGCTGGTTACAGGCAAAACACAGATTTGGCAACGGGTAGTTTATGAGAAAAAAGGTTTCTATTGTAAAAAGTGTTTTAGACAGGGGCACACGGAAATGGTTTGTAGAACAGGAGAGACAGTGAACAGAATGAGTAGAAGGGAAGGAAAGAAAGTCTTGGAAAAGGGGGGAGAGGAGAGAGTATGGAAGGAAGTGGGACAGAAACAAAAGAACCTTACCTTGGGGGGAGAAGAAAGTGTGGATCCTTTGCCAGAAGAGAAACAAGACTCTCAACTAGGAGAGGAAAGAGGAAAACAAGATTCTAATATTAGAATGATTGTGGAAGATGGAGAGGAACAAGAGGCAGGAGTCTCGCAAGAAGTTGAAGAGGGGCTTGATAGTGGTGGTGTGCAGGAAACTGTCAACTCCATAAGAATAGAGGAGGTGGTGGGAGAGGATAAATCTCTTGAAGAATACATGAAACTAGTTGAACAAGTGGAAGAAGGGGAAATGCGAAAGGTGGGATGCAGCTCTACCCTAGACACGGAAACGGTTGTCGTGGAAGATTTCGAAAGCGATAAAGAAGAGGATGCTGTGATTTGCAGGAATAGCTTTGCAATACTATCAGAAGAAGAAACAGAAATAGTTAGGGAAACACAAAAAGATTACCGATCAGATCCGGGGACAAGACCAACAAGTGAGAAAGGACCACAAAATTCAGATGACACTCTGGTGAGGAAATCTAGAAGGGCCAAAGCCCAACCAAAAAAACTGAATTTATGATTGAAAAAATGCTAGTGTGGAACATTAGGGGGTTGGGCACATCGAAAAGAAGACTAAGGAGTTTATTGAGGAAATATGAGGTTTCGGTATTGGTTGTATCAGAGCCTTTCCAGGAGGACTCAAAGTTACAGAAGTGGGCGGCAAGTTTACAGTTCTCCAACTATTGCTCTAACTTAAAAGAAGGAGGAAAGATATGGGTTGTTTGGAAGGATGAAATAAACATGGATTTTTTAGAAATCAACAAGCAGTCGATGACGGCAATAGTTGTGGACCCGGGGGGTAAGTTGCGGATTACCTTTGTATACGCAAAGTGCTCCCAAGCTGAGCGTAGAGATCTTTGGGACAATCTGAAAGTCATGTCGAATACCAGTGATGCCTGGATGGTGTTGGGGGATTTTAACATAATTCGTTATGACATGGAAAGAGTGGGGGGCAGACCTAGACCCGCTTCGGCAATGGAGGAATTTAACGAGTGCATTAATAGCTGCGGTCTAATGGATCTACCATTAGATGGGAAGCAACTATCTTGGTGTAATGGGCAGCAAGGCTTAGCAAGAAGCTGGGCAAAGCTTGACAGGGTTCTAATAAACACTCAGTTTGGGCATGAGCATGGGCAAACCACGGCAAGGTTGCTTAGTAGAAAAACCTCGGACCATTCTCCTATTTTTTTAAGCTTTACTAAGGTAGACGAAAGGTATGGACCAGCGCCGTTTCGATTTCAGAATATGTGGACATCACATGACAGTTTCTTAGAAATGGTACGGATTTCATGGAACGAGCCGATAAGGTGGGAGCCAGGTTTGCTGAATCTGGCCGGGAAACTAAAAAGGCTTAAACAGAAAATGAGGCAGTGGAATAGAGAGACTTTTGGCCGAGTTGATGCAATAATCAAAGAACTGGAGGAGAGGGAAGAAATCTACGAGGAGATCCTCCAAGAAAACTACTCGGAGGATATTGAGCAAGACCTCCTTATCACCAAGGCAGAACTGGATATTTGGTACAAAAGAGAGGACATGAGACTAGCCCAACAAGCAAAAAAAATCTGGTTAGAGAAGGGCGATAAGAACACTAAATTTTTTCATGCTACATTGGCTCAACGTAGAAGGAATGCATGTATTAAAAGCATGAACCTACCAGACGGAACAGTTTTGGGATCGATGGAACTAGTACATGAGGGGGCGGTCAAGTATTTTGAGGATTTCCTTACGATAGAAGAGGATGTTGCAACACCATGCTTGGAGGAACTGATCCAACCTGCTGTGTCGGAAAACATAGTACAAAGCCTGAGAACAGAACCAACTGAGAAGGAGATTTATCAGGCTTTTGCATCCATAAAGGCAGATAGCAGCCCGGGACCCGATGGCTTTGGATCCGCTTTCTACGTATCAAGCTGGAGCATTATCAAGGAAGATGTTATGGCTGCTGTAAGAGAGTTTTACTCGGGTCAAACTCTCCCAAGATATTACTCTTCTTCCTTTCTAGTGCTTATTCCAAAAATTAAAAATCCTCAGAGTTACGATAGCTTCCGCCCCATAAGCTTATGTAACGTGATTTATAAAGTTTTTTCGAAAACTTTAGTGGATAAACTATCCTTGATACTTGATGATGCTATTGCGCCAGAACAAGGGGCTTTTGTGAAAGGAAGAAATATCTTGGAAAACATCACCCTCACCCAAGAGATGGTAAAGCTGCTACACCGTAAGAATAGAGGAGGAAACATTTTGATGAAGATAGACATGAGCAAGGCGTATGACAGGGTAAACTGGAAATTTCTGGACCACACTCTTAGAGCTTTTGGTTTGCCGGACTTCTTTTGTAGGTTGATAAAAAATTGTGTAACATCGACGTGGTTCTCTATCATGATGCACGGCACCTATAAAGGGTTTTTCAAGGCAAAAAGGGGGCTGCGACAAGGGGACCCTATTTCTCCTATTTTGTTTATCATCATGGAAGAGGTCTTCTCAAGATTGCTCAAGAGGAAGGCTTTGGAGAAGAGGATCTTAACTTTTTCTCAGCCTAGCGGAACCCCTCCTATCTCACACTTATTATTTGCTGATGACATAATGGTTTTTGCCAATGCTAGTAGGGGATCTATCCGGTGCCTAATGGAGGTGGTAAAGACTTATGAACTGTGGTCTGGTCAGAAGGTTAATCTTGAAAAATCAGCAGTATACTTCTCTAAGCAACTGAAAAGAAGAAGGAGGGGAGAGATCTTGATGGAAACGGGTGTTAAGGAGGGACATTTTCCTTTCCAGTATTTGGGGGTCCCAATAGTGGAGGGTAAACTGAAGGCTAGAAACTTTGACACATTGATTTTGAACATTGAGAGGAAACTTTCAGGTTGGAAAAGCAGATTATTATCACAAGGGGGAAGAATGATTCTTATGAGACATGTACTATCTAGCATGCCTGTCTATTTACTCTCAGCAATACATATGCCAAAACTAGTGACCCGAAAGGTGCATAGTCTCTTTGCAAATTTTTTCTGGGGTGAACAAGGGGGTAAGAGCAAAAGAAAGTGGAGGTCGTGGAGGAAGCTTTGCGCCCCAGAGGAAGAGGGTGGTATAGGTATGCGAGACGTTGCTGAGGCCCAAAAATCTCTCTTCATGAAATTCGGATGGAATATTCTAACTCAAAAATCACTTTGGGCAAATTTTTTCAGAGCCAAATATTTGAAAAATGGACACATAGAAAGGAGACCAGAAAGCAAGCTGGTATCTAATTTCTGGAAAAAAGTTAAGGAAGGAATTAAAGAAGTTCTGGCTAAATCAAGTTGGAAAGTACGGGAAGGAAACATCTCTCTTTGGTTTGATAATTTCCTCCCAGGGGGTCCTATCTCGGAAATGATATCACAAGTGGAAGAGCCAAACACAAGACTAAAGGACCTGCTAGACAAAAACAGATGGGAAGACGAGAGAATACAAAGACTGATGGATAGACAGACGGCAAATGAAGTAATACAGCTTGTAGGAAAATTAAAAGATGAAAAGGACGTGCTAGTGTGGTTACCAGAGAAGAGTGGAACCTTCTCCACAAAATCAGCTTGGAACGAAGTGAGATTAAAGCACCCGAAATTCGAATGGGCAAAATGGGTCTGGCATAAATTTCTCCCCAAAAAGATAGCTATATGTGTGTGGAGGGCAGCTTTTAACTGCCTAAGTGTTGATGAACAAACACGCAATATTGGAATTCCTATTGCGTCGGCATGTAACTGCTGCAAAGAAAGGCAAAATGAAGACTTGGAACACCTGCTAAGCAAAGGGGAACTAGCAGTAAGTATCTGGAAAAGGGCATCAGCTGAGATGGGAGTCCCTTTCCGGACACAACAGAACTGGAAAGAGAGAGTTCAGATCTGGTTTAACAGGGCCTCACGCAAAACTCAGCTTGGTTTCCTGCTGGGATTAACGCCATGTGTAATAATCTGGAAAATATGGAGCTGGCGCTGTGCAGCAAGAATGGAGGGGTTTTATAAAAACATCATGGAGGTATGGGGAGATATTAAATTCTGGTTAGGGTCCATAGCCAATACAATCATCAAAGCCCGGAAATTAACCAGCTGGGATAATAAAATGATCAGAAACTTAGGTATTCATACAGTGATAGTGAAGAAGAAACAGGTGAAGATTATCAAGTGGAGGAGGCCGAATGCTGGTAGACTAAAGCTAAACGTGGATGGTAGCAGCCTCGGCAACCCAGGACTAGCTGGTGGGGGTGGTATTCTGAGGGATAGTGGGGGAAAAATAGTTTATGGTTTTTCAAAACATTTTGGAAATGCCTCAAGCGTGGAAGCTGAACTAAGAGCTTTACTGGAAGGGGTAAAACTATGTCAAAATCTGGGATACACAGCTATAGACATTGAGTGTGACTCTATAATTCTTGTGAACTGGACACGGAAGCAAAAATGCACAGCTTGGTACCTTTGGGATTACTGGGAAGAACTGCAGGCTGTTTTACAGCACTTTGACTTCACAATATCACACTCCTATAGAGAAGGCAACCAAGTGGCAGATTCTTTGGCTAGAAGGGGTGCCTTGGGTGAGTCATCTTTATTCTCAGAATGGAAGCAACTCCCAAGGATAACGAGAGGGCTGGCGAGACTTGAATCTATGGGGACTGCTTGTTTTAGATGCACATGATAGTGTATATTTTGTGTTAGCTTTTGTAAAGTCTTTCTCTTCTGTAAAGGCTGCTTTTGTGTAAAGGTTTTCCTCCGCTTAAAGTGAGGGTATATATATAGTTGGTGGAGGTTCCGTCCTCCTTTTAATCAAAAAAAAAAAAAAAAAAAAAAAATGCTAAGACAAGAACGATTCGGGATACCAGTGGTGAAATACCTTAGAGTGGCATTTTGTACTAATTTGGATCCGAGTGATTTCAAAATTGAACTCCCATCCTAGGCTATTGATTGAACGAGTGTGAAATTCTCATCAAAATGGGTGCAAAAAGCATTTCTGACATTGGGATGCGGTAACGCTTGTTGTCCACGTGTCCAGTAAAAATAGAATATGGTATGTTTGGTGATTAAAGATCTTTTATAACTTTTTAAAATGTATTGTTTATTAGTTTTAGAGGTGAGAGAAAAAAATCTTGATAATAAATTTTAAATAGGAGTTTATGAAAGTATATAAGTAAGTTGAAAAGTTGTTTGAATAGATTTATATTATTTTATTGTAAAAGTTGTGATGTCTATTTTGAGGTTGGATGAAAAATTAAAATATAATTTATTTTTCAAGAATTGGAGGTGTTTGATTTAATAAAAAGATTAAAAATAAATTGTATGCCTGATCACTAGGAATTATAGAACTAGACCTAAAAACCTTCTAATAGGGCGCCGCGTGCACAATGAATGGAGTTGGATTTTTGAACGGATTTTCTCCTCAAACTTTCTGAAAGAAAGAAATAATGAAATCGACAAATAAAGTAGAGACAACAGAGTCCAGAGCATAGAGATCATAGAAAGAAGGACGTGGTACGCCCGCCGCCGGAGCTTCCGCTAGGAGTTTAAAATATATATATATATATATATTTTATATATCATTTTTTAAATATTTTAAAAATAAAAAATTATAATATTATTGAAGAGTATTTTTTTAATCACTAATAAATAAAAAAACTTCAAAAAAAAAACAAGAGGGAGCGGTAAACTCCAGCCCGCTCCAGCGGCATCCCAGCATTTTCCAAGAAAGAAAGAGTACTAGGGAGCATGCGAGAGCGACGGAAGAACTCTCTCTGAATATAGTCAGTTCTTGTATGGCCCGCCACTTCCGAGTTGCTCTTGTCTTCTTCCATTCCGGCCAATCTTCCTCGTAACAATTTCTTTTTCTTTTTTCTTTTTTAATCTTTGTTTTCTAATACTTTCAACAGCAACCCATCACCGCATGATACATCCTAATCCACCACTTTCAAAGCAAGTTAAAGAATGCAGCTATTAAGGGACGGAAGGAAATTTTATTGCTCCTTTTCGTGCGGATGGATAGCTCTTATATATATATATACATATATATGCGTGCATGAAAAACTACACTTTCATCTGATGAGATGCAAATAATGAACGCGCGCTTTATTTTCAACACATGGGACATGACAACTTTCTGCAAAATGAGGCTCTACCACGTACAGACATACTTGCCAAAAATGATTATGATGTGTTTAGCAGTGAACTGGATTAATGGATAAGTACTTGTGACTTGTGAGCACTTCCTCATCATCGCCTATATACCTCGTTCCTATGCGTTCTTTGCACGGGTGCGCTTGTCCCACTCCGCCATACCGGTTGACTTTTAGTCACCTCATGATTTAATAATAGACATATATAATTGAGCCCAACAATTAGCTATTGCAAAATTCCTTATCAATTCGACCTTTACAAAAAAAAAAAAAAGGATAAAGATTTCAATGACTTCAGAGCATGATCATGATCCCTACCATTACAATGAAATCTTGGAAGAAGAAAGAAAAAAAGAACTAAAAATTAAAAGAAGAACACAAGGCCAGCTGGAAGATTACTGGAGGAATTAAAGATGAGGCCGGGAAGTGGTTGATATAATTGACTCACCCAGACCTCCTACCAATCTCAGACGAACTCAACAGTTCTTCCAAGTAATCTGCACCTAAATCCTCGAACACGACCACATTCTCTATCCTAACATCTCTCTGTTTACTTTTCTTGCTTATAATTTTCCTTCTCATGGAGTGCTTTCTCTTAAGAGCCACCACAGGGGAGCACCCATCTTCGGAGGAGCCATAGTTCATCTCCCTAAGCGATTCCCGGACTCTCTCAACTGGAAAGTTGAGTATAGCCGAGGAACCCCGCATAGAAAAGGCTGCTTGATCATATGCCAAAGCTGCTGCCTCTGCACTGTCAAATGTCCCTAACCATACCCGTATGCCATGCCTTGTAGAATCCCTTATCTCCGCCGCGAACTTCCCCCATGGCCGCCTCCGAACCCCTCTATAGGACTTCTCCTTCTTGGGGTTTTCCTCTTCTACAGAACTAACCTCTTCTTCCTTAATCTGGTTCGAGTATGTCTCTGATGCTTGTTGGTAATTAGCCTTAGAAAGCAGACCCAAAAGAAACATTTCTTCTGAGTCATTCTCATTGAAAGGAAGACAACAATTCGGATGGTCAAAATTCAGGCCATCCCAAGAGAAAGAATCCGGTGACCCGAAGGAAGATTCCGGTGAGAGAGCAGAATTTGGGGAGTGGAAAATTGTTGAGTCCATTTGAATGAATGAGCTTTGGAACGAGTTTCCGGCTTTGAATGTGCTTGTGTACATGGGTCTTACTCTTGTTCAATTGCCCACGTTGTGGTTAGCTGAAAGTTCGAAACCTCACCCACTTATATACATAAGGACTGGGGCAGTAAATAGTAAAAAAAATAATAAGGTAAAACTGTTAAAAGAAATAGGAAAAGTAGGGGGGAAAAGTTGTCCAGCAGGATCAGGATCTGGTGGCTATATTTAATTTGTTTCTTTCTTTCCAGTATTTTTATGGGTTATTTGTTTGATGTTATCTAATTATAATTTGCTTGGTTTGCACACCAGATGGGCTAATTGAGCACATGGGTCAATTGAATCATGGCGGCTGGGTCAGAACTCGAAAGTGCAATTTGCAGTGAGGTCAGCCTGTGATCTCACTTTCTCATTTGTGTCGTTCAGGGCTTGTGTGGGACCCTTGTGTACGTGTCACCCACGTGAGCGATGTTGAGTTCTTGTTCAGATCATGCGGACAATAAGCTCGATCGGTCGTCGAATGACCGTTGGGGCACGTCGATAAATAGTATTTTAGCCCTTAAAATGCTAGTGGTTGGTCCATTTTGCGATGCCTTGATTTTGAAGCTCCATTCCACACAAAACTAGATTATATTTCATCTAATTTATGCCAAATATATAATATTTGTGTCTCGTGTCACGTATTTGTAAACGCGAACCTTAAAATGGTTGTAAATCATTCACTTCATGTCCTGTTACAAGATGTTTGTAAATTTGCTGCTGAGAAGGAAGTCACGCACCCCCTGAAATATTCTTCAAAGCCACTCATCTTCTCGAATCTTATTTTCCTCAATAACAGCGTTTCAAAGTCATTTATTTTCCCTAGTGAAATAAATGGTTATTGGTGACATTTCAACCATTTTCTTGTTTACATAGTCCATATTATATACGTCACTCGATCTCCTGATCCTTTGCATGCAGGAGAATGGGATTCATGTGAAATCACTTAGTAAAAATCACTTATTGCTGCCAAATCAACGAAAACTTTCCTCCGTTGTAGCACGCAAATGACAGTGACTTCCCAAATTAAATACCCAAACTTTTCTTCGAGACTTGTTTATTGATGGTGACATAAATGTAAAATCATTATCCTATATATACAATTACCTTTCAATAAGAAATAGAAATTGATTCTTTGAAAGGTCTAGATACAGGCCCCCATTCAAGAGAGTACGATATGTGTCAAAGTCATCAAAACTAGGAGATTTTGTTCAAGTTTGAAAGTCCTCCAAAAACAATGGATACTATTGTCTGAGAGTGACCACTCTTTTCTTCCCTAGTCCATCTCCAAGGCATCTTTGAAACTCAAGAGTTTCATATGTAGCTTCTGGGAAAAATCCCATTTTGGGATAATTCTTTTTACCATGTGTATATAATCTCTGTACATATGGACATTGGCCAAAGAAACTTATATCGAACTTAGAATTTTCATACTATTGGCATGCAACAATAAATTTACTTTCTACTCCATATTCCATGCTTATATTACTTATTTCCTCTAACTTCAAGTGGAAAATTAGTAATTCTGACTTATTTTTGGATGGACGAACTCTCTAATCATTTCTCTTGGAAGGAGACTTAAAACTCATTAATTTGCATTGGTGGATAGACGAGGCGACATCTTTTCATATTGTAAGATGCTATGTCATTATAACTATTAATATAATCTACCGTTAATGTTATAGCATATTTAGGATGATATTATCATGTGTTCAAATCATGAGCGAAACCACAATAAATTATGGAATGATTGGAATTAAGTACTACGTACAAGGCCAAAGATATGATCACACCAATTGAATTATTAAGTTTGACGAATCACCGTGTCTATATAAATATGATGACAATTGGCAGTACTATAGGCATTAGCATATCTGTAGTTGCATATATGTTATTTTCATGTGAAATTCAACATCCTCAAATATAGGCATTAGTCCTACGAATAGTGCCCCCGGGGTTGGGGGGGATTGATATGTAGGATAATTAACAAATGATAACTAAGGGAGCAAGTTGGATGATGAATATTCTTCTACGGGTCAAGATAGTTAGATTTCCTCCTCCTTCAGCTAGTTTTTTCTTAGCCATCTGCATTGCCAAGAACAACATACGTACGAATAATGTTAGGGCACAACAAAAACATCAAAGTTCCCATTACCTAAAAAAGAAAAAAAGAAAAAATCGAGGATTATGAAGAAAATTAATGGTCCTTTTTCCAGGCATCCCTTTTGGGGTCTCGTCCTTTGTCTCCACGCAAGGGAATTTTCAAACTTGACAACCATCTAACCCAAAACATGCAAAACAAAAACAGAACAGAAAATAGAAACGAGTAACATCATTACAATTCCCACCTTCTGCTTTACATTCAAAGAATATAAATTCAAAGATGGATGGACAGTTCTTTTTTTTTTAAATTATTATTAATGGAAATAAAGGACGACGGAGACAGAAAGATTAAAATATATACAAAATATTAGAACAAGTACTCAAGGAGGAAAAGGAAAGTTCGAGGTCATTTCTGTTCCAAATATTAACTAAAATAAATTAGCTGCATTTAATTTTTTTTACACGTGATCGATCAGATTATCAGGGTTGCTTTCTGATGATATAGCGTGGGTGGTCCTAATTGGATATATGATCATCACGTACCCTAAGTCCTTACTCCTAACACCATGAAAAGGGATATTAAAAACGAAACTAAAAAATGTAAAGCCCAAAAAATCCAAAACAATCACAATTATTTTGACTAAGTCGGTAGGCCACGCATGATGGTTACAGATTCATGGTACATGGTTCGTTCAAGGATTTTTCACATTTCACTTGGTCACTGTTGAGTATGGCCCACGGGCCACTCCCCCCTGCATGCACCCGTGCCCTTTCTACCGACTTTAGTCTTATTTTTCATACTCAACCCAACTTGCTGCGCCTTCTCATTACCACAATTACACTGTTCCATGCTTGCTGTCGGATTTATGTATATTTATATGACTTTTCTTAATTGAATAATGATATTTCGTCATCTAAAATTTATTGCTCATATGACTCTGATCTTAATGTGAGAATATTACGTGATGTCACGTGATTTATTAAAAAGTTAAAAAAATTAAAAATTAAAAGAACATATACAAAAATGGTAGAGAGAACGTAAAGTTTTAATTTTCACTTTTTTGTATTTTCGGATACCCTTATACTTTAAATATATATTTTTTTATTTTTAATAAACTAAAAGAAACTTAAATTTAATTTGGGCAAATAGCAATACTCTTCTTAATTTGATCAGTATTTCAGGTGGGCTACTTTTTGTCTCTTTCTTATCAAATTTTGGGTTTGACAAAGTCGAGCTGGATTGGAGGAAAAATGAGTATATAAACAGAACCCTCGGACCCACAACTTCTAAGTAACTTGTCAATTAGCATATGCTAGCATAAAAAACTAAACCCATGTTCACAAATATCAAAAATTTTGTTTTTATGAAAATGTTTTCAACTTCAATAATCAGAGTATCTTTTAATTAAGAAAATACTTTTTGTTCCTAAAAAAAAAAAAAAATTGTATAAATTCTCAAAATCGTCTCATCTTGATTCCATTTAAATGAAACCAATAATTGACAACTTCAAATGATTTAAAGTCCTATAGCAATGCGTTGAAGAAGAGCTTTCCGCTTTCTTCAGCAAAAGTTTGGATACAAATGTATGTTAGTTAAAAGGGGTTTGGCACTAGACTTGATTTTCTTGAGTAACCTAATATCATGAGTCATGACATGACAAAAGGGAAGGATAGAGTAATTCGATCGTAGCTAAGACTAATTTGTAGATGATCGTGAATTGCATGCATAAGGGACTTCGAGGATAAGTTTAATTATGATAGCAAACTTGGCATTAATCAAGCCGCCGGAAAGGGAGAAAATCCCGAAGGTGCATTCTAGAAGGTTTTGGTAATCAAAGAATTATTCATACTTTCTTTTAGTTTTTTTCACGAACTCTACGGTACTTAAGTTTGAACTCCAGTTTTGACGAGTTGTACTCTGTTGTTCGGTGATATTATAAGTGGAGAAACATAATAATACTAATAATAATAATATCGAGAAGTAATAATAATAAATAAGTGATAGCTAGGGATGAAATCAAAATATATTGTCAAAGGCCAAATCATGAATACGAAAAATATTAATATTTAAAAAATTAAAATTAACTTTGTTGGGAGACAAAATCTAATCGTGCCCCGCATAATAAAGACTTTGTTAAGAGAGTTAATACGATTAGGCAAATATAAGATTCAAGAAAACAATTGAAAAAGCGAGAGCAACATGATAGGATTGTAATAATAAAAAGGGCTGGCTTCTTGTACCCTACACATCTTTGTATCTTCCTCTTTTATATCTCTTGTAGCTTATTGTGAAAGAGGGCGAATATGGAAGTTGAGCCTTTATATTACTTCTTTTTATTTAAAAAAAAAAACTCTTTATATCAAACTCTGATTAACCTGTTTGTTTGTAAATTGTAACATAGGAAGAGAAATAAGTTGACATATAAGATGTAGAGTATGTACTTCTGAACTTTTTGGGCGAGAGACAAGTGACTTATAACAGAATAAAAGGGTCACGTACCAATTCTCATTTAATTCCAACTTAAGCCCACTAATTTGTAGTTAATTTGGTGAACGAAACACTATTGCAATAATGATGAGGAATTTTAACACCTTAAAACAATATTGTAATCAACTATACACATGGCGATGATGTAATAAAGATAAATATCTTTCATGGCTATCGGCCAATCTTGTAGTGTTTATATGAATCAGAAGTCGTAGAACGTGACGCTTCAAAAGGATGGCAATTGACATGTTTGTTTTTTTCCAACAATTTTAGTACCATTTTTAATTAACTCGAGAATTATCTTATATGTATTTTAGCATGGTTATTGTAATTAAGAGATCAAATGATATTAGTGTTAATACGAAACTATATATATATATATATGTATATAATATTATACCGGTACATATCTATTTTTTTTTAAGGAAAATATTATCATTCATTCATTAAGATAAACTTACATCCTTGACCGGATACATTCAGAGATATCCTCGTATCAACTATTTGGAGTTTCACTAGTACATTGCTAGATTGGTCTAAACTTTACTACTATTGATATTCTCTATAGACAAATTTTCAAGAGACATCACTCTGTTTAAACAGATACTCAATCTCACTATTCAAAGAAATGGAGGAGGACTCCACCTCTACAGACAAACTATCCAAGAGACAAACTTCGTTTTTATTTTAACTATACAATAAAGAAGGAAATAAAAATAATTACAGTTTAGACCAACTTTAATAGATTTCAAAATCTATGACAGCCATGAAGACCACCAAGTTTTTTTCTTTTCAATCACAAAATTAAAGTCAAATATGAAAGATCTAGTGGTGGTGCTTCTGGTGATCCAGCACATGTAGCTAAAAAAGTTGCCGGAAGGCGTAGCTTATGAGGGTCGCAGTTGGTGATTTTCACAAAACTGCCACTATCCTCTGAATGATTTGTAAACTGAGAATATTCTTGTGTTGCATGTGTCTGTCGACAGTTGTTATAAAACTGTAGATATGATGTTTCGGCCTTGAAATAAGAAAAATAAACTAAGAAAATAGGAGAGGAGGTCATCTTCCGGTGAAAATCAGATCTGGAGATTTTTTTTTTTTTTGTTTAGAGAGAGAGAGAGGGGAGAGAGGTGTGAAAACAACTTATGAGAATCTCCTAAATCTTCCTCCTATACGTTTTGATAAAACAGAGGGTTTTACAGCGACATACCCACTTTTGATCTATCATTTTCGTATTTAGATACAGTATTATGCTGGCATGCTTCCACTTTTGACGTATCGTTTTCGATCGTATTACTTGGTTTTCTTGAAGGAAGCTGAATTCCTGTATATTTACACCCATCCATGCATGCCCTGTTTTACCGCGTATGGTTGTAGATTAATTCCCTCTACAACGTTACAATCATTATCATAAACTTAGTTGTGCTTAGAATCTTAACTATGCTTTGTTAGTCATGACCAGGAATTTTTTAATCGGTTAACAAAGAGCTGGATGCAATTGAATTAGACAAAGAGATGCCCCCACGTGAGTTGGGTATTATTAGAATTAATGGTTGTGTAAAAAACTTTGTCATTTTCCCCTCTCAATTCGATATTGAAAATACTCTCAAAATCAGGCATGTATTAGCTTTAATGACATAAAGTGTTACTGTTTTTCTCAATTCGGTTCCGTTTCTTGATCATATATAATTAATATTTAATTTCCTTTTCACGCTGGCAGAAGATCTAAACCAAGCGTATGCTTTGGTACTCATCCACACGTACCCCATGGCCCATTACCAAAAATAAATATTCTTAACATTTACATAAAAAATAAAAATAAAATAAAATAAAGATGGAGAGGGAATGAACAAGAAGCAAAGTTTGTGCTTGTTAAGGGGCTAAGCATTTTCTCTATTGCAGATGTAATCGGTACATGAATCTGTATTTCATCAAACTAGGGCTATCAAATCCATCATAAAGTTCTAAAGTGAGACAAAGTTATCGATCATAGATACGATGATTCAGCTTTTTTTCTAAATTTTAAATTGAGAATGCTTTTAGGCGAAGTCAAGGTACACAGTGCAGAAATAATTAGTTGTTAGGCCACATGGGTCCCCCTTTCATGAGTTTCAGTCTAAATGAACACACTCTTTACGTATTTTACCTTAACCCTTTATGGATTCACATTGTAAACATGCACGCCCCCGGCCATGACGTGCTTATAACTTTAGCTTAGGTTGTCGTGTCTTGTATAGTTGGAGCATTTTGGCTGCCATGGCTAGGCTCAATGTACCTGCCTATATATATGATTCAGTGAAATGATAAGCTTATCTGTTAAGACCCCACTCAAAAAGTCATTTTCCTTCAAAAGAACGACAAAGTTGTACGTTCCTAGCTAGCTAGTCGTGCATGATATGATTCGACAATAATATTATTTACAACCAAAATGTGTACATATTGTAATTGCAGTCTAATTAGTGCCATTTATACAACTTGAAGATTAATTAATTAACGAGAGATGGTGAACAGCAATCGCCGCCTTCTAGTGCGTATAAATCCTATTACTTGGTGCATACATATGCACATGCATGCGTCAAGATTTAAAACCCCCACTTACCCAAAAATGCTTAGATGATTGTGTTTATTCTCATATATAATATCAATGGAGATTACTATTAAAAAATAGAGAGGAAGCAAAAAGTAGAATCAATCACATACGATTTAATACATGGAAATTGTAAAGGATTTTATTTCAGATGATAAGTAAATACGGTATGATAGTTGTATAAGGATTTTAATACAAAATATAATAAACCTTTATTAGAGGGTCAGGTTAGATCCAGAGCAATCAAGGACAAGCTTAATTCATCAAAAAAAAAAAAAAAAAAAAAGGACAAGCTTAATTAAAAATCTTAAAAAAAAAAAAAATGCAACGAATCTTTATTAAATTGAATAATGGGCCGCACACAAACATAACCACGTTGCACACAAAGAAGTCAAACACTAAACATTACCATTTACTGAGTCTAATGCATAAAATTGATTCTATTTCAAGATAATGATTAAAGAGCATTAACACAACCATCTAGAAGATCTATTGAACGTGATTCATCCAAGATTTGAGTCATTACCTGTGAAAATACCAGCTTCATCAATAGCGGATGTGTGAGACTTCTATTAAAAATACAATCATAGTTCAACCCAACAAAGTAAAATGATAAAAAAAAAAAAAAAATGGTTTTTTAAGTACATGCAGGATCCGCTATGGTATGAACTCCTGGATTAATAAGAAAACATGAGGCGGGATGGTGCTACCACTACAACAAAAAGTTGTTTTTGGGACAATTTTTGTTTGGGACAAAATGAAAATCGTCTCCAAAAATGAGATATAGGGATAAAATTTAAATTTTATTCTTAAAAAATGACGAAACGTGTTTACCATTCGAACATGTTCCAATGGTATATATAGGGATGAAAAATTTTATCTCTAATAAAATAATTGTTCGAACATTTCAAAAAATGTTCAAACAAAATAAAATAAACATTCAAACGGATATTATAAATTGTTGAATGACGATTTGGCACTTTAAGTGACAAAATTCAGTGAAACATTGACTTAGCATTCGAACAATATACAACAACGTTCGAACGTCAACGTTAATCAATGTTCGAACAAATATTATATATGATCAAACGAGAAATTGTCGAGTTAAGCCACTAAATTTAGAGGGAAATTGAGTTACCATTCGAACCTATTATTGTACCAATCAAACTAATTGGTTAATAAATGTTCGAACGTAAAATAAAGAGTAAGAATGGTAATTTATTACAGAAATATCTGGTGGGAATGGAGAAACGTTCGAATGGTATATATTCTGTTTGAACAGTGACATTAATTTTATAAAAAGTTTCAATTAAATAATATATATAATAGAAATCAACAATTAAATTAGAAAAAAATATCATTCATAATTAAATTAATTTTACAAAACATAAAATATTGTCTATATAAAAAAATACAAATAACATATATAGAGATGGGCGTGTCTCTACTGACCCAACTCTCTAAGCACATCTTCGACAACAGTTAGGCATGTCTCTAACTATGTTAGTTGAGTACTTATTGTGACCTGAGTCACAGATATGGCATCAATCTCTGTATGTAAATCAAAGATGTTAGCATTAATATATGTGCGTAAGTCAGAAATGGTACTACGAATCTTCATAAGTACTGCATCAATTACTTCTTATGTCTGTGCATGGATATCTACACGCACTATATCTGCAATCTCATCACACATAACAGTGTGTGATGCCTCGGCCTATGTGAATGTCTCACTAGCCGATACTTTACGATCTGTCAGGTGTGCGTCTCTTTGAATATGGACCGGCTCTGGAATAAGAGCACGGAGATGAAGTCTCGAGTGTCCCATGCTTCGTGACAAGGTGGAGAAGTTGATCGGTCTAATCGGCTCTCAAACACGCTTAGCAATATATGTCAAGACCTCGGCATGTAGCAGAAATCATGTGATCAGAATACCAAAGGGCAATATATCCATCGTAATGTAGGAAGCCTCTGATCGAATTCTAATGAATATATAACCCACTAGGTCGATAGACACCCCACAAGCGACACATATCATAAACTTCGCCCGATCCATGCCAAACTTTATCTTGTGCTGCCGAGAATTAATGTTGTTGGCGATGATTAAGTTCATAATCTTGAAGAAGCCAAATAAATAAGCATGTTTGATGCTTTTCATCCCATCATAAGGAGAAGCATCAGGACCAACTACCTCATCTCATGATCAGCAAGGCCATCGAGTCCATCTCTATCAGAGCCCTCATCCTCAGCCATCTTCCCATTAGCTGTAGACTCTCTAGGCATCACGTTTGTATATGCAGTGCGCAATCGTGGGATACCAATGAAATCAACAAGTCTGTCTGCTGAAAAAGTAAATGAAGCCCCTCGTACAGAGATTGTGTATGCCTCATTTTCATCTCAGCTAGAACCACCCAACTCTTTATAAAACTCAGAAACGATATCGATAAAGGAAACAATGTCCCATGCTTCGTCCTTCTAGTCGAGGATTGGTGTCCATGAATACGGATGTCAAGGAACGACCCCCACAAAGAAGATCCTGAGACTTCACCTGACGCTCCAATAAATAGTCCTCTCTCGGTATGATTCATTAAAGGGTTGCCCTGGTCTGCCACTTCCTTACCTTAGAAGACAATGTCAACCTGAAATTTAAAAAATAAAAATAAGAAAAATAGTTATAAAATATGATTCATAAATCTTCACAAAATTATATGTTGATTAATATAATTTAAAATTGTTTTGTGTTATACCATTTGATCGAATCACTAGGAGTTCAAACGTTACAACAGTAATTTGAACAGTTACATAACCGTTCAAACGTTATTGAGAGGATTAAACCATTCGAACGTTAAACATTTGTGTTTGAAGACCATATTAACAGATGTTCAAACGGTTTCTCAATTGTTTGAGAGTCTGAGACTTGAGTCCATAATGTTTGAACAAATTAACCATCGTTCGAATGGTTTATGGATCAAGCTCAGCAACAACTGATTCAACTCGGTGGCCATTGAAACGAAAGGAATCCACCGATTTCCTTCGTTTCTTCCACAAATAATACACAAATAAGTAGGGGTGCCACCCCATATGCAGGAGTGGGGGCACCCCTTCCCCGAACCCCGCCCCCCAAATGCAGGGGGTGGTGTTTCCCACAACCGCATCCCGCCCCCTCCCACTTCAAGAGTACTGATATCCTATTGGGTCTAAAAATATTTTTTGTAGTTCCAAATTATTATATAATTTAAATCGTAAATTAAAATTTATATATAACAATAATTTAAAAACTAATAATATAAAAATTATATTATCAATTTTTAAATTTGTGAGATTGGTTCACAAGATTGTACATTGCATTAGTATCATAGGCTAACCTTATATAGAACTCCAATATCATATAAGAGTCTTACTTGAGTAGGTTGCGGGACCCCGCTTCCCACCCCTACATACAAGGCCGAGATGTGCATAGAGACATCTTGACCTTGTGTTTTCCGGCCATAACAAATCATCGAACATGAAATAAACGTTCAAACGTCATATGATAATAAATCATTCGATCATATCATAGTCTAGTTGAATGTTTTATTCAATACGTTCAAACATATTTTACTATTCAACCATTAAATTGTTTGTTTGAACGTTTTCTCAAGTCTATTTGATCGAATAGACTGATATCGATCGACCACTCATAAAAGACATATTCAAACATATTTGACATTTTGTACCGTTCGAATGTGATTTTGGGATGAAATTTAATTGTCCAAGAAAAAAGTTCCTTTTGAACACGATAAAATGATTTTGTTCAAGTTCGTTCCAAAAGATTTTTTTAGGATGAAATTGATATTTTCATCCTAAAATACCTTTTGGGACACTATTATTAGAACGACATTGGAACGATTGTTTTCATCCCAAATAATATTTAGGGATGAAAGCAAAGTTTTTTGGTGAGAAGATTTTTGTCTAAAAAAATGAATTCTATTTGTAGTGTACCATAATCAGGTCTTCCCGTTTGGTTGTAAGATTCAATTGAAATTAACTCAGTTCAGTTTAATTTTAAGTTGAGTCTAACATCCAAACATCCAACTCTCAAATTACTAAACTTATTTCAACTCAAAATCTCTTTATACATAAAACTCACAATCTTTTTCAACTCAACATTTCTTTATATGTGAGACTCACGATCGTTTTCAACTTTTCATAAATAGTACTAAACTCATCTTAACATCTAAATATATCTAAACTTATTTTAGATGAGTTCCACATAACTCATTCAATCAATTCAACTCATTACTATTCATAAATAACTCAGCTTAGTTCAATATCTAAACTCAGCTTTAAGGTTTGTATTATGCAAAGTGGATCATGAAGATTAATCTCTTTTTTTAAATGAAATTTTGAAAATTTATATTAATAATTGAGATCCATATTGTCGAAGTGTTCTGACTCTTGCTGATGCTAAGGCTCGTCAAAAGATGTACGATGGGTGGCAGTCAATCAATCTTTCAACGAGATGTGTTCAAGAGCCACCTCAAGAGTGCTAGATGGGGACTAAATAAGCTTGGCCATCGATGTGTGGTTTAGACAAGGGCTTTGCTAGACGCAGTCGACAAATACAGTTGGTATGCAGTCGGCTGTACGGAATAAATAAAAAAAAATTATAAAAATATTTTTTTTTTCGTGGTTGTACAGAATGAATAAAAAAAAGTTATAAAAATAATTTTTTTTTTCATATAGATCCCATATTAATTCATTTTTTTAAAGCGACTGCACGCCGACTGCATTTGCCGACTGCACAAATCATTTCTCTTTAGACAATTTAATGACTTAGGTATTATGCTGGGAGGTAGGAGTGCTACCCATACTGCCCCTCCCCGCATCCCGCCTAGTGGATTAACAATCTACCCCTCTCATGTTTATTTTACATATAAATTACATTTCACTAAATTTAAAAATTATTTCTAATTTCAAAAGTGATTAAAAATATATTTTGAAATCTAAATTATAAATTTAAATTTTGTAAATATGACTATAATTTAAAAATTATATAATTTTTAAATTTATTAGTGCATTTTTTGGATAAGTTGTAGGGTAGTAGTTTTTAAACTATATAATTTTTAAATTTAATAATACATACTTCGTGAATAAGTCTAACAAATTTTAATATATATTTATATATACACAATTTGTAAAATATAAACATATATTTATATTTATAAATATTTATATTTATATTTTTGTATATATATATATAAATATTTATATTTTATATAATATATATATTTATAAGTGGGGGCGGGACAGGAGAAATACAGTCCAGGATGCGGACTCTCGCTACCCACCCCTATTGGGAGGAAATGAGAATGAGGAAACAAAGATGTTGATGTTGAAATTGCACAACAGATTGGAACAAAAGAAAGAATCAGTTTTTGTCTATTAAGATAATCCATGACTAGATGAGGTAGTCCAAAATCCACAATGGCTGTTTATAGCGAAGATATAGTGCTCAACGTACATGCATAATAATAAATAGAAAATAAATGCATAAAATATAAATAGTAGGTGATGATAGCACATTTGTGGAGGTCCTAATAGCGAATTGTCCCTTTTCTCCGAAACATCGAGAAGGGATTAAAAATGAAACTCACAATCGGAGTAAAGGGATCGAAGGAAATCGATGGATAAATGGTAGAAGGAGAGTACAAACTAGCATGTGTCAAGTCACAAAGGAATAGGATCCTCTCCCTCGGAGGAGGGTGGGATGTAGATCATTGGATCACGTACGTATGTGCAAAAAACAAAAATGATTGCTGTGTGAGATACAAGGTTTGTGCCTTGTGGGCCGGTCTTATTTTAACGAACCGTTAAACCGGTCGGAGGCCCAAAACAATGGTGCCTGAATTAAGCCATTTTAATTTTAGGAGCGTATATATAGTCGTATGTCGGTTAATTAATTATCAAGTATTTTAGTCCTTTTGACGGTCTACAAATTCTGTAAAACAATGACTAAGCGAGTTTGAAGGAAGAAACCGTAATTATTAGAAGCTCATGAATAATGCTTCTTAAATAAAAATAAAAATATATACTTAATATCTATTAAGATTGAATTTTCTTCAAACTCATTTAAAAAAATTTTAAGATTTTTTAAATAAAAAATTTTATATGTAGTCATTTTTATATACTCTTTGTTTAATTTATTAATGTGATTGGTTACCTCATTTTTTTAATAGAAAATAATTATTTTAGACAATCGCATCAGTAAAGTCCATAAAAAATATATAAAAATGACTGTATGTAATAGAATTATTTTTAAATATATGATAAATACATGTTTTTTAAACAAAGAGGTATAGTAGTTTTTGACTTAAATTTTTAAAAAATTATGTGCATCACGCAAGCTCTATACACACTAAATTAATGACTTACTCCAACTCAGTTTGAAGAAGATATTGTCTAAAAAATTCAATAACTTTCTTATCCTCCACGAAGTTAAAAACACATGATGAAGCAAATGGTTGTGATTTGATTGACATAATTCTTAGATTTTAAAATGAAAGTTTGGAGTTCGAAACACCCCTTTCTCTAAATGTAAAAAAGTAATAAATAAATAAATAAAACACATGATGATCTGAGAAAACTAATAGACTTACGTTAGAAAAATTAAACGAGGTATTAAAGTTGTGGAAAGTAAACAGACAATTATCGATCTACTGTGACTGAATGATGCTGACATGGATGAACGAGAGTGGAGATTGTTTAATTACTATATATTTAGGGCAGCTAGTTTTTTACATGACTTAAAAAGAATCTAACAGAGACTCGACACATACTAACGAAATTAAGGTTCGGCATAACTAAGTTTAAGTCAATTCATGAGATCAACTCAAATTTGGTTTAATTAATAATCGAGTCGTGTTGAATAATCTCGTATTGAGTTTACAAGTTTGTCCAAGTGACCCACAATTTACAAATAAATAAAAAAAAACTCAAATCATGGGTCACTTGGATTATAGGCTCACTTGGATCACTCCGTAAGGCAAGTGACCTGCCACGTGATTCTGGTTAGAAATGAAGTCTTAGATTGAAACATATGCATGGAACTTATTTTAATTTTTTTTTTTGGTATAATCTTTACCTTATTATCCGACGGTAAGAAAAGATAAAAGGAATGTGCATATTCGGCCAAGTTGTAAAACGACTATGTTGAGTTCGAATTGAGATGATTGAACAATTTAATTATTCATTTCGGGTTTTAATGGACTGAAAAATGAATCCAACACAAATAACTTGATATGACTTATCATCCGTGCCATTAAGGTGGTAGTCTAGTTAGTATGAGTTGATATTTTAAAACTTCAAGGTCAAGAATTCGAATTAGAATCTAATTTAAAATTATTTGTAGTAATGAAGCCCGACTTTTAGGTTATGAGAAGAGTTTTGAACTATCTAGATATTTGAGAAGTACTATAACTATGGTGATGGGCTCACTCTTAAGACAATAACTATAGTTCAAATCGGATATTTTTTAACAAAGAGAAACACTTATAATCACGTCTAGATAGAGTTGCTAAATACTCTCTCACCTTTTTTTAATATTAGAAAAAAAAGAAAGAAAGAAAGAAAGAAAAAAACACTCATATATGATCCGATTGACGGAGCGAACCACAATGGAAATTTATTATAATTGTCAAGTACTTATCATTTTCACTTTCAGGCCCACGATCTATAGCTCGTCAGGTAGATAGCCACAAGAGTCATGCCACGTACATGGCGTAGATTATAGAGATGAACATTAAGATAATTATTTTTATGAGATTGGTGACGACGGACATTAATTAAAATATCAATATACTTTATTATTTTTTAAAAATTGATCTTAAGAATATTTGAAAATATTTTTCATTTTATTTTATCTTATTTAATCATTTAATCGTATCTCATTTTTTTTAAACATAATTTAAATATAAATACTTTCAAATTAATCATTACAACTTTTTAAACTTTTTAAATAAAAAATAAAAATAATTTAACTATTTCAAATTCTTAAAAAAAAAAAACTATATTATAACAATATTTTTATTTTATAATATTTTTATTCAGTTTTTTCCCTCTCATTTTTCAAAATTCAATATATACTTATATCTAACTATTTTACTATTATTTACAAAATTCTAATCTCATATTGTTTTAAAGCATTCCTATACTCTTTTCTCATCATGCATATTTTTTAATGGATTCCTACCACTTTTATAAAACCTATTTTCTTAAAAAATTAAAATAAAACATTCAAGAAAAACTTACATCCAAGCATCCATAATTTTGGCTACAGTTATATGCTTATATATATAGATATATATAGAAAATATTCTAATCATCAATCTTATACTACATATTTATTTTTTTATTTGTTTTAAGAGATGTCGAGTTACCGTATAGAAGAACTTATATATATAAATATATCTACTATTATATATAAACGCGAATGAGGGAGGAACAATATTTTCATCTAATATTTTTTCTTTTCCATTTTACCCTTGCTTTGTGTACGTTTTTGCTGAGTCCCTCATACCTTTCTCTCAGTTTTGGCCATTCGTTCAAACGAATCTTGAGGGTGAGGTGCTGAAGAAAAACTTCCATTCACTACTAGGCATATCTTGGTTCACTTTCTTCATTGCATACACTCTCGCATCCAACATTTTTTCACCTTTAGTTTTTTTTTTTTTTTTGTTATGAGGAGATGAACATGAGGATGAGGAATGTTTGGTGGAGGATTTGTGAGGGGAGAGAGCAGATCGACGATAAGCGAGAGGGGAAGCTTTGGTGGAGGCTAGGGACCACTAGTGGTGGTACTCATGGTGGCTATGGGCGGCAACACATGGTGGGCACACGGATTTGGTGAGATCCGAGAGAGAGAGAGAGAGAGAGAGAGAGAGAGAGAGAGAGAGAGAGGGCTGAGAGAAGGAAGAGAGAGAATGACTTGGGGTGGAAAAGTCGTCGGTGACGACATGAGGGAGAAATTAGAGAGAGAGAGGGGCATGGGATAAGAGGGGATTTGGGGCCTCGGGGAGAAATCTATGGTGGGGAAAGGATCAGAGCATCGTCAAGGTGGCCATGAACGAGGCGGTGCCAGTGGGTAGCGGTGACGGTGACAATGTGGGCTTGTTGAACCTGAGTTGTAGAGAGAGAGAGAGAGATTTGAACACATAGAAAAGGTAAAATAAACTAAATAAATAAATAGAAAATAAATTAAAACTCGATTAAAAATAATTTTTTTTTAATTTTTAAAATATTATCATATTATAATATTATTATGAAACATATTATAAAAATTATATTTGCATAGGTAATTTATAAATTAATATTATTATTTATAAATAAATTAAAATCATTATAAACACTATATAATCATTTATGGACTTACATCTATCTCCTCTCTAAAAAGTTAAAATTATCTCATATCACTTTCAATTCAAGCACACAAAATTTTCAAAAATCATATCAATTCATTTTATCTCAACTCAATAATCTCATTATTATTCACAAATCATCTCAACTCATCTCATCTTCCAATTCAAATAAGATCTTAATGGTTTTGGAAGTTTAAAGGTTTTGTTAATAATTGTTTTAAAGTACAATGATTTATATTAAAAAAATGACATCTTGATAAACTCTAATTATTTTATTTGCAAACAGATAAACATCCATCAGGCATCGATCAATAAATAAAAAAAGGATGCATGCACATATACTTGTTACTTCTGTGGGTTACTTTAAAGCAACCAAGAAAGGACAAAAGTATCTTGATAAATATATTAAATATAGCAATACAATCCCTCTTGTACCCAATACACAAAAACATTTCTTTAATTTTGTAGTGAATTTCAAAGTGTTATTTTTTTATTTAATCATATCTTGATCTGGTTCAATAGTTTGCAGACCAATAATAGATCCTTGATATAATAATGATTAAGGTTGCAATTTCCTGACATTACTCAACTTAAAAAAATAAGAAGATAAAACAGAGATATATCACATGATCATTATTTTATTATGAATATATCTTTTGTCCACGGCAAGTATAGAAAGCAAAGAGATATTTGTCACAACTTTAATTTCTCTTCTTATAATGGCAACAACCCACGTCATTTACTTTGGACACTTTGGACTATGCATGATGGATATCTTTATCGTGATTTGTTTATAAATAAAATAATCAAATCATCAATTTTAATGGATTTTTATTTTATTTTTTTAAAATACATTATTAAAATTTGTTTTTTATTTTATATATTAATTTTTATAATATTCTATATATTAATTTATTTTTTTATCATTTAAATATTATATTTTTAATAAAAAATCAACAACTAAAGAGAAAATTTAATTTAAAATATTTATAATAATGAATACTTTCTATAACAAAATGCAAAAGAAGAATCAAATATATATATATATATATATATATATAAAGTTAATTTTGAAATAATCTCTTTATATTTTAAAAAAATAATATTATAGAGGAGTGCTAAACTACACCCCATCCATTACTTTATTGGATTCATTTTGTTGGTTTGCCATTTTAGCAAATGGTGAATCCAAGGCCTAGAGCCATTGGAATCATTTTCGTTTTTTATTTTTTTGAAAAGAAGAAATATTTGTTCCAAATTTTATATTATTAACTTTGATTTTAATTCAACCTAAACAATGCATGCCCACATTAATTATTTCTTGCAATGAATTCATTTCAACGCATATTATAAAGTATTGTGACTTTGCTTTTTTAAAAAAATAAAATAAAAATAGAAATATAGAATATAAATATCTTGTAACTGTATTCGATGATTCATAATTTTATACAATAGAAATATAGAACCCCACCAAGTGACGAAAGAGTTAACTTAAAAAACATCCTAACAAGTTGAGGGAAAGTATTTCCAAATGATTTATAAATATATATTTTTATTTTTTATTTTTAAATAATAAATTTAACTTATTATATAAATTTAATTTTTTTTTTAAATTCTATGTGGTTGTTCTACTTCTCAAGAGCTATCATTTCTGCAGCGTAATCTCACCTGCTTTAAGTAATTATTTATTACAAAAAATAAAAAAATCATACCAAATATTACAATAAATACCCTAAAATAAATTAGACATATTAAAATTTTCAATTAAAGTCTATAGAAATAATGAAATGTTATTCTAATTTTTCAGCATGCAGACATTGAAGAGAGAAGGCGGGACAAAAAATCAATAACAATTCATTTCTTTATTGAATTCTCTGATTTTTTAGTGATAGCGATAATTTTTTTTAAGCTGTAAGCAGGATAGTGATAATTGATCAATTTACTTGTGTAGATAAATAAATAAATAAAGTATGTAGGATTCAAAAAGGAGTGGAGCTTTGATATTGTTGAACCCAAGGTTTTGAACTTCAAATAATTATATATTTACATATAGATTTTGATGATAACAAATAAATTCAAGTATAAATGAGTCTCAACCTCAAGTTTTCTGTACAAGTGGAGTCAAGCACATCAATAAACTAAGCATAAGCAAGAAAGGGAACAAGTTTACATTAAAGTTTACAGAGTAATTTTGTACATCTCTTGAAAAATTTGAAATTAGAAGTAAGGGTCAAAATCAATATTTAATCATAAAGCATTTAAATACATTTTCCACATATGCATAAATATTTTAAAAATGAAATGTGAAATTTTGAAAAATGATTGATTGTCATGTTTGAAAATTTTCAAAAGTAATTAATGCTCTTTTTTATATATATAAAAAGTAGATGATTTTGTTTGAAAAATATAAAAAGTAAATCATATTGATTTTGTCATATGCGAAAAGTAAAAGAGTAGGTTTGAAAAATGATTTATGCTCTTTTTGACATATGTAAAATGTAGATGATTTTATTTGAAAATTTTGAAAAGTAAATCATGCTTCTTTTGTCATACGCGAAAAGTAAAAAAGTGGGTTTGAATATTTTGAAAAATAGATTACATTGTCTTTGACAATTGTAAAAAGAGAGATTTTTATTTGAATTTTTTGAAAAGTGAGTGATATTGTTTTTGACATGTGAATCTTTTTAAATTTGAATATGAAGTCTCATATGGATATAAATAGATCAGTTGAGAGCTTCAAATTAACAATAACAAGAGCATACAATATTTATTCAAACCTTTTATTTCATTTTCTTTAAGCATTGAGTCTTAACCCTTGTTCATTTTGAGAGATATATAGTTTGCGCTGTATTGTTCTTATTTCATTTATTGAGAAGTGTTTTCTGATAACTTACCCACTATAAGCTCTTATATCAGTAAAATAGTGTGTATAAACTTTGTGAGTTTAGAAGGTATTATATACGGGGAATAGTTCAATCATCACGTGTTAGGTGATTGCAAGTGTAGAGAGTATTCTTTACGGATTCCTTGTAGCGGTGTTGCTAACAAATGTAATAGGTTTCTATCTCTACCTGAATGAGGTTGAATAGTAAATTTGAGATTCCTCAAAGGGTAGCATAAGGCGAGAATGTAGATAGTAGGGCCGAACCTCGTTTATATGCTGAATTTGCTTCTCTCTTACCATTATTTTTTATATTTATTGCTGATTCGTATTTTATTTATATTTTATATCCTATATTTAATTTATAATTGTTAATTTTTAAATATAACTAAATTCACCTCCTCTTGTACTAGTCATTTGGACAATAGATATAAAAAAGAGAACTCACAGGATCACTCGCATCTGAAATTTAAGATACACAGTGAGCCACCGATGCAAGCAGTCAATCTCAAGGGATGCCGGAAGCCTCCCACAGCTCAAATCGGCAACATCTTCTTCACCTTGAAGTTCCACTATATATCCCGTGCAAATTGTAATAAAGTAACCGGATATGACCACAACAAAAATAGATTATGTATTTGCGCATAAAAATGAATCAACATGAACAACTGCATTAGAATAAACTCAACATACTCTCTGCACATCCTATAAATCAAACTACGTCATAAGCACTCAAACTCTATTCTTCTTAAACTTCTCGCTGTTATTATTATATATTTAAATAATTAAGACACTAAATTATATGTAAAGTCTATACTTCTTTCTTTACTCTATATATTTTGTTCAATTTTTATTTAAATTTATTTTTTCATCTTCTCTATACTTCTCACGTTGCCCTTACTGATATATATATATATATATGTGTGTGTGTGTGTGTATATATATTATGAGATAATAGTGAAGCATCCACTTGTCCTAAGAAAATGTCTGGTCATCCGCAATTAGGATGTAAACGTGAGAAATGAACATATGAGAAAACCTATTTTTTGTTTTTTTTTTAAGATCTTGTCATCATTTTATGCTATAGTATTAGATAATAAATTTATAAATAAAATATAATAAATAATTTTTAATTATATAATATCATATTATAAATTAATAAAAAAAATAGAAATTAATATAATGAATAACATTACTAATACACATATACGCAGAGATGAATCAAATCAAGCATTTCAGTTTTGGACACATTAGCGGTCCACGTACGTTAGACTACTTTTGGTGGTCTCCAACATTAGTAAACTGCTTCAATTGCGGAACCAAGATTCACGTTTAGTGATCAAACAACAATACAAATGCAATTGTGAGACCACCAAAAGTGGGCACATGTGCATTTTTATTATTTTTAAAACTAATTAATTTTTTTTACTTATCTTTTATATTTTACATATTTAATAATAAATAAAAATAAAATATAATATATAATGTGCGGAAGAGATAAATAGATTTTTTAATATATTAAAGACGACTACTAATTAAACCAGTTTTGTCAGAATCTGTCGTGGGTCCACCCTCTCCTGTCCGGTATTCCAATTCTCTCCCCGTCGTTTTGGACTCTTATCCCCTCTTTTTTTCACCGTCTTGAGAAGGACTCTTATCCAATAATTGCTTAGAATTAATTGAATTGAACTACTTTTTGCTAGTTTTGTAATTTTGACACAACACAACGTCGCATACACGTACCCGGCTTACAAGTCCATATGTGCATATATAGCAGCTTGAAGGGTAAATCACAGAGAGTGTTTTAATCATCTATATGCATAACGTCATGCTATTAATTTTTTAGATGTATAGAAAAATAATATAACATATATAATAAAAGAATATGTCATATAGGAGATAAATATATACGTATATATATATCTCCAATTATCATAATATCAATTCTGTGACTATAAAAAATTAAATACATGCATTATTGATTCTGTCAATATTGCTTATTCGTTATCTTGAATAACATATGGTCAGATATTTGATTTTGAAACACCTACTACGTTCGATATATGGAGATTTGATTAATTAATTAATGAAGAAAGCCACATTGTTTACAATGGCCGCCCGAAAACGTTATGCGGCCACTTTGATCGACTTCATGTCACGAGTCCATCATTCAAAGTTTTTAACTTTTTACACACTACTTTCGTGCAATGCCAGAAATCATTTTCAGTTTTTAGTACACGTGATGATCTTGAGCTTTCCCACTCCGGCCGGGTACTGAGAATGCCATAGGGTCCAATGCACCCGTGCAATACACATCTTGTCAGCATCAATTTACAGGCCAGTCTCACGAGTTGATCTTGCAATATGCCAAGTTGAAGCTCCTGCAGGACAACTCAACCTTTTTAGAAAGGCACCAAAGTCTAAATATGTTTATGCGTATATATATAAATAAGCAAATGATTTTTAGCAAGAACGTGTCAAAGGGGACGACATGCAACTTGCAAGGAAACTAAATGTTGGCATGGTCATAAAAACATTATTTTTAAACAAACAAAGCTAGGAAAATATCAAATACAAGTTCGTCTAATTTATTATTAATATCACCATACACCTGCTCGCACGACATGCAACGGCTAGATGCAAAGGTTCCCTGATGATGCTAATTAATTACTTGCCATGGTAAATGAACTACCGAAATAGTGTTGGCAGCCATGAGACCAGCAGTCCTGTCTGGTCGCCATGTTCTAGGACATTCCAAGCCAATTGCCAAAGTTTAGGGGTATTACAGAGAGATTGCATATATGGAATATTGATTGATAAGATTACAGCAGCAATGACATATGATAGAAGTTTCTTAATTAAGCTGTGTACAATCAGACTTTTGCAGGTGACGAACCGCGTTACGACTTATAAGTATTCGTATTAACAATTACCTCTATCTAAAATGTTTTTGCATTTTTTCTTTTATCTATTATCTCACTTCTCTCCCACCAAACAATGACACTCAGACACGAATCCGAGGAAAAACGAGTACAAAACCATAGATCGGGGAAAGATCATGATTAGTAAAAGAGAAGAAAACAATAATGATTTTTGCCCTAATTCGTGGATTCATATCAGCCATTTGATTTTAGGTGATACACACAAAAAAGACCCGACTACTTTTTCAAACGATTAGAACTGAAAAAAAAGTAAAGATCTCCTGGCCAACCTCATGGCCCTTGGAGGTTAAGAAGGATAGGGCCAACCTCATGGCCCTTGGAGGTTAAGAAGGATAGATTTAGAGTACTGGCGTCGTAGCTGAGCTATACGTAAATTGGCCTCCAAGCAACGTGTGCATGCCTTAGCTTTGGGGCGGGCATGAGGTCAAGTTGTAGAGCAATAGCACGTGCCCGGCTTTTGACCTAATTGGTCGCCGTGGCAATATTTAAGCTTTTAGCCTAGATTAAACTTGCAAAGCGTCCTCCTACGTTGAACGTTATTTATTTGGGCCCATTTACGCGAGCCATCTGTTGACCAACTCTCATTTCATCATATGTATTCTGACCCCATATTCATTTTAATGAAACCTTCTACACCAACTTTCGAAACATAATTGTCATTAACAATTAGCCGCCTCAGAAAACAGAATGATGAAAGCTATTGTTTGACTTACAACACATATAAGCAATAAAAAATAATAACATCACAACACCAATACTAAGATTATTAATAATAACAAAAGATCAATAATACTAATAATAATATTATAATAAATAATAACAACAATACATAGCATGTGCAGTACTATTAGAAAGTCCACCGGCACCTCTCTCAATTAATCTTTAATTTAAGTTATCTGGGAGAATTGTAGATGCATGCATGCAGCCATACACATTTTGGTATTAATTTGAAGCGTGGTTCAACCTCAGTGTAACTTGAACACAAACAGATCATTAAGGTTCAACATGTTTTAAGGTTCAAACAGATCATTACATGGCACAACAAATTAATTACCATTGACAATGCATGCCTCGATTTATAAACTTCGAACACTAATTACAAGGCTGGAACGTTGTATATGATCATCATCTGGCTAGTTAAGACCAACCCTTAACGAAAACAGAAAACAGAAATTTTTTTTCTTAATCATCATGATCAGTTTAATTTGAGTGTGATTTCTGAACTAGCTCTAGATCATCTACCCCGGCCTGTGATATTGCAGTAAAATAATGGCGTTGCAGATATTGCATGGGCACGTACTACGTGTATTTTGGAGTTCGATTCTCCAATATCATATTATCCCAACAAGAAGAAATTACAAGGTTGTAAAAGCACATAACTAGGGTTCATAACATGACATAAAGGAATGCGTTCCATTCGGGCATTTTCTTCCCACTTTGGGAAATTGAATTCAGTTCATATTATAGTATTATAGTAAAGGTATTTACCTGCAGGAGTCAGTAAACGGCCGCCGTTTAGTTAGGTTAGGGCCGGGTACCGTACAGCAATAAGAATGAAATTATCTGTACATGGTATATATTGTATTATATATGTACATGACACACATATATAAGCATGATGTTCGTATTGAATGTAGTAAAAGTTGAAAAGATCTGAATTTAGCTTTATTCAGACGTTAAAAAGTGTTATAACTCCAAATATTTTTTCATTTACGACCGGTTGAATCTGGAAACGTACGGTTTCGAACCTTTAACATATATTTGAAGGGAGGAGATCATGGTATTAGCTTAATTAAAAGATTATGGTTAAGAATAAATATATGACTATTTATTGATATACCAATTAAACAAATACACTATATACTGATATAGAAACTTACTTGCTATAATATAATTCTAAGGAATGATCTAAATTAATAGATGGGTAAATGATATCAATCTCCCTCCGAGTTCGGATTGATAACTCATGTTTAGATCTAGAATTGACCGGGTCATATGTATTTTCAGAAACAATATATATTCGGCTGCTTAATTAATTTGTATTCACCCAAAGTAATAATATGAGTTAGTAAAAAACTAATTAAAATTAACATAAATATTTAATAGCTTCAATTAGTGTTTAAATTTTAATTTTTAAAAAACAGGCCGAAGTGGTAATATTTCGAGCTTCCTGTAGTTTTACAAAGCTCGTAAGAGAATGATGTATATAGTTTACCATAAAAAGTGAAAATCTCGCTAGATTTCTTCATTGCATTTACACTTTATATGATCGTCGTGATAGTGGTATCGATATCATGTCCCGGAGACGTGACATATAAATGGTAAAGTCAGCATCAAAACTCAATTCATGTTAATAGTCCCAAACTATTCATGCTAGTGCTACAAATTCTAATATTCCTCTAAGGCTCTATGTACCAGAAGAATCCGAACAAAATATAGTTAAAAAAATTCCTATTAAGTGGAAAAAGATTCACTAACTCTTTTGAATTTCATCGTAAGATTTAGTCGAAGAATCGAATTTTTACACTGCCATAGTGAAACTTCCGAGAAAGACCAACACGGTCAATCCACGTTCAGGAGGATCCACATTTAGTCAGACCCCCCTATAAATAGACTCGCGCCTCTGACCCAGTTGAAACCAAAGCGGAATTACCCTATCTATTAAGAAAAGAGGGGAATTAATTAAAAAAATAAAAAATCGAAGCACAGCATGGAAGAGCCTCGCAAAGGAAAGGAGGAGAAGCGCGAGAAAGAAGAGAAGGGCAGGGAAGAAGTGCGTTACCGGGGGGTCCGAAGGAGGCCATGGGGAAAGTTTGCAGCTGAGATCCGAGACCCATCAAGGCATGGTGCTCGTCTGTGGCTTGGGACGTTCGATACAGCTGAAGAAGCAGCTAGGGCATATGATCGCGCTGCATTTAACTTAAGGGGTCACCTTGCAATTCTTAACTTCCCTAATGAGTATTATCCTCAAGTCGCAGGCTTTCCACCTCATCCTCCTCAATTTTCATCGTCTACTTCTTCTTCAGCTCCTAGTGGGAGTACTTCTGAGAGGGGAAGTTCATCCACTGGACAACAAAGGCAAGTCTTCGAGTTTGAGTACTTGGATGACCAAGTGTTGGAGGACCTTCTTGAGTCAGAAGAGGAGAAAAGGAAACGAACGCAAGGCTGATCGAAGAAGACAATAAGGTTTGAGTAATTTCTCCATTTCTATTTTTCTCGCGCCCCAGGTCCCAGGTCCTAATTTTCTCAACCATATCAGTGAATTTCATTGCCCAATATATAGTTTCACGTTCATCGCATGTTCTAGTGAAAAATAATGAGAAAATAAATTGGGTTTAGGGTTTAATCGTTAGGAGAAAGTGGTAAAACTGGCATAAGTTCGTTGTTACTGTGGATTTTTTTTATGCTTTGATGCAAGCTGTATGGTTTGGGTTTGTTTTGTTGACTATTAAGTTTCACAAGAGCGACTTTATTTTGATGCAGTCTTGAATATGAAGAAACCATTCTTGCATAGAATGGGACTCGGAACAGAAAGGACAAAATAATTGTAACTAGTAAGTTAGAAAATGATGAAGATGACGATGATGACCAAAGAAACAAAAATAAAAGAACCACATTCTTCTAAATCCAGCAAGTGAAAATCTCTCATTGAAGTTCTGACAAAGCGAACGAACATTTGGATAATTGAGTTATGTAGAATGCATACGAAACAACACTAACTAGCAAACTTGATTGAAAGAAAAAGTATGAAGATTAGATCAACGCATCCAACCATAAAGCAATTCAACTAACTTCCCCTAATGGCCATTGTTCGAGTGAATAAAATTAGCATGATAAGATAAGCCAGAATAAAGGTTAAGAATCTTGAATGTTAAGTGTGATATTGATAGTATAGTGAAAGTTGATCAACAATGCGATCTCCAAATTTATTTTCAAAATTGTATGCACTGTGTTAATCGACTTGAGAAGAAAGATGACTAGTCCTGGAGATAGATCATATATGGGATCAAAAGTACTATCTTCGTATATACATTCTGAATCTTCCTTCCATGAGTCTTCCTAGGCAAATTCCACTAAATTGAAGCAACTGCGTTTGATAACGCGGTTATTTCCTTTTAACAGTAAGAAATTAATTAAGGTATCATCAACCTCCATCAGATACACGAGAATGATGTAAAAAACCAGTTTGAATCCTCAAGGAAAGGCATTAGATTAAATGGCCGGGAGAAAACATCATGAAAACTCAAAATCTAAAAAAAATTTATATGTGAAACTCTAGTTCTATACCAATAGATGGCTTAATAATGAAAAACACAGAAACTTTACGATAAAATCATATATACAATTAACTCCCAGTATAGCAAGTATTCTTAATTATCTTGATCTTCCAAACCAGTTTATGATCATGCCTAGCATAATTTCAGATTTCTTGATCGATCCCTTGTTGTGAAAACAATGACAGATAAAACAAAACAAATACAAGCAAATCAATACATGATATAAAATTAACGTGGTTCGGCAACGTGCCTACGTCTATAAAACTGTAGAGGATTTTATTATACTGAAGAATTACAAAATACACTTTGGAGCGAAATCTCACTATTTAGAACACTCAGATCCTGCTAAACTATAGTACATATTTATAGTGTTACACAGTGGAAATTTTAATTTTTATTTTTCTGCATTATGCTTGAGAGGAGTGTCGAGCGCGTCTCAAGCGAACTCTCTATTCAATATTTGTTCGAGTAAGCTATTGAGCGAGATTAGAGTAAACTCTTTGTCTGACATTTTTTCTAATCACAAATAGTGCCAAAACTTTTCCTTCAAAATCTGCCCAAAAAAATATAACACATCCTTGTCGGGTCATCAAATCTGGCCACACACCAACAACATACTCCACAAACCCAACATCCCTTGCATCCTAAGTAGATTCAAAGCAAACAAATGATCATTCAAAACACACTCAAGTTTTCCATAGAATTATATATGCTAGAAATTATTTATATATATATATATATTTGAATTTTAATAATTAGCCTGATCATCCACCTAATCTTTAGAATTATGACCTGCAAAGTTGCGATTTAAAAAACATATATCTCCTCCAACACCCCGGCAGGAAAACGGAAAAATCATTAAGTTCAATGGATTTTCCAAAGTTTTCCCACAGACTAATGTTTTCTTCTTTGACTTCTTTGTGTAAGCTTTTGCAAAATCTTTCCCATTGTAGTTTTTCATGGACGCTATCAACCACATTAAGAATCAAAGCGTCCCGCCAAGTTGTAAGTTGTCTTAAATTCTAGCATGTTGGAAAGTGAAGAACGAGTTATAGGTAGGAACTTAGTTGCATATATACATGTGTGTGTGTGTGTGTTTTGATACTAGGATATTTAGTGAGGGGACTCTTAGGATTAGGACCAAGTGGGTCCCCGAAAAAGTGTAATTAATTTGTGTATAGTTTGATGCTTTGGGTCTCTAAAGTACTATTCTTCTTTATTAGAAGCGTTCTTTCCTAATCATCTGTGCTTGTAGACATTGGCTTTTGTTTTTAATTACGTCAATATCTTGTCCTTTTGCGGGTGATATCATATTTATTTACTAATTTATCTTCTTCGCTTGTTAATTTCTCACTTAAGATCTTAATTTTTCATTCCAAAATATTGATATTAGAGTTTCTTTCAGTTTTTTATATGAGACTAATTAATATATAGAACCTTAATTTGAAATTAAGATATATACGACCAATTATACACAAAGGCATCAATACTTTTTGAGGAGTTATGCGCGCTTGTGTGGTTTGATCATGAAAATTTAGACCGAGAGGTGGAGTTTTATCGTAACGTGGTTTTAATTTGTGGATGGCTCCATATATAGAGCATGCATCATGCACCTCACTCACCACCAGCTAGCTAGTATACCAATTTAATTGGTACAGTCAGTCGGTTTCGAAATTTATGTGATATGGCACCTCCGCGCGGACGGGCGCATGCACGCGCGAGTGTTCGGATTTCATTATTTGGCTCCCTTGATTTTTTGTTGGAACCTCATGAGCAGGAGATGGGCCGGGTACTAAATTAAGTATATATATCTTAAGTGGAGCTTAGGGGTGGCAGTTATAAGCGATGTTGCCACTAGCATGTATATGGAACTTTGTGGATAATTTGTTTTGATCTTTGCCGCTAGAGTATCGAACTTACTCGGTCTTATACTTGAAGGTTAGCTCAGTTATGGGCTTGCAGGAATTACAGGCTTGTGCTTCGTTCCAAGGCAGTATGCACACGATGTTGTGGAAGATTGGGGTAGGCTAGCTAGCCAAGCAAGGCAGCATATGACACGGTGGGTGTCGTGTTCGTGCGAATTAAATTGGCTGTTGGTGCTTACTAAATATAGGAATGGTGTAGGCTGGATCGACCATATATATCTTGCTCATGAATACTCTCTATGACTTTGTTCCGAATATATATGCGTGGTGATATTTGTTGTAACTAGGTTTTGATAAACAAAGCATGCACAGATCCTTCGCTTATGCATGTGGACTAATTAGAGTAAAGGCTTGGACAAGGTCATAGCTAGCTAGGGTACTGATTACTAGCATATATAGTTAATTAGTACACGAGTTTTGGACAGCCTGGGATGGGAAGGAAGATTGGTGCATCGACTGTGCACTCTTGTAGGCTAAGTGGTATCAAGGTGTCAGGTTGAAACTAGGTTTTAAAGTAGTTGCTCGCAAGAAATATACGGTGGGTTGTATTGCCATATATATAGCATATATGGCTTAACAACAGTAAGGAGTACTTCTTGGCTGTGATACTTTCGAGGGCTGTCTATGGCGATGTTTTTCCAAAAGGAGTACATGACATGAGCTGGCAGTGCATGGTTGTCTGGTGCATCCTATAATACGGCAACAAAAGCTGTACGTGAGATACCATACTAGGTATAAGTTTTATGTTTAACTCGGGCGGTGTTACTTGGGGTATTGTTATTGGATTTTATAAAGTATGATCGATTATACCTGTGATTTGGACATATAAGAGGAAATCTATGACAAAATGTAATATTTTCCCACTTTCTGATTTACTCATGTTTGCTTTGTGTAGTACTATAGAAAGAGAGAATATATGGCGGTGACAATATTTAAAGGTGCTGAAGGCTGGGAAGCTCGGTTGGTAAACCTGGCTTACATGAGCAGGAGCCCGCCTTGGCTGCTATGTATCGGGACAACCATATATAGATCTTTCTACACATCTAATTATTAAATCAGATGCATGCATCATGAGAGGGCCGTATGTATTGATATTGTATATCATTAAGAGATTGTATCTCATGAAACCATTGTAGTTAGATAAGTTGTAATGTATAAGAGTTAGTCTATTGTTCTATCAAACACGATACCCATGGGTATTCTCGGTTTGTGATTGTTTTTATGGCCTTTTGGAGAAGGTATCTTGAGAAGACTTTGCGCTCTTAGCTTGACGGATCGAGCTCAAATCAAGAGGGAAAATCATGGAAGAGATTGAATACTTGACGTAATTTTGAGTGGAGATGAAGAATTTCATGTAGTAAACTATCTCAAATTCTGTTAAAATCATACGTCGAAACGTAGAAAAGCCTGGAGGCATGTAAATCGTATATATACATGGGTTGGCCGTGGCAATTCTACGTACGTCAAAAGAATGATGAAGATGAAGCTGGGGGGTTGGCGTCAATCAAAACAGAGACAGACTTCAAACCACTTCAAGGATAGTCCAAATTAATAAGAACTTCAGTCCAAAGTGGGCCCTCTTAAAACATGAAGTAGTTTAGTAAGTTTTCAGGTCTTGGGTATATTAACCATAGGAACTCACGTTTTTTCATTATATCTCAGTGCTGTTATTGATATTACTCTGTTGTTAGTCAGTAAATATCGTGTACTTGTTGTGCCTCGGGTGTGCGATTGTTTTCATTTTTGTTATGTTTTTCTACTGGTTTGGCAAAAGTCTATTTGTTATTATGGAAAAACATATTCCCTAATGCATTTTCGTCGTTTGAACTTTACAGAACTAATTATATGATTGGATAATGTTTTAGTCCAATCTCAATCATTAGACATAATTCATAGATTTGATAGGTGTACATGAGTGCAGGTTGGTTCGACGCGTTGGCATGCATCTTTGAACCATGAAGTGGCACACGATAATTGTGCTTACCAAGATTTCTCCACCCAGAATACAACTGAGAAGACAACTCTGCACCACCTTGATTGATGGTGGTCGTACGCTGTTTTGCGCCAATATTATTATTGATATATGCTTCTAATTGCTGTTTTGGCTTCCCACTCTGTTTCTTATAAAAATATGTGTTCTTCGGTTTTGGAGTGTTGTTGTTCAATTTATATGGCATTTGATGACCAGATCGATAATTCATGTGAGTACGATTAAAAGGAACTGTCCTCAAATAGACCATTCTGACTGGTAATTCTGGCTAGAGAATCTTACACCCAATGTATCACATTTATCACAGTTGAAGCAAGCTATATTTTTAATATCTACTTAATAAATGAGATGAAAATTTTGAGTTTAAAATAAAATATTATATTTTAATATTATTATTATTTTAAAATTAAAAAAAATTAAAAAAAATTGAATTATTTATTATATTTTATATAAAAATTTAAAAAAATTATAATAATAAAATCAAAATTTAAAATCAAATTTTTTTTTTTTACCAAACCAAACCAGTTTGACTTTAAACGCATTTTCTCTGCTATAATTCCACCAAGATTCCTCCCCTGGAGTTCGTTGCACTTGTACCTTATACAATCAAATCAGAGACTAGGGAAAGAAAAAACAAAGAAAAGAAAACCATAAGACACAAGCAACCGTCATTGTCATACATACTAGGCTCCTCATGTCCAGTTGTTGTTTCATTCGTTGGAGCATTTCCAAACAGCCCCTAACGCCAGCTGAAGTTTCAGAACAAGTAGGTCCGTCCAACAAGCATGAGACATGTTCAGTTGAGTTGTAACAGTTATGTTCACCCCGAAACCGTACAAGTAAAATCCTCTTAATAAAACGAACAAATCCCAGAAATTGAAAGAAGACAGCTTCGAGATTTGATAACCAAAGAAAAGACAGACCAGACTTTTCTCTGTTTCAATTGCAACCAATGCAAAATAATTAAACAATATTCTAGACAAGTTTTTATTTTTATTTTTTCTTTATGAAGTATGTACAAGCTAGTTTGCAATGAGCTCCTTTATTGGGGATTAAAAAGCTATAATGCTGGGAGTGGAAGGACCCCAAAAGAAATTTTATGCAGATGTTTTAATTTCGGGGTACGTAGTACAATCATTATAAACACCACACCTATTTTTTAAAGAGAAGTCACCAGTGTTCTGCTTCCCTTTTCGCTTGAGGAGAACTCACTCCAAAAAGGGAAACAAAAATTCGATGATATTTGCCTCTATTCATAGCAAGAACAAGAGCAAATCTATCTCTCTTTTTTTATTTTTTTCTTTCCTTTTTTTTTTTTAATAAAAAAGAAGAAGGGGGAGGAGGAGGCGCACCCTCTTCGATCGTCATTTCTTGTTCTTTTTCTCTTCCGAATCCAGAAGATCCTCCAACACCTTGTCATCCAAGCACTCGAACTCAAAAACTTGCTGCCGATGCTCACTTCTACCTCTCTCCCCCATATTCCCACGCCCTGAGGAAGAAGACGCAGCCGAAGAAGACGAAGGAGCAGAAGAGCCGCCACTCGCTAAAGGGTACTCATTTGGAAAGTTTAGAATAGCTAAAGAACCCCTCATGGCATAAGCTGATCGATCATAAGCTCTAGCAGCCTCCTCTGCAGTATTAAAAGTCCCGAGCCAAACCCGCGCGCCATGCCTAGTTGAGTCTCGAATCTCCGCCGCAAACTTACCCCAGGGCCGCCTCCGCACTCCGCGGTATTTGACCTCGCCTCCTTCCTTGTCTTCCATGGCACTCATCCCTCTGTGAGGGTCCTCATCTATGTTATGTTTGCATGGTTAACTATTGTCTGGGAGTTGGGCTTTTATATGCGTGGAAAAAGCACCTGGGTTTTGGCTCTCAAATTTGAGTTGGGTTAGTTATAGTCTTGTGTATTTTTTTATGCATTTCAGTAGTATATGATAGATTAAATTAGTTATTTTATATTAATAAAATAAATAATTAATTTTATTAACGAAGTCTGAGAGAAATATATAAAAATAATTATATATAAAATTTTTGCTCAAATTTAGCCACGTAGAATACGCACGTGTTCGAGAGAAACTTCTATAAAGATCACAGGTTTAATCAGTCCAATCCAATGTATCTGGCTGGTCAAGCCGATGGCTTTCTGAACTTAGAAGCCTCCTTTCTCTTTGTGTAATGGCACTATTTTTTTTTTTTGTTGCGCTCCGTTCTATCTCTGTATAATTAATAATTGTATTCTTCTGCCACCAAATACAAGACAGATATTTGGGCATTTTATTTAATTATTATAATTTTTTAAATTTTTACATAAAATAAAATAAATAATTTAATTTTTTTAAATTTTAAAATAAAAATAATATTAAAATATATATATTATAATAATATTTTATTTAATTTTTAATTTTTATCTTAAATCATCTTATCTTATCTGTAAAAATAAACTAAACATTAATATAATAGTATTCTACCAGCTTAATTAATCAAAAAATGATATAATAACAACTATATCACAATTGGTTTACAACTATGTATTAAATATATATTTATTTACTTTAGACGGTTCCTAGGATAATTATTTTGAATTAAAGTAAAAAATAAATAATTTCTTAATACGAAATAGATAAATTGTAGAGTAGTTGGTAGTATATCATTCTCCTAGTTAATGTCACACGCGTGAACTGGAGCCGCCATAGCTTACGTCTAGAACCCCGACCCCCCATGTCATCAACTAATTACTCTGCTTCGGTTTTCACGAGGTACCGTAGCTTTACTGTGTGTGTATATATATATATATATATGTATATGGGGGTTTGTATTGGCTTTGGTATTCTTGTCAGTGGTGTAGTGATAGAAAGGTTAATTTAGGTGGTCCTGAGCATACCACTTATATAATTATATATTAATTAAGGATCTACGCTAGGAAACAAAGGAAGAAAAGTATTCTAAAATGTGTGGATTCCATAATCCAGAAACAGAATTTGATTCTTGATGGTGTAAGCATCAGAATGTCTTCTGGTGTTGTGATCAGATCAGCATTGAGAGTGATGTGCAAGGGGACCTAACCTTTTGCAAGGCGGGGACCTTACATATTGTAATGCTGTTTCCATTTCCAACGTGAATATGCAATAATAAAGCTTGAACAGACGGGTTTATTCGTTGATCATAAAATTGGAGAAATGATGGCCAACTTGATGAATCAATTACACGAGTCTTACAACATTAATGGTAGAAATTAATTAGATCACGTTTTTAGGATCAATAAATATTAGCTTGTTATTGTGGAAGTCAAATGAGAAAATTATTGAATACAATGATTACATCAATGTAAAATGATCGGAACGGAATCAAGGACAAGGAAAAAATAAAAGAAAAGAAAAGTAGATGGTGTTCAAAGATTTATTTTTTTATTTTTTGTTTTTTTAGGAGAAAAATCTAGATTATATTGATAAACCCTCACTTTTAGCAGAAGAAGACAGTGGTTATAAGACTTTATGCTTAGCAAAAACATTATTCTCAAACTTTAAAAAACAATGAAATACATGATATAAACCTTTACAGAAAACTAAATTACCCGAAATCAAACAAATGAATTAACTATTACGGATATATAAAAGACCAAGCTTATCTATTTTTAGAAGACCCGTAGCCTCCATGGCAGATTTGCATAAGAATTCCAAGAAGATGCGCAACCCTCTGAAGCCAACCTTGCTAACATATCTGTTGGTGCATTTCTTTCTGTATACACATGGATATGCGAATACTCATACCAGCCATAATCACTTTCAGCTTCTCCCATTAATCTTCAATGTACCAGAGACCAAGCTCTGTTTTTCTCAACCAATTTATAACAAAACTAGAATCAAGTTCAAGATCAATAAGAGTTAAATCCATACCATTTGCTATTTTGAGTCCATGAAATACAGCCATAAACTCAGCAAAAGAACCATTTCCATGTTCTAGAAAAATTGAAAAAGTTGTCACCAGATTCACCTTAGAGTCTCATATCAATCCTCCTACCTCTGCTGCTCCCAGATTGCCTCTACTACTGCCATCCAAATTAATTTTATATCAACCAACCAATAGACAACACCATCACACAATCTGCATCTACTTATGGTTTCCAGCTTGAGAAGGAATAGTCAATTCGTTGAGAATCAATTCATCTCTACGAGTCAATATATTTCCAGAGTTTACTTTTTTCACCAATCTTTGTCACCCGGTATTTTATACTTCTCCACACATATTCTATGGATTCTTCAATCCCTTTCATTCTTGCCTTACATCTCCTAGTCCACAATCTCCACATTAATAAAAGGTAATAAGCCCATAATATTCCCCATTGTGGTCGATTTTTTTGCTCTATTATATCAGCTTGCAACAATTTCCCACCATGACCATCCATCTCTCACAGACATGCCAATTTGTAAGCACATTTCTTCTATATAAGTCTCGCAAACTCCCCTTCAGGAAGGACATGACTCTGAATCTCATAAGCATCATATACACAACAATTGCATTTTGAGACAATAGGAAGCCCAACTTTCTAATTCGATTATCCACACTCAAGGCATTATTGAGACCCTTCCACATAGTGACTACCATAAATTTCGGAAGACAAGAATGCCATACCCATTCAGTCTACAAAACTCTAGGCATTTTTACTCAAACCACTTCCCAAGCATTCTTAGTAGTAAATTTTCCATCTGGATTAGGTAGTCAAATGAGAACATTTGCTCTAGATTTCTTGCCCCTCAAAGACCTCATAATCACCTCCAAATATTTAGGTCCAACCAACCGACCAATACGATCAAAATCCCAACTATCATCAACCAAAAACTCTTTCAATCTCAAATTAGAGTTACTCACCATATTGTACTGTTCAAAAAAGGGACTTTCCTCCAACCATTTGACATACTAAAAAAAAGTATCTCCCTATTTGATTTTCCATGTTGTATGTTTGAAAATGTCTGGGATACATTTGATGACCATTCTCCAAAACTTGTCCCTTTTGAAGGATTGACTAGAGAAATAGGAGAATTCTTCATATACTTGGTTCTGAAATATTGTGATCATAAGGAGTCTTCCGTCATAAGTTTCCAAGAAAATTTCAAATGAAGAGACTTTTGTATATTTTCCAAGTTACGCAACCCAATCCACCTTCTTTTTCAGGTTGACAAACCGCCTCCCATGCCCTCCAAAACTCCCCAAAAGTTCAAATTACTAAACAAACTATTCAGTTTAGCAATAACTGATTTTGGAACCTGCAATATAGAAAAAAGGTGGATGGGCATACTTCCAAGAACATACTTCAAAAGTAGAACCCTTGCCCCAATGGATAACAAATTTATCTTCCAACCTCCAATTCTATCTCTAATATTTGACATCTCATCAAAATGAATGGCTTTAAGCCTCCCAGAAATAATCGGTACCCCCAAATATTTAAAAGGCAGAGCTCCTTCAGAAAAATCCACTAGACAAAGACACTTTTCGTCTTGTAGGGTTAAAATATCAAAAGCAATGAACTTGGATGATCTAGTTCGTCATTTTTTGCCTTCATTCCTGGGAAAAAAGTTTCATGTCCTTCTTCTGGGCTGTACGTTTTGTCTGTTGCGGTTTAAAATTTATACATATATAGCTTCATTGATCCCTTAATTAGATACGGGAAAGCCAAACATAAACACACAGTGAATATAGTGAATTTAAATTGTTTGGCATTGAGACGTATGTCTTTCAAACTTTGTTCGAGGAAGTTTTGCAGATAAGGCTGAAGAAGGAAACAACACAAGGTCAAGAACAGAGCCATTCCAAATCATGTGCTAGAATGGGAGGAGCCAACACCCAAGAGCCATGTAACGCCAGTGTCATGCAAAAATAAGAAAAGGGCTCTAAGTTTGAATCCAGATTTCGGTCGTCTTTACTTGAGGCTTTTGTCTCTTCTATCGGCAAAATGTAAATGTGTTGGGCTGGCCTTTTATGAGAAATGATTGCCTAGAAGGCCCAAATCAGATTAAAGACAGAAGTCAGGAACAAGATGCGGTTCGGTTTACAAGTCTGACTCTCCTGTCGCCGAGCTGTGGGATACTTTTGAGGAGGAATATTTTTTGTAGTTGGTAAATACAGTCAGTATATAGTTGTGAAAAAAAAAATAAATTAATACGGGACCTACATAAAAAATAAGTGTTATTTTTATAACTTCTACTTTGAAAGTTGAAACTTCAATGCTCCGTCGACTGGCTCTATAACCTGCAGGCATTTAATACTACAATAATACTTTAAAGTATAAAATTTTTTTATAAAAATAAATTTATAAATTAAGATGACTTGATATGATTAGTTAAATTATAAAATTAATTTTATTATAAAATTAATTTTATTATAAAATAAATTTAATGACTTTATTTGAAATTATATTAGTTTATAAATTTATTTTTATGAGATCTTTTTGTGACGATAGTATATCTCTTTATAAAATAGTCTGGGTTTTAAAATAAAAATAAAATACTTTAATATGATGAAACCCAAAAAAAAAAAAAAAGTTTAGCTGAGTTCAATGTCTATAGCTATTGCCTAGAAAATGCCCTTAAATAAAATCGTTAGTGAAGTTGTTGAAGGTCTTTACATAAAAATATTAATGCTCTGTTACTTAGATATGACTCAGAAAATGCAACAACAAAAAAAGAGATTGGATGGTGCTATTAGCTAAATTTGAGGTGGGGGCAAAAAGGGGAGTCTCCATAATAACTTTTGAAGACATTTTTTAAATGAATTTCTACTTCGTTATCAAAATTGATGTGTTGATTATTTTTTGTGATTTGATTGATTGATTGATTATTAATTTAAATAGGTCGGAAAATATGGATAACACTTATTCACCCCCTCTAGATTGATCGAGTGATTTTTCATTTTTCTTAGCTTCTAAATCCTTAGCAATAGAAATTCTAATAAAGTACTAAGCTAGAACCCAATCTACTCAATAAAATTAGAAAAAATTTTATTCACCAGTTCTAAACCACATACTTCTTTTTACTTTTTATCTTTTTAATTTTTTCTTTCAGCAAGTGTATAGTGTAGGATTGCTGATCAGTAGAATAGCTCATAAAATTATTCTGTGTTATTTCTCATATTCCAAGCTTCCCACTCGGACTAAAACACAGGCAATGATTAAAGTTGAAAATAGTCTAGTTATAAGTTTTATTGAAATTATTTTAATTTATCTCATTTTATCTTATCTAATTATTATAATTTTTTTAAATTTTTATATAAAATATAATAAATAATTTAACTTTTTTCAAATTTTAAAATAAAAATTATATTTTATATAATTTTCATCTATCTCGCGTGTAACTAAACCATACCGAGTATGTCGTCAACTCTTGATCGCTATTGAGTTGATATTCAACGTCTTCTCATGAACATAAGTGCTCTCAAATTAGAAGGGCTTTAGATTCATGTTAAATTCTATGGGATACCTACATGACATGACAGTGTTGCGGTTGAAAGTATTCGTGGCTATCTTTTTCAGATTTCATCACCAGAGTTTTCCTTCAGACTCTATGGAGAGAAAAATAATCACATAAATTGAATCTTAAATATATATAATTATTATATAAATTTCTCGAATAATTTAAAATTCTCAATAAATATTATAAATTCTATTTTATATATCTCCCTTCTATTAGAAGAATTCCTATTCACTCACATTCCGCACAATTGAATGAATTTTAATCTACTCAACATTTGGATTAAAAAAAAAAAAAAAAACAAACAAAGAGGATAAAAAACAACACAGATCCTAAATTCTGTCAACGTTTAGACTGTGTTGACCGTAAAAGATAAGAATGTACAGGAAGAGAAATAATATTTATAGTTGTGGTTGTGCAAGCGGTGTATAGTCGTTTTGAAAAAAATGAATTAAGATGAGACTCACGTGAAAAAAAAAATTAACTTTTTAATCATGGACTCTACTCTTTTTTAAAATAATTATACGATATTTACAATTTTATGATTGTATGTAACATTTTCTGTGCAGTAAACTATTCGGTATGGACAGCTTCTGAAACACATGACAGCACGTGGCCTCGCCCACGTTGCGTTTCAGTGGTAACCGGTACATGTAAAAATGCACGAAGAGCTTGAAAGAAAACATGTGGCGGTGTTCCGCTGTAAGATCTTAGGTTCCAGGTTCCAGCTCGTGGAGCCACGTGATTTCAGACCCCCCGTGGAAGAAGCACCAACGAGATCATGTATATACAATGCACACGATAGACCACACACGACTCATTAATTTTCTTAATTACTTAGCTCTACCGGCCTTCAAAATCTACAAATATATATACATATTATATCATTAATATGCTTGTCGGGGTTTAAAAATTGCGGTCAAACTGAGTGGTGGAACAAGGCATCAATATTTTAAGATTTTTTTTTAAACTAATATTTTAAGATTTGAGTGTGTGTGTGTACACGTATTTTTTATTTTTTTTGCAACGAGTTTATCAACGTTGATTATTTTATCGTATTAATTTCATAGAAGATAAATATTATAATTTTACATACATAATCTGTACTTGCACTGATTTTCCTTTTGTTTAACAGTTTCTTATGTAAACGTCCTCGCCCTCGGTATGGGCAGCAGTAGTTTATAAGGTGCCATCTAAATAATGTGTTAGTGATTTGGTAAAGATGATTGATTTTAGGCAGCAAACGCAGCAGAAACATCTAGATATCAAACATGTATTCATTTTACGGTAGTGACGATGGCTTGATCTGTTAGTTCTCAGAGGTAAAATGCACGCATGCCCTCCTTAATTTGTTATGATTTTATGCCCTACCATTTTGCAGAAATGTCGATGCGAAACTTAATTGTCTGTTTATTGTAACCAAATAGACAACTTGTCAGCGAAATATTACTATTTTTCGAATACATTGAATAAAACTAACGAATACATTGAATAGCAAATCTCATTTTTCAAATCTAACTCACTCAGACAGCCATATCTTGTTCTGCAAGTTAGTTGACTTACACCTTACAACGAAATGGTGCCAGTTTTGACCAGCTGAACATGATAGTTTGACCAGCGGCAAAACTTTTAAATTATACTTTCTTAACACAAATCACAAATTTTTAGAAATAATAAAAATTATAATATGCTCCACACACATGCATAGTGAATCGAAATGTGATAAATGTTAACTGATTCCTGATATATATATATATATAGCAACTTTTACTATTGCTGAACCTTTTACAAACCATGAACGGGTAAATACAGCTAGTCCATGAAAAGTACAGAGTTTAGCTTAATTTGATTTATTTTTTATGCTAACATATTAACGTCCATATATATGGGGTATTATTAGCAATATGTGATAAAAATGAAGTTCCAGACTTTCAGTCCTGCCAACGAATTTTGGTCATCCTGCATATTTAACGATGGAAACATTCTGCGGGCCGCCCCGGGGGGGGGGGGGGGGGGGGGGGGGGGGGGGGGGGTGGTGGTGTGTGGTGGTTCAGCTTTTTAGCTTTCTAGCTTTCTATAACGTTCGTGGTGGCGTGATTTGAAAGAAAAACTTGAATGGTATGGAAAGTTTGGAGAAAAAAGTAAGTGTTGAAAAAAAGAAAAAGTTGGGGGAAGTTTCTCTCGCAGAGGCCTCAACCTTTGACTGCAAAGGGCAGAACCAAAAACTTTTTGAAAAAGGAGTGGCCGTTGCTGTATTTCTCACCTAATCGGCTTGTCTTTCTACAAATTGTCAACACGCAAGTGTGGAGATAGTGTCGGTTTTGCTTTTATTGCGTCTTCTTTTAGGATTGTACTGACTTGTCTGTGAATTATATCAGCCATTTACTTGACGAAAGGGTTCTGACCGGGCCCGCTGGAATGTTATCCCAAAATCTAGACTGATGATTTTCGTTCAAGATGTTCAAATAGGAGTAGCGGGGGAGACGCGTAAAGATCATGTGAAAGCTAGCTGACTCGGACATGCACATACTCCATGCTCTGTACGAGTTGGCCAGGACGGGTTAAGAGATTCAAAGGTGGTTGGTTCGCATGTGGGAATGATGACACAATTGTACAGTTTTGCTTTTTTTATTGATGATGGCGAAGAAATCATGAAAAGTCAGGATCTTTTGATTCATTATCTTTATAAATTCAAGCTACATGCCCCACGGATTCATTGTTTTATTTTCACAATTCGTGTTTCTTTGTTTGTCTTCTTGCTATAATTATTAATTTACTTGTGTCAATCGCTATGTAGATACAATTATAGTCCATTGATGACAAACCTATGCAGGACAATAGGCAATGTACACCGATATCACAAGCATGCTTTGTCAGTTTTCAAAGAAATCAAAGAAAATAATGCAAAAATTACCCTATGGGTTAATCCAAAGGTCTTTTTTTAAACAAAAATAATAATAATGTCAACCAACAACATGAGTTGTTTCTATTTTATTATTGTGCTAAATAGAACCTACAGGTCTTAATAATAGTGGCACAAACAATGAGATAGTCTATATGGTGTTGGGCTTACCAAAGTTGGCGTCATTGATCATTAAGCATTTAAACCTTGTTTAATCATGCATCATGATCACCCGCCCTCTTGGGAAGTTGGTATGCATTATGCAAATATGTAAGCCCTATGATTCCTGATCGAGAGCCGTCCGACTTGTAATCTCTCTCTCTCTCTTTTACAGTAGAGCATCTATATTGGTCTATGCATATATATATATATATATATTTAGGCAAAGTCACATTTGTATAATACGAGCCTAAATTCATTTACATTAGATTATGTATCTTTAAATATTTATATAGCTATGAACAATATAAAGATCTACTATTCACTCTCTAAAATATATTTTATTCATTTTTTTCTCTCTCCTCCTACTCTTTTTCTACATATTTTATATTTACATATTTTTAATTTTACTACATATTTTACTCATTTACTTTCTAAAGAATATTTTACTCAAATATTTTATATACTTGAAGATCAAATCCGTGCACTTCTCTCTCACAAGCTTTGAGTACATGTATTGGGTATTAATTACTTGTATTAAAATCGTAAATGTATTAAACCAATACATGGTAATTGCAAACTTTATATAAAAAATATTATTATTTTACCTCAAATTTGTATAAGTTAATATGGGAGTTGTGCTTGCATGGCAAAATGAATTTATAAAAGAGGTGATTTTGCATATGATTAGGGGTGTGCAAATTTCCGAAAATTCCGACTCCGGCCGAATTCCTTTCCAACGCTGACTCCGACGGAGTCGGAATGTTCGGAACACGGAGTCGGAATCGGAGGGACTCCGAAAATGGGGTCGGAGGTCGGAGTCGGAGTCGGAGCCCATTTTTTACTCCGAACTCCGACTCCGAACTCCGACTTTAAAAAAAATTAAAAAAACAAAGATTCAAAACGATGTCATTTTGAATCTTTGTTCCCCCCCCCCCCATAACTTAAACGACGACGTTCCTTGAAATAGGAACGACGTCGTTTGGTTCCTAATTTTAAACCTATGCTGCATCCCTTTCTTCTTCATTTCGTGACTTCGTCTATCCCGAATCCCCAATCCCCAATCCCTTGCTCAGCGACTCAGCCGCCGGCCGCCCCTTTCTTCTTCTCCATTCTTCTTCATTTCGTCTTCCAATTCCTAATTTCTCTGCATTTGTTCTTCGTGCTGCCTTTGAAAGAACCGAATCTGTGCCGCTGCCACTGCCCACGGCGCCGTCTTCACAGAATCATTGTGCCGCTGCCCACGCCCCACGGCGCCACGCCTCACTCGAGTCACTTGCTCAGTACAAAATACCAGTAAGCATATTTGATAGTGAAGATAGATTGACTTGAAGATGAACTATAGATGGGAAGTTCTTGGTTAAGAGTGCTTACGGGTGGTTTGGCTTTTAATCTTATTTGCATTGCCATGAATTAGCCAATAGATTGCTTGTAAATCTTGTTCCGTATGATCAGCTCTAGTTCCGTATCCATCTATCTATCTATCTATCTATCTATCTATCATTTGATTACTTAATTTTGGGATATAGCCGTTACATTTTAAAATTGCTGTAATCTTGTCAATGATTTGTATAGGCTCTGCGGATTAGGCTTCGAACTTGGAAGCGGTATGCTTCTGATCAAAGAAAGGAGTTCTGGGTGTTAGAAGCTTGGAAGTGTGGGGGTAAGACGACTGTACATATATATATATATATATATACTGAAATATGTATGGATCACTTGCACCAGTAGTGACCGATCAGCTAGTTTGGTTTGGTTAGATGAGAAATTTTATCTAGAGAAGGAGGCGCTTTCGAGGTACTTAGTACTCTTGGTCATGGAAGAATATGATCTTAAACTTAATAGGTATTGCCTAGATCAATATTAAGCTTTCTTAGTTGAGTTCCCCTAGTAATGATTTCTCAAATTATTATGGCTTTTTTCAATAGATGAAGTGCTTCTTCCTATGTACTGGATCAGGCAGAGTGGAAAACCTTGAAGCATTAATTGGCCATGGCCACCAAATTTTCTCTTGCCCATTGATTTTGAGTACTGCACTAAGTTCAAATGTAAAAGCCTTCCCTTAATTAGTGGCTGACTTAGATTATTTAATAGTAATTTATAGTACTGTATCTGGTGTGAGAGAAATGGAAGGATATTTCCAAAAGGCAACAGGGACACCTCCAATAATGGGGCTAAAATAATGCAGGAGCAGCTATAGAGGTTCCTTTTCCTATATATCTATATATAGTGGTCTTTCTATATATATATAAACATCTTTTACACTTTATAATACACGGGAATTGATAACGAGACTTTAGAACCTTACCAAGGACTTAGCGTTCTTCATTATCTTGTTATGTTAGTGTTAATTTACAGTATTACTCATTTAAAACATAAATGCACAAATCTTCAACTACATATGGAGATTTGAGCTAGATGTAGCCTGACTTTGAAAAGTCATCTGAATCAAACGTTCAGCTTTTCCATTTGTGATCTTGATTTTCCCCCTCGAGAGTCTTCGACAATGATTTTCTATTTTTTTTCCCTCCCATTTTTCTGCAGTTGGTTGCTGGGTTGTGAGTCGTGACTTGTGAGGCATGAGTTTGTAACTTCTGTAAGTTCGATATTGGAGGCACTGTTGTGAATCTTGTGATGGTCTTCACACAACTGCACAAGCACGCATGCATGTACAAAAGTACTTGAACTCTGAAAAGTACAGATATGATATAATCTAAACAAACTATTGATAAGTACAGATATGATATAATCTTTGAGTTTAACTCTGAAAAGTACTTGAACTTCTAAGTTATACTGTTATAGTTGATTGAGATTTGAGACCTCTTGCAACCTCCACAAAATCGACTGAGTGCTTTAGATCTATTGTATGCTTGTGCCTTCCAGTTTTTTATTTTTCTATTTATATTAACTATTTGCAACTTTATTTTATTTTTGATAGATATGGAGGCTTCACCTAGTGGAAGGTCAGAAGGGAATCCAAGCCCCACAATCCCGTCACTGACACCGAGATCTAGACCCACTTCTAGAGCAGCTACTTCTTGTGCAAGTAGCCGATTCCCAATGCCAGTAGACATAGAAGATGAGGTCCATGAGGATGAGTTTAATGAGGATGAGGAGATGGGTATTAGGGATCTACCACCTCCATCTACAACTCCATCTCAACCACGAAATACTAGAAAAAGGTCCTAGACATGAGAGCATTTTACCAGGATTCCTGGTAATCCTGAGAACCTACAGGCGAGATGCCACCACTGTGGGCAACTCTGCAAATGTCATTCAAAGAAGCAAGGCACCGCTGTCTTAATAGCCCATCTCCAAGGTTGCCAGCAATATAAAATGTCGAAGGGAGAGGCAGGCGCAGCCACTGATCAGACCAAGCTCAGTTATGAAGCTTCTACGGCCACTGATGGTACACAGATTAAGAAGATGGTCATCCCTCAATACAGTGAGAAATTGGTGAGGGATATGCTTGCAGAGATGATAATTGAAGATGAGATGCCTTTTACCACAGTCGATAAAAGAGGCTTTCGAAAGTTTGTCAAGACTATTGAGCCACGATTTCCATTGCCATCACGGTATATGGTGATGCGGGATTGTATGAAGAAGCATGCAAAAGAGAAGGCGGAGATGAAGAAGATGTTCACTACCACTAGCCAGAGAGTGTCATTTACGACTGACACATGGACTTCCATACAAAACATTTCCTACATGTGTATCACAGCGCACTACATTGATAGTGAATGGAATTTGAGAAAACGGATTATTGGGTTTAAAGAAATTATTGATCATAAGGGAGCATCAATTGGGGCACTAATGGATGATTGTTTAAAGGATTGGGGAATTCAAAAGGTTTTATGTATTTCAGTTGACAATGACAGTGCCAATGACACCGCAATTGAATGGTTCAAGAGGAATACGAGTATGAAAGCTGATGTCATCCGCAACCACGAATTTATTCATGTTCGATGTTGTGCTCATATCCTCAACCTGATTGTCAGTGAGGGGTTAAAAGAGGTTGATGATTCCATTACCAGAGTCCGCAACATTGTGCGGTATGTGAGGGCTTCCCCTCAAAGGCTGTCAAAGTTCAAGGCAATAGCAAGCCAGCTTGGAATTTCATGTTCTAAGACATTGTGCTTGGATATTCCGACTCGATGGAACTCAACATACCTTATGTTGGATGTGGCACAAAAGTACCAAGCTGCATTCGAGCGGATGGAGGTCGAGGATGGGGCACTTAAGTATGCTTTGCTGGAGCCTGCAGGAAAGGGGCTTGGTGCGCCAGACACACATGATTGGACTAGTGTGGGGCACTTTGTGAGATTTTTACAAGTTTTTTATGATATGACTATGCGGATATCTGGATCCGCATATACAACTGCAAACTTATTCTTCAGCGAGCTCTCAGAGCTTCACTACCACTTGCAAGAAGGTTGTACGGGTTCATGTGGATTATTATCTGGTATGGCTATGAGGATGCATGCCAAATATGATAAATATTGGGGGGATGTTGAGAAAATAAATAGATTACTTTTTGTGGCTGTGATCCTTGACCCCCGATATAAGTTGGCCTTGATAGAATTTTGGGCAAATTCCACAATGGGGGCAGTGAAGGCTGCACGGTTTATTACAGCCCTTAAGAGGGATCTTGATGACTTATATTCTCACTACAACAATAGTGGTCAGCCTTCATCCGCAGCGGGCACCTCACACTCGAGGCCGACACCTCTATTCGATGACCGTAGCTCAGATGACTCATTAAATCCACCTCGTCGAGGTTATAATATTGTGAATCAGTATCATCAGCTCATTGCAATGAGGAATATTATGCAGTGTACTTCTGAGATTGAATGGTATTTTATGGAAGAGGTCGAGGCACCTAGCGAGTCATTTCAGCTTTTAACTTGGTGGAAGGTTAATTCCACCAAGTATCAGATCCTTTCTCGTATTGCCCGAGATGTGATGGCCATTCCAATCACTACAGTTGCCTCTGAGTCAGCATTTAGCACTGGAGGTCGAGTATTGGATTCTTACCGGAGTTCATTGTCACCGTCAACTGTGGAGGCCCTCGTTTGCACACTGAATTGGTTGAGTGATACGCCCATTGGACTAGATACCATTGGCTTTGATGCTGATAGCTATAAGCTTGAATCGGGTAACTTTGTTTGAGTATTTCAATTTATTTATTTAATTCTTTTTATACTTTCAGAAATCTATTAACCTTATACTTTTTATGATTTCATAGATATAATTGTGAATCCTAGCATACTTGCCGATGACTGATACTTGGAGTGTGTTCAAGTTGATAAACTCATGATTAAAAAATATTGGTGAGAAATGATAATCATTTTTTTCTTTTCTGAATCATTTTTTTTCTTTTTATTGATTGTGACTTTTATTTTAATTTCAGGTATCACCAACGACAAACTAGGATGTTTTGGAGCAACTCTGTATTGGAAGATGTATTGGAAGATGTTTTTATTTTGGTATTGGAAGATGTTCGGAATAGCATTTAAACTATTATCAATGTTTTGGACAATTGTATAAGAGTTTCTTAAAGATGTAATATGTATTATATGTATATATATCATTTTTAAAAAAAAAAAAAAAAAACTCGGAATCGGAATTGAGCGGCGGTCGGAGCTCGATTCCGACCGGCAATACCGGAACACCGATCGGAGTTCCGAACTCCGAACTCTGATCGGAAGCCATCGGAACTCCGAACTCCGAACTCCGATCGGAGTCGGACTCCGACTCCTCGTCGGAGTCGGAGTCGGAGTGCACTTCCGGTTCCGATTCCAGTCGGAGTCGGAGGTCGGAATTGGCGATTCCGACTCCGTCGGAGTCGGAGCCCAGGCCTACATATGATGTATAAGCCAACGTACATGCTCTGGCTGCTCATGCGTTTCTGCTACATAAAACTAGATAAATTAAAGAAACTTACAATAATCGAGGCACTTCTGCATTTTTCTAGTCAAACTTCTCGTGGGAACCCGAGAGAAATTTTCCAACTACGTAGTCTGAGCTCAGAGTAGCCGAAAACATAAAAATAGTTTGAGCAATTTTCTGGCTTTGGTGTCCCCCACAACGCAACCCTCATTTATATCCACTTGGGTTTCTTCTCTTCTGCTCCTTTCTCCGTTGGCCTCTGCATCTTTTATTATTCCTTTCGGGTCTCTTTCATAGTTTCATATATTTTTCTTCAAAATTGAAAGTGGGCTTTCTCTCTGGTTGAGCTCCTTAATTGACTCGTTCCTATTACCTCTTCCAGAATATATCTCCGAGTTCATCACTTTTATTTCTTTCTTTAAATCTACGTTTTGTAATGCATCTTTGCACGTGTTTTTGTATGTATCCAAGATCTTAGCTGACTGATTTCTTCGCATTTTCTTGATCCCCCCTCCGTCATGGATCTTTTAAGCAAACGCTACCTGATCCATGGCTCCGAAGCTATTTCTCCAATCACTAGTCCCGGAAGCTCAATCTTTCGGCCCACCGCGCATTCCTCGGACACCAGTTTCCCCATCATAGCCATTGCCGTGATAGGAATCATGGCCACAGCTTTCTTGCTAGTTAGCTACTACGTATTTGTCATCAAATGCTGCCTCAGTTGGCATCGTATTGATATTCTACGACGTTTTTCGCTTTCAAGACGCCGTGAGGAGCCTTTGATGGTCTACTCTCTGGGGATAGAGTCTCGAGGACTCGACGAGTCTGTGATCCGATCAATCCCAATACTGCAGTTCAAGAAAGAAGGCAAAAGAGATTTCGGAGAAAGGAGCTTTTGCGAGTGTGCAGTTTGCTTGAATGAGTTTCAGGAGGATGAGAAGCTAAGAATCATTCCAAACTGTAGCCATGTATTTCATATCGATTGCATCGATGTTTGGCTTCAAAGCAATGCTAATTGCCCACTTTGTAGAACCAGCATTTCGGCCACATCCCGGTTCCACACCGATCTAGTTCTTGCTCCAAACTCCACCCCTGAAGACCCAACTCCTTATACCGATAATCCCATTGGTGGCGATGAAGACTTCGTGGTAATTGAATTGGGTAACGATTATTCTCCCAATCAAACATTGCTCGGAACCCAACAGAGACTGAACTCAAGAGAATTTTCGACTATTAATTCCATTAGTCCTTCGCAGAGGAAGTTAGAGTACCAGAGAATTGTGCAGAAGAAGGGAAGGAAATTTGGTAAGGTTACAAGCATGGGGGATGAATGCATCGATACTAGAGGCAAAGATGATCAGTTTGCAATCCAACCCATCAGGAGGTCTTTCTCCATGGACTCATCCACGGACCGGCAGCTCTATTTAGCAATTCAAGAAGCTTTAAGACAAAATAGACAAGCCAGTGAGGTCAGTCCCATTGAAGGTTGCAGTAGTAGAGTTCGAAGATCATTTTTCTCTTTTGGGCATGGTAGTAGATCCAGAAGTTCCATTCTTCCAGTTTACTCACAACCATAAAACCTTTATTTTTATTTTTATTTTTTTCAGAATTTCTTTAGTATTTTTCTGATTTAGAGATTTCGGATGTACTATTGAGAGGATATAGGATTTTTAATTAATTAAATAGAAACATTCATTTGAAATTTGAAAGAATAGTTCTATTTGAATTTTTTCAGCATATGATGGCATGGGGCTCGGCGCTGGTCTAATGTGTTCCAAATCACTTAACAGCCATGATTACGGACATCATTGCCGAAATCAACACTTTTTTCCTGGGTGTTTTCTTCAATTTCTTTATGCTCTTTAGTATAATTTGGTCCATACCATGTGTCATTGTTTAGTGAAACAGAGAGGTACCACATGAATAACGATGTTAAAGCCGTATAGTACACGCGCCTCCACTATTAGATTCGACTATACACGCCTCCACTGTCAGTGACGGTCCTATACTGGTGTATCGACTTATCTTCAAGTTATTACTTTATTATATTTCCACTTTTTATAACTAAGGATCAAGATAAAGTCGTCGCGAAAGTGTCATTTTGCTAGTCCAGACCCACAAAATACAGCATACAACAATCCACTATGATATTTAGTCGTAATTTTATAATTTGTTTATCAGACTATACAAAAAAAACTTCAAGTGGCTTTCCCTTGGTGGAAAATGGGTGAAAGCCAAACTTTTAGCTCCAAATTCCTCTTTTTTATTTCTTATGTTGTATTTGTTTATTTTGTGATGATTATTAAAGACTCACACCTTATTGAATCTAGTATGTTATAAGTAGTTTATCAATGAAATGCTTGTTTAGAAAAATAAAATGATGTTAAAGCCTTGGGCGGAGGAAAAATTAAAGAGAAAATGTTGATATTTTCGGTTAAAGAGTTTGCAAGTGATATGTATTTATCTTTAAAAAAATAAATAAATACGAAATTTATATAAAAAATTAGTTATTTAATAGTGAATACCATTATTTAAAAAAAAAATGGGGACACTTCTACGACTGCACCTGATATTATTCAAAATTCGTAGAATACATCTGATATTATTCAAAATTAAATGGTAGGAGCCCACCTATGGCATTGACCAACTAGCTAGCTAAGAGCATCCAAAGTTAGAAGAAAAAAAGTGCAGAAAGCAATAGGCCTCCTTCCATTGATTGGGAAGAAGTAGAGGAGGGGTCCTTTTCCATTGAAACAATCATATAGCCAACAGCTTCCTCTGTCAATAATGTTGTTGGTTGAGCGGAGGAATATAGTTTGGTCATAAATGGTCGGTAATGGTTCTTATTCGATTGTCCATGATTTTTCATACTGCAATAATCATCTATTTATCTATGACTAAAAAATCATTCTCAAGTCTCGAATAATGTTCATTTCTCAAATAGAGGAGAGTTCTTTTTAGGCTCTTGAGTACTTGTGTTTATTTTATAGCTGTGTGTCTCATTGGCTAATTGTGAAAAAATTTATTATTATTATTATATTTTAGTTGTGTTAATAATATTATTTTACATAAAAGCTCTAATATTCAGCAATTTTACACTACACATATATTTAAGAAAAAAATAGAGATGTAACCGGTCCGGTTTTATACAAAATCTAGGACCGAACTGATAGGCATCGGTTTTGCATTTTTAAAAACCGATTACGCACCAATTTTCTTCCTAAACCGATACTCTGATTTTACCGGTTTCCGGTCAGGTTTGGTCCGGTTTTAATAAAATACAAATTTTTTATAAAAATTCTGTTTAAAAGAAAAAACTGATTTAAAAAATTCTGTTTACCATTTACAAAAATCTGCTTTACAAAAAAAATCTACTATATAAAAAAATTCTACTATAAAAATTCTGGTTTATAAAAAAAAAATCTGCTATGTAAAAAATTCTGATATAAAAAATCTATTTTATAAAAAAAATCTGTTATATAAACAAAATTCGCTATATAAAAAACTGCTATGAAACAAAAACTAAAATAAGAAATCTAGTGTAAAAAAAAAAAAAAAATCTGCTATAATCCTATATTAGATGATTAGTATTAGTTATAGCTATATAATATATTAGACAATATAATAGTATTAATATTAGACTATTAGTATAGCTATATGTTAGTGTTAGTTTTGATGATTTAGTATAACTATATTAGTATGAGTATAACTATAATCTATATTAGAATATTAGTATTAGTATATATGTGATTATTTTTTATGTGATTAAAAATTATATATAATATAAAATATATTATATATAATATTAATATATAAATAGTATCAGTCCAGTCCGGTCCGGTCCAAAACTAACCGAAACTGAAACCGGACCGGTTTTTCATTTATGAAAACCGGTTTTGGACTGAATCGGTCCAAAACCGGCACAACCGGTCCGGTCCAGTTTGGTCTGGGCCGATTTTCCAGTTTGTCGATTTTTTTTACACTCCTAAAAAAAAATCAAGAAAAAAAATAAAAGTAAATATATGGTGTATGGCTACTAGGTAAAATTTTTCTTTATATAAATAATTTAATTTTTCTATTCAGCAATCTTATATTTTAGAGTAATGCCACTTGAAAATCTTTATATTACATGCTACTAATGTAATATAATATAATTTAAAAAATAAATCAAATTATATTATATAAATATTATATAATATAAAGACTTTCAAATAAAATTATTTCTAATTTTAAACATCTTTACTAATTATTCAAATCCTTCACTAATTGTAGAAAGTAGTTTCTCGGTAGTAGTGTATTGATTGGTCAAGTTTCAAAGCCTCGATCTATCGGTTAATGCCTAGACAACTTGTCTCGACTTGGTTGAAATTAGTCAACAGAATGAACATGGTCCATACATATATAGTGCAGGACCATATTTATATGGTGGGCTCATGGAAATGGTGACATAAGACTCAGCATCGGCATGACATATAGATTCCTGCATAAATGAAACCCAACATGGATAAATAACCACTAAAGACATGGTAAAGATTTACATGTACTGACACCTCCATATATAGTCCCTATTGGAGAAGTTTTGGAGTATTGACAATATTTCGGAGCAATCATCCTAATTAGGATAATAACAAGTACTCCCTCGATCGATGAATTCCTTTCAATTTTGTAAAGCATTTATCCTATATCTGAATCATCTCATTCTGAATCTTAACATGTTTCCAAATGGCAAGCCACAGTACGTAGTACTTAATATAGCTAGCGGACCAAGTGCTATTTGACAATTTGTTCAGTTTCAGTTGTAATTAATATGGGTCAATCCTGAATTCAGTTTCAGTTCTATCTGTTAATTAATGGGATGTCCTAATACTGTGACGCCCAAAAAATACACATATTTATTAGAGGTAATTTAAATATATATATATATATATATATCAAACTAAGGAGACAAACTACTAATAAATTAATATGGTTATTAAAAAAAAAAAAAAAACAGTATCTTATATTTTACCCTCCCAAAGTAATCCTTCAATTTGCAACATGACCATCGACTATATCTCATCACAAACTATTTTTTCTTTTATTTAAAATTGTGTATTCCTTAAGACAATAATATTTAAAATTGTACTAATTAAACTACCTATTTTCGTCCACCTAGTGACCAGATCTTAACAAGTAGTTGGCTGGGTAGGTAAGTTACAATTTATTTTTCAAATTGGAGGATAAAGTGAATCAGTGATCACAGCTTTGATAACTGGATGACCAAATTGAAAAAGAAACAATATTATGATGAGATAAAAGTGCTAGTTTCCCTTGATTTTAGGAAGTTGGGTCTGAGCGTTGACAGATATCTACCAATATTTCCTTCAGATTCTTGACCATGTGCTCAAGCGTAGGGGAAAGGGTAACATATCTTTTTTGTTTTTTTGCTCAGTGAACTACTCTAAAAGTAATTGGACTTGCCGGCACTTGTACGAAGATCTCGATCTAGCTCTTTTAAAAGTGAACTTTAAGTGGTGAGAATAAGATTGAGTAACTAGAAAAAAAAAAATTTCTCTTTCAAGTAGGTAAGGAGGTTTTGCTTAAATATGTAATCCAAGCAATTCTTACTTATTTTATGAGAATCTTCAAACTTCTAAAACAACTATTTCAGAAAACTTAATAAAGTTGTGATGAACTATTTGTGGGGTCCATAAGTTCATGAGAATAGAATCCATAAGGTGAGCTGGGATCAAACTTAGTTAACATTGCCATGCTAGCTAAGCAATGTTGGAGGATTGTTCAAAATCCCAAATCATTGGCATCATAGGTCCTAAAAGCAAAATATTTTTCAAATGATACTTTCTCTCAAGCAAAAATAAGAAGTAACCCTTCTTATATTTGGCAAAGTATGATGGCAGCTAGACCTTTACTCGAAGAAGGCCTATTTAGGAAAATAAGCAATGGAGAAAGAGTTGGCATCTGGTTTGACAAGCGGATCCCTCAACCTAATACTTTCAAGCCTCACAAGAAGATACAAAGGTTTCAACACGTATTGATAAAGACACAAATCAATAGAATCTATCTTGTGAATGCCATTTTTTCTACAAAAGAAGATGATCTAATTAGAACTATACCTATTAGTCTTTGCAGCAAACTTGACAAACTGATTTGGAGATGCACCACCAATGGCCTCGTCTCTGTTAAAAGTGTTTATCACCTACAAGGAGAATTGCAAGATGGTACAAAAGACCAACCCTCTATCATGCAGGCTAAGAAAGAAGTTTGGACAAAGATTTGGCATTTGCCATCCCTAATGCTTGCAAAACCTTTTCTGTGGAAAGCTTGCTTAAATGCCCTCACTACTTGATCCAACCTTCTTGAGAAAAAGATTATTGATATCTCAATATGTCCTATCTTTGAGTTGTCAAGAATCAAAGACAGTGCAACTTTATAGGAATACATTTCAGCCCAAAATGTGTGGGGCCAATGCTCTAACAGATTCCAAAAAAGCATGACTCAAAGGCAGGCTTTCAAGGACATAGTGGGGATATGTTGATTATTAGATAAGAATGAATTGGAAGAATTTTCAATTATCTCTTGGAAGATTAGGAAAATGAGAAATGAGTTTGTCTTCATAGATGAATTCACACATCCAAACAAGTTAGTGCATCAATTGTTATAGCTTTTGCAAGAACTCAAATAGATTGATTGATCTTCTAGTAATCCCAAAGGAAGTCATGAGGTTGTGTAAACAAGTTGGAAGGCTCATCCTCAAAGTGTTTTTAAGCTCAACTGTGATGCTTCAGGGACAAAGCTGAATGCAAGGTTGGTATTGATGCTATTATCCGTGACTGAGAGGATGTAGTTATGTTAGTTGTTAGTATAAAACTTTGCGGCTTTGAGGTTCGTTTTGGGCCATACACTTGGTTTTTGGGGTGTGCATTTGTACCGAATTTTTTTTTTCTGATCTAGTTAAAAATTCAAAATCCGAATAAATCTAGACGGATAATCACCTGAACTGGATTCGGGCGGATATAAAATTGTAATACCTGCCCGGATCGATTTCGAATCCGGTTATTTAACCCGTCTGATCCGTAACCGACTTTAACTATTGGATTTCAATTTTCAAATTCAAATTCCATCACTACTGGTGACTACAGTGGCCGAGGTCCGTTAACATCACTTTCTTCTCTCTACTTGCTCTCTCTCTCTCTCTCTCTCTCTCTCTCTCTCTCTCTCACACACACACACACACACACACACACAGAGTTTGTATATCGCTTCATCTCTCATTGCCCACTTTGACTAGATCTAAGTTTTGGTGTTTGGATATCACTTTCATCTCTCGTTAGTTGTTGCTCACTTTAACTAGATCTAAGTTTTTGTTTTGTAAACCCGAGTTTCTATATTTGTAGATCTAAGGGCATCCTCATTGGCTTGGCCAAATGAGGTGCTTGGCCAAATTTTACATAATTTGGCCCAAAAATTCATCACATTGAATTGGAAAAATTCAAAATATTATAGACTTTTGCTACACTAAGTGACCAAATATAAAAGATCATTTTCATTCTCAAAATAATAAAATATTATTTTCTCACTCCAACCGACCAAGCGGGATATGGGAAACTACTATACGTGGGAAGAAATATTTAGTCCCTTCATTTCAGTACCGAATTCCCTTTCTCCTATCTTTTTCTCTCTGTCTCTCTCGATTTGCATAGACGGTGCCCCTCCACGACCCACGGTTGCGTCCGTCCACTCCCACGGCTGCGCCCCTCCACACACACACACACACACTCTCTCTCTCTCTCTCAATCCCGATCTGTAAGTTTTCTCAAATTATTTTTTTTAGGCTCTGGGTTTTTCTTGGATTCATGTCTATCGATTTCTCAGTTGTTACTATACTAAGACACAAATGTAGAAGTGGGATTGATAGTTAGGGTTTTTGATTTTGGGATTAATAGTTAGGGTTTGCTTGATTTCCTCTGTTTTTCGATGATTGGATTTGGATTGAAAAATGGTTGCCCCCTCTCTTCTTGATAAGGTTTGATGCTGAGTTTGGTTGAGGTGTGGGATAATTCCTTTTGCATATTGAGTGAATGTTCAATAGAAAGAGAGTGGGTAGTGGCGATTTAGCTGTGTTTTGTTTTGGGTGAGAGGAGATCAATGTTCAAACGATTTTTTTTTTTTTAATCTTTCAAAATATCTGTGAAGATGTCTTTTGGAGATAAAGAATGAAGGACTTTAACCAGGCAAATTCAAGTACATACCAATACATGTTCGACTCTGTGAAGCCACAGGTGGTGTTGATCAAGCTTATTACAAACGTTTCACATGTTCTAACTACATACTCTTTTGGCATTGTTGAGAAGTTCTAATAAACAGATCAACTCTAGATGCAAAAAAAATATTGATATTGGTTTTATGTTATAGCTTGTATCGTATTATCCTTAGTCAACCTTTCTTTTTTAAAGTATTGTGTGTGTAGAAGTCAGAACCTGTTTAAACTATTGATTGTTAATAGTCAACCTTTCTTTTTTTAAAGTGTTGTGTGTGTAGAAATCAGAACCTCTTTAAACTATTGATTGTTAATAGTCAAAATTTCTTTTTTTAAAGTGTTGTGTGTGTGTAGAAGTCATAACCTGTTTAAACTATTGATTGTTAATAGTCAACCTTTCTATTTTTAAATTATTGTGTGTGTGTGTAGAAGTCAGAACCTGTTTAAACAAAATAGTTAATAATCAACCTATTTCTTTTAGTCATTTTGACTTACTGTTTTGACTGTCTCCTCTGCTTACTTGCTGATTGTTGATTTTATTACTTGCTGATTGTTTTATGAAAGATGGATTCACACTTATTGGACGATCCCTTTTTCACCACACTATTGCAAAGTGGTAGAGAAGGTATTAATAGTCCCCCATGGCTCGTGTCTTACATGATAATATTGAGGCTGAGGTTGAAGTAACACAACCCAATGGGCAAGTAAGGGCACGGACTAAACAATCCCAACGGGGTGTGTCCTTCACCGTAGAGGAAGACAACCTTTTTGTATCAGGGTGGCTCAACATTAGTATAGACACTATTAGGAGGACAGATCAAAAGTCTACCCAATTGTGGATAAGAATTCATGATTACTCCATGATAAGAATCCAATTTGGAGAGGCCACTAGGCAAGAAATCTGAAAAAGAAAGGGAAAGGAAAAGTAAATGCGAAATGTCTTCGCGTAGTTAATTCGATGAAAAGTTAAGTAACATGAAAAGTGATAGGAGGATAACGATGATTGAGCGATGGGAAGCGGCAAGCCGAGCTGATAGGGACAAGGCTGAGATAATCTCACTTAAGAAGAAGAAGATAGAGATGGAAATCATGATATTGAATGTTGATAACATGAATGCAGTGCAGCGAGAATACTTCAAGTCAATTCAAATTGAAATCCTAGAGAAACATAGGAATGAATTGAATGAAATGTCGTAGCTGGAGGAGGGAGAAGTGCATTGAAGAGTTGCTGTTTTGCACACTTGGTAATATATTGTTCATTGTAAATGTGACGCCCCCAAATCCCCACGCACGGACACGGGGAAATCGAGACGTCCGGATGATGACATCCCGGGTCACCACCCTAACAACGTGTGCCAAGTGTGTGCAAAAACAACAATATGCACGAGAAATACGCAGCGAAAAGCAAGTCAATAACTAAGTACCAGAATTTTTCTTGTTTAATACAAAGCTATTCCAAAACGTATATAAATAAAATATTACAAAACACGCATATAATATAATATCAAATACAAAGCATAACATCAGCAACCCGGCGGAGCCGCATCCTCGGGCTCAGCCTCCTCCTCCTCATCCTCGAACTCTGCACCGAAAGCTACGGAACCAAAAATGGTACCGCAGGTAAGTAAAACTTAAACACCACCAGATAAAAACACATAGAACTCAAGCAACATGGATGCAAGAAAAGCCAATGCACATGTCCCGCAAAACTACATTTTTACCACGCACGCCAAAAAACCCATTTGGCCCATAAAAACATATCCTCAAAACCAAGCATCGCCATTATCCCAGATAATAGCCCAAACCACAATTTTATCAGAAAATGAATCAAAAGCCTCGAAAAACCAACATCGTCATTTTCCCAGAAAATGGCCCACATCCGAAAACCATAAAAACAATCCGGTTATGCATGCACCATGATCTCCCCTAGGGATCATCCGCACACCCTGGCTCTGTGCCACACCGCAGGTAACGACTACGCATGTGACACCTAAACGAGTGATGCCCAGACTCGCGCCCCGCGCGTACCTGGCCAGGCCATCCTCTAGCCCTCGCCAGCGAAGGGCCACGAAGTCGGTGAGTAGAGTGATGCCCAGACTCGCGTTCAGCGCGTACCTGGCCGGGCCATCCTCTAGCCCCGCTCCCGTCGTCGCCCAACGACAACTCATGGGACGTCACTCAGTATTATCCACTCCCGAGTGACCAGAGGAGCTCCACCGAGATAATAACCCATCCCAGCTTGGGCTCGTGAGACACACGCACCCGAAAACCCATTTACGCCAACAAAACAGGATTTCTCAAATAAAATAAAATACACGTGCATGCACCATGCAAATGCAATTATCAATGCACAAAACAAACAACCAACCATAAAACAATAAATCAAGCAATTCCGTCCTTTATCCATCCGACCCCCGAACTCCTCGGACTCAGTCCGGAAACAACCAACCAGCAGATAAAATAAATTGAATGAGCGATATATATTTAAATCTGAAAATAAGGTTTGGAAAATACTTACAGCGCTATACGGTAATTTTAGAAAACACCCGGCGTTACAAACGGCAGAGAAAAAATAACGTTACAGTGAAAAATCACTGTGGCCGTGGGTTGTGAAATACCCACTTTTGAACGGGGACAAACTAGGGCTTGGGATCGATAGGGAATGGTCTAGCGATGATTGTGAAGCTATTGGAAGTGGTGGTTGGCTGTGGGTGGCGGCGAAAACGCCAGAGAGAGGCTGGATTTCCCAAAAAGGAAAGCTAGCTCGTGGGAGCTGTTCCGGTGGTCGTTGGAGGCCGAAAGTAGGTGGGTTAGGACAGCAAGGGACCGGTGATGAAGTGGTGAAAAAATGGTGACCGAAGGTGGAGCGACGGCGGCGGATCGAGCTAAAAACCTTGGAGCTTCAAGGGTGTTTTCCGGCCAAACGGCTGGCCGGATGGGGGTGAGAATTGGTGGGGAGGTGCGCCGGAGGGAGGGGGTTCGAATGGTATGGGCGGTGTGCTGCACAGCGGCCGGCGGCGGTGGTTCTGGGTGGAGAGAGAAACGGACGGAGAAAGGGGTAGAGAGAGAGAGTCGCACGGGACGCACGGGAGGAAGGAAAAGAAGAAGACAAAGAAAAAGAAAAAGAAAGAAGAAGAAAAAAAAAAGAAAAGAGAAAAAGGAAAAAGGAAAAAGGGAAAAAAAGAAATGTAGAAAAGAGATGAGGTCCAGTGCTCACTCCGGGAAACAAAACAAATCCGCCGAAACGAGATTAAAAACCGAAAACGATTAAAAGAAATAAAACACAACAACAAATAAATTCAAAACAAATTTTAAACGCAATAAATTAAAATAACTAAACTAATATATTAATTAAAATAAAACAACCCTTCAGTGAAAATACACTCAAAAGTGGGTCACCACATCCTCCCCTCCTTAAAAACAAATTTCGTCCTCAAAATTTACAGATCAACCACCCACTTAAAGCAAGCCACATAAAAGCACATAAACCAACTGTGACTAAGTACCTTCATTATTCAAACAAGTATGAGTACTGCTCCCTCATGTCCGCTACTCGCTCCCAAGAGAAGTCTTGTGCTAACGAATCTCCCCAAGCCACCTTAACCAAAGGTATCGTCTTGGACCTCAACTGTTGCTCCTTCCAATCCATGATCTGCGACGGAACAACTTCATAAGTGAGATCCGGTTGCAACTGAATACCCTCTGGGTCGACGAAGCGTGGTACTTGCTGTCCAAAGCTCTTCTTCAGGGATGATACGTGGAAGACATCATGAACATCCCTAAAATATTCTGGCAAAGCAACTCTATAGGCGACGGACCCTACTTTCTCCAGAATCTGAAAAGGGCAAACATACCTCGGATCTAGCTTCCTCTTCTTACCAAAACGCTTAACACCTCTCATGGGAGAGACTTTAAGGTAAACCCAATCACCAACTTCAAAAGATAACTCTCTCCTCCTGGTATCAGCGTAACTTTTCTGGCGACTATGAGCTGCCGCCATTTTATCTCTGATGATCCGGACTTGGCTTTGCATTTCTTGAATTATTTCGGGTCCAATTATCCTACTCTCCCCGACTTCATCCCAACACAAGGGCGACCTGCACTTTCTCCCATAGAGAGCTTCATAGGGAGTCATCTGAATGGTCGCATGGAAGCTGTTATTATATGCAAACTCGATGAGCGGCAAATGGTTTTCCCAACTCCCTTGAAATTCCATGACACATGCTCGCAACATGTCTTCAAGGGTCTGAATGGTGCGCTCTGACTGGCCGTCTGTCTGCGGGTGATATGCAGTACTGAACTTCAACTTAGTACCCAAAGCTGCCTGCAAACTCTTCCAGAACTGCGACGTAAACCTTGGGTCTCGATCTGACACTATACTCTTTGGTATGCCGTGCAGCCGCACTATCTCCTTGACATACAAGCGGGTCAACTTACCCAAAGAGTCGATGTTATTAACAGGCAGAAAATGAGCACTCTTCGTTAACTGGTCAACAATCACCCAAACAGAATTTTTCCCACTAGGCGTTCTCGGCAAACCCACTACAAAGTCCATCGTGATGTCATCCCATATCCACTCAGGAATAGGGAGGGGTTGGAGCATACCTGCAGGTCTTTGATGCTCGGCCTTCACTTGACGGCATGTGTGGCATTTCTCAACATACAAGGCAATATCCTTCTTCATTCCATCCCACCAGTAATTTTTCTTCAAGTCCCGGTACATCTTTGTACTGCCGGGATGAACTGAATAAGGGGCCGCATGAGCTTCTGCCATGATCCGTTCTTTGAATTCCGAATCCTTGGGGACCACTCTGCGATCTCGAAACCGAAGTATCCCATCATTATCCATGCTATAATGCAACGACCCTCGAGATTTTCTGACTCTTTTTCGGATATTCAGCAGCTTCGGATCATTCCTTTGAAGAGTTTTCAATTCTTCAAAATCAGTTACCCGAATATCAAGAACTGAAGATAAAATCTCTTCTTGCTGTGAACTCTCTATAAGGAGCCTTCTCATCCCACAAAGCAACGAATCCAAATCTGACGGCTCGGCTTCATCTTCTAAGTGCGACTTCCGGCTTAAAGCATCAGCAACTATATTAGCCTTCCCCGGATGGTACTTGATCTCACACTGATAGTCACTGATTAGCTCTAGCCATCGCCTCTGCCTCATATTCAGATTTTTCTGGGAAAACAAATGCTTCAAGCTCTTGTGGTCAGTAAATACCTCGCAAGCTTCCCCATATAAGAAGTGCCGCCAGATCTTGAAAGCAAAAACAATCGCAGCCAATTCTAGATCGTGCGTCGGATAATTCTTCTCATGGTCCTTTAGCTGACAAGATGCATAGGCTACAACCCGTCCTTCCTGCATAAGGACACAACTCAAACCAAACTTAGACGCATCACTGAAGACTACGAATGGCTTATGCGGTTCTGGGAGCGCTAACACTGGTGCCGTCGTCAACCGGTTCTTTAATTCCTGGAAGCTTCTCTCACATTTCTCTGACCAAACAAATTCTATATTCTTCTGAGTCAAGGCTGTGAGAGGTCCGGATAGGCAAGCAAAACCCTCTACAAATTTTCAGTAGTATCCGGCCAGCCCCAAGAAACTCCGGATCTCGCGCACTGTAGTCAGGCGCTGCCATGACAAAATGGCTTCTACCTTACTAGGATCAACAGCCACTCCGTCTCGGGAAATTACATGCCCAAGAAATTTAACTTCTTCCAACCAGAATTCACACTTGCTGAGCTTGGCGTACAACTGGTGTTCTCTCAATTTTCCAAGTACCAGACGAAGATGATACACATGCTCTTCAACATCTCGGGAATAAATTAGAATATCATCAATAAATACTACCACAAAGGAATCCAGATAAGGTCGAAACACTCGATTCATTAAATCCATGAAAGCAGCAGGGGCATTAGCTAACCCAAACGGCATCACCTTAAATTCATAATGCCCATACCTCGACCTGAAAGCAGTTTTAGGCACATCCTTGTCTCTGATCCTCAGCTGGTAGTATCCCGACCTCAAATCAATCTTAGAGAACACGGCTGCTCCTTGAAGCTGATCAAATAAATCATCTATCAGCGGGAGAGGATATTTATTTTTGATGATCACCTTATTCAATTCTCGATAATCGATACACATATGGAGGGTTCCATATTTCTTTTTAACAAACAAAACTGGTGCACCCCACGGTGAAGTACTAGGCTGAATAAATCCCTTCTCTACCAGCTCTTGCAACTGAGTCTTCAACTCTTTTAATTCAGCCAGTGCCATGCGATAAGGAGCTTTATGCACAGGAGCCGCTCGAGGTTCCAAGTCTATAACAAACTCCATTTTCCAAACAGGGGGTAGTCTGGGCAAGTCATCCACAAACACATCGGGGAATTCTTCCACAACTGGAATGTCTGCCAACGACTTCTCCTCAGATGGCGTGGACACCATATGAACCAAGAATGCATCCGCTCCCCATGCAATCTTTCTTCTTACTTGAATCGCCGATATAATTATCGGCTTTTCTTTTAACTTACTCCCTGCAAATTCCAGACAATCACCATCTGGAAGCTGAAAGTTAATTATCCGACTTCTGCAATTAATACTCGCAGAATATCGGTATAGCCAATCCATCCCGAGGATGATATCAAAACCCAACAGCTTGAACACCACCAAATCAGCATCCAAGAACCTTCCCTCAAAATTTAACGGGCATCCCAAAGCAACCTTGGAACACCACACCATTTCACCATCGGGTAGAGCCACTACCATAGCCTTCGGCAACGGTTCCGTGACCAAATTACACACCCGCGCAAACGTGGAAGATACAAATGACTGCGACGCACCGGAATCAAACAAAGTACAAGCATAAAACTCATACAAACGGACTCTTCCTGAACCAAACACATCAACCCATGAAATCCAAAAAGTAAAGAAGAAACCAAATACACCAAAAATTAAATCCAACTTAAAATTAAAGTAATCCATACCTGTAATTACTCCAGCATCATAGGTCGCTGGCGCCTCATCATCCACCTCTCCGGGTGTGATAGCATAAACCCGGGCTTGCACTGTTTGTCTCGGGTTTGTTCTTCCACCGCGTCTACCTCCACTGCTTCCTTGAACTGTTCTTGGACATTCTCGGGCAAAGTGACCCTGCTGGCCACAATTATAACATCGAGCCCCACCAGAAGGGCACTCACCCACATGGGCTCTATTACAAACTCCGCAAACGGGCACACGTCCTCCCATGCGAACACTTGAGGATGCTTGCGGTCGAGTCCCGGTCCGCTGAACAAATTTCTGAGGCGAACCCGAGCTGATTCCTTCACCAGAAAAACTCCGCCTCTTATGCCCTAGAGGGGAGCCCATACTCAGATTATTTTCTCGTTCCATCAGGGTGGCCACATCCATTAATTCCTGAAAAGTGGATATCCGATGGCTGACCACTATAAGGCGTATATCAGGGCGTAGTCCCTCCTGAAAACGATCACCTCGCATCTCCTTTGTGGCGATAAGGTGAGGAGCAAATCACCCAAGTTCTATGAATATCCGGGCGTACTGTTCCACTGTCGCGCCCCCTTGGACCAGATTTGAGAACTCTCTTGCCTTTTGCTTCCTTACCACTGCGGGAAAGAAGCGGTCATTAAACTCCTTCTTGAAGCGCTGCCAGGTCACAGCAGCGAAAGACCCCAATTCCAATTCCAGCATCACTCTCTTGGTATCCCACCAATCAGACACCGTGCCTTGCAAGAGATAGCTGAGTACCTGTTGCGCCTCGGTGCAACCACACACCTCAAATGTTCTTTCCAGATCTTTGATCCATTTTCCATCTTGAAGTGGATCTTCTTCTCCAGTGAAGTGTGGAGTCCTATGCGCCAGGAAGCGCTCATAGGTGCATCCGGCTTGCACCATGCTACTGGACCCTCCCGGGTACATCCAAGGACCTCCCTGATGTGGAGTCATCTCTTGAGGTATTGTCCCGTGGCTCCTGAGTAGATTTTCTTGGTCTCCCCATTTTCCTGCCACCACAACCTTTGACCCCCTTTCAGAAAACAAAAACAAATAAAACCAACAAAAATAAAACCAACACCACACACAAAACAAAAGAAACCAACTTGCAAAGACATAACTACATAAATAAAAACAAACAAACAAACTCAAACAAATAAAACAACTGTACTTAACATAATTTTTAAAACACAACTTTAAAAGCATTCTGGTACTACCTACGGGACATGTGGTTTTACCCAGAGCCAAACTGCTCTGATACCACCTGTGACGTCCCAAATCCCCACGCACGGACACGGGGAAATCGAGACGTCTGGATGATGACATCCCGGGTCACCACCCTAACAACGTGTGCCAAGTGTGTGCAAAAACAACAATGTGCACGAGAAATACGCAGCGAAAAGCAAGTCAATAACTAAATACCATAATTTTTCTTGTTTAATACAAAGCCATTCCAAAACGTACATAAATAAAATATTACAAAACACGCATATAATATAATATCAAATACAAAGCATAACATCAGCAACCCGGCGGAGCCGCATCCTCGGGCTCAGCCTCCTCCTCCTCATCCTCGAACTCTGCACCAAAAGTTATGGAACCAAAAATGGTACCGCAGGTAAGTAAAACCCAAACACCACCAGATAAAAACACATAGAACTCAAGCAACATGGATGCAAGAAAAGCCAATGTACATGTCCCGCAAAACCACATTTTTACCACGCACGCCAAAAAACCCATTTGGCCTATAAAAACAAATCCTCAAAACCAAGCCTCGCCATTATCTGAGATAATGGCCCAAACCACCATTTTCCCAGAAAATGGATCAAAAGCCTCGAAAAACCAACATCGCCATTTTCCCAGAAAATGGCCCACATCCGAAAACCATAAAAACAATCCGGTTATGCATGCACCATGATCTCCCCTAGGGATCATCCGCACACCCTAGCTCTGTGCCACACCGCAGGTAACAACTACGCATGTGACACCTAAACGAGCGATGCCCAGACTCGTGCCCCGTGCGTACCTGGGCAGGCCATCCTCTAGCCCTCGCTAGCGAAGGGCCACGGAGTCGGTGAGTAGAGTGATGCCCAGACTCGCGCCCAGCGCGTACCTGGCCGGGCCATCCTCTAGCCCCACTCCCGTCGTTGCCCAGCGACAACTCAGGGGATGTCACTCAGTATTATCCACTCCCGAGTGACCAGAGGAGCTCCACCGAGATAATAACCCATCCCGGCTTGGGTTCGTGAGACACACGCACCCGAAAACCCATTCACGCCAACAAAACAGGATTTCTCAAATAAAATAAAATACACGTGCATGCACCATGCAAATGCAATTATCAATGCACAAAACAAACAATCAACCATAAAACAATAAATCAAGCAACTCTGTCCTCCATCCATCCGACCCTCGAACTCCTCGGACTCAGTCCGGAAACAACCAACCAGCAGATAAAATAAATTGAATGAGCGATATATATTTAAATCTGAAAATAGGGTTTGGAAAATACTTACAGCGCTATACGGTAATTTTAGAAAACACCCGGCGTTGCAAACGGCAGAGAAAAAGCAACGTTACAGTGAAAAATCACTGTGGCCATGGGTTGTGAAATACCCACTTTTGAACAGGGACAAACCAGGGCTTGGGATCGATAGGAATGGTCTAGCGATGATTGTGAAGCTATTGGAAGTGGTGGTTGGCCGTGGGTGGCGGCGAAAACGCCGGAGAGAGGCCGGATTTCCCAAAAAGGAAAGCTAGCTCGTGGGAGCTGTTCCGGTGGTTGTTGGAGGCCGAAAGTAGGTGGGTTAGGACGGCAAGGGACCGGTGATGAAGTGGTGAAGAAATGGTGGCCGGAGGTGGAACGACGGTGGCGGATCGAGCTAAAAACCGTGGAGCTTCAAGGGTGTTTTCCGACCAAATGGCTGGCCGGATGGGGTGGGAATTGGTGGGGAGGTGCGCCGGAGGGAGGGGGTTCGAATGGTATGGGCGGTGTGCCACACGGCGGCCGGCGGCGGTGGTTCTGGGCGGAGAGAGAAACGGACGGAGAAAGGGGTAGAGAGAGAGAGTCGCACGGGACGCACGGGAGGAAGGAAAAGAAGAAGACAAAGAAAAAGAAAAAGAAAGAAGAAGAAAAAAAAGAAAAGAGAAAAAGGAAAAAGGAAAAAGGGAAAAAAAGAAATGTAGGAAAGAGATGAGGTCCAGTCCTCACTTCGAGAAACAAAACAAATCCGCCGAAATGAGATTAAAAACCGAAAATGACTAAAAGAAATAAAACACAACAACAAATAAATTAAAAACAAATTTTAAACACAATAAATTAAAATAACTAAACTAATATATTAATTAAAATAAAACAACCCTTCAGTGAAAATACACTCAAAAGCGGGTCACCACAGTAAAAATATTTGGTAGTTTCTTTTTTGGTTAATATACTGAAGAGTTGATGGTTTTGCACACTTGGAAATCTTAGTAGTTGTTGTTTTTAGTAGATTCCTAAGATTAATATTGCTTAATTCTGTGTTTTGCAGTAGGTACTGATTTTTTAACTGTATGTAATAATAGTAATACTATATGTAATATACTAGTTTTACTATATATCTTCAAACTCCACACATTGATTAATACTCTATGTAATACTATATTAAATAATAGTAATACTCTCATTATTAATACTCTATGTAGTTATAGTTATAGTGATTTAATACTAACATATTACATATTAAGTTAACTATACTAATGCTATATATTATAAATTTATTCATATATGATATATTATAATTTATACTATAACTTTTATAATATGTAAATATATTAATATATATACTAGTACTATATATTATAATTAATAGTTATACATTAAAGAATATAATAACACATTGATACTAAATATATATAGTTATAGACTTAAAATGATTTAGTTATTATGAATTTATGATCAGTATAACTATATAATTGTATTAGTATTAGACTATTAGTAATTTAGTATAGTTATATTATATTAGTAATATTAGTTATGTATATATATATATATATATTTAATATATATACATATAGTGTAGTATTATATATGTATTAATATATATATATATTAGTAATATGCTAATACTATTAGTTTATTAGTATATAGTAAATAAGTTAATAATAGTTATTAATTTATTTACTATAACTAATAATACACTAATACTAATACTGTAACTAATAACTATATGTAATAATAGTAATACTATATATAATATACTAGTATCACTATATCTCTTCAAATCCCGCACATTTATTAATACTCTATGTAATACTATATTAAATAATAGTAATACTCTTATTACTAATACTATATGTATTTATATTAAATATTATATAAATAATACTCTTTGTAGTTATAGTGATTTAATACTAACATATTAAGTTAACTATACTAATGCTATTATAAATTTATACATATATTATAATTTATACTATAACTCTTATAATATGTTAATATATTAATATATACTAATATTATATATTATAATGTACATTAAAGAATATAATACTTATGTAATATTGTGATATATATAATTAATTTATACAATTATTTTTATAAGTAATATATATAAATTTTTTTTAAAATTTTTCATTCGGTCGGAATGAAAAATTTCTGAACCGCTTACCGAATTGAATGAATTTGATCTTTTTATTTTTAGACCGGATCAAACCAATTTAATTCGATTCAATCCAATTAAAAAATAACCGATCCGATAAATTTATTCGGTGGAGACCAGGCGCCGGTCTCCCCTAAAAGTAGGTATTAGAGCCTATCATGATTTTGAATTTAAACACTAGTAATGAGGTTGCTCCTCGCAGTGATGTGATTACTTCTACTTTGATTTGAAATGGTACAGATTTGATATTTTTTATGCCTAATTTTAAATGAGTTTTATTACATACAAGTAAAGTTACGTATTAATCTGCGTATTATTACTGATTCTTTCATATTTAAAAGTTAAATTAATACTATTTTTAATAAAATCTACTTTTTGACCAATCTTAATAAATTAGTGTACATATTAGTACACAAATCTGCTTGTAACTAGACTTTTTCATTTTAAATTACCCGTGCTAGATGGTATAATGGGTCCCTGTCAGTGCATTTTCTTCCGGGTAGCACTATGGCTACGGCTGTTAGCTGCTGCTAGTTGCTAATTGTAGTGTATGTTTTTATTTTTAATTTTTTATATGTATTTTTTTAACATTTTTTGAAAAAAAATTATAATATTATTAAAAAATACTTACTTAATTATTAAATAAAAATTAAAAAAAAAAACCCCCAACGGTAGCCCCAATGGTGGCCCAAGCATTTCCCATTTGTACCTGCTATTTGTTGTTTAATAGAATCTTGGTCCGAAATTTCTCAGCCTATTTTTTTTTTTCATTCTTTTCTTTAAAACTAATATTTTCAGTGTTTCTAATGTAGATTTATTTATTTATTGTTATTTTTCAATTGTGCTAAATATATTCAATTATTATATTTTGTGGACTGAACCTCTTACTTGGACGAGAAAAAAAAAAAAAACCCTCTTATTTATAGATATTTTTTTTCAATTTTTTTATATAGAAATTGCAGATTACAGTCGCGACTGTCATATTCTTGGAAGTGCACTTTCATAATGAATGATCCTTTCAATTTGATTTATATATAACCAGATACCCGTCTTTGCTTGAGTATGTCCCGGATCATCATGTGTAATTTATCATTAATTTGTATTGATTGATCTCTAACCTGGTCCTACGTAGTAGATCCCTGAAATTGAAGTCAATTAAGAGGATATTTAGACAATGAGATGAGATGAAAATTTTATAAATAATAATAAAAATTGTTTGAGTTAATTATTTATTAGATTTAGTAAATGAGAGAGTAAAAGTTGAATAAAAAATATTATAAATTAAAAAATATTATTATAATATAAATTTTAAATATTATTTTTATTTTGATATTTAAAAAAGTTGAATTTTTTTTATATTTTATTTAGAAGTTTGAAAAAATTATAATGACTAGTTTAAAAAAATTATAATGATTAGCTTGAAAGTATTTATATTTAAATTATGTTTAAAAAATAAATGAGACGGAACAAAATGAAAATTATTTCCAAACAACTCTTAAGTGAGCTGGTAAAAAATGCAGTTTCATTTTTGAGAGAATGAGAATTATTGGAAAGCCATTGCAATATTTTTTGCAAAACGGAAATACTGCTTAGATTGGAAGTTGGCAAGTTGCTACAAATTGGTACGAGGAAGTGAATTCTACGACACCCTAAAACAATTTGCAACAGTTGAAAGTGAAACATATTGCTAATTTGCAGAAATTCCATAACCATCTCATGGATGTCATGTTAATATTCCAGTATAGCCTTAAAAGCCATGTCAAATGCACGTGAATAAAATAGGCACTGCTTATTACTCGATGAGGAACATCTTCACATATCTTGAGATTGATGCGGTGTTCCTAGCAAAATTGTAACAGCCCGCTAGAAATTCAATTGTGAAATTTTTATTAATTTTAGGAACCTCGTGAAAACCCCATAAGTTTTCACGAATCCATTAATCGTATAGGTTTTTGTCTAACTACATAGTTAGTGTTATTATTTACTATGGTATCAGAAGTGTGTTTTTGATTATTGGAGATAGTTAGAAGTGTCAAAATGTATTATGGTTTGTGCCATTAGACTCGGAGGGCTATTTAAAGTCTTATGGCGCAATAACATTTTTTCATATTTTCGGACAAAACGTCTGTTCAAAACTGTAGATATTATTGGATAAAAAGAAATATCTTGAGGTAATTTTCATGAATATTATTGGGTAAAAATATTTTGAGTTGATTTTTATAGATATTATTAGATAAAAATATCTTAAGTTGATTTTTTGTAGATACTATTGGATAGAATATTATGAGATAATCTTTTATAGATATTTTGGGTAGGAGAAAACTACACTCAACTCTCAACTTCAGCCTCATCTCTTCCATATCTCATCCATAAGTATCTCCAGCCACCTCTCCCTACGAAATTATCTTCATTTACACTTTCCATTGAAAGAATATCAAACACTCTCTCTCGGACAGCTTTTAGGAGGTATTTTACACGCCAATTTCGAAGCTGTTGTAAGTATTTTATCATAAAGTCTCCTTCATAAGAGTTGTTTCTTTTTTAGTCTAGTTTACATGGATATCTTATTTGCCCCATTTGAAGATCATTTGGTCAGTCAAATATTGTATAAACTATAGAAAGGTCATTCTTAGAGGTAAACTGGAGAATATGTTATAATTTGGAGTTTTTGACCAAGCTAATGAATAGATATTGGTCCGAAATTTTTATGGAGTATTGTTAACATGTATATATGACTATTGGTTGAGGATTTTTGTATGATTAAAGGTTTTGATGAAAGATTTTCGTAAATTTAGAAACTTAGAAACTGGAAGAAGAAAAACAGTTTCTGTTTTGAGAAAGTTTAACTCTTTGGTGGTCTAAACCTATTCTAATGACTTTAATAATTTTATTGGAGGATCCTAAGTATCTTATATACATGTTATATTATTATTTTGAAGATATTTGATGTTAGTTTCAAAGATATGAAATTTTATGCAAAGAGATATTAAGATAAGCCAAAGTGTGGATATTCTTGGCTAAATTTATGTTTTGGTTAATTTCTAACCATGTGATCTTGAATTAGAAGCTTATATATGTTTTAAGACATCTTTTTAAACCATGTAATAGTTTGGTTTGAAGATCATATATTTATAAGTCAGATCAAGAGATTTATCAAAACTAGTTGAGGAAAAAGTTTCTGTTTTTGGACTAAGTGTAAAACTAAAAACTCCAAATGTTATTTTGTGATTTTGGTGACTTTAGTTTGATGATTTAAAGCATGATTGATGTTAGGATGATATTATGAATATGTTAGAAGTAAGATTTGATTTTTGAAATTCTTGGAGATGTTTTGATTTAAGGTCAAAACTTGTGATTCAAGTGCTTGAATCTTTTTTATAAAAAAGTTTGGTGTTGATTATTAGTTTTTTCTAAATGGATGTTTTAAGTATGGTTTTGAACTTAGGATTGGAAGATGTTTGTTGCAAAATTTTGGTTTAAGCATGAGTTTTGAAGTTGGAAGGAATTGCAACAAAAATCAAGGGAAATGGCCTATGGATGTTTCGGCCATAGTGTGTTTTCCATAGTTGTGTTTTGTTTTAAATTTTTCTGAGTTGATATTTAAGTTTAGGACAAAATTTACATGAGGAATGTAAATTTTGGAAACTTTTGGAATTAGTATGCAAAATACTTAAGTTATGGGTAAAACGGTCATTTTCCCACATGTAGAGAGTAAAATGAAAATTTTACTCTTTAAGTTAGTATTTTCCATATTTCAAATATTTAGTGATTTAGTTCTAACTTTTAGAATCACTAATTACAGTTCCTCGTGGTCGCACTTAAAGTTTTATAAGAAACGCGGAGATCGAGGTAAGTTAACTTTTAACTTACTAGCAGTCTATTGTGTATGTGTGCTAAGTAAAGGAACTACAGTGTATATATGTGTGTTATCATATATGTCATGCCATGCCAAGTTATCACGTAATTGTCTATTATACATAATTTATTCTGTCATCAATTTTTATCTGTTACATAATATATTCTGTCATGTATTACTGTACCTTACAAGTACGTCATGCTAAGTATGTCATATATTACATGTATGTCAAGTCATGTAATATTCACTGTTGTAAGTATGTCATGTTAAATATGTTGTCTATTATATATTATGCCATGTTACGAAATGTTTTTATCTCAAGTTAGTCATGTATTTCAAGTTATATTCAAGTCACGTTATGTTACGTCAGGGTTTCAGTCCTTTCGTATTCCAGTCATGTTTCATCTTGATTACTTATGTATGGGGTCACAGCAATTATGGCGCATACACTACGTGAGACACAGCAATTGTGACACGTAGAATACATGGGGCCACAACAACTGTGGAGTATGTATTTAAGCAGTTAAAGAATAAGTTTCCGTAGAATACATGGGGCCACAACAACTGTGGAGTATGTATTTACACGTAGAATACATGAGGTCACAACAACTGTGGAGTATGTATTTTTCATGTTAAGTCAAATTTATGTAGAATACATGGGGCCACAACAACTGTAGAATACATGGGGCCACAACAACTGTGGAGTATGTATTTACACGTAGAATACATGGGTCACAACAACTGTGGAGTATGTATTTTTCATGTTAAGTCAAGTTTGTGTAGAATACATGGGGCCACAACAATTGTGGAGTATGTATTTACACGTAGAATACATGGGGCCACAACAACTGTGGAGTATGTATTTTTCATGTTAAGTCAAGTTTCAAATCAAGTTCATGTCAAGTCAAGTTCAGTTCATGTTTCAATTTAAGTTATGTCAATTATGCTATCTTGTACGCCAAGTTATGCTTTAATTACTTATGAATTTGATTATACATTTATACTTTTACTGTCATGCATGCATCATTAGCTTGTGTGGAAGTTTTTTGTTAACTTACTGAGATTTGTAATCAAATCTCACTTTGGTAGTCACAACTACCATTCCCCCCGAATGGTAGATCTTGTTACAGGACCTAAAGGAGAATCAGGAGTTGATCAACTAGACACAGTTGACTAAGCGACAGTGCGACGTCAATGTTAAGATAATAGTTAACGTAAATTAATACTTGTAAAATGGAGTTGCATCTTTAGTATTTTTTGGATCATAACTATTTTGGACTAGTGTTGTGATCTACTCAATAGGTCTTTATGTATGAAGTATGTTTTAAGCATTTGGGATATTTTCAATTTGGTGCATAGTATTGCTAAAGAAAAAAATTATCCGCTGCGAATATTGCATAATGTTAGATGCATGTTAGGAACATTGCATCTTATATGTCATGAACGGGGGCATGTAACCTTGTGTTGCATGTCTCGACGCTTCAAATGTCTGTCCGATCCCAAACGGAATTTGGGGGCGTCACAAAAATCATTATAGGTTAGGTGCTACAAAATTGTTGTGATTTCTAATAGAGCCACTGACACTGTTGAACATTAATTGTTCCCCATGTTCGAGAACAAATTGTACCATATTTCGATTTGGTTGCTAAACCTGCTTATAAATCCATGTTCGTTAGACTTGGTTTAAGAGGCGTTTAGCATTGGATTTTTCTTTAAAAAAAATGAGGATGCACCTATAAATATGAATTTGACAATGGTGAAATGTCCAGAGCCAGCCTTACATTTCAAATATATGTGAATGGGCGCCACGGGCAGATGCGTTGAGACAATGCTGACTTTAATTGTTATTCTGATGCAGCACTGATTTGAGGTTGAATCGGCCGCAACACTCCCCAACATGATGAAAGCAAAGTCGAAGGTCATAAAGAAATACACCTCGCAGGAGTTGAAGGTGGAAATAAAATCCGATTTGCCAAGAGAAAAGCTGGGGTTATTGTTTCTTCCGTGGACGAGCTTCTTGACAAAGCTTAAGAATGAAGCTCATGCCATTTGATTATCTTATTATAGCTTCTTTATAAAAAAAAAACATTAACCATGCTGAGCAGTTATTTCTCTCTATCCTCTTTTTGTTTGGCATAAAGCTACTATGCTGCCTGGGTGGTACTGTTCAAGTGTACCACTTGATAATTTTTTTTACTTATGATTAAAGAAGTGATTTTAAGTGTATTAATGTATTTTTTAAAAATATTTAAATATATTAAAAAAATAAAAAAAAAAAGGCTGAGCAGCACAGTAACCCAATCCATTTGTTTGAGCCAGACCTGTAGCTGAAGGAATGCTATGTAAATAAGTAGAGTTTTTCAAATAAAAATTTCATTTTTCAATCTGATATACTATATATATATATATGAATTGGAAACTGTTAGTTTGCTTCTTGAATTTAATCGCTAGTGTATTTCAATTCTTTTAATATTTAAACAAGTTATTATTCGTGAATTTGTGTGTATATATGTATTAAATATTTAAAAATGTTCAACAAAATTTTTTCTTTAAAAAAAAAATACAATTGCATTAAGGACATGTCCAACAGTTCATGCTTGACGGGTAGCTTGGACAAACTTTTTTTGAAAACATGACATCTTTATTCAACTCACATGAACCAATGGATGAATACATGAGGAAATGTCCCCCAAAATAATGCTCTCCTGAGAGAGTTTAATTGCATCCTTGGCTAAATCATGAGCCAATCTATTACAATCTCTTGACACATGAACAACAGACCAGCTATCAAAGTGAAGCAATAAGGCTTTGACATCTGATAAAATAATTCTTGCTGAAGTCCCTTTCTAGTTTGAGCTGGTAAGATCCATAACAACCTGTTTTGCATCACCCTCAAAGATAACCTATTTAATGCCCAGCTGTTTGCACAAAATGACTGCTTTCAAGGCTCCATAGGATTATGCCAGATGAGCATCTGGAAACAAATATTTTGGTGAACTCAAAGAAGCCACCACTCTTCCCTCCCAATCCCTGATCACTACACCTGCACCAATCTTACTCCTTCCTCTATCAACAGTTGCATCCCAATTGGCTTTGAAGACATTCAATGGTGAAGGGCTCCAGCTAGGAACACTTTGGCTAATTCCTACCTGAATAGCATTAGAGGTTTCATTTGCTGTCTTGAACTCTGATACAGCATTTCAGGCTGCCTCTACTATCTTCCCTGGGTCCCAAAACTTGTTTTCAAAATCTAGGCTGTTCCTTCTCTTCCAAATCTAGTAAAGAGTTGCTGCAAATTCATCAAGTTCATCATCTTCCAGGACAAAAATTGGGTGTATCCACAACCCCTTAAATGTACTATCTATAACTATTCTTTTTTGCAATTTCCTTAAACTCATACCCCACACATCCTATACTGAGTTGCACGACCACAGAGCATGCATAACAGACTCTGGCTCTTGTTTGCAGACTGGACATTATGAAGAATCCACTATCCTATTCTTAAAAAGATTAAACTTTGTAGCCAGTGACTCATGACAAGCTCTCGATTGTTGCATTCTATTGGCATTAGTGACTCCCAGCTTCCAAACTTTGGACCAGACTTTGTTCTTTTGGACAGCATAGGAGGATTGACCCTGATCCTTTGTCTCCATTGTGCCTAATAAATGGTAAGCACTCTTAACAGAAAACTTGCCATCACTAGTACATCACCAAGTCAATAAGTCACTAGCATTAGTAATACTCAAAGGAATTCGACTTATAACTACAGTCTCTTCAGAATCAAAAACCTCCTGCACTAATGGTATCTTCCATTCACCTTCTTGCTAGTCAATTAAACAACTAGCTTTCGAATCTTCTCCCAATACCTTCCTTGATGATTGAACTTTAAAAGAAGCTAGTCTGGGAACCCACCTATCATGCCATATTCTGACTAAGTCACCATTGCCAATACACTAGAACATTCCTTCCCTTAAAATCTCCCTACCTGCAGTAAAATCCTCCATAAGTAAGAAGTGTTGCTACCCACTTTTGCTTTCATAAAATCAGTTCTATGAAAATATTTTGTCTTCAACACTTTCGCAGCTAGTGAATTTGAATGTTTTAAGAGTCTCCACTCTTGCTTAGTTAGGAGAGCCACGTTAAACTTCTCAAAATCTCTATAGCCAAGTTCTTCCTCTTCTTTAGATATGCCCAGAATTTTCCAAGGAATCCATTTAACTTTAGATCTGTCCCCTTGCATTCCCCACCAAAAATTTTACATTAAAGAGTTAATAGCATTCAAAATTGCTTTTGGGAGTTTGAAGATGCTCATACAGTAGGTGGGAATAGCTTGCACAATAGATTTCAGCAAGACCTCATTGCCTGCGTAAGATAAGAACCGCATTGACCAGCTTTGTATTCTTGCCCTTATGCTATCCAAAACAGGTTTAAAAGCATTCCATTTCTATTTTCTCACATAAGCTGGAAGGCCTAAATACTTCTTATAAGACTTGGCTTCCACCAGACCTGCAGCTGCCAAAATAGCCTCATTTGCTTCACTCCTCGTGTTACAATTAAAATAAATAGTTGTTTTGTCCATAGTTAGCCTCTGCTCAGAAGCATTTTTATAATCTTTGAGAACACCACAAAGCCTACTCCACTCTAAAGCATTGGTCTTACAAAACAGCAAGCTATCATATGTTAAAAATAAATGATTAACTAATAAACTTCATATTGTAAATGGAAAACCTGTAATGAGCCCCTTCTACTCAACTTGATCCAACAACTTTCCGGGTAGTTCAGTCAACTTGAAGGGCCATTTAGTATTTATATATATATTTAGGCCGTGCAAGCATTAAAGATGCGGTTAAATTTTGTTATTATTATGAAATCATTGAAAACAGAGAGCCATAACGTTTTATAAAACTTTCAAAACGAGAGAGAAAGAGATAAAGCTCAGAGAGGTTATGAAAACTTATGAATTTCTTAAAGGATTCAATGATATATATAAGAGTACAAAGGGGACTATACCTTTTACGACTAGCACTATGCATTTTGCGGCTAGCTCACTATGCTAGCACTATGCACTATGCATTTTGCGGCTAGCTCACGGTGGTCATACAATTTATTTTACAACAATATTATTTTACAACACTCCCCCTTTGGATGACCACATATAAAGAATATGCCTCGTTAAAATCTTGCCAAGGAAAAACCCTGTGGGAAAAAAACCAATGGCGAAGGAAAAAGAGTACAATATTCATGTATACCGTAAAATGTTTTAAGATTGCCTCATTAAAACTTTGCAAAAGAAAACCCAGTAGGATAAAACCTTAGCGAAGGAAAAAGAGTACAATCAGCATAAGTTTTCAAGACATTATTCCTCCTGAAAAGTGCACGATAAAAGGTTTTCAAGTCTCCGCATTCCAATGTTCTGCACAATCTTCTTAAATGTTGCAGTTGGTAATGCTTTTGTGAATAAATCTGCCAGATTATCACTTGATCGTATCTGCTTGACTTTAATTTTACATTTCTCCTCATGAATTGCAATGATCTTCTTGTGTGTATCTGAAAGATAACTCGCATCTGTACATCCAACTAACTGTGGACTTGATCCATGTTGAGAAAATAATCACAACTGAATCTTTCTGCTCATCACTACTCTTCTGGAGTTGTACTCTTATGGAGTTCTTGTAAATAACACAGTTAGTGGAGAATTCATCAACATTAAACCGCTAACCTCATTTTTTAATAAAAACGGTGGCCAGCCTTTTAAGATTAGACAAGCATCGCGGATTTTCAACTCCTCTGTAGGTGTCAGGCGTGCTGTCAGGCGTCGCAGCTGTCAGGCGCCGCAGAGCTATGAAGCTATATTTCGTCTCTTTTCTCTTGCTTCACGAGAGATGTTGTATCATAATTTTCTCTATAAAAGAGATATTTAGCTCATCTTCATTCGCATCTCATCTTCTTCACTTTTCTGTAATCATACTGTATTTTTACTCTGCAATCTCTTTCTGCATTCTTATCCTACAATGGCTCAGCGATCTTCTCATAGCCAATATATGAGGTACTCTGCACCTCGTTCATCAGCTGTTCCTGCTTCTACCACATGTGCTATCATGCAATATAATGATCTGACTCATAAGTCAGATAATGAAGCTATCTATGAGCTTGTGAGTCTCGATACCCGATACTCATCATCCATTGTCGCATTTTCTCAGAAACTGCAATCCAGAACTTGTGGAGTTGACAATCTCCACGAGAATATTGCTATACTTCAGGGACTTCTTCTGGAGTCCAACATGAAGATAGAATCAATAAAGCAAGAGAATAGGAATTTAAAATCCTTACTTAAATCTTCTTTTCGATTGCCCACCCCTTTAGATAGGGATGCCATGCAGATTCTTGAAGAACAAGAGCGTTTGAAGAATGAGGCAAAGTGCCTCAAATTTCTGTAATTCTTGCTTCAAGATAATAAAATAATATTTCACAAATATTCATATTTGTGTTTCTATCTTTTGGTAGATGTTCTGTGTGCTCCCTTTTATTTTTTCTTTAATAATGCACACTTCATATCAAACCCATAATATGAATATGAAATACTAATTGTATTAAAAGATGGTATTTCATGACTAATAACATCATCCATCTTCCTCTTGAAGCTGCAAGGGTTTCAGATTTATATTTCAAATATGTGCAGTTTTCATGAGCTCTTCTGGAGCCTCAATGACATTTAAATTATATATATAAACTGCAATAATAGTTTGTTTCTATTTGCGTTTGGATTACTTTAGATCATATAAGAATCTTTGAAATTTGATAGAATACATATTTCCAGATGTATTCATATTAGAAACTTCAGACATTTTCTATCATTCAAGGATTTTCATATATATATATATATATATCATGATCCAATGATCCATATAAATATGCATTTAATCATGCATATCCAAACTTTTGGTAACTTTCAAGCTAATAAAAATCTCAATATAATTTCAACCACTTTAAAATCATATCAATATTGTTTCTTCGAGAAACTAACTTGTGATTTCTATATCACATTTTCATATTAAAAGTTTCAGACTTTTTATATCATGTATATAAATATCCACTGATATTTAACAAAAATCACCTCTTTAGGTGTTTAGATTTCAAGTCTATATTTATCACTTTTTACTTAGTGATATCAATTCTGCAGGAATTGAGAAACTGACTCGTGATTTATATATCACATTTTTATTTCCTTTCCATAAATACCCACTGACATTCAACAAGCATCACCTCTTTAGGTGTTTGGACTATAAGTCCTGATGCATCATATTTTACTAGTGAATCAATTCTGCAGGAATTGTTTCTTTCAAATTTGGCCAATATTTTACGTCGTATTCTTTGACGATTCTTGATTCACTTTCATCATTACTTCTAGTAATGTCAATTGCTATCTCATATGGAAATACGTTGTCAACAACGATTTTATTTCTATCCATAATTTCTCTATTATTCATGAAATGTAACGAGATCTCGTTATTTTCAAGTACCTGTCCCTCTTCAAGGGAAGACATTTTCATGAAAAACCTTTTCAGGAGGCACTCTTCAAGAGTTTATATAGGAGAATTTTATACAGAGAATTTGGATGGACTTTATTGCTTGTTTTGTGGGTATGACCTCTTCAGAGCACCAAATTATTTGTGTCTTTCTCTTTTGAGATGCAGTACCTTTTGTATCAATAGGTCTCACATGCTTTCAGACTGCTGAATTTCTTAATTGTCCTACAGGGACTTCAATCCTCGCTGGGATTTTAGCAGCTAGAATATGAGACATTTTTATCTTATTGCATTCAAAATTTAATTATCATCGGAACTTCTGGTTCACATATGATAATCAAGATAATGTCGAATAATTTCATCTTATTTATTTCAAGCAAATTTTTCTTTCCACTTCTGGTGGTAAGACTTTATAGTAAAAGAATCTTCTGGTTCTTTTATGGACGTCCATATGAAAATCATTCGACTTATCGTAATTGATTTTGGATGATCAAGATAACCATAAAAAGATACAAATATTTTGAATCATATCACCTTTTGATGCATCATAATATTTGATTCAATAATTGTATAATATCATCTCAAAGAGAAAGCTTACAGCTTTTCCAATATGAGCTTCTCGCCCGAAAAGATATTCATTATCACGTCCAATCTCTTAGTTTCGCATCATTCTTTTCACTTCAGGGAATAGAATGATATAAATTCATTATCATTCATTTCAGGGAATGATATAGATCTAGTAAGACGTGACTAATGATTCTTATCAAAAGCTCATTATTTTGCTCAGTCACTGAAAGACCTGATACAAATTTAGAATACATTGTGAACGTTTGCATTTCATATTACTACTTCACGAGCATACTCGATATTGCTACTTCAGGAGCGCATTCGAAACGTTTATTCAAATATATATTCTTTCCACAATTTCAATTATGCAATTTCAGGTGCATAAATCATAATGAGCTTTTGTACAAGTATCACTCATATGAGATACTCAATAAAATTATTGATTTAGGGCGATTTTTCAGGGATGCTCCATTTCCATTCTCAGATAAATCATATCATTAATAATTTATAACAAGTATAAAAGAATAAACAAAACTTTGATTGCTACAAAACATTGCAGAATACAAAAATATTTTATAATAAGATAAAGGAAATAAATTAATTAAAAAGGAACACTTTCATGATCAACTCTACCACTAGAATCCTCAAAGAAATCAGAAACATCAAGACTTGTAATATCTTCTCCATCTATAAAATTTAAAGCATATGATGGTTCAACAAAATTTGTTTCAAATTTCTTTGTTTTTTCTTTTATAGAAGATTGGTATAAGTCAACCAAGTGCTTATCTGTACGACAGACACGAGCCTAATGTCCAGTCATACCACATCTATGGCATCCATCTTCATCTTTCTTTAAAAATTTGTTTTGAAGACCTTTGCCATTCTCTGAGTTGAACCACTTCTGGTGATACGGTGTATATCTATTATTGTCCATTTTAGTGTGGTCACTTCTAGGACCTCCACTTCTATAGTTTTTCCTACCACGTCCACGCCCTCGTTTTCTTTGAAAAGATGCACCATTCACCTCTGGAAATGATGTAAATCTAGTACCATTCACTTCAGGAAATAATATAGAACCAATAGGACGTGACTGGTGATTTCTTAACAAAAGCTCATTATTTTGCTCAGCTAATATAAGACAAGATATAAGTTCAAAATATTTTTTAAACTTTCGCTCTCGATACTGCTGCTGCAGGAGCACATTCGAGGCATGGAAAGTAGTATATGTCTTCTCTAACAAGTCATCATCAGTGACTTTTTCATCACATAATTTCAATAGCGAGCTAATTTTAAAGAGTGCAGAGTTATACTCACTAACACTCTTGAAGTCTTGCAACCTCAGGTGCATTCAATCATGACGAGCTTTTGGGAGGATTACAGTTTTCTGGTGTTCATATCTTTCCCTTAAATCATTCCACAAAATAAGTGGATCTTTCACCGTTAGATACTCAGTTTTTAATTCTTCATGAAGATGGTGTCGAAGGAAAATTATTGCCTTAGCACGGTCCTGCAAGGACCCTTGATTTCCTTCTTTAATTGTATCTCCCAGGTTCATCGCATTCAGATAGATCTCAGCATCAAGGATCCAAGATAAATAATTTTTCTCAGAAATGTCAATAGCAACAAATTCCAATTTTGTAAGATTTGACATTTTTTACATATATAAATCAGGAACATAAGTATAGAGTTTTCATTAAGTAATGTAACATTTCATATTCATTTTGGAAACTACAAAAATATATTGAAAAACTTACTTGAAATAGAGGACTACTAGCTTCAAAATCGTCAGAACTTTCGTGCTGATAACGTGTTATGAAATCATTGAAAAGAGAAAATCATAACGTGTTATAAAACTTTCAAAATGAGAGAGAAAGAGATAGAGCTCAGAGAGGTTATGAAAACTTATGAATTTTTTAAAGGATTCAACAATATATATAGGAGTACAAAGGGGACTATGCCTTTTACGACTAGCACTATGCATTTTGCGGCTAGCTCACTATACTAGCACTATGCACTATACATTTTGCGGCTAACTCACGATGGTCATACAATTTATTTTACAACAATATTACTTTACAACAGTTATTCTCATTTTTATCACAATAGCTTAAAATATGATGTCAATAAAAAATAAAACTATTTATATATTAATTTTTTTTTTAAAAAAGTCACCCTATTCTCTGTTTATCAATTGTCAGTAACTTGTGGGCCTCTTCCTGGGCCGAATCAGATCTGCCTGCTTGAGAATAAGGCCCGCCTGACACGTGCGGCAGACATGAGTTCCGTGCAATAAAGACGCGGTGGCGAGGTTCCCTCCACGTGGTGGGACTTTATTGGTGGTCCCTTGCTCTTTTTTGGGTTTGCGCAGAATTTATACACATTAAATAAATAAAATTCCTCCATAAGTTTATTTTTAGTTCTGCTCCCACAAAGTCCTGAACTGCGATTGGAATTCCATTTTCCCGATTCCAAAATCCCAAAACCCAAATGAAATGGATCCATCGTCGTTAGAGGACAGTATCTCGTGGGATTTTCTCGATTATAGCTTCATCAGCGGCAACCCTTCCCCCGAATTCTGTTTGCCCGATCATAGGTAATCCGATTCCTTTCTCTCCTCACGGCTTTCTTTTCTTTACATTATCCTTGAATTCCATGTCGCATTGCTCGAGTCTATGATAAATAGTGGTTCGGATTCTAGATTTCGATGGCGGAAATTCTTAGATTGTTTCTCTTCAGAATTATTGTTTATTATCATCTATGGTTGCAGTGCTAGCGTGGAAATTGATTTTTCGTCTGGGCGAGAGGGAGATTGCGGCCAAAGAGACTGCTCGCGGAAGAGGTATTATTGAGATGGTTTTATATTTCAGTTCTTGTTTTTGCTGCTTCCGAAAATTAGACTTGTAATCTTACCAGCTCCAGCTTATGTTGTTTGTCTTCCGTTATCATTCATAGGATAAATAGCAAGGCATAATCTTGCAAAATCCAATGTTCTGTTCTATTGTTCCTCTTTCTTTTTCATTCGTAGGATAAATTGCGAGAATAATCCTGTACTAGTTAAACTTTTCTTTTCTGTTGTGTTTTTTTTCCGGTCCCCAAATAATTTTTATTAAAGCTCAGCTGATAAAAATTGGTTATCGCATAGGGTATTTTCATTTATCTTCTTATGAATTTGCTAGAACACAGTGTTTCAGTGCATAGTTGACACTGAAGTCTGAGCTCTAGTTTTGCTACCAGAATTTCAGTTTCCTACCGTGAGTCTGATCACCAAATAACGAGAAGTGGTTTAAAGGGTATAGTTGGAAACTTGGATGATGATAATATCCATGTATCACTTTCATTTATAGCCATCTCTATGTGATGCATAGTATGGGTTTGCACTTTTTTTCATTTCCATATTTGGTAGTGACAACTTGATCTGCTTGTATCATAGTGCTCTTACATCCTCAGATAATTCTTATGCTAATAACTTTCAGGGGGAGAAATGATTCATGCAGCAGGCCTGTCTCTAAAGCTTGCCGTGAGCGATTGCGAAGGGAGAGATTGAATGACAGGCAAGCAACTTACTCCATCAGATTCTATTAATTTTCATGGTTTTTATATGGTGTTGAGTTTAAGCATTCAGTATATCCATTTAGTTTTCCTTTTTATGTTTATCCAAAAAGGAAGTCCATTATTTCTGGCTGTCTTGTGTGAAATTTAATTTAAAATTAATGTACATTTTGCACTAGAATGATTGCTATCAGAATGCCTATTCTTTGTAAAGGGTTTTGAAGTCATGGAATTCTGTGCCATCTAAATTTTATACTCTCTCTCTCTCTCTCTCTCTCTCTCTCTCTTAGGTGATAATGAAAGGCCAGGTCTTGTTTATGACTCATGCAGGTTTCTAGAGTTGAGTTCTGTTTTGGATCCTGGGAGAACTGTCAAAACTGACAAGCATGCCATACTTGATGACGCAATCAGAATTTTGAACCAATTGAGATCTGAATCTCAAGAACTTAAAGAGACAAATGAGAAACTACTGGGAGAAATACAAAGTCTAAAGGTTAGTTGTATATAAATAATTTTGCTGTACTTATAAAAATAAATAATTTTTCTGCATTGTGAAGTTTCTCATTCCTTTTGACTGCTTGTGCTTTGCACATGTTTGTAATAGGAATTCTATTCTATTCCTTTCGGGAGAATTCTTCTGCTTTGATTTCAGTTACTGTGTTGTCCTATATTTTTAATAAATTGTGTTTTTTTAACTTTTCATGTGTGTTTAGTGAGGATATAACTTTGTTCATTGATGTATTTTTGGCTTATCAATTATGTGTATAGAAATTGTTTGTTTTAGTGATTATTGTGTAATGAACTGTTCACTAGCTTTCACGCGTACTTGCATCTGAATGTGCGAAGAAGTCGTCGTTGGCAGATGCTTTACATCAACAAAATGGAATACCCACAAGTGTGTTGCGTGAAAATACTCCTGGCATAGAAGTCGTTGATTTTAGAGGACTTGGAGTTACTTAAAATGGTTGGTATCTCTTTGGAGAACATAAACAGATCTTAAGGGAGAGGTGGAGGTTTAGGAGGAAAAATAAGGACTGAAACGTACTGAGTCCCTGCTTTTGCAATATTTTGAAATTAAATATTTATTCTTTTTTATGTAATAGCTTGATTAATTATTTGAGTTTATTTCTAATTTTTCTGCTGCATGTAGTTGATTAAGGAGGTGAATTCTGTATGAATTTGCAATGCTTGATGGCTCAATACTGGCAACTTTTAAGTTATTTTCCTCTGCAAACAGGCGGAGAAGGATGAACTTCGTGAAGAGAAGCTTGTGCTGAAGGCAGATAAAGAAAGGTTGGAACAGCAATTGAAAGCTATGGCTATTCCCCCTGCTGGGTTTATACCAGGCCATCCAGCTGCATATCATGCTGGGCCAAACAAGATGGCAGTTTTTTCCAGCTATGGGTTTGTTCCAATGTGGCAGTACTTGCCTCCAGCTGCCCGTGATACATCTCATGATCATGAGCTCAGGCCCCCTGCTGCATAGTTTTTTGATATTGGTATCAATTGTATTCTTTTACTATTATTCAAGATTTTGTTACCTGTTAACATGTATATATAGTTGCTGTTTCAGTAGGGCCTATTTCAAAGTTCAACTATTGGGAATTGCATGCAGGATTGGCCAGATGTGTGGTTTGGTGGCCCTTCTTTTTTTTTTTTAATTTTATTTTAGATTTCATCGTTTTAGCTAACCGTCTCTATGATTTGAGTGCAAGTCAAATAATCGTCTTTTTCCCATAAACTTTTCAATGGTATTGGCAAGCTTTCTTTTCTATTTTTTCTTTCTTTTCTTGCCAAAGCCAAATGTGTGAAAGTTTCTTAACTCGCCAAAGAGATGCAAAGTTATTTACTATGAAAATGTAAACCGGAGTGCCAGGCTGAATTACAGTGAGGTTTCAATGGGTGAACTCATGTTTTTGGCTCGGCAACAAATTACTTATCCAGGTGAGGTTAACGTACGGAACCAGAAAAATTCTGACGCAGATATTGCTATACTGTCTGATGGAGAACTTTTCTAGCATTCCATATATTAGCGTCATAAATCCATGAAATCTGGAAAGGTCAAGCGAAAGATTTTCCTTAAATGGTTTGTTTCTTTTGAGAAAAGCTAAACAAATCCTAGAAGGAGAGAATCGAGAGATGGAGGATAATATTGTTAGAATATATGTTTTTAATATTATTTTTGTTTTGAAATTTAAAAATGTTAAATTATTTATTTTATTTTGTATGTAAATTCGGGAAAGTTGTAATGGTTAAATGAAGGAGTTGAGAAATTTTGTAAAAACAAACTAAGCCACAATAAGGGAATGAGCTGCAAATATTGTAATTTTGTTGCAGCATTGGCAAAATGTGTTGTCTGGTGGACTTTATCTTCTAAGTTCAATCATCTGAGTAAACTGATCTATTGATTAAAGCGCAATCAACCATAAGTCTCTCCTAGAAACTTTTGCGCCTGGTATTTTTGCAAGCCTTTCTGCTTTCTTGCCAAAGGTGGAGATTTTGAAAAGACTCTGAATTGTTGAAGACATGCAAGGTTATCTGCTAAGAAGGTATGAACCGTAGTGCCAACAATTCAAAAGACTAAAATGACAGTTGTAGATGAATATATATATATTCTATGATTTATTGGGGGATCTGAGGTGAAGGTTACAAGAAGATATTCAGTTTCATCTCAATCTGATTTGCTTGCTAAATTTGCTGTACAGAATCGCTCTGGCATATAACAGTCCATTAGTTTCTCGTCCTCCCTGTTTTTTCTGAAGCAGAAGTTGATGCAAACTACACTTCGCTACACTGATCAGGGGAACGGTTTAATCTTTAAGGTTCGCACTGTGATCCTTCCTTAAGAGCTGAAGTGATAATCAATTTCTTGTTTTCCTGTTGCTCTTTGGAGTCGCTGTGAACTTGTTGGTCACCATCTTTCCCCCACAGCAACATGTATAGGCCAAGGATGACGATGATTGCCCCTAGTATGCTGAACAATGCACATATGAAGTTTAGAATAAGCAAATTCTTTTTGTTTCTCTCTTCGTAAAAACTGAAAATTGAAGCTATTGTGAAGCATGGCGGTCATATGGATGCATAAACTGTAAGTGCATATAGATAGAAGTAGAACGACGCAGAATTACCTGCCCATGTAAAGTTTTTCTCCGAGGACAAAGTATCCCAGAATCGCTACTAATATAGTTGAAAGGGGATTAAACATGGTCACAAAAACTGGACCTCTTTCTTCCGTGCACCAAAGTTGAATGAAGACGATCAAACCAGAGACCGCTATTGCCTGTAATGTGATCTCCATGATCTAGATTTTATCGAAATTTTATCTGTATTTCTACATTAGGAGACTATTTATACTTACACCATATATGGTGGACCAGAAGTCAATGTTGAATCCTATGGTCCAAGCTGCTGGTTTATGTTCTATGATCACTGTGAATACAGCTGATTGTGCTCCTCCGATAAAGCTCATCCATGCAGTCAGTGACAGTTGGGCCGGATATCTTTTTAATGTAAATGCCTAAGATTTCCAGAGGATTATACACCAACGTTGCATGTCAGTATAGTCATATATCACTTCATTTGAAATTCTATAGAAATATGTGGGAGAACTGAGGTCTTTTGTTACCGAGAGATATCGTTATGTTTGAATGACGTGGGTCTGTTTTTGATCATTTATTCTTACTTTTTTTTTAATGGATGTCTATGAAAATCTTGTCATAGAGTTATTTAGCCAATCTGCAAGAAACTTCTTTCACCATAAATGAGAGTTAATAATAAAAATAATGAGGTACTGTGTCCCCTAATTATTAAGAAAAACTGTCTGCAGGAAACTAGTCTAATAAACTATGGAAAAATATAGTTGCAAGCACAATTGTACACTAATCTATGCACCAATGTGATGTGATTGGTCAAAAAGTAAATTTTATTAAAAACAATGTTAATTTAAATTTTAAGTATGAATAAATCAATATTGGTACACAGATTAGTACACGACTGTACTTGTATATAGCAAAACTCATAACCTATAGTTCTGAGATAGGAATAAAGACCTGCATAATGTACCATATGGACCATGTTATGCAGCTTGCGACTGTTAGAAGAGAACCCTTTAACCAGTTCTCGTGGGTTGCAGCATTCCCTTGAATACGAATTAAAGGCTGCCATAGATTTCTCATTAGAGACCCTTTGTACAGTGTCATGGTCATTGCACCGGCCAGGGAGATCAAGGTACCAAGAACCTTTGCCATCCCTCGAGGATGTCGAATATCAAGAACCTCTAACCTACATCCAAATACAATCAAATATAAAATGATGGAAATAATGATAACATCTGTTAAATAGAATAGCGGAATTTTTTCGGTCAAGAACCATTTCAACCTGAGTACAACGGCTATTACAAAAGTCAGGGAAGCTATGGTGTTGACCATTGATGCAACGAAGGTTGGGGAGGTGTATCTTAAGCTTGCAAAATACATGTTCAGAGTCAAACCAACCCTGCAATGATTGAAAGACGTTTAATTAGCCGATTATTACTAGTTCATCATGTAACTAGGAAGCAAACTTGTTATTCGTCCTTACCCAAGGAGAGAAAGGACAAAGATTTCGAGCATAAGAGCTACTGTCAGCTTCGGCCTTACTTTTCTGCAGGAGAGGGCTAAAGATCAATAGCTACAAACATGATATATTCGAAACATTGAGAGGCTTGTGTTATTATCATTTGTTTTTTGTTTTTTGTTTTAGGCCTCTTATTCATAACTTATAAAGCTATTTTACGGGAAAAAAAAAAATCTATTCATCATCTATTTTCTTATCATCCCATGATGTGGCATCAGATGATTAGTTCACAAATAAAATATAATAAAGAGTCTCAAATCATCAAGCTATCAATTGCATTTCTACACAGACATTCTGTATCTGTTATTTTAACCATATAATATGTATATTAATATATATACCTCTCAAGAAAATAGGCAAAAGGTAACATCACTACACCAGCAACAATGTGTCTGTAAGTAATATAGACATGAGGATTCATTCCATGATTGAAGGAAGCGTCTGTAATAAAATACAGAAAGGTATATCCAATCTGAGCCAGAACCATGAGGAGTTGCGGCTTGAACTTCCTGTAAATGCTCTGGAGGAAAGAGCCATTCGTTAGTGCCATAAGCTCTTGTAATAGCTCTTGTTCTTCTTTGATTTTTCACAAGCTGAAGGAGCACACAAAGGCACAAGTAAATATAGAAGAAGATGAAAGAATTGGACTAATTGATTCTCTATGCATGTTGTTAGTATCGTGTTCTCTTACAAATTCAGTATGATACGCTGAAAATTCCCAGACTTAAAAGCTTGAGCTTTGACACGGTGGACAGGATAGCATATTCTCATGCCTGCTTTGCTAACATGGACTCCTAAACAGTAAACCCAATGTTCTAAGAGCTTGATTGGACCACGGCATGAGTAACCTGACTGAAAGCTCTAGATTTTGCCAAAATGACGTCAGATTCTTGGGACAATGTGGAACTAAAACTTCTCTTATTGGCAAAGCAGTACAAGTGCTTCTTGACTTGGCATGCATCAACTCAGTACATGATCCTGAAAGGACTGGCTCTATATAACGTTCTTATTGGTAAAGCAGTACAAGTGCTTCTTGACTTGGCATGCATCAACTCAGTACATGATCCTGAAACAACTGACTCTATATAACGTTCTCTCACCCGGCTACCCTGGCCAATATGAAATCTTAATTTATTGATTAATTATATTTTATGAATTTCTTTTTTCTTTTTACTTTCCCAAAATCTTTCACGATATATAATTCTTCTCAAATTCTTTCCATGCTGGATCAAAATATTATTAAAGAATAAATCTCACATTATCTGTAAATAAGATTTTGTGCATCTTTATAAGTAATAAACAATCACCTCTTGTTGAACTGATTTTATGAGAGAGTTAATTCCATAAATTTCTTCATAATATCATAGCCTACTACACGATGAATGGGAGCTCACGCTATTCTCTCTGTTTTTTTTTTTTTTAATGAAAGGGTGGAGGGACCCTCCGGGTTATATTCAAAACCTCACGTGTGGCGGAGGAAAACTATAGATACAAAAACTCCCTATATAACAAAAAACCAAATACAAAATATCAGTTTAACCATTTGGTATATATGGCAGTCCAACTTTATCTGTCTTCAGTAGGCCACGAAACTTCCAAGGTAAGTTAGAAAAGAATTCCAAGTAGTTAGTGCATGCTTCCGAATCCATTCTAGCTAAGAGATCTACTGGAGCATTTGCTTCCCGATAAACATGAGTGACATTTACATTCATATTTCTCATCATAACTGCCAGTTCTACCCAAAAGTCTTCCACATACCATAAACCACAAAGTGATGTTTTCAATCATTTTATCGCAGTACTATAATCCAGTTCTATATCTAACTGAACAATACCCATACTTTTAGCCAATTTTACTCCATGATAGACCTCCATGAATTCCGCAAAGGAAACTGTTCCTTAATCCGGAGAAACCGAAAAAGCTCTAACCAAGTTACTTGAGGAATTTCGGATTACTCCTCCACCTCCAGCTTGCCTCGGATTGCCTCGGCTACTTCCATCAGTATTGAGTTTGTATCTTCCCTGGTATGGTTGAAACCATTTGACTACCTGTGGTGTTTTCTTTATAACCATTTTTGGAGGAACATTCAGCTCTTTTAATATCACCTCATCTCTTATTCTCAATTTTTTTCCAGCCTTTAATTTCTCACCTATTCTGGTTATCCAAAAGTAAATACTTCTCCAAACCTGTTCCACGGACTCGCCGCTGCCTTCCATACGGGCTTTGCATCTTCTCAGCCATAATCTCCAAGTAATAATAGAATGGATGATTCCAATAAGATTGCCCATAGTAGAAGATTTAGTAGCAGTATTGAACCAGCTACCAAGTATTTCCTTCCAAGACCGACCCTCCCTCACATTCATTCCCACCTGTAAAGCACTTTTTCTCTAAATACATTTAGCAAACTCACCCTCAGCCAGCACATGGTTTAGATCTTCATAAGCTCCATGGTTACAATAATTGCACTTTGACACAATAGGGATGCCAATTCTTCTCAGTCGGTCATCTACACGCAGAGCCCCATGGAGCCCCTTCCACATAGTAGTAGCCATGAATTTAGGAAGAGAAGGATGTCAAACCCAGCCAGCCCAAACATCAGTTGGCATTTTGATTCGAACACAATCCCATGCGCTTTTTGTGGAGAATACCCCATCAGGAGATGGGGTCCATACCAGCACATCCGCTCCATTTTTCCTCTTGCCCAAAACCTTTAGGATTTGCTCCACACGGTTAGGACCAACCAACTGATTTATGAGCTCACAATTCCAGCCATCCTCGAGTGCATTATTTGATTTTTAGGGATAGATTTGCAACACTACTAAAGTCATTGCAAAGTGGACCATCCTCCAACCATGTATCACACCAGAAGGATAAATTGCCATCCTTGACTCGCCATCTTGCAAAATGTAGTACTTCAGGAATGCATCGTATAATCATCCGCCAAAAACCCGTACCTACTGAGGGATTAAGTAAAGAGATATGAGAGTTTTTAACATACTTAGATTTGAAAAACCGAGTCCATAGATTATCTTTGGTTAGTAGCTTCCAAGCAAACTTCATATGTAGGAATTTTTTTTATATCTTCTAGATTTCTCAAACCAATACCCCCTTCTTTTTCTGGATGGCACATCCCCTCCCATGCTCTCCAATGCTTTTTCAGCTTCCCCTCATGGAGTCCCCAAAAGAAATTACTGCAATACCGATTGAAGGTTCTTATAATTGACTTTGGAACTTGCAGAATAGATAAGAGGTAGATAGGCATTCTCAAGGAGATGTTTAAGGAGGAGAATCCATGCCTCACTTGACAATAGTTTAGCTTGCCATCCTCCTATTCTATCTCTAATCTTCCCTAAAAAATCATCAAAGTGGTTACCCTTTAGCCTTCCAGAGACAATGGGGGCACCCAAGTATTTAAACGACAAAGAGCATTCAGAAAAACAAGTCAATCGAAGCAACATTTGACGCTAGCATGAGAGATATGTTAGAGAAAATAATCAATGATTTTTCCTTACTCACCTTTTGGCCCGACCATTTTTCATACAACTCTAAAGACTCCGAGATGTTTTTTAATGAAGATTTATTTCCATTAGCAAAGATGACTATATCATTTGCATATAACAGATGGGAAATAAGAGGGGCGTCTCTGTGATGATGATAAGGTCTTATCGAAACTTGCTGGAATTTTCCTTTCAACAATTTAGATAAAATGTCTTCCACCACTATGAAAAGGTATGGGGAGATAGGATTGCCTTGTCGAAGCCCTTGTTCACCTTTGAAAAAAACCCTTGGAAATCCCATTCATGGTCATCGAAAACCAAGGAGAAGACACATAGCTTTTGATCAGCTCACAAAACTCCATAGAAAATCCAAAGGCACATAACACATGAATCAGAAATCTCCACTCAATGCAATCGTAGGCCTTAGCCATGTCGATTTTAATGAGAACATTACCACCTCAAGCTAGCCTATGAAGGTCGTGTGTCATTTCCTGCGTCAGGCTTATATTATCAAAAATGCTTCTTCTAGGGATAAACACGCCTTGTTTCGGAGAAATAAACCGAGAGAGTAGCAGCGAGATACGTGCCACTAGAATCTTAGTACAAATCTTGTAAAAAACTGAGCACAAACTAATAAGGCAGAACTTTTCAAAACTCTTCGGGTTAGCGATCTTCGGAATAAGTACAAGAGATGTAGTTGAAAAAAATCTGGGTAAAGGATTACCTTGGAAGAAATCATGCACCGCCTCCACCACCTCCACAGATATAAGCTCCCAACAGAATTTATAAAACTGGATCCGAAACCATTTGGCTCCAGACTACTATCCGATGGAATAGAGAACACTGCATCTTTCACCTCTAGGATCGAAGGAAGCTCCATAATCTTCTTATTATCCCACTCGGTAATCATTGGTTCAACCAAGTTTGATAAATTTGAAAGATTGCAAATATAATTAGAGCCCAAGAACTCCTTAAAATACTTCATTGCCCCCTCATGAACTTCCTTCAGATTTTTTAGCCAGCGCCCATCACTCAGCCTCATCTCCCTTACAACCTTAAAATTTTTTGAATTCAGAGCACGGAAGAAAGAGACATTAGCCTCACCTGATTTTAGCCAACTTTGCTTCGCTTTTTGAGAAAGATGAGTCTCCTCTCTTTGTACCCATGTATCCAATTCCAGTTTAGTAACCATCAATTCCTAATCAACCTCCTCATTAAACCCTTCTTGCAAGCTTTCTTCTAGAGCCTCAACCCGATCCTCCAGGACCTTTATGTTCTCTGTAATTAGACCGAAAACACTTTTATTCCAAGCTTTTAATGCACATTTTAGAGTTTTCAATTTTTGAGCAAGCCGAGTCATTCCTACTCCACCACACTCCATAGCCCAAGAACGGATAACGCAATCCCGAAAATCTGCATGAGTCTCCCACATCTTCTGATATTTGAAGTTGGAAAAACCATATTTAGAGTTATCATTTTCCAACCATGCAATCATGGGAGAGTGATCGGATGATAATCTAGGAAGGTATTTCATAGAGGCAACCGAAAACCTTAACAGCAAGGGGGTGTTTATCAAAACTCTGTCCAATCTCGCCCAACTTCTTGATAGACCATATTGTCCATTACACCATGACAGAGTATTTCTAGCATGGTTCATTTCCACTAAACCAAAGTCCTCTATGAAGGAATTAAAATCAGCCATTTCCCCTGCATGTCGAGGTCGACCTCCTTTACACTCCTCATCCTTTCGAATAATATTAAAATCTCCCACAACCATCCAAGGATCTATCCCTGGATTTATACTGCGAAGATTGTCCCACAAGATTCTTCTCTATGAATATTGATATTTCGCATAAATAAAAGACATTATGCAGTAGTCATTGGTTTCCTTTGCTCTAATTGTCAATGATTGGGAGCGTGTCTTCAATACATTAACTTTTACACCTTCAGCCCAAAAAATCCAGATCTTTCCACCATTTGCTTCATTCGACAAACTACCCATCATTTTCATTTTCATTTGTAAACGGCACATATGACTATCATTAAGAAATGGTTCAGCTACCACAACAATTTGTGGTTTATACATCCACACTAATTTTCCAAACCTTTTCCTGGAGGTACCAAGACCCCTAATATTCCAGTAGAAAATAGGTTTAATCATAAGTTCAATTTTGAGAGCTTGCTTTTAGCCCTTTTGGAGCTCCTTAATTTAACACCCTCATCACATTCTTGTTGATACTCACCTTTTTCCATGTCCGATAATGACTCTGGCACCTTTTGTAAATGAGCCACCTCAGTATCCATTTCACCATCTAAAAAACCAATTTGTTCACTAGCCTTCTCCTCATTTAACTTCTCTTCCTTAGAGTAGTTTCCAACATGTATCACCTCCAATTGATCAGGAGCATCTTCCTGCAAAGGCGTTTCGACAACCCTCTTAGGACTTGTCCTTACTGCAATTATATTTTCCTCTTGTACCCGGCCTTCAAAAAACAGAGGTCCACTTGATACTTTCTCCTAAGACTTCTCTCCAGGCTCCTCAACAATTACTAGTATCGGCTCTTGGTTTCCCATCGAAGGGGCTTCATGTTGTGTTTGGTTCTCATTCCTGACATCATTTCCGTCTCTTCAGCCCCCCTCCTTTTCCTTTGTTTCATTAGAAATTCCTTCCAAACTTAATATTGCTCGTGTTTCTTTTACTCCACCCTCTTTTATAGATTTGTTTTAAGCCCATTTCTTCTTTCTTTGATCATCTTTCAACTTCTTACTTTCAGCCTTTTTACATTTTTTAGAGTTATGCTCCTGCAAATGACAATTTTTACAAAATGCTGGCAAGTTCTCATAATGTACCTCCTAATACTGACTAGAAGGCAACCGGTGATCACCGATCCAGAAGCCTGGAATAGGAATTTGAGCAGCATCCATCTCCACACATACCCTGGCACCATTTGTGCGTGTGGCACATCTCGTGCTGTTATCCCTTCTAAGGTATCAACCAATCGGCATCAGAAAGTTACAAAGGAAGCATTCATGATTCAAGTTTGGAGACAGACCTGGAAGAAACACCCAAACAGGGACCATGGAAGGTTCTTGCTCCTCTGAGAAATCAATACTCCAGTTGAAAGTTCGATAAGGAGACCCCTCAACATTGCAGACCTCACGGGAAAAAGCTTTAAGATAATCGGGTTCATTGGAGAACCTCACAAAAACGTTTTGTGGTCTTCTCATGCTAGATACAACAGGATGCTTATCCAGACCCCAACGAATTTTCATGAAAGAGTGAATCAAGTCTAGCGATGGTCTCTGGCGCAGAAATTTCATCACTAGAGAGAAACGAAAAAGCTGAGCTAATTTTTCAATTTCCTCTTGTTGAACCCAAGGTTTCAAGTTTTGTGTAATTATATATATACACATGAATTTTGATGATAACAAATTAATTCAAAGAATAAAGAAGTTTCAATCTCAAGTTGTCTACACAATGGATTCAAGTACATTAAGGAAACAAGCATGAGCAAGAAGAGAACAAATTCACATTAAAGTCATAGAGTAATATTGTAAATCTCTTAAAAATTCGAAATTAGGATTAAGGCTCAAAATTAATATTTTATCATAAAGCATTAAAAAACATTTTCCACATGTGCATGAATATTTTGAAAATTAAATTTGAAAATTTTGAAAAATGATTGATTGTCATCTTTTACATGTTCATGCCTTGATTAAAGGGTTGAACTTTGAAAATATTAAAGATGATTGATTGTCATTTTTCACATGTGCATGTTTTATTTGAATATTTTCAAAAGTGATTGATACTTTTTTTGACTTATGCAAAAAGTAGGTGATTTTATTTGAAATATTTGAAAAGTAAAGTGTGCTCCTTTTGTCATATGCCAAAAGTAAAAGATTAGGTTTGAAATTTTTGAAAAATGAATGATGTTGTATTTGACAATTGAAAAAGAAGAACCTTTTATTTGAATTTTTTGAAAAAGTGAATGATGTTGTCTTTGACATGTGAATCTTTTTTAATTTGAATATGAAGTCTTATATGCTTATAAATAGATCATTTGAGAGTTTCACATTTACAACACCAAGAGCATACAACATTCATTCAAAACTTTCATTCTCTCTTCTCTAAGCATTAAGCCTTAATCCTTGTTCATTTTGAGAGATATAGTTTGCGCTGTATTGTTCTTATTTTACTCATTGAGGAGTGTTTTCTGATAACCTACACACTATCAGCTCTTATATCAGAAAAAAGGTGTGTATAACCCTTGTGCGTGTAGAAAGTATTCTACATGGGGAATAGTTGAATCACCACGTGTAAGGTGATTGCAAGTGTAGAGGGTTTTCTACATGGATCCTTCGTAGCAGTGTTGTTCAAAAGTGTAATAAGTTTTTATCTCCACCTGAAGGAGGTTGAATAGTGAATTTGGGAATTCTCAAGGGGTAGCTTGAGGCGAGGACGTAGGCAGTGGGACCGAACCTCGTTAACATACTGAGTTTGCTTCTCTCTTACCCTTACTCTTTATATTTATTGCTATTTCATATTTTGTTTATATTTTATATTATATATTTGATTTATAATTGTTATTTTTTTAATACAACTCAATTCACCCCCCTCTTATGTTAGTCATCTGGGCAACAATTGGTATCAGGGCTAGTTGACATGTACTGTTCATACAGGCAGATCACTCATGAGAAATCTCACTTGTGACTGTGTCACCGAAACAAGACTCTCCGACCATGGGTGACGGTGCACCAGTAGAGACGGTGGCCGGCTAGTCTGGTAGGTACAATTGTTAGATGACATAGGTGCTGCCTATGATCAGTAACAATTGGTATCAGAGCTAAGAGCTCTATTATAAGATTAACTATCTTTTGAGTTAAGATCTTATGGCTAACATTTCAGCTTCATTTGGTGAAAGTCAATCTAGCAGTCGGCCTCCACTCTTTTGTGGAGATAATTACTCATTCTGAAAAGTTAGAATGAGAATATTCCTTCAGGCTCAAGGTCGAGAAATCTGGAAATGTATTGTAAATGGACCTTATATTCCAACAAAAGTGGTTGATGGAGTAAAAGTCAAAAAAGAAGAAGAAGAGTTTGATCGTGAAGACGATAGACTTTATACTTTCAATTTAACTGCTATGAATTTATTATTTAATGCTCTCAATGGAAATGAGTTTAATAGAATAATGACTTATGCTACGGAAAAAGAAATTTGGGATAACTTGGAAGTTACTTATGAAGGAACTTCGCAAGTCAAGGAATCAAAAATTTATATTCTTACTCATGAATATGAAATGTTTAAGATGAATGATGATGAATCTATTCCTAGTATGCACACTCGTTTTACTAACATCATAAACAGCTTGACAGCTCTTGGCAAAATTTATTCAAAGGTGGAGATAGTAAGAAAAATTCTCAACTCTCTACCAAAACGCTGGGAATCAAAAGTGACAGTGATTTTTGAAACTAGAGACCTCAAGAAGTTCAAAATGAATGAACTCATCGGGTCACTTATCACCCATGAGTACACATTGAAAAGAAGAGAAGAAGAAGGAAAGTCAAAGAAGAGTTTGGCACTTAAAGTTGTTCCTCATGAAAGTGAAAGTGATGAAAATGAGGAAAATGAAGATAAAGATAAAGAAGTTGCGATGATAACAAGAAGAATTCAAAGGTTTTTAAAGAAAAATAAAACTCCTCTGAAGAAATCCTTCAAAAAGTTTTCCAAGAAAGATTCAGGTAAAAATGACACTTTAATTTGTTATAAATGCAATAAGTCTGGTCATATCAAGCCAGATTGTTCTCTATTAAAGAAAGATCGAAATAAGAGTAAGAAAGCAATGAAAGCTACATGGGATGATGATTCAAGTAACTTATATAGTGAAGCAAGTAATGGAGAATCAGCAAATCTTTATCTTATGGCTAAAGATGACATTGAGGTAACAAATTTTGATAATATTGAAGATCCTTCATATGAAGAATTGCAAAATGTTTTAGAAGAGGTTTATGAGGAATTTGAAAAATTGGGTATCAAATATACTGCTTTGAGAAAGAAAAATTCTTCTTTAACAAATGAAATTGATATTTTAAGAAAAGAAAGTATCATTTTAAAAGATGAAAATTTTGAATTGAATAAGAAGAAACCCGATTTAGAAAATATTGTTGAAAACTTTACGAATGGAAAAAGAAATTTTAAAAAACTTCTTGGTAGTCAAAGATGTGTTTTTGACAATGCAAGTTTGGGATATATGCCAAAACAAAAATACAAACCTTATAAAAATTTCTTTGATAATCTTTCTACATCAAAAACCAATAATCAAAATTCTTTTTATAAAAATAATTTTGTCAAAAAAAGATATTATTATAATCATTCAAATTCTTCATATATGTCACATGCTATTTGCAATTTCTGTAATAGAAATTGTTATAATTATCATACTTGTCCTATTAGAAGAAATCATACAATGATTATTAGGGTCATATAGGTACTTAAAAATTTTGTTTCTTCTAATACTAATAAATAAAGGACCCAAAGAACTTGGGTACCAAGAAAAATTATTTTAATTTTTTTTATAGGTATGCATAAAGTCATCCACAAGCAAAAACAAATGGTTTTTAGATAGTGGATGTTCAAGACACATGACGGGAGACAAGACTAAGTTCTTTTATCTTAGATCTAAAGAAGAAGGATACGTGACATTTGGAGACAACTTGAAAGGGAAGATCGTGGGAATAGGTAAAATTGGTAATGAATTTTCTCTCATAATTGAAGATGTTCTACTTGTTGAAGGTATAAAACATAATCTTTTGAGCATAAGTTAATTATGTGATAAAAGATTTACAGTTACTTTCAAAATGGATAAGTGTATTATTTTGAATGATCATGATTGTAATATTTGTTTTATTGCTTTTAGAAATAACAATGTTTATACAATCGATTTTGAAGAAATTAGCTCACAAGATGCTATTTCCTTTTCAGCTCAAAATGAAACTAGTTGGCTATGGCATAGAAGATTAGGTCATGCCAACATAGAATTTATTTCTAAACTTTCAAAAAATGATCTTGTGAGAGGTTTACCAAAAACAAATTTTCTTAAAGACAAAATTTGTGATGCATGCCAATTTGGTAAACAAACAAAAACTTCTTTTAAAATCAAGAAACATATTTCCACTACTAGACCATTGCAACTGATACACATGGATCTTTTTGGATCAAATAGAGTTGCAAGTCTAGGAAGAAAATATTATGCATTTGTTATTGTTGATGATTTCTCTATATATACTTGGGTCATCTATCTTACTCATAAAGATGAGGCACATAATACTTTTACCAAATTATGCAAGAGAATTCAAAATGAAAAGGGCTATACTATTTCAAGTATCCGAAGTGATAGGGGAAAAGAGTTTGTTAATAAAAATATTGAAACATTTTGTGATGAAAATGGTTTTGTGCATAATTTTTCTACTCTTCGAACTCCTCAACAAAATTGGGTAGTAGAGAGGAAAAATAGATCTCTTCAAGAGATGGCAAGAACAATGCTCAATGAGAATAACTTGCTTAGTTATTTTTGGGCCAAAGCGATAAGTACTGCATGTTATGTTATAAATAGAGTTATGCTAAGGTCTAAGTTAGATAAAACCCCCTATGAGCTTTGGAATAAGAAAAAGCCCAACATTGGTTACTTTCATGTATTTGGATGCAAATGTTTTATTTTGAATGATAGGGATAATTTAGGCAAATTTGATGTAAAATCTGATGAATGTATTTTTCTCAGGTATTCTACTAATAGTAAACCTTATAGAGTATTCAATAAAAAGATTTTGACTGTACAAGAATCTATGCATATAGTATTTGATGAATCTAATTATCTACTCTCCAAGAAATCTATTGATGAAGAAATAGGAGGTATAAATACACGGAAAGTCTCAATCTCAACAAAGAGAACACAATAGAAGAAGTTCAGCATGGAACTATCAGGAAAGATCATCAAAATTTAATACAAGATGCAACTAAACAGTGGAAATTTGTAAAAGATTATCCAGTGGAACAAATTTTGGGAGAACCTTCACGAGGTATAAGTACTCGATCATCTCTTAGAAATATTTGCAATCATACTGCTTTTCCATCTCAGATTGAACCCAAAAATATTGATGACACATTTATTGATGAATCTTGGATTCTAACTATGCAAGAAGAGTTGAATCAATTTGAAAGAAATGATGTTTGGACACTTGTTCCTAGACTCAAAAATCATACTATTATTGAAACAAAATGGGATTTTAGAAACAAGAAAGATGAGTCCGGAGTCATTACTAGAAATAAGACTCGACTTGTAGCCCAAGGTTTTAATCAAGAAGAAGGAATCAGTTATGATGAGACATATGCATCAGTTGCAAGATTAGAAGTTATTCGAATGCTACTTGCATATGTTTGTTATAAAGATTTCAAACTTTTTTAAATAGATGTTAAGTGCTTTCTTAAATGGTTTTATAAATGAAGAGGTATATGTTGAGCAACCTCCAGGTTTTGAAAATCATATTTCCCCAAATCATGTTTTCAAACTCACAATAGCACTATATAGACTTAGACAAGTTCCTAAAGGTTGGTACGAGAGATTCAGTGGTTTCTTGATTGAAAAAGGTTTTTCAAGAGAAAAAATCGATACAACTCTTTTCATTAAATATGAAAATAATGATATTCTTTTGATTCAGATTTATGTTGATGATATAATATTCGGTGCTACTAATGAAAATATGTGTCAAGTCTTTGCTAAGACTATGCAGGAAGAATTTGAGATGAGCATGATGGGAGAACTTACATTCTTTCTCGGACTACAAATTAAGTAAGTAAAAAGTGGGACATTCATCAATCAATCAAAATATATTAAGGAATTACTGAAGAAGTTTGGGATGGAAAATGTTAAGGAAATTGGAACACCAATGAGCCCATCAACTAAACTTGATAAAGATGAATCCAGTAAACTAGTTGACTTGAAGATATATCGAGGTATGATTGATAGCTTATTATATTTAACAGCCAGTAGACCAGATATTATGTTTAGTGTGTGCTTATGTGCACGCTTTCAATCATCTCCAAAAGAATCACATTTAATTGCAGTTAAGCGCATTCTTAGATATCTTAGTGGTACAATTAACTTAGGGTTATGGTACCCTAAGCACACATCTTTCGATCTAATCAGCTACACAGATGCAGATTATGCTGGCTGTAAAATAGATCGAAAAAGCACTAGTGGAGCATGTCATTTCTTAAGTCATGCACTAGTTTCCTGGTTTAGTAAAAAACAAAAGTCTGTTGCACTATCTACTGCTGAGGCAGAATATGTTGCTGCGGGTAGTTGTTGTGCTCAAGTTCTCTGCATGAAGTAACAACTTGAAGATTTTAAACTCATATATAATCACATTCCAATCAAATGTGATAATACAAGTGCTATAAATCTTTCAAAGAACTCAATACAACATTCTAGAACTAAGCATATTGAAATATGATATCATTTTCTTCGAGATCATGTGCAGAAAGGCGATATAGTACTAGAGTTCACAAACACACACGATCAGTTAGCAGATATTTTCACAAAACCTTTACCAGAAGATAGATTATGTATGATCAGAAGAGAAATAGGCATAATGCATGCTATGAATATCTCTTAAAAGATAGACCAGAGTCAATAAAAATAGAGATAAATTTTTTAAATATTTTTACATAAGCTTGAGATTCTTAGCCTCATGTTTGAGACGCTCATTCTCTTCATACAATATCATGTCATTCTTATCCATGGGAACCGACAAGCGGAATGAAGAATCTAATAAAGATTTCAACTGCTTATTCTTCTGCCGAATAATTCATTCCCTTGTGTGAGACTCTTGAACAATTCGTTGAAATACAACAATTTGTTCTTTGAGCTTTTCAACTTCATGATTTTTGGCTTGTAGCCGCTGGAAAAAAACAACAATAGAGGAAGAGTAGCGAGTCCTAAGACTCATCAAGTTATAGATAGCATCAGAATCTGATTTATTAGTCAGATTATTATTTTCTTGCTGCAACATGGCACCAATGGCAGCTGCAGAAAGGAGAGGAGGTTGAGGTGCAGAATGCCTCATGGATGGATCTAGAAAAATGTTAGATGAATAAGTCATTGAGAAAAGAATAGAAGGCTTAAAACGAGAATATTGAAGGAATGCAGATGAGTTATAGAGATAAGAAGAAAACTTGATACGGATTGAATGAACTTTAAGACTGATTTTATAGAGATAGCATAAAGAACCAGACGAGCTATCATCCAAGTCAATGTATTTTTTCCCGATCGGTGAAAATGACATTTTTTTAGAAAATCGGAGCCTTCAATCTCGTTTGTCAACAACATCAGGCGATTTTTTTTCAAATCTCCAGCCACACTTGTCGGGTCATAGACGGATCAAATTTATTTATTTTTTTCAACTATCTATAGTGTCTACTAATGCACCGTTTTCTTCAGGTCCATTTACTTGTTGCGAATCCTTTTTAATGATGCCAAAAGGAGGAGAAGTGTTAGACTAGAACATTAACATTGTTTGAATTGCTAAACTTGTTATATATGCTTGGAATTATATTTATACTTTTGCTTGAAAAACTAACGCACATTCTCAGGAGGAGTTTAAGTATTAATACAAGTTTCAGGTTCTACCAAATATTTGTCATCATCAAAAAGTGGGAGATTGTTGAACCCAATGTTTCAAGTTTTGTGTAATTATATATATACACATAGATTTTAATGATAACAAATAAATTCAAAGAATAAAGAAGTGTCAAGCTCAAGTTGTCTACACAATGGAGTCAAGCACATCAAGGAAACAAGCATGAGCAAGAAGGGAACAAATTCACATTAAAGTCATAGAGTAATATTGTAAATCTCTTAAAAATTTGAAATTAGGATTAAGGCTCAAAATTAATATTTTATCATAAAGCATTAAAATACATTTTCCACATGTGGATGAATATTTTGAAAATTAAATTTGAAAATTTTGAAAGATGATTGATTGTCATCTTTTACATGTGCATGCCTTGATTAAAGGGTTGAACTTTGAAAATATTAAAGATGATTGATTGTCATCTTTCACATGTACATGTTTTATTTGAATATTTTCAAAAGTGATTGATACTTTTTTTGACTTATGCAAAAGGTACGTGATTTTATTTGAAATATTTGAAAAGTAAAGTGTGCTCCTTTTGTCATATGCAAAAAATAAAAAATTAGGTTTGATTTTTTTGAAAAATAAAGTGTGCTCCTTTTGTCATATGCCAAAAGTAAAAGATTAGTTTTGAAGCTTTTGAAAAATGAATGATGTTGTCTTTGACAATTGAAAAAGAAGAACCTTTTATTTGAATTTTTTGAAAAAGTGAATGATGTTGTCTTTGACATGTGAATCTTTTTTAATTTAAATATGAAGTCTTATATGCCTATAAATAGATCATTTGAGAGCCTCACATTTACAACACCAAGAGCATACAACATTCATTCAAAACTTTCATTCTCTCTTCTCTAAGCATTAAGCCTTAATTCTTGTTCATTTTGAGAGATATAGTTTGGGCTGTATTGTTCTTATTTCACTCATTGAGGAGTGTTTTCTGATAACCTACACACTATCAGCTCTTGTATCAGAAAAATAGTGTGTATAACCCTTGTGCGTGTAGAAAGTATTCTACACGGGAAATAGTTGAATCACCACGTGTAAGGTGATTGCAAGTGTAGAGGGTGTTCTACACGGATCCTTTGTAGCGATATTGTTCAAAGGTGTAATAAGTTTCTATTTCCACCTGAAGGGGGTTGAATAGTGAATTTGGGAATTCTCAAGGGGTAGCTTGAGGCGAGGACGTAGGCAGTGGGGCCGAACCTCGTTAACATACTGAATTTGTTTCTCTCTTACCCTTACTCTTTATATTTATTGTTATTTCATATTTTGTTTATATTTTATATTATATATTTGATTTATAATTGTTATTTTTTTAATACAACTCAATTCACCCCCCTCTTGTGTTAGTCATCTGGGCAACACCTCCCTCGAAAACATGATGCAAATCTCCCCATCGATAAGCTCCGGCGGACGAATCGGGATTTCCACTTCTGGTAGCAGAGACGAGGATTGATATACCAACTCTGCAAAGGATCGCAGCCTCCCAGCTGTTGCCCAAAAGCCCAGGAGGGGCTCTGCGGCAGCCATTCGATGCTTAGAGGGAAACCTAGCAGAGAGAAAAAGTCAACCACTGGTGAAAAGTATTATATGGCGTTTTCTAGGGAGCTCACGCTACTTATCCCATAATAAGGACTAACAAAAATATTGGCTTGCACGTAAATGAGAGTATTAAGGAATAAATTCCACATTGCATGTGGACAAGATCTTTGGCATATTTATAAGTAAAGAGCAACCCTCTCTTGTTGAACCGGTTTTATGAAAGGGTTAGACTCACAAATTTCTTTAAATATTCCTTTAAAAAAAGAAGAAAAATACGAATGCGTCGTAAGAGAATTTGACATTTGCATTATTATTCCAGAACATGTACTGTTCAGTTTATGAAACCAGACAAATTGGCTCTGTGCAGATTCCCTTGCTACTTTCTTCACCAGAGGAATCGTTCACGTAAATCCATCCGTGAGAATGGAAGTGTTGCGTCATGGAATTTATCGAACTGATTCCAGGAAAATGCTTTCAGAATGTTTCGGTAAAGTAGGATAGCTTTAATGAAGTGTGGTGCACACTGCCTGAGGACGTTGTATACTTGCGTTCATTTGTGGTCGAGGCTGCTTGCCACAAGCAACTTTGTACACACAAGAAGCTTTGGGGGAAGCAAAGATTGTTTTGGTTGCCGATTGTTGCAATTAGCAGCTTTATTGATTGTTGCTCTGCATGAGGATGCTGACCCTACATATACATGTCTTCTGAAGGATTTAAAAGAACAGATTTAAAGTAAAATCCGGTCCCAACATCAAATCTGATGCGATCTCTTTAACTGTTCTTTTTCCTGCCTTTGGGGTCTGAAAGCAAACACAGACCCACTTTTGCCGCTTCCACTTGCTGTGGTTGGCAAATAGCAAATGCACATCCCTTCCAACTACATTCCAGCTTGATAACCACGGTATACTTTCACAATCAACACGGTTGGCATAACTCTCTACAATTCTCTGGCCACTGATTACCACAAACTGCCATTGCAATTCGATAATATCATTTTTTCTTTGCGACAAAGGAACCCTTCCTTTTTGAAAAAAGCAGCAACCCCCCCTTGCTGTATATGAATCAAGCATCTGTTTCCATAATCCATTCATTACCCACTAATTCCCATTACAATGAGTAAGGATGAATAATTTAAGCACGTCATATGATTTGATAGAAAAGCAAAACTACCAACAGGGTGTCTTACCCTGTCTGTGTAATATATTTTAGCTTCCTTGCAACGAAAAAGCACAAACCATTTTGGGTTGGATTTTCATGTTTGACCTCTCAGTGCCTGAACATTTGGCTATACTGCCAAGGAGATTGAACAGAACAATTGGCAAAACATATTGCCGGTTGAGTTATTCCCCCTTTCACAGGTTCTTTTTTACCTCCCATATTTGATTACTTTCTTGTTCATAAATCATGATGGAACTGAAGATGCAATCCTCAAACAGCAAAATCTGTTCCAGCTTTAGATGTTGTGTCTGCTATTTTCCTAGGGCAACTCATGGTTGTCTGGCTACTCAAGAGATGCGTGAGTCGTGACGATTATGCTGCTGGGTGTCTACAAGCTATTTTCCTGAAAAAAGACGGCCCACATAGTGCAAAAGATCCATGACTAAAGTAGGCACACAAATGGGCCCATTAAACTTACAAGGGCCCTTTGTAGCAACCAAACAATTTTTCTATCACAATCAAGTTCAAACAAAACAAAAATGTAATTTTACAAATTAATAGTTCGACTCATTTCGATATTCCCACCTTCTGATTAAGATACACTAAAATTCAAATTGTACCTCTTTTTCCAATCCACCTGGGAAAAACTGAAGGAATTAAACTAATGGTTGAGTATTGTAATAATGTTCTTCGTGTTTCCTTTTCTATCAACATCACAAATGATCAAAACTTCTGTAGGACACGTGGATTTCAGTGAAATTGAAGATGCGGTGGACTATGTTCAACAAAAAGTCTAACCCGCAGCCAATAGCCAAAGCATAATGAGAGATGAAATTGCAGTTGTTACCCAGCTCAGGTATGCCAAGGCAACTGATATCTGGTACTTTTGGCATTCTCCTCCTGCATTGCAGTCGCCCAAGTCACTGAAGTACAAGACCGTAATGCCAGCTGAGGCAGAAGCCGCTGCAAGAGACAGTGTTGCCGTCACCTGTTATATTCAAATTTATCAGAGACAAACACCAAAAACACAGAACTCTTCTGGAACAAGTGAAACAATCAAGCATGGTCAAAGTTTCATAGAGGCTGACCCAGTCTCCAACCACAAAGAGGCTAACTAAAACAGGATTATGCAGCACCTTCTTGCTCACCAATGAATATGCATCTAATACAGCAAGCACAAAGCTCCAGATGACTTGCAAACCCATTGAAGCAATCAGGTAGCTGCAAGAAATTACAGCACAAAATAGCGCATTACGTCTGTTTATATATGGTGTTCACAGAAACAAAATGTTAAAAGCATTTCTGGCATTTTTTTAATTGTTATTGTCCCAAAAATTAATTCTCTCGGCCAATTCCAGCCCCCGCACCCCCACCAATAAAAAAGAAGAAAAAAAACTCCAACCCCCCTAGATGATATTCTTGACTTCACCCATGGACCCATGTTTTGTGAGCCCTAGTGTTATGATCTTATGCCCATTTCATCCAATCTTTGCTGCTATTACTGAGCCCCTAATTATCTTTGTACAATCATGTGGGTGACAAAGAACATAGTGTCTTAGGGTATAGATAGAGATACTTTATGGGAACTCCTAAGATCATACAGTAACAGTCTAACAGAATAGTAAAGAGACCATTTGAGGCACAAAGTTCATGCAAATGCCATATCATGGTTTCGTGGTTCCAACTTTACCCTAGTTCCAGACACATTGTGAAAGCCTATACGGGGGCTACTGCATTGGAGCCCAACATATCTTCCATATTCCAACCAGGGCTTACTGGGCAAAAACGATTCCATATCAAAAGTTCATAAATTTCCGTTGGCAATGGTATCATAAATATACTTAAAAAAGAAATTGTAATTATTACACTAAACCTCGAGCAGATTTCAAGAGCTAATAAACTACATAACCAATTAATAAGTCAAGTTTTGAAAGAGCATACAGTTCTCATCATATGCTTAATGGAACTTGGTCCAAAACTAATAGTTCTTTGAGAGTGGAGCATAAACACTGCCAAACAAGTATAATGACTTTGACTGACACTTCTTTATGTTCTGATGCATAATATGTGCAAAATGAATAAATCAAAGCTTCATCAATTTTATCAGCAAAGCTACATTGCCTTGACAGAGAGATGTATACTGCTGTCTAGGCAGTAGTGTCCTCACATCCTCGGCGAAACCAATTAGAATGAAAAGAGCCGGTAACTCGGATGCCTTTTTTGTTTTTTTCCCCTGCACATCAATAGTTCCATGGAGCTTATTACAAATATAAACAGAACCCTTTTTCCATCTTATCCCTCTTCCTGTTTGGCAATAATGCACAACCACCATACAGAAGGGCTGCCCGGAAATGCCAAGTGCTCCTTGCTAGAATAACATCATACCAATAATGCATATATACAATCCAAGATCATTATCAAATGACGAAGGATGTATGAACTCTCTGTTGTGCCTCTAGCCTGTACGAAAATCACACAAAATAATTTTAAAGTAATTCAGCAAATTGCTTATATCTACTGGAGCCTCTTTTATAGAATTTGTACGAGATTTACAAAACACTCTACAAAATTCTATTTCTCTCTCTCACGTTCCTCTTCCTCTCTTCACCCACTGCATTTTATCACTAGCAGAGCTTTCCTTTTATAGGAGAGCAATGGGGGGACACACACCCACTCCTCTTGACCAGAAGCACCTCTGGAGGTGAGTGGGTGGGTGGATGGTTGGTGAGAATGGGGTGGGTGGCTGCAAACCCAAACCCATTTCACACTTCGGGAGTTTATTCAACAATCACCCCCTCCATCCAAGTGTGCCATACCAGGATGCTTACAAACTGATTCATTCTTCAAATGAATGCACCACATTCTTTGACATGAGAGACTTCTGCTATCGAATACGCTCCAATGCACCCGAGGGTGCTTAGCAGTGTTCAATACTGATCAAGTCCAAACAGTGTTGGAACTTGATCCCTGTGACGACCTTCGTCAACATATCTGCTGGATTATCTTCAGTGCCAATCTTCTGAAGTTTGATGTCATCTTCTTCTAATATTTCACGTACAAAGTGAAATCGGACATCTATATGTTTTGTTCGAGAGTGATATACTTGATTCTTGGCCAAATGAATTGCACTCTGACTGTCACAGTAAACGGTAACCTCTTGCTGCTCAAAGCCTAAATCTGTTACCAATCCCTGTAACCAAATAGCTTCTTTCACGGCTTCTGTTACAGCCATGTATTCAGCCTCAGTTGATGATAGTGCAATTGTTGATTGCAAAGTTGATCGCCAACTAACTGGTCCTCCAGCCATAGTGAACACATAACCAGTTGTCGATCGACGTTTGTCAAGATCACCTGCATAGTCTGAGTCAACATATCCAGTTACTAGACTATCTTCACTCTTCTCGAACCTCAAACCAACATCTACGGTCCCCGCAATATACCGTAGAATCCACTTAGCCGCATGCTAATGAACCTTTCCAGGATTATGCATATAGCGACTAACCAAGCTAACGACCTGGGAGATATCAGGTCGTGTACACACCATGGCATACATTAAGCTTCCAACAACAGTTGCATATGGTACATTCTTCATGTAGTCTCGCTCTTCATCGATTTTAGGAGACTGCAATGCACTGAGCTTGAAATATGGGGCCATAGGAGTACTCACCGGCTCCGTCTTCGAGTCGATATTGAATCGTTGCAGTATTCTCTTCAGATACTCTTTCTGAGTAAGGTGAACTGTACCTTTCACCCTATCTCTGCTGATCTCCATTCCCAGTATTCTTCGTGCTTCTCCTAGATCTTTCATTTCAAACTCATTACTTAACTGAGTTTTTAAGCGATCCATCTCCCCCTTGCTTTTACATGCAATTAACATATCATCTACATATAAAAGCAAATAAATGAAAGATCCATTTGCAAGTTTTCTGAAATATACACAATGATCGTATTGGCAACGAGTGTATTTCAAATCCAACATAAAGCGGTCGAAACGTTTGTACCATTGCCGAGGTGACTGCTTCAAGCCATAGAGAGACTTCTTCAGACTGCATACCCAATTCTCTTTGCCAGCTTCTTTGAATCCTTCTGGTTGAGACAGATAAATCTCCTCTTCCAGATCACCATGTAAGAAAGCTGTCTTTACATCAAACTGTGCTAACTCAAGATCATATTGTGCAACCAAAGCTAACAATATCCAAATAGATGAATGCTTCACAACAGGAGAGAATACTTCACTGTAGTCAATTCCCTCTGTCTGAGCGTAGCCCTTGGCTACCAACCTAGCTTTGTATCGCACTCCATTTTTAGCAGCTTGATCATCTTTCTGATTGAAGATCCACTTACAGCCAATTGTCTTCTTTCCTTTTGGAAGCGGCATAAGCTCCCAAGTCTGGTTCTGGTGAAGAGACTGCATCTCTTCATTCATCGCCTTTGTCCATTCAACTTGTTCACTGGACTGTACGGCTTCTCTGTAAGTGGTTGGGATCTCACCCCCTTCAGCTGGTAATGCATATGTCACATAGTCTGAATAACGTATCGGTACACGTTTCTCTCGTCTCGGTCTGTTGGTTGCTATTGACTCAGGTTGACTTGGAGGTACTGTGACTGGATTATCAACCTCATCTTGTCCATGCTTTCCCAACTTCTTTGAAGCAAACTTCACACTCTGTGAATCATCTGATGTTTCACCATCACTGCTGCCTTCACTGGAATCTTTATGCTTATGTGACTTAAGCATCTCAGATTCATTGAATGTAACATCTCTACTGATGTTTACCTTTTTGGACTCTACACACCAGAGTCTATACCCTTTTACACCGATACTAAAGCCCAAGAATTTTGCTTTCTTGGCTCTAGGATCAAGCTTACTTTCTTTAGCATGATAGTAAGCAGGACATCCGAAAATGTGTAAAAATTCATAATCAGTAGCATGTTTACCTCTCCACATTTCAATGGGCGTCTTCCCATTATTGGCAGCTGCTGATAGTCGGTTAATGAGGTGACAGGCATAGGTCACAGCTTCAGCCCAAAATTGTTTACTGAATCCAGCATTCAGCAACATACATCGCACTTTCTCTAACAAAGTACGATTCATTCGTTCTGCCACACCGTTCTGCTGCGGTGTACCTCGTACCGTGAAGTGTCTGACAATTCCCTCTCTCCGGCATACTTCCATGAAGGGGTCTGAAGTGTACTCACCTCCATTATCAGATCTGAGCCGTATGATCTTCCTGCCGGTCTGAGTCTCAACCATTTTTTTCCAATCAATGAAGATTTTCAGCACTTCATCTTTATTCTTCATCGTATACACCCACACACGACGAGAATAATCATCAATAAAAGTTACAAACCAATGTTTACCTCCCAAAGATGCATTTTGGGTAGGTCCCCAAACATCGGAATGCACATAGTCAAGAATTCCCTATGTATTGTGTACTGCAGTTCCAAACCTGATCCGCCTCTGCTTCCCCAATACACAGTGCTCACAGAAAGACAGTTTACATGTCTTGGCACCTTTGAGTAAGCCTTGCTTCACCAGTATTTGCAAAGCTTTTTCTCCTGCGTGTCCCATACGCATATGCCAAAGACTGGTGGTGTAAGCATCAGTCTCATCTAGCTTCTCACAGCTTGTGGAAGCTCTTCCATCAACAGTACTTCCTTGCAAGAAGTACAAGTTTCCTCGTCTCAAATCCTTCATTGCCACCCGAACTCCCATTAGTACTTTGAGAGTTCCGTCTTCAATGGCGATTCTGAATCCCTTTGAATCCAGAGATCCCAGTGAGATGAGATTCTTCTACAAGTCCGGAACGTACCGAACTTCTGTCAGAGTCTTAACGCTGCCATCATGCAGCTTTAACCGAATGCTACCTATTCCCTAAGTCTTACAGGCACTATCATTGCCCATAAGTACTGCTCCACCATCAATTTTTGTGAAGTCAGTAAACCAGTCCCGCTTGGGACACATATGATAGGTACATCCGGAATCCATAATCCATTCATCAGAACGACAAATGGATGATGAACTTGCCAAGGCAAAATCTGACTCATCATCTCTGTCCACGACATTGGCTGTGTTGGGTTGATTCTGCTGTTGTCCCTTCCGGTTGGGACAATCCTTCCTCCAGTGTCCTTTGTTGTGACAAAAGGAACACTCATCTCTGGCGAGTTTTCTGCCGACTGATGAACCACGTGATGTGGCTCGGGTTTTCGAATGAAAACCTTTCCTCCTTCCGGGATACCTTGACTGTGGTTTCCCCCTTGCTGTTAGCGCTTCACTTGATGTATCTCGGTGTACCTGTTTATCTTTTCTCCGGTACTCATTGCTAATTAAAGAGTTAGATACATCTTCAAAACTAATCTTTTCATTCCCATACAATAGAGTAGTAATTAAATGCTCATATGTATCAGGCAAGGAATTCAACAGTAGTAAAGCCTTATCTTCATTTTCGATTTTAACATCCAAATTTAACAAATCAGCAAGAATTTGATTATAATTATTTAGATGTTCAGACATTGAAATACCTTCACGAAATTGGAATCTGAAGAGCTTCTTCTTCAAGTGCAAACGGTTCTCAATACTCTTTTTCATGAATTTATCCTCCAATTTCTGCCAAAGTACCCTAGCATCTGTCTCTCTCATGACAAAATACTTTTGTTCTTTGGTAAGACATAATCGGATTGTACTACAAGCTTAAGTATTAAGCTTCTTCCAACCCTGATCAGTCATATCATCTGGCTTTCCTCCCAACGCAATATCCAACTCTTGTTGGATCAACACGTCCATGACTTCACATTGCCACATGCCGAAGTTGCTTGTTCCATCGAACTTTTCAACTTCAAACTTGGCATTTGACACAGTGGACCGACGTCCTGAGCTACTGGCATGTTCAGAGCTCATGTCTCTTCCAGATCTTTCCATTTGAATTTTAAAAAATTTAGACTCAAAATTTCAAAATTCTAACCGTACGGATGAGTCCGGAACGATCCAAATAGTAGGAAAGCACTATTTGATTGTTGAAATCGGACTCCGAATGGCTTAGATCAAGCTGAAATTGGATCTGAAAAACGGACGGTTGTGATCTGTCTGGCGCGTGGGATGCACGCGCTGCACAGTGCGCGTGGACGGCAAGTAGGCGCGTGTATTACACGTGCTTCAGCATGTGTGCGTGGGGAGCGCGTGGGCACGTGAAGTTCACGCGCCGAACCTGTGTAGGGTGCATGGGGGTGCGTGAGGCGCGTGTCCACCACGCGTCTTCAACCTCTGGAGTGCGTGAGGGCGCGTGGGCGCGTGTGGCTCAGTCGTCTTCCTCCTCCGACGCGCGTGGGGGCGCGTGGATGACAGCAGTGCACGCGCGGACCTTCTAGGGGCGCGTGTGAGCTACTCCGACCTCCGTTTTCGATTCCGTTTGCGGCAATGGATTCGTCTCGATGCGAGGAACACCCTGGAGTTGTCAAAAATTGATTTTGAGCAACTTGAATTTTTGGACAGCTCGAACCAGAGCTCTGATACCAATTGTTGTGCCTCTAGCCTGTCCGAAAATCACACAAAACAATTTTAAAGTGGTTCAGCAAATTGCTTACATCCACTGGAGCCTCTTTTATAGAATTTGTACGAGATTTACAAAACACTCTACAAAATTCTATTTCTCTCTCTCACGTTCCTCTTCCTCTCTTCACCCACTGCATTTTATCACTAGCAGAGCTCTCCTTTTATAGGAGAGCAATGGGGGGACACACACCCACTCCTCTTGACCAGAAGCACCTCTGGAGGTGAGTGGGTGGGTGGATGGTTGGTGAGAATGGGGTGGGTGGCTGTAAACCCAAACCCATTTCACACTTGGAGGGTTTATTCAACACTCTCAATGGTTCAACCTCCCTACTTTCATAGAATCCACCATTTAGGAAGGAGGATATGGTGAATGTAGACACACTGTAAGATAGATAATAAATGGCAAGCACAGATTGCCTGAGTAATTTTTTTGAACATATATTAAACTTGCAAAATTATTCTTTACAGAGACACATGTCAACAAATTATAGTGAACTCAGTCATGTTACAACTCGGATGAGTTCGCAAGTAAACTAGATGACAGGTCTTTCACCCAGTAGAATTCAAGGATAAGAGTTCCAGTAAACCCAAGCACCGAAAGACATGCTTAACTTTTTTTAATTAATAAGATTCGTCATAATTTCCAAAGAAATGAAGCTCACTAGTGAGTTTTTGATTTTTTTTTTGCAGTAATATGTGTTGGCATAATTTTGAGCGGCAGCTCAATTCCAATCCATCTGCAAGCTAATTCGAGCATAGAGTCCTCTGCCATAACTCTATGTCGAAACAACATTTTCCCACCTGTGATATCATAAATTTCAAGACACCAAGCAAGAAGATCATATTGTAATGGACAGATTACCCATGACAAATTTGGGCACAACTCAGAGATTAACATGTCGGTTTTAAACCGAAGAGACAGTAGGGTGAAATCGATAGACTAGGTGTTGAAAAAAAGATTAATAATAGGAAAAATTACTTCAATAAATAAGAGATTTGAGAGTTGAGGAGGGAGAAAATACCAGAAAGCCGTGAAATTGAAGAAAGTGTGGGTGGTGGCCACAGAAGCAATTGACCCTACTGCAAAAACGCACTGTGAAATCCTGAGAACAAGCCCAGTCAAAGTCCCAGGCGTCCCAGGAAAATTCTTCATCCTTCACTCCAGTACAAAGCAAATTCAGATTCTTAATGGATTGGAGAAAGAACCCATCTCCTGACTTATTAAAAAACACAGCAAAATCTTCAGGAAAATAAAACTCAAAAGCGAATGCTTTGCAACCTACTTTTTTCTGAGACAGCGAACCAGAAAAACTCACGACGAAAGCAAATGATTCAGGTAACAGAAACCTAACCGAATGGTTGGTATCAATCTACATCTCGGCTAGTGACTTGCCATGAACAAGGAAAGCCCAAAAGTGCGTGTCCGTGATAGAGACAGAGAGAGAGAGAGAGAGGACAATGGACATGAAAGCAAGATTTTCCAATAAATAAATAAAAAAGGGACAGCAAAGCAAAACCGGAGCCAGGTCTCTACCGAGTGAGTACCGAACAACGTTATTCAATTCTTCAGACAACGTACATGCCAATGGTAGAGTGGCGTGGGCAATCTGGCATGCTCTACCCCCGCAAGAAAAGCCAAGTGTCACTACGCCCCCATTGAGGCGCGTGTGACCAGCCCCCCCTTCATGCTCATTTCTGGTAATTCAGTTAGTATTGTTGGCGTAATTCTACCATAATGGCATAATTTATAAGAAATAGAATGTGATATTTTCTTTCCTTTCCTTGCACTTCGTTTTTCGCCCCCGGCTTAATTAAGGACGTAACTGATCTGATATTCGACATATTTTAAAATTAAACTGATATATATCAATTTTAAAATTTAAAATATGAATACCGCACTGATTAAATTCTTAAATTGGTATTATTAATTTTATTAATTATGGTCTAATTTTTTAATATATTATATAATATAATGTAGTATATTATAATATATATTATAATTATATTATAGACTATAATAATATACTATAATATATAATATAGTGATATAATATTAGTATAACTATTAATATAATAAATTATAGTGATATATGATTTTAAAATTTAATATTATATTAATTATTAATTTATTATATAATATAAAATTATTTTATATATAATTATATATATTATACATAAAAATTATATAAAAAATAAATTTACATTATAAAAAATTAAAAAATATAAATATAAATCGGTTCAATTCAATTCAGTTTGATATTATATTAAAAATAAAAAAATTAAACCGATTTAAAATGAAAATCGATACTAGATCGAACCAAACTAAAGAAGACGTGCAGCTTATGACCAAATCTGGCCCTGGGAGTTTAGGATCACATAGGATACGTTTTCACTGTTGTCACAGACTACCAAATGATGAAACTTTAGCCTGCTCTTTACTTGTGTTCAATCAGAAGCTGTGAAATTGTTGGTCCCAATTCGAAATGATACTGACATTGAACTGGCCGCTAGATTGCCAACCTGAGTTTGGCACTTGCTGCCGGCTTCGGATTCTCCCTTTTTTTAACATTCTATGGACCTTAAATTATGTGTCCCAGAGCAGGTCCGTCACTTCATGAATATATCCCAATTAAAAAGTGAATTACACAATAAGGGCCACACACCCTAATCAGCTTTTCTATTTTTATAAGCTCCCTGCCAATATGATAAGCTACACAATAGCACATTATGTAATACTTGTGTAATGCCATCTCATCTGTACAAGCACTACAAAACAAGGTTGGTGTAAAGACAATATTCAATAATCTATGTTCATCCTAACTATTAAATTTTCTTTTTGTAAAAGTCAAGGATAGTGACCAACCTTGTGGCTGCAGAGTAATTGAGGAGTGGGAATTAGTTGCAGCTTTTAGTTTCTGTCGTTAGATTTGTGGAAAATATTCTTATCTGAATTATTAACATTTCTAAAATCATTATCGAAAAACATACATAACTTGTTCTGGAATGAACACTCCATTGATGTGTTTGTTGTTTGATCCTCTTTACATTGGTGGCCGCAAGAAGATTAAACGTGTTTTTTGTGGATAGAGAAGATAACTACATTGGCCTCACAGAACACAACGGTCAATATGATCAAGTGAGCCAATTCTACTTATTTAGGAGGGGCTAGCGCTTCCTAATGTATCTATAAAATTGGCCGGCCACATTATATTCCCAACACAAACATAATGACTATGCTTATCCTCATAAAGAGAAACATCTAAAGCTCCCTTACTAGGATGACGACCTAAGTTCAAGCTACTTACACCAACACCTTCAATCGTGTACAATCATGGGATATTAGTGCTAACTTCAGCGCCTGAAATAATCCAGGCCAGACATTTCATAAAGTTTCTTGGATTGTTAGTTGACATGATATTCACTTAGCAGGAAGTCCCTGCATAAAGAGGGGTTATCTTTGGATATTAACTCTTTGATTGGGCCATACATCCGTTCACTTCCGCTGAAAAAGGATGCTACAGGTCCAACGCGGTTGGAAAGCACCCTATGCTCAACGCTTTTAAGCATGTCATTTGATACGATCTGCATCATAAGAAAGATACATTAATTTCGAATCAGAGTAACAAACGTATTAAGTATCTTTATTACAATGATCAGGGGAAAAAATGAACATCTCCTAAGGCGGTATGTGGTACGGTTGAAACGGTCGCCTCAATATTACCTTTTGTAACGAGTCAGCTGTTAGAGTTCCTATCATATGCTTTTTAGGTCCTTTTTTATTTTTATTTTTGCAGTAGAGTTCCACACTCTTAGCCTCAATATGCGCAGTGAAGAATCATTACCAAGGGACTAGGATGGTATCATTACAAGAGGTGATAAATATCCTCTTCAATTACTGATAAATGCTTTTATGTCCGGATAAAGTATCTCGATTGTGTGTCCCGTTAAACAAATTTTATTTTAATTTTATTTTTTACTTAATAATTAAGGAAGTATTTTTTAATAATGATGCGATTTTTTTTAAATTAAGAATATAAAAAAAATGAATGAAAAAAAAATCACAAAAAACCAAAAAATTGCTGTGTTCAAACTAGATCAGACATCTTTCGCAACGAGAGGGAAAAGGGAAAAAATCGTTTTATGATTAGCAAAACTTCAAGAAACACAAGATTAAGCATCATCCTGCTCGAGAACATTAGCGCAAATATAATATACATGCAGATTTCTGATTGGAACTTGCATACCGGCAAACAGCTGGCAATTCCGATGGATCAAAATGATGAGTAGCTCGCGAAGTTATGATCAAATTGTCCCTCCAATTGGCGGTATGCGATTGACGTAAATCAAAATTAGAGTTGAAAACAACATTTCTTGTGCGATCTCGTGAATAAAATTCCTTCTTCAACTCAAGATCTTGGTCATTGAACTTGCGTATCCCCTCTATCATATTTCCCAACAAAGATGATGGGATCCCATGGTTAACGACTTGGAAAAAGCCCCACTTCTCAGAAGCCTCCTTGACTTCATTGGCAATGATCTCCTTGCGCCTTGCATCTCCTTGGATGCCATCGAGACTTATGACAGGAAGCTGAACGCTACCTCCGTGGCTGCTTAGCTCTTCAGCAAGCTTGTCGGCTGGTCTAATGAATATCTTTGGAGTATTAGATATCCCGGCATCTACTAGTCCTTTTACACCAGCTTTTGTGTTGTCAAAGTCCTTTATCTCCTTCTTACGATCATTACTTAATGGCGTTTTCCCAGCAACCTCTCCATCGGCTGTGATTTCCATTATCTTTTCCGATGAAGAATGAGAAAAACAGTGTTGCTGCCGGTCCTGTAATAAGATTATAGATGACACTCGCGGTAGTTTAGGTAAAGGGGTTATCTTATATCAAATGATAAAAATGCATTTGATGGACTTCTGCTCAAATTTTAATAGTTTCTATAGCAGTTTGGTCAACTACGGCGTGTTTGATTATCCCATGAAGCTAGCTGCTATTTATGTTTCAACATTTTTCACAATTTATTATTTTGTGTAGCTGTCGAAAGCTTGTATGAACCTGAACTATCAAGCATTGAAGGGATAAGATTGGCTACTTGGAGGCCTGAAGCCCCCGCCCCTTTTTTTTTCCTTTCTGGTGCTGGTCTGAATTAATTGCATGCAGGTTTAAAACTGATGGATTGTTTCTGGTTTTTATGCAAATGCAAAGAGTAGACATTTTGTAAGATGTCAAGGCCTCCAATGAACCTAATGTCTCCTATGATTCCAGAATCCTATTGAAGTTATTTTAGTATCTTAAGAGCATTTCTTACTTCTGACGGAGTCAGAGACAGGCATATTGTCATCACACAGAGATCTGCCTCCAGGATTTCATGCAACAAACATGTTATCATAATCATTCTAATTGCTCAGGTTCTACTAATAACAAGCATCTGGTAAAACATGGGCAACTTGTATCATGCACAATCTATTTTTCCGTGGGACATTTAGTAAATAACTGTAGATTGAAAATTGAAATGTTTGCCACCTAGGTTCTTATAAACTACTACATTAAGAGACAAAGGTTAAAAGTCAGATCCCCTTTGCAACTTGAAATGCGTTAGGGCAGAGATCCCATCAAGTCCTTTCTGATCATAGTAAGCAACGAAATCTTGCACCGAGGTTTCCCTGTATACAGGGGGACTATCTTCTGACAGCAATTCCCTGATGGGGCCATAAATCCTTGTTGACGGATAAAGGTGGGGAGTGAAAAAGCATGCAACAGATACTCGTGGTCCTATATTGTTTGCTAGCACTCGGTGTTCTACACTTTTATATCTGTCATTAGATATGAGCTGCAAAAGTGCAACAGAACAATCCTAAAAACATTTGATAAGCAGCAATAAATCAAATTGTTCTCCTCAAATTTTGGCTCTATAACTTCGAATAGTTACCGGGCATTACAAACAAATTACCATATTATTTCCTCATTGTGTGAGAACTAAATGTAAAATTTAAACTCGAAAATGTGCGTAATAACATTTATCTAAACATCAGAAATGATTCTACCAGGTTTCCATAATTTCCTATTTAGTTTTTCTTTCCTTTCCACCCTTTGTATACAATGCCTTTAAGGAAAGAAAAGAAGGCGTTTCCAGGTAGCTAATGTGGATCTTTTTGTCTGCTTTACACACTTGCAAGAATGAAAAGGCATCTTTAAATGACATGAAAAATACAATTTCTTGTTGGTTAATTCAATGTATTTTAGCAGAAACTGTTCGTTAGTGATAATATGAAATAGAGTCCAGAGATATAAATACGTGTATCTGTGTGTGTGTGTAAAAAGCGCATGTGTGAAGAAGCAAGTTAACAATATCAAAATCTTGCCTGTAAGAGATCTCCAATGTTTACCACTAGAGCTCCGGGCACAGAGGGAACATCAATCCAGCGGTCTTGATGAAGAATTTGAAGCCCACCAATGTGGTCTTGAAGTAAGATGGTGAGAAAATCAGGATCTGAGTGTTTGCTTGTGCCCATGGTCAGTTCAGGCTCAGGGCACGCAGGATAGTAGTGACCGAGAATAAGAGTCCCCTTTGCACAATCCAGGTCTATAAGATGGTTGGGATTGAGCCCAAGTGCTTCAGATAACAATTCAAGCAAAATGATCCCCAATTGACGGGCTTGCTTAGAATACTCAATAGTTATGTCCCTGCAAGTTTGATAAAAGAACACATCCAAACTCATATAGAAATAATGCTGGTGGCAGCGACTTCCAAATATCTACAATAATTCTTCATGACACACGCTTGGAGCAATGATGTGGAAAAGTAGGATACCAGACGAGATAATCAAACAAAGAAAAAGTTCGTCTCTGAACTTTAGACTAAGACAGCCTGGTGCTCATTTAACCATGATGTCAATATTGGAATGAAAAGCTACATAATTTTTTCAGTAAAACTTTGGGAATTAAAAAAAGGAGTGAAACAGAGTGTCTCTTTAATCAAAGGGACAAAATTCAGTTATGATCTATCAATCCAACAAACCCATAATCCTAAACTGGATGGTTCTGAAAATTCTGAAAACAATTATACCTAGTTCGAACACTATTAACTTAATGCAAAAATGAAATGAGAGATCAAATAAAACTGTAAGCTATTAATCCTTGAACCTGTGATTCTAAAATAGAAGTTACCTGCAGACAGGAGGTAATTCTTGAGGGTCAAGAGGCTCAGGAGCCATAACACAAAACAAAGTATCCCTCCAGTTAGCAAAGCTGGACTCGTACAAATCAAAGTTGCTCCCAAACTTCACCTTTCTCATCAACTCCCTCGTATAATAATCTGCCTTCACCTCCCTTGGAAGCTCGTGGAATCCACGCACCGCCTTTAGCACCTGCTCCAATAACTCTTTCGGAATTCCGTGGTTTACCACCTGAAAGAACCCCACCTCCTCGGCGGCTCGCCGGACACCAGCAACTTTATCGGCGCTCCTGACAATGATATCACCAAGGTCGATGACCGGAACTACAAATTGGGTGTTGGTTAGATCGCCGGAATTCTGGTTCTCCCTGGCGAGCTCCTCCGGCGGCCGGATGAAAATTCTCGGGATTTTGGCAACACCAGCATCCACAAGACCTTTGACACCGGACTTGGACTCGTCGAAGGCCTTCAGTTCCCGTTGACGATCATAGTTGAGGGAATCTCCGGTGAGTGATTCCCCGGCGCCGGTTACCACCATAATTATTGTTTATGTTTTGGACAGAGAACAATTGGATGACAGATTATTTTATTTAGCCGAACATAAAGTCTGCGGCACGTGTCGACGCATGGCCCTACTTATTTACTTGTGCTTTTTTTATCTTTTCGTCAAGGAAAATGTTTTTTGCAAGCGCAAGGTGACTCGTCCTGCAATCGGTGCCAACGTGGTAGGAATGAGACGGTTTTGTTTCTCTTTAAATTTATATTTGCTAAAACTTCAATTTCTTTCTTTTTTTCCTTTGAATTTTACACTTCGATTTATTTCATTCTTCCATCTCTCGTGTTCGCGCTCGTGACTCACTCCATGAACTCGTTCAATCCGGACCACTTTGCACTCGAATCGTATCTACTCAACCAACAAGAAATCTAGAACGAACTCTTCCAAGTACCGAAACACCTCCCGATGACCCGAAAACTCACTTAGATCCTCGGAAACTCACTTAGATCCCCACCCTATTTTTCTAGAAATAGATAATCCAAAAAATCCATGAACCAACTTCGAGCTCGCACCAGTATTACTGTTGTCAAATTTGCCACCGACAACATCACCTAATTGCTCGTCATCCTATCCGCTTTTGGCATTAGTTAGCGACGGCGGGGCAAACAGGCAATCGTCCTCAGAGCATGAAGCTCCCGCTAGGAGGCTATTAAGGCTGGCGCCTGGCTCAGAGTCAAAGAGACTGGCAACATTCTCGTCGTGTATGTGTAAAGGGAACAGGTTCAATTGGTATTGGTGTCGGTGATCATCCCGATGGTTGCGGGCCATTGGGTGTTGGTGTCGAAAACTCCCTGATCGGGACGGGTCAAGACCCAATGGGTCGGTTTCTACACGTGGGTCATAGACCCAGGTGCCACCAAGCCTACTGCTTTTCTCGAAGACCGAGGACCCGATGACCTTCTCTTTTAAGCTTGCGAGCGGCGAGTAAGCCGGCCATGCCAACTCCGATCACTACCATTTTTGCAATATACAAGAATAGAAAACATCATAACTTTTACAATATTCTGTTAAGAAGAGAAAACAATAGAGCACAAAGAAGAAGAGCTCTCTGCATTTTTTTTATTTTTGTTTTTATTTTAATTTATAAAAATTTGGCTAACGCGGCATGTTTTACTGTACGACTCCTTTGCGACTGCAACTCCCAACTGTCCCTAGCAGGACTGTTTCGATAAAACATGTACTTGCACTTTTAATTGAACATGTGGTACGCTCGTATTTGTCACTCAAAATCTCTCTGTATTCATTAAAAAAAAAAAACACACACACACACTCCTTAACACTGTCAAAGACGAATTATCGATCTTTTCTTAACATTGTCGATACACTGCAGTTATCGTCCTTCTCGTCTCTGTCAATTGGCATTAAACTTGTTCGGTGCCTAGCCACCGAACAAGTTAAGGAATCCAATGTAATAAAAAATGTTAAGGAATCCAATGTAATTTCTGTAGGTGTTGACAAATCCCATGGAAATGAAATCATTTTATTTTATCTATAGTAGCTTTTCTGAATTAGTATTGACGGATTAGACAGCACATTTTCACCCTATAAAAAGAGCCACTTTCAGTGTTTCAGCCGAGGCACAATTTACCACGATGATTAGCTGATCAGTACATTCAAAAGAAGAGCAACAGGTTTTAGAAATAACGGCATACTTTTTTATATATTCCATGCTACTACACAACAGGTATTAAAACATAAAAGTTGAGAACACAAGTATTTGCCAAGAGCATGGAGTAAAACATAGGCATCTTATATCATACACAATTATTAGTTTAGCATGTTTTGCAAATAACGTGAGTTTTAATATGGATTGTTCATCTCACGTAGGTTCTTATAAGATATTAGATTAAAGAATAATCTGCTAATATTCCGTTGACTGCTGCAACTTGAAGCGTGCTATGGCCCTTGGGGTAGAGTTCCCTCCAATTCCCTTGTCATAGAAGGATGCAATGAGTTCTTGTACTGAGGTTTCCCTGAATACGGGAGGATTATCTTCTGATAACAATTCCTTGATGGGGCCATTAATAATTCTTGACGGGTAATGCTTGGGAGTGAAAAAGCATGCAATAGACACTCTGGGTTCTACACTGTTCGCCAGAACTCGATGCTCTACGCTTTTAAATCTGTCATTAGACAGGAGCTGCAAGAACGCAGCATAACAATCCTCATACCAATTGACAAACAATCATGAACATAAATAATTGTTCACCCTGAAAAGCTCGGGTTTTTTCAGAAACTTCAGATATTTGAATTCTATGTACTTAAGAATGGCTCAGTGTGTGTGATCCACTAGTACACGAAAAATGAAAAAGCATTTTAAACAAAAAGACAAAAAATTCTAGTCGGCCGGCAGCTAAATTATGAATCCGATGTATTTTAGAATCTACGGTGGAGTTATCCTAAGAAATCTAAATGATCCTGATTCTACTTACTTAGCGACTGTCATATGGCCCAGACATATATACATGAAGTGAACATTGAGAGGAGAAAGAAATATTAAAAAAAAAAAAAAAAAAAAAAAATCTCTTGCCTGTAAGAGATCTCCAATGTTGATTACTAGAGCCCCAGGTAAAGGGTGAACATCAATCCAACGATCTTGATGAAGAATTTGGAGCCCACCAACATGGTCCTGAAGTAATATGGTTAAATAATCAGGATCCGAGTGTTTGCTTGTGCCCATAGTCAGTTGGGGTTCAGGGCATGCTGGATAGTAGTGAAGAAGAAAAGCTTGGCCCTTCGCACAATCCAGTTCTAGGAGGTGGTCAGTTGTGAGCCCAAGTGCTTCTGATAGCAATTCAAATAAAGTGATCCCCAGCTTCCGGACTTGCTTGGCATACTCAATTGTTATGTCTCTGCAGATCAGATAAATGAGCATACTAATTACTAATTAGCAAATTAGGAGTCATTTCAATAATAGCAATTTTATTGTCCTAAAGCTATTAAAAAAAAAAAAAACTACTGCAGTTTTTTAACAATAAACTTCAATTTCATGTGCACTTTAACCAGTCTTCTAAAGATGGTCACAAACTTTATATTACCAGAAAATTCAGGTAATTACAACTGAGAATTTATGATGAAAAATGAAACAAGATACTAGAACTATAGCTAGTTTTAGTCGATATATGTAAATCAGGATACATCGACTCATGATATCCCCAAACTACCTACAAACAGGAGGAAATTCTTCAGGTTCCGGAGGTTCGGGATCCATAACGCAGAACACATTATCCCTCCAGTTAGCAAACTTCGACTGGTACAAGTCAAAGTTACTCTCAAACAGCACCTTCTTCGCCTGATCCCTAGTATAATACTCAGCCTTCACCTCCGTTGGAAGCTCGTGGAACCGACGCGTGGCTTCCAACATCTCCTCCAACACTCTCTTAGCGATCCCATGATTCACCACCTGGAAGAACCCCGCTGTTTCAGCGGCCCTCTGTACACTGGCCCTGACCTCTGCACGCCTGCCCATGGTGTCGCCAAGGTCGATAACCGGAATTGTGAATTGGGTATTGGTTGGGTCACCAGAATTGGGATGGTCGCTGGCGAGCTCCTCTGGGGGCCGGACGAAAATTCTGGGGATTCTGGCGATACCAGCATCCACAAGGCCCTTGACACCAGCTTTGGATTCGTCAAATTCCTTTAGCTCTTCGAGCCGATCATATTTTATGAAATTTTCAGTCAGTGGTTCTCCACCGCCCGTGCTCGTCATTTTTCTTGTACGTTTTGGGAAGCAGAGGAGAGAGAGGTAAGATTTGATGACGAGATTTACTATCCACAAGCCTTACTAAAAAAAATTTTATTTTTTAATTTTATTTTTTTTAAATTTTGTTCTTCTTAAAATAATTAAATTTTCTTATATATCATTTAAATATCACATATTTAATAAAAAAAAGAAAAAAATTGTGTGATGTACGAAACTTATCAATAAAATTTTTCTTTGATGACGGAGCTTATGAAAACTGTGAGACATGTCGGTACCGCGTGTCGAATGTTTGTTTCTTATTTAGGCGAGAGCAACTTTACACGCAGACAACCATACCATACTAATCTCAGTTATAGTCGGTGAGTTTGGTGTCCGTACGATGATCTCGATCAAAAAACCCAATACTAGTTTGATAAACAATCAGAAGTGATTTTCAGACGTAATTTCTTAAATTTCGTACACTGACATCTAGGAATGTTGGTGGTATAGTGCGTGTCGTTCGAAGGTGACCCGAAGGCAATAGATCGATAATTTCTCACTCTGGGAGAGGGAAAAAATAATTCAACTTCTAAACCATGGGAGGAGAAAGGGGAATGAATGGAAGGGAGTGAGTTTAGAGAGAGCTTAAGGCACGCAATAATTAGTTCCATGGAGTTTTGTTCTTGTTTTGGACAGTGTATAAAAAAAATTTCCATCTGGTTGTTTAGTGTCTTTATCTTAAATTGCTTCTTTTTTTTTTTTTTGAGTTATAATAAAAATAAGTGCTCCCATCAATGACCACAAAGTTCTAAAGCATAATGTCTGCAAGTAATCCATGCACGAGCCTTCAACAATATAGGTATAATACGTTGTACAAGAGAGATGTACACTAAAGAATACGGAGCGGAGCATGGACAAGCAGAGCAAAGTTGGGAATTGCAAAAGTACACTCGCAGCAAACGTTAAAGATCAGAGTTGAAGCTCAAAGAAAGGAGATGAACCATAATCAACTCTATAAGCCGCCACATGCAGCTAAGCCCAAACATGCAGGGTCCGGGGATGACAGACTTCAAAGTTTGAAATGTTCAAGTCCGGAGGTCCCGTCGAGTCCTTTCGAGTAGATATAAGCAACATAATCTTTTAGGGTGGTTTCCCTGTAGATTGGAGCGTTGTCTTCTGATAGCAGCTCCTTTATCGGTCCATACAGCCTGGGGGTATAACTCTCCTGTTTGAAATGTGTTCTGAAAAAACTAGCCACGGAGATTCTTGGACCTACATTCTTTGCCAGTACTCTGTGAAACACGCTTTTGAACTTATCGTTGGAGATTAACTGCACAAAAACACATCAAAACTAAAAGCTACATTTTTATCAGTCCAGCAATATGATTGCTTGATATCTTTTAATTTGTTCAAAGAAGAAATAAATGTTCTACGTTCTGTGGTGAAATCTGTTTTATTGCCTTCTTTTACGTTTGTTTGAAGGTCTTGAATGTGTTTGGCATTCTATTTGAAATTGTTAATACGGTTTTGGAAAGTCTTGTAACCGTTTTCTTCCTCCAAAAGTGAGTGTTTATCAATAAAAGATCTCTTGCTCGGTAAAAGTAAAGAAATGTTTTCGCCATCGATAGATTTTATTTCTAGGTCCAAGCGTTGAGTGTATCGAGTATATTGACAATTGAACCAAATTTGAAGTTGAAGAACAATATGCATGTACAGAGGCCACTTGGAAGTTACATATACAACTTCTTTCTTCGCAAATTTGCCCATGAGAACTCTTAAACCTTTTGAGAATGAAAATGCAAAATTGAGAATGATACTATCATGTCATTTATAAATTTCTTTTGCAATGGAAATGATAATTATAACATGGTTCATTCTTGAGGAACGAAATTACTTACCTGCATCATATCTCCCAGGTTTAGAACCAGAGATCCAGGGATGGGGGTAACATCCACCCATTGATTCTCATGGAGAACTTGAAGGCCGCCCATTTGGTCTTGTAAAACCACTGTGAGGAAGGCACTGTCAGTGTGTCGGCTGAGGCCTAAAGTCAAGTCTGGCTCGGGGCATGCTGGATAGTAATGTCCTAAAACATAAAGTCCCTCAGCGCAACCCATGTCTTTGAGGTGGTTGGATTTAAGTCCAAGAGCTTCCGACAGCAACTCGAGTATAGTAAGGCCTAATCTCATTACTTTCTTCGAGTAATTAATTGTTATATCTCTGCAAATCGGTCTAGTACATGAATGAAATTTCCCAATTCCCAAATACTAGAGTGAGAAGGAAAACATCATCTATTTTTTATCCATCTTAACCGCTAGAATAAGACAATGGTGCCATTTATCAGTTTCTTTTTTTCTTTTTTCTTTTTTTTGAGTTAAAGATTGCAAGGTGTACATTTTATATTTGGGGTTGCAAAATATATTTTCCCGAACCTGTAAACAAAATCAGTACTGGAAAGGCTATACCTGCATACTTGGGGCAATTCAACAGGGTCGGGTGGTGAAGGAGCCATAGCACAGTATAGGGTATCCCTCCAATTAGCTGCTCGTGCTTGGTAGAAATCGAAATTGGTGTTGTATGTCACCTTTTTCGTTTCATCGCGTGTATAAAATACCCTCTTAACCTCATGCTCTTGCTCGTGAAATCTGCGTACCCCGTCGATCATCTCATCCAGCACAGAGACCTCAACTCCATGATTGACTGCCTGAAAGAAACCCCAATTTTCACATGCAACTCGGACTTCGTTAACTACCTTCGCACGCAGACTGGCATCTCCATTGATGCCTTGGAAATCTATGATCGGAATGCAGAACTTGGGGTCCCAGCTGGAACCTGAGTTGTCGTAACATTGCTGATGTTGCTCATCATGGACGAATATCCGTGGGATCTTTACTACCCCAGCATCCACAAGTCCCTTTACCCCAGCTTTTGACCCATCAAATGCCTTCAGTTCACTTCTCCGGTCGTATTTGTGTTCCATATTGTCTACAATAAATTCTGCTGATCGAGCTCTGCAACCAGAAAATTCTTTTTTCTTGTGTTGCAATGAATCAATGGATCAGCTTCTTGTCTAACGCTCTTCTGGACTCAGAAGAATCTTTCTTTGTACGAGGACTCGCCATAAGAAGACAACATAGGTAGCGAATAATGTTGGAGGAGAAAAACTAGTATTCTAGAAAGGGAAGAGAGGATAAGGGAAGAGAGGATAGACTATTTCTAAAATTTCTCTAACTGAATTATTTTTCAAGTGGCCTACTTTGTGCCAATGCATACATAGGTATTTATAGGCTTGTAGAGTCACCTAGCATTTACTCTAAAAGATGAACTTTCCTAGTACATAAACACTCAAGTACATGAATATCCTAAATACATAAATATCTCAAATACATGAATCTCTAAATACATGAATTACTTCTTTCAAGATGAACCTTCACTCTAGTTCATGAATCTACCAAAAGACACAACTCTTCATCTAACATTTACTAAATTAAGTTTATTATTCAACAAATACTGCAACCACCTCTTGTCTTTTAACGGGATGGATGGAGAATACTGCAACCACTTGGCTATTAAAAAAGAAGATAACAACAGCAGAAAGCTGAGCGCTTGCCTTGAAGTTTTGAACTGAGAAACCAAGCGTTCGGAGAGCAAAAGGAGGGGAAGAATAAAAAAAAAAAAAAAAGTAAACATATCAGCAGTGGTTGTTTATTGAGAAAATTCAGAAAACAGTTACAAATGCTTTGATTTTTCACCTCTAAAAGAAAAAACTTTAGGATCCGAGTTTTTATATGAAATATTTTAGACTTTCACAGCCCTTTCTATCAAGTAAATTTTTTAAAAGAAGCTAACACAAATTAACAAAGGAAAACACTACTCTTTCCTACAAAATCTACTGACATAATTCACTAATTGGATTTTCTTTTCACTTAATGATCAAAGAAGTATTTTTTAATAAATTTATAATTTTTTTGTGTTTTTTAAAAATATTTAAAGTATTTTAAAAAAAAAGAGAGAGAAAAATCACCGTTCGGTGAGGATTGTGTGGGTATAGCATCACCCAATTAACAATTGTCTAGCATGACATTTGGTTAAATAAAAAAAATAAAAAATAAAAAGGCAAAAAAGAATATAAATCAAACCAAGATGGCTCCAGCGGCCCAGCCCCCTAACGAGGGTCTCTTCCACTCGCGTAAGGACTTGCTGACTTCCTGACTCTTCCACCCACTCAGGACCCCCTTTTCATGCGACTTTCTTTAATACCAAATTTAAGAACTTTGAAGGAAGACTGGTAGCTTTTTTTTTAATGGTGGTTTTTTTTTTCTTTTCACGTAGCAGTTTTATTAATAAATCTCATTAATTATTAACCTTATTAAGGGGGAGGTAACCCAATTACAAAACGGACATCAGCCTAACAAACATTTAAAAAAAAAAAAATCAAATAAAAGGACAAACCACCAACACATCTAAAGTCGCATAGCTGGTGATGCCTAGCTTATCAACCTTCAAGATTCCTTTATGAGTTGGTGCTGTCACGCGTGGCATTTTTAGGACTAGCAACTTTGTCTTTTTTAGACTTGACTATCTACCATGCCGGACACACACCACCTCAGCTATTTTATTTGGTGTTTTGTTTTCTTTCAAGGTTAAAAATGTAAATTTATAACTTTTTAAGTTATAATTCGTTATTTTCTCATTTATCTTTAATTCTATTACAAATTTGCTTAGGACGATAAATAAAAAAAATATAATAATAAAATAATTGTCTCTTGGACTATGTTCACAGAGTGTATCCCCTACTCTGTCTTAGATAAAATATAAGATTATGGGCACTGTCTTAGACAGAATGATGATGTCTCTCAAATTTTTGGTCTATAAGAGTTATAGAATAGACATGACCATATCAATCACAAAAAAATTTATATATTAGGAAACTATGATCGATTGTAGTTGATTTGTACTTTATAAGTTCGGTCAAAGTTGTAATGTCCCGTTTAGGGTGAATGAAGTTCATTTTATATATTAAAAAAAATAGATATATATATATAGCAACAAAATGGGTGAAAATTTAATATAAATTATTTAATTGAGGGTAAATAGTAACCATAGCAATATGGACAGTTACTATAGCTAACAAGCAAAATATTTACCTTTTCCGTCTTTCAATGTAGAATTTTTTAAATGATTGTTAGTCAAATTTTAGTTTGCATTTAGGTTTGGCTAAGCCATTCTGAATGCTTAAGAGCATTGGCAATGCCTAAGTCATTGCTAAGTCCAAAGTTCGGCTAGAATCTCAACTTTTAGCTATATCATTAACTTTTGACTAGATGAATCTACATTGAACTAGTCATCCTAAAATTAAAATAATAATATTATATTATATATTTTAATAATATTTAACAATTTTTTTTATATTTTACAAATACATTTAATATATTCTCTAAATCTGCATGCTTTGTATTTGCCTTTGTAGAAATAATGCATCTACTCTATCAATATTCGCATTCAATAGAATAAATAAAAAATTCTGCCAGTGCATGCCATGCATGTTTTTATCTTTCAAAGTTCCAAAAGTATTGAATAAATATTAACAACAAAATCCATATCAATACCAACACAATCCATATCAATACCAACACAGTCCATACAAATGCCAATACAGTCTATAAAATACTAACACAGTCCATATAAATACCAATGCAGTCCACAAAAATACCAACACAGTCCATACAAATTACCAATACAACCCACAAAATACCAACACAGTCCATACAAATACCAATACAGTCCACAAAATACCAACACAGCCCATACAAATACAAATACAATCTATAAAATACCAACACAGTCCATATAAATACCAATATAGTCCACAAAAATACCAACACAGTCCATACAAATTACCAATACAGTCCACAAAATACCAACACAGTCCATACAAATACCAATACAGTCTACAAAATACCAACACAGTCCACAAAAATACCAACACAGTTCATACAAATTACCAATACAGTCCACAAAATACCAACACAGTCCATATAAATACCACCTTCAGCATGTTCAAGTATGCAACGGGAATCACCAACAATGAATGTGCCTATCCATACTTCTATTATTACAAATGTGACAATTGTTCCTGATCTCTGTGCTGAGGTAACCATAACAAATGAATCAATAGCATGAATGGAAATTATAGTACAAGAAAATGAAATAGAGATTATAGACAGAGACATAAAGCTACATGGCAAACTGTCCAACACACTAACCTTTACAAGAAGCATACAAGATATGTCCATCAAATAGCTGCAAAACATGGTTTAGTAAGAGCAGCCTACAAAATATGAAGGGGACTGTGAAGGAACAAATACTACAATATAACATAGATGAAATGTAGGCACCAGTACTCTAATGGTTTTCAAGCTCATCGATAAATAATATAGTAGTAAAAAGGCACAAATATACCAAAACTGAACCAAAAACCACAAATCAGCATTAAAAAAAAAATGGAATGCACGTAATGGAATGTAGCAACCATTTTTAATGACATTATTTTCCATGTTTCCCAACAACTGTTTTTAATGTATAAGTTTAGGGCCTCTAATATTAAGTTTCTGCCACTTCACCAACCTTAATTCCATTCAAATTGCTAAAAGATCATGAATTGACATCCTATTACAACTCTAATTTGTGGGAAAAATTACAGAACCAAACAAATTAAACATGAAGCAATCATTAAATATTAGATGCAGAAAACATGATTAAGACTCATAGGTGATAGTCAAATGTGGTTAAGAAAACAACATTCAAAACCCAATTCAACAAACAACAACTCCTACCTTAGAACAGACATAAAAGATTAGCCAATGTATATACTAACCTAGCTAGTTGATCTAAACAAACATCGAGAATGTTGAAAATGCCTAACAAACCAAACACATTAGCCTACAGTTAAAATCGATATTTGATAATTAGCTATAGGTTCAGAAACATACCATAGATACCCAATGATTCGATTCATTCATTCTGGGAAATACTCTATGCAAAAATGATGTGAGGCAAATACCAAACAAAGAATATTAAATATTAGATTTGCAAACAAAAATAATAAAGTTGACATTGATATGAACAAGGGTATACACTTACGAATAAAAGATAAACACAATTTCTGAATTTTATCAACAAGAAGAAGACAACAAAATAAGGAACAAATATCCTCCTAAATTTTAGTTTCCTGTAATCACTTGATCTCCAGATCATGACCCCACACCTCACTCCTAACAATTTTACATACCCTTAAACAAACCTTCTCCATTGAATTATCCACTAACCCATATGCATATACATCCCTCAATTTCCCAACATCACTACCGAATCCATCTTTTTCATAGCCTCAACCAAATCCCAAAACTCCTTCACAAACCCGTTATTACCAAGAATGCCCAGTATTAAATTAAAAGATTTAGAGCTCAACCTTTCACTCTCACTCTCCAAAACCCAATCGAAAAACCTCTTCACCGCACCAGGGCTCAATTCGAGCTTCCGTAAAACCCCCAATACCAATTCATGACTAACCACAACCTTGCTCAACGCCAAATCTTTCTTAATCTTATCAAAACCCTTGTCACTTGCAAAAATTAGAGAAGAGGGAGTACATCAGAATCAGATCAAAAAATGAGAGAAGAGGGAGAGGAGAGACTCAGAGCAAAATGCACAGAGAAGAAGATCTGGAAGACTCTGGAAGACTTAACGGTTGGCTTGGAAGAAGATGGAGAAGAAGACGACCGGCGGAAAGAAGAGAGATGAACGAGGAAGCTTGCGGGTTGAAGAAGAGCGAGGGAGAGAAGAGCGCCAGGTTGCTTGTGGGTTGAAGAAAAAGAAAAGAACGAGGGAAAGAGACAGCGGTTACGATTGATGAAATAGTAAAATATACTTATCCAGGACAAACAATAGCTCGCCAGGTATGGTGAGCGGCTAAGACTTACTATAGTTGAAATCTTAAACTTTTGTTTAATGGCCAGTCTGATGCAGAAGAAAATAATCAAAAGAGTGTAAGTTTTGGACTTGCATTGGGCGCATCAGAAGAAAATAATCAAAAGGGTGTAAGTTTTGGACTTGCATTGGGCAATGGCGAGGCCATTGCCAATGCTCTAAGGCATGCTTATTCCTTCAATAATAATCAAATAGCTAGCTCTGAAGATAATGCATCACACCCGTATAAACAATCATGTTTTTGCTTCCACATTATAGACAGGGCATAGTGGAGTGGTGTCACTGCAACAACTAACAAGACACAGGTAAAAGGTTTCCAGACAATTATAAGAAGCATGAATAGTTCTACCGATGACAGACAGCTTGAATCTATATCTGTGAAATGACATCTTCACACCTTAAAATGTTGTAATGGAGAGATGCCATCAACCCCTTTGGAGAAGTATTAGCGCATTTAGCGTCAGTTTCCCTATATATTGAGGGGGTGGATATCTTCCTATAACAACTCCTTGATTGGTCCACAAACTCTTGAGCCGGCCTGGACATAGGGTCTAAAAAAACTAGCCACACCGAAGTTCTTGGCCATACCTGCTTCACTATTACTCTGTGACTCACGATAACGAACATGTCGTTTGTGATAAGCTGCACGAATACGAGGTTAGTATTGTTTGATGCATGCATTTTATAGTCTAGAAATTGGATAATATTCCAATACCAACCATCTCTTGCGGGAAATTTGACCACTCTATAGCAGAAATTGGATATACATTCGGTGACTAAAGAAGTACACACCTATGATTGTTTCGATTAATATTCAAGCTTTACATGTTAGAAGCTTGTGCTGCTTGCTTATTATTTCTATTATGTAAAATCGAAATTGTTCAACTCTAAACCCCATTGGGTCCAGGGCATCCCATTGTCTGGCACCCTATATATATATATATAGAAGTAAACTCAATGGGGCAAGTATATACCCGCTTAGAAGCATGCTACGACGTGTTCGTGCATGCAGAACTTGGAGGCCACCAATTTGATCCTGTAGAAGTATGCCGTCAGACTCCGTAGACTCGTAACATATTTTCATGTGGCAGGGATTAAACAATGCCGCAACCAACCACATCTGTTGTTGGGAAAACAGTTCACACTCTTAAATTCTATTCACGACCTACAAATCAGCTTGCCTTGGCAAAATATCTAAGCATCATCGCAATATAAACCCACAGCAGGGACAAATAGAAGGCATACCGTTCTCATTGCTCGATCACTCAAATGTTTCGAATTCTGTAATACTGACGTCGGGTAGATAGTCTATTCAGGGGTCGGACGGGTGTTTTCTTCAAGAATGAGTTTCATTGATTGCAAACGAGGGTTGAGCCACCACCCGGGGCCCATCTCGCCAAAAGATTGATCATTGATTTGCAGCAAAACAACCATGCCACCTATGGCGGTTTGTCATCGTGCTTTTGGTGTCGAGCCCAGTCCCCTTCCTCTTCCGATTGATTGATGGAGATGGGGTTAAGGAAGGATGAGAGGAGCGCACGCCTTCGATAGTCCAGAAGTTGAGCTTTCTTGCCATAAGCGGATTTCGGGATTGGCTTCTTCCTGAGCGAGAGTGGGACTTTCACTTCCTTAAGAACCGCTTTCCTCTCCTAATAGGAGCAAGAGCAACCTAAACGATTGATTAAAGTGGAGTTCCTTTTGATAATGAAAGATGAGCCAGGCGTCATCAATTTCCTCTCGAAATCTCAGTCGAGCCAAACGCCTTCTTTAGCAAAGTCAACGCCTTACTAATAATGGGGCGCCGAAGCAACTGGAAACAGAACCAAACGTCACCCATTAATTTCAGTAGCTCCCAACCTCAGCATCAAAGAGCTGGAATAGCTCAGTTGGCTAGAGCGTGTGGCTGTTAACCACAAGGTCGGAGGTTCGAGCCCTCCTTCTAGCGATTTTGCTCCGAATTACCAGTTAACGCTATCTTTTTCCTTTCTCAACTCTAATGCTCGGGAAACCAAAAGAGGGGGCAAAAACACAAAATTCACCAATTAAGTACATGTGACGATTCATATAGTTGATTGCTTACTGCTAATAAAGGCATTCAAAACTAATTCATTTGACAAACCTAATGAAGTGTTCTTCAGTTTTTTTTTTTTTTGCCCGGGTTCGTACTAGCCACCTGTGACAAACCTACACCCACACAACTGATTGGGGATCGATAGGCAATACAAGATGAAATCCACATTGCTAGAAAGGCAACCATGTATTCTATAGTTGATAGGAAACAGAAAACTACCAAATAAATGGAAAAGTTACAGAAAATGGCCACATCTTGCAGCTCAAAAACCAGTTGGAGAAGTAAAATAGGAAATCCAACTCCCAAACCATTTATTCATGCTAACAATCTTTATTATAGGAGTTCAATTGAATACAATGTAGAGTTAAGATTTGAATTCAGGACTTCTGTTATATCATGTAAAATTACTACTTATCTCAAAAAATTAAAATTAATACAAAGATATAGATTTTATTATTTATTTTATATCTTAACAGAATCGTCAATTAAAGAATCATGGACTTTAAGAAACATGTAATCAAAGAGTTTTCCAAGCCATCTATCTTTCTAGGCTTAGCTTAAAGTATGGAACTAAGTACGGATCCGCCTATCGTCATTGGGATAACCATAAAAAAGATCATTGCGGTATTGTGATAGGGTCCTCGGTCGAGATCCTAGACACCAAGCTGCCGCGCCCCTTCTTGCTCCTCAATGACCGATGTGGGCTGCCACTTGCTTGACCGTGATGGTTATAGGTTGTGTTGGCTGAGTTCGTATGGTTGATCAGTGGCTGATGGTGGGCGAGATTCTAGTGACTGTGCGTGCATGCATGCATGTGCAGGAGCTGAATCGTCAAAAACGGTTGTGAGTGGGATCAGGTGGTTAAGTGGCTGGCAGACCAAGTCAGGCACACGTGGCTCCTGCTGGTGGGCTGACCCAGTCAGGCACCAGGTGTCTCCTGATGGTGGCTGACCAAGTCAAGCACAGGTGTCACTTGCTTGGGGGGCTGACCAAGTCTCACACATGTGTCTTCTGATGATGAGGCACACGTGGCTAAGGGTGGTTTAAGTGGGTTGGCCGAGTGGGTGATGGCTGAGCGGTTTAAGGGATGGTTGGTTACTCCCCTACTTTGTAGGGAGCGGTTGTGGCTAGACAGGTGGCAAGGGCTGGGCGAGTGGCTTGGCTGGTGGGTGGTAACTGTCAGCTTGTCCCTGACCTTGTCCCAGATTCGACCAGGGTGGCCTGGTGCAGACCAAATGCCCTTCAATGGCAACTCATGGCTGACTTAAGCGATGCCCACTCGAACGGTTCAAAATACTCAGCAAGCAAATGCGAATGTAATGCAATAGACATAATCCAAAATGCTGAAATACCTCAACAATGCATTAATCAAAGGAAAACAATGAAATGAATGGGTTACCCTGATTCACAAATTGCATAGGGTGAGCCTTCTCCTTTGGGATTCACGGATTGCACCCAATGGAGCCTAAGTGACAAAGCACCAATGTGTCTATGGGGGCCTACAAGCCAAATTCGTCCAAATGTTCAAAGATAAAACTAAGTGATAGCCTATTGCCTCATTTATACTAGAAAGCAATTAAAACGATTACAAAGGGAAAATGGTTTTGGGCCCACGCCTCCTGATTAAGGCCTCATGCTGTCAGTGGCCCATGGGTGGCCAGGATGACTCACAGCATAGGCTTCATGCTTGCACGCGTGGGTCTTCAGATTGGCCTGCTGGGTTAGCCTTGGCTGGTCCATGGTCCTTGCATGTGTGGCCCAGGTTGTGTGGGCTGGGCACTATTGATGAGTCGCTGGATTGGACCGTGGTTGGCTTAAGCATGGCAGGCTGCTGCATGGCCCAGGCCAGTGGGGCCTGGGCGTTGGTCTGCATGGCCCAGGCTGTGGTGCCTGGGCGTTGGTCAGCAAGACCCTGGCCAAAGCCAGGGTGTTGATCAGCATGGCCCTGGTCAAGACCAAGGCGTTGAGCAGCAAGGCCCTGGCCAAGGCCAGGGCGTTGATCAGCATGGCCCTGGTCAAGACCAGGGCGTTGAGCGGCATACCAGCATGCGTGGGCCTGCTGGGCAGCCGCACCGTCAATTCCAAGATGGGTGTGTAAGCGTGCGCTGCGCGGGTGCCTAGGCCATGCATGGGCCTTGTGCCTACGCACGGCCCATGCATGCACGCGGTGTGTGCGCATAGCCCATGCGTGCAGTCTAGCCGTACGCTGAGTGTGGTGTGACAACCTCGCTTGCGTGCGCGCGCCGACTGTTCGCTGCCTGATGGAGGGTGACCGTGGTCTAGCATTCACCAAAGGCTCGGTCTGTGGGCAATCAAGCGACGCCAACAGTGCTGCTGGCGTGCTGTCCTGGCATGGGCTGGTGCTGGTCAAGGCACGGCCTGTGACCTCCTGCCTTGGGGTTTTGACATATTGCCGCATGGCCTGCCATATGACTTTACAAGGTACATATAATAAATGAGCTTGTAGATACATATAATTGAAGTTGTTGCCCTTGTAACACTCTTCTATATGGTAGTTTTGGGCTCCTTACATTTATTCTTTTGATAATATAGCATATAACCACATAAGTAGTTTGGAAAATCCCGAAATCCATGCCGAAACATGTATTCATGGTAACAATACTTCATATCTCTCATATATAAGAGTTCAAATCCTGAAATGCGGCAGCGCAGAAGTCCCATCGAGGCCCTTTTCTTTGAAGTAGATATGGTAATCTCTCACTGTGGTTGCCTTGTATTTTGGAGGAGTGACTTCTTTTGATAATAATTCCCTGATGGGTTCGTAAACTTTTCCTGTCGGCAGAGGACCTGTGGTGAAAAAGCTTGCCACAGACACTCTTGGACCTGCCAGGCTGGCCAATACTCTGTTCAACGCTCTTAAACCTACCGTTTGTTACAAGCTGGAAAACCCAAAGGGAAAAAGTTACAAATTGAAATTAGCAGCTACATAAAACGAAGGCCAATCTTGAAGTTGCAGCATCCAAATTGAGAAATACCAAGAAATGATAGTGCCAAGGGCCAGTATCAAAAGTAGAATGTTCTCATTGGTACTTAATTATGACACCTATGGGCCCATGACCTTAACGTCAATTTGAAGCGCCCATACCATAGATAAGACCAACACGTCGTTAATAAATTGAGAACTATAATTATTCGTTCACTTCCATGATAATGACAAAATCCCCAGCAAGAGAAATAACTAATAAGAGAGTAAAAAGAGCACAACACAAGCTACCCAAATTAATGACCTGGCCTGGTGGAATCTGCAACTCTCTGGTAGTACCATTTCCGTGAGACCGAGAGATTAGATGCATGTAATTAATTTAAATCCATTGACAAATATGAAGTGCGTGTCATTAGTACGATAAAGGAAAACAAGATGCAATAAGGATGTCCAGCCCCAATAACAATTGATACCGAGAAAACATGAACAAGATTCATGTGAAGAGACTTGCCTGTAGAAGATCTCCAATGTTAACAACAAGAGCCCCAGGCACGGGGGGGATGTCGATCCACTTGTCCTGATGAAGAACTTGGAGACCACCAATATGGTCTTGCAGAAGCACGGTAAGGAAGGAATTATCAGCGTGCTGAGTTGCGCCCAAGGTCAACTCTGGCTGTGGGCAAGCCGGATAGTAATGGCAAAGAACATAGAGCCCCTCAGCGCAATCAATGCCATTTAGGTGCTTTGGGTTTAGCCCAAGAGCCTCCGACAATAGGTCGAACAATGAAATCCCCAACTCCATCACTTGCTTGGAGTACTCTTCCAGTATGTCTCTACAAGTATATATCAAGATGGTATATGTCATTCTCCTGTCTCTACGGTAAACGTTGAAGTCTCCAAATTAAAAATAAATATTTATTAGGGGCCGGGGATCGAGTCGACAAAAGTGATCAATACAACTGTAGGGGACAAATTATGGCCAAAAAGAATAGATGGAAGTATGAAACTAGACGAAGTACGTGACAGAAAAGAGAATAAATGCGAGAGAGGACAAAATGTTAGATGGGGGCAACAAGGCGAGAGGGGAGGCAGGCCACCACACAGAGAGAGGAAGGGTCGAATCGTTACTTGCTTCTTCTTTTTTCCTCTTTCCCTTTCACTTCTTCAACTTCTATGACAAAAATATTATGCAAAACAGAGACCCAACGCCTTGTCGACTCCTGCCACTTTACTAAACCACGTAAAATATGTATTTTATGTATTTGGTCGAGCGATAGAATGGTAGATAGGATTAAAATCACCACCGTCCACAAATCATCTAAAGCCCCAGCATCGAAAAAATGCTATAACAAATCATCCAGTTGTCATGATCTGCATGATCTTTTATGGGCCATGATCCGAGAACTGTTTGAATGGAAGATAGGATTAAAATCACCATCCTTATAAATCAGAATAATATTTAAATATAAGCCAAGGTTACTCCTACGCCTTATCAATTCCATGCCCTGGCTAACCATTGAACGGTAAAATAAACATTAAAACCCCTTTATTAATCAGAACTTAAAGAACGAACCCATTATCTCATTAAAAAGTGATGGGTAGGTTTTTTTTTTTTTTTCCTCTATTCAATCTAGATGTATGTGATATAATTAAGTTGTGCAAATGATAAGAAGATTACAAATTCATACAAACTTTTAAGATCGTGTTTAAATTATAATAATCCAAAAAAATTATGAATTGCATACCAAGAACATATATACCTGCATGGAGCTGGCAGTTGTTCTGACTTGGGGGGATTAGGAGCCATAGGACACATAAAAGTATCCCTCCAATTGGTAGTCGGTGCAGTATAGAAATCAAAGTTGCTGTTGTACACGACCGGTTTCATGGGGTCACGAGTGTAGAACTCTTTCTTAATCTCAGTATCTTGCTCGTAGAACCTCCGCACCCCTTCCTTCATCTCCTCCAGAACACCCACAGGGATCCCATGATTCACCACCTGAAAGAAACCCCATGTCTCTGATGCATCACGAACGGTTTCCACAACCTCCTTGCGTTTTGTTACATCTTTTTCGATACCTTCGAGGTCTATGACAGGAATTGTGCTGAACTGATTGTCATGGTCAGAGACTAAGTTCTTGTCGAAGCCGGCCGGTGGTAAATGGAATATACGAGGGATCTCAGTAACCCCAGCATCTACCAGTCCTTTAACACCGGCTTTTGTGTCGTCAAAAGCCTTCAATTCACTTGCTCTGTCATAGTCTAGCTTTGGTCCAGCTTCAACTTCGGCTTTCACCATTTTCCTTCTCTTGTTTGGTAACAGATCTAGAACTTCTGACGGAACGGACCTAATGGTATTGGGATTTATTATGCTGTTTGTTTTCATACCACATATAGCTTTTTCAGAGTATAAGGATATTTTTTATGAGATATATAAATATTTTCTATAGAATATATGGTGTGGAGTGGTAACTAATAACTGATTAAAATAATTTTTCAATTTTTATATACATATTCAGACATTTCAGTATTGTTGACTTTTTCAAGTTTTCAAATAATCCTCTGAACTCGTCTCCAGAGCTTCGTCCAATATTCATATTTTCGATTCTGTTCAAAACGATGACCAGATCTTATAAAATTTTCTTACAAAGATCCTTGTAATATAACTAGAGATAAACTTGTTTAGATCAAATTTGGACAAGTTTGCTTGGATTGGACTGTATCGAATCATTTCATGAAGTTTATGATGATCCCCGGAATACTGAGTTGCTCTTGTTGGGGTTTGTAGGATTGTCGAAGCCCTCGGGTGGCCGGATGAATATCCGAGGAAGTACTTCTGTAGCTCGTAAGGTACGGTTTGGTAATAAAAAAAATTTATTTTAAATTTTAAATTTTTATTTTATTATTATAATATTTTTAAATTTTTATATAAAATATAATAAATAATTTAAATTTTTTTAAATTTTTTTAAATTTTAAAATAATAAAAATATTTTAATATTTTATAAAATTTTCATCTCACCATAAATCTACGTGTCACTGAACACCGGTCTTATATTCATCAAAACCTTTCAATTCAGTTATATTTGTGGTTACAGTAAAATTAAATGGATTAGACTGACACTAGCTAGTTGCGTTAGCGATATCATTTTTCTTTTTTTAAGAGGAATGTTACACATCATCATATACCATACACTTTATATATTAAAATATTATTTTTTATTTTTTTATTTTTTTATTTTATTTTTATTAAACTAATTAAATTATTCTATTTATCATCCACACATTACATATTTATTATAGAAAAAAAATTAAAATAAATGTAGTGTGTGAAGTGTGAAGATGACAAGAAGATTTTTCCTTTCTTTAATGATATATGGGGAGTTGGGTCACGCCTGAGAGGTTTTGTGGATTGAATCGGTTCAGAATTTTTGTACGTTTGACCGGATGGAACTCTCTAAAGGTCGAGATGGTGGGATTGATCCGTTTAGTTCATCTTTGACTTTTGTATTTTTATTTTATTTTTATTTTTTTAATTTAAAGATATATAATTATATTATGATATATTTAATATATTAATTATGATATATTTAATATATACATATAGTATATTATTATATATATTAATATATATATATTAGTAATACGCTAATACTATTAGTCCATTAATATATAGTAAATTAGTAATAGTTATTAACTTATTTACTATAACTAATAGTCTAATAATACACTAGTATTAATACTATAACTAATAGCTATATGTAATAATAGTAATACTATATGTAATATACTAGTATTACTATATCTCTTCAAACCCCACATATTTATTAATACTTTATATCATACTATATTAAATAATAGTAATACTCTTATTAAATAATATTAGGCTATTAGTATTATTTTTTTAATACCATATTAGACTATTAATATAAATATTAGTATTAGTTAAAAATTATATAATTAATTTATAAAATTATTTATATAAATAATATAAATTATATTTCATTTTTGGGGTGGACCAGACCGAATGAGTTCGGTCCTTCCAAAATTGGACCGGACGAATCTCACCCCTCGGATATATCCATAAGGCTCATACAATTTTTTTTTTTTTATTATATATATATATAACTGTTAACATAGTCTTTTATATGTTTGAGAAAGGTTCTAGTAATTCAGGTCGAGATTTTCACCTATAAACACAAAGAAGAAGGTGGGTGCGAGGTTGTCCTTAGAGTTTTCGATGCCTAAATTAGTCTTCTTGTACATATATGGATAGTTTTAGTATTCTGTGTTTAACAAAAGCTCTTTATACCTAATTGGGGAGTTTCTATACTAAGTTCCCAGGGAACATTATGTTCCTTGTGTCAAGTTTAGGCTGTCTCACCCACATCCAATTTAATCCGAACATTGAATACGATATGGTGACCTGGGTTAGGGCCTTCAATGCGGTGTGGCTTTTGGCATAGCACTTTGACTCTCAGGACGACTCTCAACAGTCAATGAACAGCATTGTCACTTCTAATGTCCTCTATTAGAGAATGGAAGGTCGTCTACATCCTCTATTTATCTTACTAATGTAATTCATTAAAACTAAGTATAACAATGGATATCAGAGTCAGCCAATCTCATATGTTCCCTATGTATGATATCTCGCGTTACGTATCATTATTTCTCTAATATGATCTCATGGGCTACACCCTTTTGATGATTCTGAAGTCTCATAATAGTAAGACTCAAATTGGACTGGGTCAATGTCCAAATAGTAAGAGCCAATGTTGGGCTCCAGTCCATTTAGGATGAGCCAGATGGAAAATATCCTTTCCAATAATCTATTTTATAATTAATTAATTTAAGAATATTATTACGTACAAATAAAATCGTATACTAATACTAATTTTTTTATATTTAAAATATAAATTAGTATTATTTTTAATATAATCTACTTTTTGATCAATTATATTAGATTGATGTATAAATTAATATACAATTATACTTATAACTAGATTTTTCCTTAATTTAAACATGACTTGTAACATATATTATTGCCCAGTACTTGAATCCTGACAAAAAAAAAAAAAAATCTTATACCACTTGATCGGCTCTTATTTTAATTGTTTTTGGCAATCATTGATAATGTTAATTGTTAAACCAATAGAAAGAACCGATATACATGGCATGACTAATAATTAAAAAAAATCGAATCCAAAATCCCCTGATGCTTGTATCCCTAAGGCTATTCTGCCCATCCCTCGTGACTCCGTCCTGTCCTAGACCAGAATTCCCTCATCCCCTCATCCATACGCCTCCAACCCAGAATTATGAATTTCTATATTTCTGTTTAGCCCCTCAAATTTTTGTACATATTTTATGAAATTTGTTTAATTTGAACCTGGGTCAGTCTGTTCTTGTTTTAAAAAAGAAAATACTACTAAAATGAAAATAATTTTTTTGCATCATTTTTGCACCCGGGTGAATTTGTTTTTCTTTGAACCCGGTTCATTTTTGCACCATAAATTTGTTCTTTCTTTAAAACAAATTGGGACGGGAAAAAATAAAAATTGAGTCTCTTGTCTTTACTCAATGCTCGGCTAATGAAAACACCGAATAACAATCATAATGAATGTCATTGTGACGAAACTCCATGTCGCGTACCCTCATTTTCAAAGTTAGTTTTGTTGACTTCTAATGATATGGATATGATGTGAGCATCATTTATAGAGTTGTGCCATCAAGACCCATGATTACGCCATTGGAGGGATGCTCTATACCCTGTGATTAGGGAGAGAGTGTCACAGTCCCCAAGAAATTTGCTCGGGATCACATCTTGGCACGACCCATTAAGAGTCAGGACAGTCACATGGCTAGTCTGCTTGCATGCCTTGTGTGACGCCCCCAAATTCCGTTTGGGATAGAACGGACATTTGAAGTGTCGAGACATGCAACACAAGGTTACATGCCCCCGTTCATGACATATAAGATGCAATAATCCTAACATGCATATAACATTATGCAATATTCGCAGCGGATAATTTTTTTTTCTTTAGCAATACTATGCACCAAACTGGAAATATCTCAATACTTAAAACATACTTCATACATAAAGATCCATTGAATAACTAAGATCATAGCACTATTCCAAAATAGTTATGATCCAATAGTACTGGAGATGCAACTCTATCGTACAAGTAGTAATTTAACTACTATATTAACATTAACGACGCACCGTCGTTCAGTCGACTGTGTCTAGTTGGTCAGCTCCTGATCCTCCTTCAGGCCCTGTAACAAGATCTACCATTCGGGAGGAATGGTAGTTGGGACTACCACAGTGAGATTTGATTACAAATCTCAGCATGTTAACAAAAAACTTCCATACAGACTAATAATGCATGTATGACAGTAAAAGCATAAATGCATAATCAAATTCATAAGTAATTAAAGCATAACTTGACATACAACATAGCATAATTGACATAACTTAAATTGAAACATGAACTGAACTTGACTTGCAACTTGACTTAGCATGAACTTACTCTGAAACTTGAATTAACATGAAAATACATACTCCACAGTTGTTGTGGCCCCATGTATTCTACACAAACTTGACTTAACATGAAAAATACATACTCCACAGTTGTTGTGGTCCCATGTATTCTATACAAACTTGACTTAACATGAAAAATACATACTCCACAGTTGTTGTGGCCTCATGTATTCTATGTGTAAATACATACTCCACAGTTGTTGTGGCCCCATGCATTCTACACATCACAATGCAGTTAAATACATACTCCACAGTTGTTGTGGCCCCATGCATTCTACACATCACAATGCAGTTAAATACATACTCCACAGTTGTTGTGGCCCCATGTATTCTATGTGTAAATACATACTCCACAGTTGTTGTGGCCCCATGCATTCTACACATCACAATGCAGTTAAATACACACTCCACAGTTGTTGTGGCCCCATGTATTCTACATAAACTTGACTTAACATGAAAAATACATACTCCACAGTTGTTGTGGCCCCATGTATTCTATGTGTAAATACATACTCCACAGTTGTTGTGGCCCCATATATTCTACATAAACTGAATATACTCAAGATGAAACGTGACTGGAATATGAAAGGACTGAAACCCTGACGTAACATAACGTGACTTGAACATAATTTGAAATACATAACCAACTTGAGATAGTAACATTTCGTAACATGGCATAACATATAACAGACAACATATTTAGCATGACATATTTGTAATGTATAGTAATACATGACAGAATATATTGTGTAACAGATAAAAATTGATGACAGAATAAATTCTGTATAATAGACAATTACATGATAACTTGGCATGACATGACATATATGATAACATACATACATACACTGTAATTCTTTTATTTAGCACACATATACAGTAGACTGCTAGTAAGTTAAAAGCTAACTTACCTCGATCTCCGCGTTTCTTATAAAACCTCAAGCGCGATCACGAGGAACTGTAATTAGTGATTCTAAAAGTTAGTACTAAATCACTAATAATTTGAAATATGGAAAAATACTAACTTAAATAGTAAAATTTCCATTTTACTTTCTACATGTAGGAAAATGACCGTTTTACCCATAACTTAAGGATTTTGCATACTAACTCCAAAAGTCACCAAAATTTACATGCCTCATGTAAATTTTATCCTCAACTCAAATATCAATTTAGAAAAATTTAAAACTAATCACAACTATTAAAACTCCATAGGGCCGAAATTCTCATATGCTATTTCTATTGATTTTTGTTTCCAACTTGTTTTGATCAACCTTTTGATCTATGACTTATAAATATGTGATCTTCAAACCAAACCATCACATGGTTTAAAAAGATGTCCTAAAACATATATAAGCTTCTAATTCAAGATCACATGGTTAAAATTTAACCAAAACATAAATTTAGCCAAGAACATCCACACTTTGGCTTATCTGAATATCTCTTTGCATAAAATTTCATATATTTGAAACTAACATCAAATATCTTCAAAATAATAATATAACATGTATATAAGATGCTTAGGATCCTCCAATAAAATTATCAAAGTCATTAGAATAGGTTTAGACCACCAAAGAGTTAAACTTTCTTAAAATAGAAACTGTTTTTCTTCTTCCAGTTTCTAAGTTTCTAAATCTAAGCAAATATTTCATCAAAACCTTTAATCATGCAAAAATCCTCAACCAATAGTCATATATACATGTTAACAATACTCCATAAAAATTTCGGACCAATATCTATCCATTAGCTTGGTCAAAAACTCCAAACTATAACATATTCTCTAGTTTATCTCCCAGAATGACCTTTCTATAGTTTACACAATATTTGACTGACCAAATGATCTTCAAATGGGTCAAATAAGATATCCATGTAAACTAGACTCAAAAAGGAACAACTTATATGAAGGAGACTTTATGATAAAACACTTACAACAGCTTCGAAATGGGCATGCAAAAGAACTCCTAAAAGCTGTCCGAGAGAGAATGTTTGATATTCTTTTAAAGAAACGTGTAAATGAAGATAAGTTCGTGGGTGATGGCTGGAGATGCTTATGGAAGAGATAAGGGAGATGATAAGGCTGGATTTGAGAGTTGAGTGTGGTTTTCTCCTACCCAAAATATCTATAAAATATTATCTCAAAATATTCTATCCAATAATATCTATAAAAATCAGCTCAATATATTTTCCAAATGTGGAGTAGACTTGTAAAAGTAAGGTGGCTAAAATCTTTCTATGTGTATTTTAAATCTCTATTCTTAAGATATTTTCCAAATGTGTATTTTGCTTAGGTGTCATGATCTCACACCTTGATTTTCTTCACAATTCCATCTAATGGTTTCTCTTTGTGCCAAGTATCTAATAATATTCATTATGTGTGGTTAAGATCTTGCCAAGTGTCCAAATAAAATATCGCTAACCTAATTTGGACATTTTACACTATGATTTTGAAAACACTGCGCTCAGTACATTTACCGAGGTTACTATTCACTGCAAAAATAAACGTAATAAACTTAGTACTGAAAAATTCTAAATATTCAATTAAGCCTAGTGGTGTAGACTATAATGTATTCTGACACTTTTAACTATCTCAAATAATTAAAATCGCATTTCTGGCACCATAGTGAGTGATAACACTAACTATGTTGACAGGCTAAAATTTATGCGATTAGTCGATTCGTGTAAACTTACAGAGTTTTCACGAGGTTTCTAAAGTCAATAGAAATTCCTTAATTAAATTTCTAGCGGGCTGTTACACCTTGGCTCAAACCATGACACACAACGGGCGAGCATGGAGGCTACTGACCGCGCGCAAACTATGCGTGCAGGCTTGCGCGTGCATCTGTGCGCATGCATGTGTGCCCCCACACCACCTAGCGAGGCCAGTGGCGTCCCCACAGGCACGCCATCCAGCACACGGCTCCAGCCCGTGCCTTGCAGAGCAGGTTAGTGGCATGCCTCGCGGTGTGCCATCCAGCGCATGGCTCTAGCCCATGCCTTGCGGAGCAGGTCAGTAGCATGCCCACCAGGCATGTCATCCAGCGCATGGCTCCAGCCCATGCCTTGTAGACTCAGCGCCCAGGCCATCAGCCTGGGCCATGCCGTGCACCACCATGACTCACCTTCAGCAAGCCATGCCCACCATGCCGTGCACCACCATGGCTCACCATCAGCTAGCCATGTCGCACCACCCTAGCTCACCATCAACCAGCCATGCCGCACGCCACCATGACTCACCACCCAGCAAGCCATGACCACACCACCTGACCATGGACCAACCTGACCACCTAGCCCACCATGGGCCATGCATGCCACGGCTAGCCTTGGTCCATGGCCATTATCTTGTTATTTATTTTATTTATTTAATTTGTTTTATTTATTTATTTTCTAGGGACCTATTGGGGGTTTCCAATTTGTTTTTCTTATAAATAGGACCTCCTTCATTTGCTTTAGGATCTTTTGGCAAACTCCTAGAGGGAAGACTATTGTTTGAGAGATCATAAACTGGTGCCTTTTGCACTTAGGCTTTTTGTGTGCAATTCGTGAATCCCAAAGAGAGAATCACACTTTGCAATTCTTTGAATAAGTGTGATTTATCTATCTTGTTCTTGCAACTTGGTGCAATTCATGAATCCAAGTTGTGTTTATCAATATATGAGATTTATTCATTACTTGTGCAATCCGTGAATCAAGTAGTGATTTATCCTTGTTTATGTCTTTGGTTCATTCAAGTTCATTAGTATTTTGCTATTGTTCTTGAATGTTCTTTGTTGTTATTGAGTGTTCTTCATTTTGTTCTTCATTGTTCATACATGTTCTTCATTGTGTTCATGCGTATTCATCCTTATTCTTGAGGTGATTCTTATTGAATTTGGCTCATTCAATCCGTCCAACCCTCAAAATCGCCTACCATAGAGTTTGTCAACTTTCCATAGTTGATTGCTTCATCCATTTTACCCTAGCCGACCACCACACTTTCTAATTAAGATTCCTATAATTTAGGAATCCTAATTGATCCCTAAAACCACTCCCATAATCAGCCATTCATATCTCCATCATATCCCAAGACTCTAGGAAGGTCATCTCCAAAATTCTAGGAAGTTTGACTTCCAAGATTTTAGGAAACTTCCTAAAATCCCTCCATCACCAAAAATTCGGCCAATCCTAGCTTGCCCACTCTACATCACTCATCTTTGATCCTAGCCACCCATCTTACATCTTCCAAACCCTAAACACAACTTCCAAACCCTAAACCATCTTCCAAGTGGCGCCTACACTAGCACACACTTGTGTCGTGCGCCCCTCACCTTTGAACCACACAACCCTTCATCTTCCATCACTCCATACACTCATCTTAACCTAAACACTTAACCCCATCATCCCCAAGTGGTCATATTGACCACCTTTGCACGTGAGCCAAGCAAGAGAGGAACCAAGGTTCGGTCATCATAAGGCCACCATTGGCGTGGAGGACTTGGTGTTTTGGGTCTAGACCGAGAACCCCAATACTAATTGGTGCTTTCATTGAGAAGATTCTTGTTTGGTGATTTTGAGAAGTTCTCACTTCTCCAAGAGGTAAACAACGCAATAACTCAACCTTGTGAATTTGATTGGGAGGTCCATGGAGGACCTCGACATTATTACTTTGTATTGCTTGTGAACTGTTGAATTGAAGTTTGGGGGTTGAGGTAGAGGACGAAGTTTTGTTCTTGAAGGGATCGACCACCCTAGAAGGTGGAGGATCTAAGGTTGGACATTTGCTTGTGCAAGAGGGGTTGCCCACCCACAAAGGTGGACAACTCAAGGTTGGACTTGTGAGCCCATCCTACCGCCCATTGAAGTGCAAATTGCTGTCCAAGGCTACACCAACCAGAAAATTCAGTTTGCAAGACTAGTTTACAAGAGTTTCAAGAAGCTAGTTTGCAAGCATCATGAGTACAAGCAATCAAGAGAACGAGTTTATCAAGAGTTCCAACCGGGAACGAATTGAGGTACTTGAAAGGGTCAACACTAGAGTCATGGACATCCTAAGTGAGGTCAACACCACTATGGCCGAACTTAGAATGGCTATGAATGCTACCACCCGTGATAGTGAAGAGCATAGAAGAGCTATGGAGACTATGAGAAGAGAAACACATGAGAGTATTGAAAGAATTGAAAGAAGGCTTGTAGAAGGCCAAGCCCCACGGCAAGAGAATAATGCACAAAGGCGTGATGCTTTTGTGGATGGTGTGGAGACAAGCGTGACCGAGTCTTTGCATGATGCGGTGCATGAGCCACCAAGAGTTGAATTGAGAAGAGGTGGACATGTAGAGCATGATGATGTTGCCGTGGAAAGGTGGATTCATGGTGGAAGCCACCATAGAAGTCCTAACACTAGAGGAAGACATCATGATGTGAGGTATGAGATGCTTAGAAATGAAGATAACCATGAGGCCGAGTATGGGTATGAAGAGGAGAGGCCTTTGGGCCATGAAAATCGAGAGGAGAGAAGGCCTCACTACTATGACCAAAATGGAGGTAATCATGGAAGAAGGTTTGATGATGGAATCCATGATGAGAGGAGGGGAAACCAGACTTATGACTGGGGACCCAATAGACCAAAGGTGGACTTCCCTAAGTTCAATAGGGGGGATCCATATGAGTGGTTGGATAAGGTGGACCATTATTTCCGTGTATATGATGTTCCAAGGAGAGAAAGAGTGTCAACGGCTTATTTTTACTTGGAATGAAAAGCTAGCAAGTGGTGGAGGTGGATAAGAGATCAATATGAGAAGGATGAAAAGAGGTTGGGATGGACCGCCTTTGAAAAAGAATTTTTGATACAATTTGGACCTTCACCAATTGTCAACCATCATGGGCAATTGGCAAAGTTGAAACAAGAGGGAAAAGTACACCATTACATTGAGAAGTTTCACCAGCCTGGGCCATGCCGTGCACCATCATGGCTTACCTTCAGCAAGTCATGCCCATCATGCCGTGCACCACCATGGCTCACTTTCAACAAGCTATGCCCATCATGTCGTGCACCACCATGGCTCACGTTCAGCAAGCCATGTCCACCATGCCGTGCACCACCATGGCTTACCATCAGCTAGCCATGCCGCACCACCCTAGCTCACCATCAGCCAGCCATGCCGCGCGCCACCATAGCTCACCACCCAGCAAGCCATGACCGCACCACCTGACCATGGACCAACCTGACCACCGTGCACCACCTAGCCCACCATGGGCCATGCATGCCACGGCTAGCTTTGGTCCATGGCCATTATCTTGTTATTTATTTATTTTCTAGGAACCTATTGGGGGTTTCCAATTTGTTTTTCATATAAATAGGATCTCCTTCATTTGCTTTAAGATCTTTTGGCAAACTCCTAGAGGGAAGACTATTGTTTGAGAGATCATAAACTGGTGCCTTTGCACTTAAGCTTTTTGGGTGCAATTCGTGAATCCCAAAGAGAGAATCACACTTTGCAATTCTTTGAATAAGTGTGATTCATCTATCTTGTTCTTGCAAACTTGGTGCAATTCGTGAATCCAAGTTGTGTTTATCAATATATGAGATTTATTCATTACTTGTGCAATCCGTGAATCAAGTAGTGATTTATCCTTGTTTATGTTTTTGGTTCATTCAAGTTCATTAGTATTTTGCTACTGTTCTTGAGTGTTCTTCGTTGTTCTTGAGTGTTCTTCATTTTGTTCTTCATTGTTCATGCATGTTCTTCATTGTGTTCATCCTTGTTTTTGAGGTGATTCTTTTTTAATTTGGCTCATTCAATCCGTCCAACCCCTCAAAATCGCCCACCATAGTGTTTGTCAACTTTCCATAGTTGATTGCTTCATCCATTTTACCCTAGCCGACCACCGCACTTTCCAATTAAGATTCCTATCATTTAGGAATCCTAATTGATCCCTAAAATCACTCCCATAATTAGCCATTCATATCTCCATGATATCCCAAGATTTTAGGAAGGCCATCTCAAAGATTCTAGGAAGTTTTACTTCCAAGATTTTAGGAAACTTCCTAAAATCCCTCCATCACCAAAAATTCGGCCAACCCTAGCTTGCCCACTCCACATCACTCATCTTCCATCCTAGCTGTGATGCCCCCAAATTCCGTTTGGGATCGAACGGACATTTGAAGCGTCGAGACATGCAACACAAGGTTATCTACCACCTTTCATGATATATAAAATGCAATGTTCCTAACATGCATCTAACAATATGCAATATTCGCAGCGGATAAATTTTTTTCTTTAGCAATACTATGCACCAAATTGAAAATATCTCAAATGCTTAAAACATACTTCATACATAAAAACCTATTGAACAACTAAGATCACAACACTAGTCCAAAATAGTTATGATCCAAAAGTACTGGAGATGCAACTCCATCGTACAAGTAGTAATTTAACTACTATATTAACATTAACGACGCACCGTCGTTCAGTCGACTGTGTCTAGTTGGTCAGCTCCTGATCCTCTTTCAGGTCCTGTAACAAGATCTACCATTCGGGGGGAATGGTAGTTGGGACTACTAAAGTGAGATTTGATTACAAATCTCAGCAAGTTAACAAAAAACTTCCACACATGCTAATGATGCATGGATGACAGTAAAAACATAAATGTATAATCAAATTCATAAGTAATTAAAGCATAACTTAGCGTATAACATAGCATAATTGACATAACTTAAATTGAAATACGAACTGAACTTGACTTGACATGAACTTGATCTGAAACTTGACTTAGTATGAGTTTACTCTGAAACTTAAATTAACATGAAAAATACATACTCCACAGTTGTTGTGGCCCCATGTATTCTACGCAAACTTGACTTAACATGAAAAATACATACTCCACAGTTGTTGTGGTCTCATGTATTCTACGTGTAAATACATACTCCACAGTTGTTGTGGCCCCATATATTCTACACATCACAATGCAGTTAAATACATACTCCACAGTTGTTGTGGCCCCATGTATTCTACACAAACTGAATGTACTCAAGATGAAACGAGACTGGAATACGAAAGGACTGGAACCCTGACGTAACATAACGTGATTTGAACATAACTTGAAATACATGACTAACTTGAGATAGAAACATTTCGTAATATGGCATAACATATAATAGACAACAAATTTAACATGACATACTTGTAATGTACAGTAATACATGACAGAATATATTAGGTAACAGATAAAAATTGATGACAGAATAAATTCTGTATAATAGACAATTACGTGATAACTTGGCATGGCATGACATATATGATAACATACATACATACACTGTAGTTCCTTTACTTAGCACACATACATAATAGACTGCTAGTAAGTTAAAAGCTAACTTACCCCGATCTCCGCGTTTCTTATAAAACTTCAAGTGCGATCACGAGGAACTGTAATTAGTGATTCTAAAAGTTAGAACTAAATCACTAATAATTTGAAATATGGAAAATACTAACTTAAAGAGTAAAATTTTCATTTTACTCTCTACATATGGGAAAATGATCATTTTACCCATAACTTAAGGATTTTGCATACTAATTCCAGAAGTTTCCAAAATTTACATTCCTCATGTAAATTTTGTCCTAAACTTAAATATCAATTTAGAAAAATTTAAAACAAAACACAACTATAGAAAACACAATATGGCCGAAACATCCATAGGTCATTTCCCTTGATTTTTGTTGCAATTCCTTCCAACTTCAAAACTCATGCTTAAACCAAAATTTTGCAACAAACATCTTCCAATCCTAAATTCAAAACCATACTTAAAACATTCATTTAGAAAAATCTAATAATCAACACCAAACTTTTTTTGTAAAAAGATCCAAGTATTTGGATCACAAGTTTTGACCTTAAATCAAAACATCTCCAAGAATTTCAAAAATCAAATCTTACTTCTAATATATTCATAATATCATCTTAACATCAACCATGCTTTAAATCATCAAACTAAAGTCACCAAAATCACAAAATAACATTTGGAGTTTTTGGTTTTACACTTAGTCTAAAAACAGAAACTTTTTCCTCAACTAGTTTTGATAAATCTCTTGATCTATGACTTATAAATATATGATCTTCAAACCAAACCATCACATGGTTTAAAAAGATGTCCTAAAACATATATAAGCTTCTAATTCAAGATCACATGGTTAGAAATTAACCAAAACATAAATTTAGCCAAGAATATCCACACTTTAGCTTATCTGAATATCTCTTTGCATAAAATTTCATATCTTTGAAACTAACATCACATATTTTCAAAATAATAATATAACATGTATATAATATGTTTAGGATCCTCCAATAAAATTATTAAAGTCATTAGAATAGGTTTAGACCACTAAAGAGTTAAACTTTCTCAAAACAGAAACTGTTTTTCTTCTTCCAGTTTCTAAATTTCTAAATCTAAGAAAATCTTTCATCAAAACCTTTAATCATGCAAAAATCCTCAACCAATAGTCACATATACATATTAACAATACTCCATAAAAATTTCGGACCAATATCTATCCATTAGCTTGGTCAAAAAATCCAAACTATAACATATTCTCCAGTTTATCTCCCAGAATGACCTTTCTTTAGTTTATATAATATTTGACTGACCAAATGATCTTCAAATGGGGCAAATAAGATATCCATGTAAACTAGACTCAAAAAGGAACAACTTATATGAATGAGATTTTATGATAAAACACTTACAAAAGTTTCGAAATGGGCGTGCAATAGAACTCCTAAAAGATGTCCGAGAGAAAGTATTTGATATTCTTTTAAAGGAACGTGTAAATGAAGATAAGTTTGTAGGTGATGGCTGGAGCTACTTATGGACGAGATAAAGAAGATGATAAGGCTGGAATTGAGAGTTGAATGTAGTTTTCTCCTACCCAAAATATCTATAAAAGATTATCTCATAATATTCTATCCAATAATATATACAAAAATCAACTTAAGATATTTGTATCTAATAATATCTATAAAAATCAACTCAAAATATTTTTACCCAATAATATTCACGAAAATTATCTCAAGATATTTCTTTTTATTTTTATTTTTATCCAATAATATCCACAAAATCAGCTTAGGCTATTTTTCAAAAAAATGGAGAGTATACTTGGAAGAGCAAGGTGGCTAAAATCTTTCCATGTGTCCTATTAAAACTTTCTAACTATCTCCAATAATCGAAACCTACTTCTGATACCATAGTGAGTAATAACATCAACTATACGATTAATAGATTAGTGAAAAACTTATCGGATCTTTACGAGATTCCTAAAACCAATAGAAATTTCACCGTTAAATTTCTAGCGGACTGTTACACTAGCCACCCATCTTACATCTTCCAAACCCTAAACACAACTTCCAAACCCTAAACCATCTTCCAAGTGGCGCCTACACTAGCACACACTTGTGTCGTGCGCCCCTCACCCTTGAACCACACAACCCTTCATCTTCCATCACTCCATACACTCATCTTAGCCTAAACACTTAACCCCACCATCCCTAAGTGGTCATATTGACCACCTTTGCACGTAAGCCAAGCAAGAGAGGAACCAAGATTCGGTCATCACAAGGCCACCATTGGCGTGGAGGACTTGGTGTTTTGGGTTTAGACCGAGGATCCCAACATAGAGATGAGCGGTGACAGGAGCTCAGGGTAAGCGGTGAAGAGAGGGTTTAGCTTGTTTTTCCCTCATAAAGAGAGGGCTTTCAAATGAAGAGACGAGGAGCAAACATGCCTTTCATTTTTGTTTTTATTTTTATTCTTTGTTTGTTTTAGCGTGCCACATCAATCGGTCCAGTTTTTTGATTTATTTTATCTGTTCAGTATTATTTTCTAATGAGAAATGCTTTGAGTCCCAAATTGTTTACTGAATGATTTTTTTTATTTTTTTTACCTAATGATTAAGTAAATTTTTTTAAATGATGTTGTGATTTAAAAAAAAAAAAAAAAAAAAAAAGTGCTACATTAAATAAGAGTTCGGACTACATTCTTCCATAGATGCAGTGCTCTTTTCTGATAGATTAATATGGGAAGGATCTCAATAAGTACACGTCAGCATCTACTAGTCCTTCGACACCAGCTTTTTTTTTGATGAAAAGTTCTCATTCTACTCACTTGTTTTATGTTATTCAGAAAAATGCTATAAAGTATTTAATAAAAATTAATTTATAAATTAATGTATATATCTTAACGTGATATATTAAAATATAGAAATATTTTTATCCTAAAATAAATCTAAACCACGTGAGTATATATATCATGAGTTTATTTATTTGTGGCCGTATCATTTTTCCTATACGCCGGCTTTAGTGTGGTTGTAACTTCATCACTGCTGCAAAACCATTTTTCTTCTTTTGTTCGATATCAGCCGAAGTTCTGCTCAAACGGACCAACTGCTGCATAAATTAAGACGAGCAGTACTCTGTACTAGTATGTAATAAGTAACAAGAAAACTTTTTTCTCAGAATAACGAGAGTGACAAGAAATCTAAAGAAATCAATTTCACGACGACTATAAACCAGGTCAGCTGGCATTTACGAGGCTTTTGGATTGTTTAAAGTTAACGATGGTCCGGGACTCCGGTGTATCTATGAGATCATCCATCATTGCCGATATTGGATTAAACATTTTGACGCACGTAGGTTCGTCTCAATAGCCTCCGTGTCGTGGCTGCATTCGCTGCAAGAAAGATCGGTGGGATCGGACTCCCGTATCGCACTAAAAAGTACTGGTCTCTTTGTATTAATGTCTTAGTGGACGTGATAACTTATATATGAATAATATATATATATATATATATATTTTTATCACGTATATGAATAATATTTAATATTATAACTTCAATAGTATCTATTTCCCTAAATTATAAAAATAACTTATATATGAATCATATTTAATATTATAAAACATACCAAGAATAACTTCAATTTATTATTTCGTGTAATGTGGGTAAAAAATTATTGAGAATCTTGTTAGAGCTCACACTCTCTTCTCAAAGATTTAGAAAAAAAAGAAATATACAATTCATCATCAAACAGTAATAACAGTAATTTATTTTGCGATTACTCTCAAAATGACTAATTTAGACAATAGTTCTTAGCTAGACTACTAAAAAATTCTGATTAATTATGAAATCGATCAATAAATGAGTTTTTTGAGAGATTTGGATAATAAGTAGAGATGAGATTAGATAACATAAAAGTTGAAACTTAAATAAAATATTGTTATAATATTTTTTTTAATATTTTTTTATTTAAAAAGTTTAAATTATTTATTGTATTTTATGCAAGAGTTTGGAAAAGTTTTTATAAATTGATGTATGAGTTTTCAAACTAACGTCACGTGAAATTGTTAACTAACGAAAAATTGATTGAGATATCTAATTGTGAGTGTTTTAAATTCAAAAAACCAATTTGTGAAAATTAAAATCTAGGTCTCAATTATAAAAATGTAAAAATTCACCTTGAATTCTGTAATAAACCCAAAAGATGATAACATGCCTCCTAATTAGTTCACATATCGATCATCACTAAAGAGACACGATTTGTCCGTATGAATCTTTTTTATTTATGCGGTATTGCCGCATGGACTGCCATATGAGTTTATAGGCTACATATAATAAAAGAGCTTCTAGAGTACATATAATTAAAGTTGCTGCCCTTGTAACACTCCTTTATATAGTAGACTTGGGACCCTAACATTTATTCTTGTGATATTAATATAGCAATTAAACATACTAAGTAATTTGGGAAATTGGGAAATCCAACCCAAAAAACCCACATTCATACTAACGGTACTTTTTCATCTCTCTTTACAAGAGTTCAAAGCCTGAAATGCTTAAGTGCAGAAGTCCCATCAAGGCCCTTTGTTTTGAGGTAGACACAGTAATCACTTATTGTAGTTTCCCTATACTTTGGAGGATTGTCTTCTGATAATAACTCCTTGATGGGTTCATAAAGTTTTCCGGTAGGCAGATAAGCTGTGCAGAAAAAGCTTGCCACAGACACTCTTGGACCTGCCCGGCTTGCTACGACTCTGTGTTCAGCGCTCTTAAACCTGTCATTTGTTATAAGCTGGAAAAACCAAAGGGAAAATGTTAACAAATTGAAATTAGCAGCTACAGAAAATGAAGGTCAGTCTTGAATTTGGAGCAAATTGAGAAATACCAAGAGATTTAACTGAACCACACCAATTGAAGTAAACAAAAGTAGGAAGTGTTGTATCACTAGTACTTAATTAGTATCAAAAGTAGAATGTTCTCATTAGTTCTTAAATGAGAAAGTTCTGACACTAAAGCAGAACCAACCTGGGTCCCATGACATTAACGTCAATTCCAATCGCCAATATCTTAGATAAGAACAACAGCTCGTTATTAAATTTTGTACTTTAGACTGTTCACTTCCATAAATCATAATATATAATGACAAGGTCCCCAGCAAGAGACGACGAGTAAAGAGCACAGCTCAAGCCAATGACCTGGCTTGGTGGAATCTGCAACTATTTGGAAGTGCAATGTCCGTGAGACCAACAGATTATACGCATGTAATTACAATGCATTGACACATATGAAGGGCATGTCATTAGTAAAATAAAGGAAAAGAAGATGCAATAAGGATGTCCAACCCCAATAACAATTGATACCGAGAAAACATGTACAAGATTCATGTGAAGAGACTTGCCTGTAGAAGATCTCCAACGTTAACAACAAGAGCCCCAGGCACGGGGGGGATGTCGATCCACTTGTCCTGATGAAGAACTTGGAGGCCACCAATATGGTCTTGCAGAAGCACAGTTAGGAAGGAATCGTCAGCGTGCTGAGTTGTGCCCAATGTCAACTCTGGCTGTGGGCAAGCCGGATAGTAATGGCAAAGGATAAGGAGCCCCTCAGCGCAATCAATGCCATTTAGGTGCTTTGGATTTAGCCCAAGAGCCTCAGACAATAGTTCGAACAATGAAATCCCCAACTCCATCACTTGCTTGGAGTACTCTTCCAGTATGTCTCTACAAGTATTTATTAAGATGGCACATGTCATTCTCCTGTCTCTACGTAAATGTTAAAGTCTCCAGATTAAAAACAAATATTTATTAGAAGCCGGTGATCGAGTAAAAAAATTAAGCATTTCGTAGTTCAATTTTTATGAAATCTATAGGGGACAAGTAAGGGATTTTCCCCTCATAGCCTTCGGCCTGGCAACAGCCCGATCAGGAGGGAAAGGGGCAAGGTCCATGGCCCGACAGAAAGGAGTCCCATCAGCCCAACCCACAGACAAAATTTAAGAAAGGGGTGCGCTGACCAGACAACTCCTTGGACAACATCCGACTTTCGAGTACCTGACCATATAGACAAGCACGAAGTAAGGGAAAACCCTTAAATCTCTATCACAACTTCATCAACAGGCCACAGAAGAAGACAGTAGGGCCAAATCAGACAAGAACAATGCAACATTAATGGCAACCTAACCAAAGTCAAGCGCTGCATCAGTGGTGTTACCGTTGAGGCGCGCTGCATTAATGAGACTGAGTAAGGAATCATGAAAAGGGTGCAAGTGTCCACGAAGACATAGAGGCTTGGTACCGCCCCTGAGCACCGGTATAAATAGTCACATTCAAGTACAAGGAAAACTCTCTCTGAATCTCCCCATCTCTCTCTAAAATTTTATTGGCCAACATTTGCAACTCTTACTAATTTTGGTATCGGAAGCTTCCCATCCCTAGGTCGCCCTCCTCAAACCTCTTCTTTTGTGTTGTGCAGGCCCAATAATAAAGGCCCAATTCTCTGAAACCCAGCAAAGAGCATGCGAAACACGATGTTAACGTGACAAATCAAGGCCAAAAACTAAATATGAAACTAGACATGACTTGAAAAAAGAAAAAGTGCAATGGAGGACAAAAGGTTAGATGCATGGGGCAGCAAGGCAAAAGAGGAGGTAGGTCACGACAAAGAGAAAGGACGGGTTGAATCTTGCCGCCCCCCCCCCCCCCCCCCCCCCCCCCCCCCACCCCCCTCATTTCTCTTTCCCTCTTACTTCTTCAACTTCTTCTTTTGAGACAAAAATATTGTGCGAAAGAGACCTAAAACCCAGAGTTGAGAGTTTGTATTTCACTCCTTTCATGGTGAAATTTCTCCCCCACGCCATGGGGACTCATGCTACATTACTGAACTATGTAAAATATGTATTTCATTTGTTTTTTGTATTTCATTTATTTGGTCGAGCCATAGATGTGTATCACTACCGTAAGCACCACCGTCCACAAATCATCCCCAGCATCGAGAAAATGCTATAATAATATCCAAAGAAAAAATATGGAGTTGTCATGTTGATCTGAATGATATTTTTATGGGCTACACATGATACGAATTAGAACCGTTTGAATGGTGGATAAGATGAAGATCACAATCCTCATAAATTAGGTGATAAATCAAAAAATAGAATAGCATTTAAATATAAGCCAAGGATTACGAGTACTCACTCCTACGCATTAATTCCATGCCCTGGCTAACCATTGAACAGTAAAATAAACAAATACAACCCTGTATTATTCAGATAATCAACTTAAGGCACGAAACCCATTATCTCATTAAACAATTCTTGGTAGATTCTTTAATTTCCTAATTCAAACTGGATGCGTATGATATAATTCAGTTGAGCAATGATCAGGCAATTAAAAATTCATGCAAACCTATGAGATCGTTTTTAAATTACAATAATCCAAAAAATTATAAATTGCATACCAGGTATATATATACCTGCACGGAGCTGGCAGTTGTTCTGACTTGGGGCGATTAGGAGCCATGGAACACGCAAGCGTATCCCTCCAATTGGTAGACGGTGCACTATAGAGATCGAAGTTGGAGTTGTACGCAACCGCTTTCATGAGGTCACGGGTATAGTACTCTTTCTTAATCTCAGTATCTTGCTCGTAGAACCTCCGCACCCCTTCCTTCATCTCCTCCAGAACACCCACAGGGATCCCATGATTCACCACCTGAAAGAAACCCCATGTCTCCGATGCATCACGAACCGCTTCCACAACTTCCTTGCGTTTTGTTACATCTTCTTCAATGCCTTCGAAGTCTATGACAGGAATTGTGAACTGATTGTCATGATCAGAAACTGAGTTATTGTTGAAGCTGTACTCCGGTGGTAAATGGAATATACGAGGGATCTCTGTAACCCCAGCATCCACTAGCCCTTTGACACCGGCTTTTGTGTCGTCAAAAGCCTTCAATTCACTTGTTCTATCGTAGTGATCTGGCTTGGGTGCGGCTGCAACCTCGGCTCTCACCATTTCCCTCCACTTGTTTGGTAACTGATCTAATACAAGTTAGGGGAGAACGGATCTTACCAAATGATATTTATAGTCGTAAGGGGAGAACGGATCTTACCAAATGATATTTATAGTAATTATACAAACAGCATATAGTCATTTTAAAAAAAATAAATTAATATAAAATTTATATAATTTTTTTTTATTCATTCTAGGAAACAGTTTACCTTCCACTTACACGACTACATCTAATAATTCTGTATAAATTAACACCTGCACCGCTAGTGATAACGAGCTGGACCATTATTTATGATCCAGTTGTCGTAACTATGCAAACGACAAAAAAACTAGTCAGCATCATTATTTATTTTAAAATTTTAATTTGATAGTATAAAGTAGACTTTATTATTTAATTTTTTTATCTTTAATACTCCTCGCGAAACTCTGTTTCAATTAATAGGTTGAATTTGTGAAACTTTTTTTTAATGATTGGGCCATACACATTTTAAATTTTTTTATTTTTTAATTAAATGAGATAGAATATAAAATTTAAATTTAAACTTATAACATCTATTTTGAGAATATGTAAAATTATCATTTATTTTAAAATTTTAAAACTAATAAGAAAATATAAATTTTATTATTTAATTTTATATCTTAAAAAAAGTCACTATTAATTTTTTTAAAAAAATTATTCTATTTGAAATTTTTTACAACACACAATATTCACGTGACATAATTTAATCAAAAAATAAAATTTTAAAATTTAAATATTATAAATTATATTATACCATTTAGATGTGTGGTGAAAGGACTTTCCAATAGCAATTCTCATTTTTTAAACATATATATTCCCTCATATATTTTTTTAGCATTATTGACCTTTCAAATTAATCTTATAAATAATCTTTGAAGTCGTGTCCAAAATCTCGTCCAATTATATTTATAGATTGATCTGTTCAAAACATAGACCAAATCTTATAAAATTTTCTTAAGCAGATCTTTATAAGTACGTAGTTACAGATAAACTTGTTTTGAGTGCTGCAAGGGTGCCGTGCTCTAGCAAAACTCACAAGCAGCACTCACTTTTTTTTTTAATATTTTTAATTATTTTTTAAAAAAATTTTAAAAAAATATATTAATAGTCATTTTCTAAAAAAATATTTAAAAAAATTAAATATATAATCACTCAAATTCAAAAAATAAAATAAAAATAAAAGGATAAAATAACATTATTCAACTTGTTTATATAAATTTTGGACAAGCTTGCTCGACGCGGTTATCGATAATCACTTTACGTTGGATTGAAATATTTCGAAGCGTACGTTTGAAATTTATAACATGAATAGTGAGGGCTTTTGGAAAAAAAATTTTATCTTAAAATTTTTTTTTATTTCATCTCATCTATCTTCTTCACAAATATTATTTAAACATAAATGTTAATTATTACAATTTTTTAAAATTAATAATTATAATTTTTTCAAAATTCTTAACAAAAAATAAAAATAATTCAATTTTTTCAAATTTTTAAATAAAAATTATAGGGAATAACTTAAAACCGGACAATCCTACAACTCGCATTTAACGGAGGCTAATAGGTGATAGACACGTCAGAAAGACAGAAACAGGTTCTGACTGCCGTGATGCAGGGAAACAAATCCCCCTTCTCAACCTCTCTCTTCATGTGATTCAACTACCATCAATCTTCTCTGTTTCCCCAGACTTCCCTTCCGAACCCTTCTCCCTTCTGAAACAAGTCCCCCTTCTCTCTTCCGAACCCAAGCTTCCCTTCCGAACCCAGTCTTTTCTGTTTCAAACCATCTTCTACGTATGATCGAAGACGAGTTCCACCTTCTACTTTGCAGCCATCTTTTATTTTTCTTTGCTTTTTCTACTTTGCAGTACACATCTCTCTAGCCACCGAAACCCATCCATGAAATCATTTCCCATAAAATTAGTTTTACCCTAACCCCTAACCCTCCCCCTCCCTCATGATCTGTATAAAAACGAAACCCAAAAAAAGCACTCCCTCCCGATCTCCATAAAATCGAAACCCGAAAACCCTCTCCCTCTCGATCTCAATAAAATCGAAGAAGAAATCACGAAAAACAGAATGAATGTAAGTTTACTATTTTTCAGCTGTTTGTGGGTTATTTCTTGGATTGTTTGCGTTGGAGTTGGTCGTTGAATTATTTTTTTCCAACTGCTTGTGGAATATGGTTAACTTAAGAAAGGATGAATACATACGGTATAAATATTTTCTGTCCAACACTCATTTACTTTAAACGCTTTGAATTTTGGAGATAATTTATTTTTAATTTTTATTTGTAATTATTATACTTCCTTCTTTGAATCTCAACTAAAAGGATTCAATATTGTGGATGAATGATGACATATGATGGTAGGGAACAACGGTACATAGTAATGTACTTCATCTGAAACAAATTCTTATATTGCACGACTTGTATGTTGCATTTAAATCAATATTAGCAAGAAATTTTGATAAGTATTTTGTCTCGTTTGACACTAAGAAACCCTAGCCTATACACAATCTTAAACAATTCTCATTTAACTAGCTTCCTATCTCACCCAGAAAATATTGCATGCCCCTTATTAACTTTGCATTCTGTAAGATAGTAAAGATATTGGAGTTAGCACTCGCTAGCTAGGTTACAATTTATAATTCTGAGTAGAGGAAACATACAAGGTTAAAATGATGACACCAATAAACAAGTTTCCTCTCAAAATACATATTAGCATTATTAGCTTAAGTTAGCACTAAAAATACATAATTAGTACTTGCCATTTACTGATTCAGTCCTTGTCAAATGCAGTATGACTATGACAGCAATGTTAGTTCAAGTTCTTGTACTTCAAGAGCAAAAGATGAAGCTACTATTTTGGAGAGGCCATTTTGCCATTGTGGAATTCCTTCAAAGTTAAGGATTTCTACCAAACATACTAGTTTTGGCAGACAGTTTTTTAATTGTCCGAATTATAAGATGAAGAAACAATACTCATTTTTTCAATGGGTTGATTTTGAAATAGAACAAAACACTTGTTGCAAAATGACATTGGAGTTAGCTCAAAGAATAAATGACAGGATCAATCAAGAACGTTGGCTGGCTGAAGAAGCAAAGTTTAAAGCTATGAAAAAGAAGTATAAGAGGACATTATTCTTGTTATGGTTCTGTACTGTTGTACTTTTTGCTGTAATTATGTTGAAGTTTGAACGATAAATAGCTCAATGAATGTAATTCTTGAAAATGAGCTTGATGTATATTGGTTGATGGTTGTTGGTTGTGGTCTGTATTTTGGTTAACTTGGAGATGTTTGTCAAACTGGGATGCTGTGAATATTGAATTGAAGTTATGAATATTGAACTGGGAAGTTGTGAATATTGATCAAAACAGGGGGTTCTTGAAAATGAAAAAAAAAAAAAAATCAGTTTCATTGTGTAGGGGAGACATCATGTCTAAGTCGCTTTCGTAAAACCAAAAACAAAGAAAAAGTAATCAATTCTTGGAGACCGATGTGATTAAAAGTAATCAATTCTTGGACACAATCTAGTTTGTTTTCATTGTCTCAAACAAAATAACAAATATTTCTGCAAGCCATCAATAAAGCAACTAGAAGTGTCTACAACTGAGTGGGTCAGCAAGCACAATCATTCTCATCTTGGCTTTCCGAAACTCTGCAATATAATCTAGTAAATTTAATTGGGATGTGTAAATTCATTACCCTTTTGATGTCACTTTTCTCAAAGCAACAAACATAAAAAAGAACTCAATACTCGGATGCACAGATAGGAATACTGGGAAGTTTCACGCCTCAAATATTATTGAACTCCCTTACCAAATTCACATAATAAAAACAGAGCACCTGGACTAAGAAAAAAAAAAAAACTGAGCACAAAAAAACATAGCAACTGGGTTCATATCTAATTACATTATCACAAAAATACACTTGCTACATGGAAGCTTGCTGAATCACAAGTAACAGAATTTCATACATACTACCAAATAATTTGTACCAAATCCATAGAGGTCAAAACCATATATTACCAAGTACACACATAGCTCCAAATACATAGCTCCAAATAGAAAGTACCAAATACATAGCTCCAAATACATACCATCAAATAAATAGATCCAAATACATTGATCCCAAAAATTCAACAGCACCATCACTTTCCATATTGAAGTCTTGTAGCATTAAAAATATCAAATAAGTACACATGGTAATAAACACATAAATTCAACAACACCCAACTAATTCACCAACCTCATGTCACATGTTCTTCAAGATCCACCCTTTGTGAGCCAAGTTCTTCATTTATGTTCCCAAGATTCCTACATGGAAGACAATAAAAACATAAAAATCATTACTTATTAGATTAAAACAAAATCAAAATTTTTAGATAAGTACTATACCCCAACGAAGGGCAATTGTTCTTTGTATGACCCTCAATCTTGCAAATGCTACAACGCCTTTTCTTCACTGCTTGAGTTTCCTTTGGGTTCTTTGCTCTAAAAGATTTCGGTCTTCCTTTCGTTGGCACTCGTTGAAGATCTTGTACAGTTTGTGAAAAATTTGAAATTACTTGTGATCTTAACATAGGAGAATCATTACGTGACATTTCTCCGGCTTCTAAATTTATTTCTCCAACATCTTCCATCAAAAGCAATTCCTTGTGTACCTTCTCTACGACAAGAGAAAGGTGGTTCATTCTAAAACTTGATTGTGAGCCAAGTTCTGCAATATCGTAAAACTGCATCATCAACTTATTTTTTCGCATTACCGGATCTTCTTGTGTCATTACATGCCCCTCAAAAACTGGTATTTCAAGTATTGCTCGACTCTTAGCGTTGATTATCCATCTCTCTACCACATAGTGAGAAGGCAACACATTTAATTTTGATTTTTTTGCAAGGACACATAGGATATGCCTACAAACAATACCAATAAACTCAAACATATGACATGTACATATTGCTTTCGCTTCTCTACTCTCCAAATTCACATAATAAATATGTTTATTTTTGCCATTAGGTGCCACCTCATACATCTTACTTTCACCCTCTTTCTGAACTTTGGTAGTTTTGTATCGTTGGCTATTAAATAACTCATCTTGAAATATTTCGAAAGACTTCCTAGTATACACTTTTGCCGCCTCTTCTTCAATTGTCCAACATGTTTTCAAAACCGCTCTAGTTGACTTCATTCTCACATCCTTCTCTTTCTCCTTAAAATAGTGTGCATCTAAGGCTTTCTCGTATTGATGCACAAAATCACTCACTATCGTGTTTGAACGAACATAATTCTTGAAAAATTTATTCATGCTCTCACTCCTTTGTGTGGTTGACATACCCGCACAAAATGTGGTTCGCAAGTAAGCTGGAACCCACTTCTCCCGTCGATTATACAGATTTTGTAGCCAATCATTACCAACTAGATCATATTTCACCATTATTGAACTCCATTCCTCCTCGAATTCATCACATGTTATTGTCTCGTGAATACAATGACGGAATTCTTTTGAAAATTCAGGAAACTTGTTGTAGACATGTGCCAAATGTTCTGAAATTTTTTGTAAAATATGCCACAAGCACAACCGGTGAGTTGTATTTGGGAGTACCTCTGCAATGGCCATGATCATGGCTTTGTCATCATCAGTAATAATAGTTGAAGGGGCACGCCCAAGCATTGCTTCCTGCCATGTTCTCAATAACCATATATAAGATTCAGCTGTTTCATTAACTAACAATGCACAACCAAACATTATAGTTTAGTGATGATGATTAACTCTTGAAAACTGCACAAATGGTATCTTATAAATATTTGTGAGATACGTCGCATCAAACGTCACAACATCACCAAAATATTGATATGCAGACCTTGATCTTGCATCTGCCCAAAAATAACTTCCTATACACCCGTTTTCATCAACCTGCATGGAGTACACAAATCTAGGTTCATTACACTGTTGATCAAGAAAGTATGCATACAACTTTTGTGCATCTCTTTCCTCAAATAATTTTTTTCTTTTATTTTCCAAATAATTCTCGACATCCTTACTAATACAACCAATGTTAAAATCACCACATGATTCTTTACTCAACACCGACATTATCTTCTTTGTCGGTACTCCGGACTCATTCAAAGTGAGAATGAGTTTTTTTGCACACATGTCACTCTTCTATGCCCACGGAGCAAGCTGGTACTTCTTGGTGTGAGTAGATCATGATTGTGTTCAGGCATAAACTTGCATACTACCCATCTTTCACCATCCTTTTTTATACACATAGTAGCTTTACACCCAATTTTTATTTCAGCATGTTCGAGAGTTTTTTTTTTATTTTTTTTTATTTTAGACTTTCACGCCTAAACCCTTCCCTTGTACAAACATAGTGTACTCCTTGTAATTTTCTGTCCTCTCTCGATAATACCGTATGGTTGGTCCTCATTGCAAAACATTTTCATCTTGCATATGTTTTATAAAATGCTTGTGCATCCTCAACCCCATCAAATTCTTTCCCAACAAATGGTTCAAAATTTCTACTACTGGAAGTGAAATCAAATTGACTCTATCTCCTACATTCACTCCATCTCCATCACCATCTCCCAAATTCACGACGTCTTCCATGTCCAATCCATCTCCCATGCTAATATCACATTGCTCTTCCACAGTTTCATCCTCAAATATTTCATTTACAATGCCTTGTGGACAGTTTCTACTCGTTACTATGTCAACGTCATCACTATCCGAACTCTATCCAAAATCCTTCATCCAACATAAAACAATGTTATATATATTACATATTGAATATTATATGTACAATATTGAATCCAAATAATATTACCAAACATATTTAATACCATGATTTTAACTGTAGGTGCGTCGGTGTTTGAACCGTGGGAAATTGAAGCCAAAACCCTACAACAAAAACAAAGTGACTATTCTTCATCCAAGGTATTGGTGAAAAAAACAATAGCCTGTTTCATAAGATCCTATCAATTTACTAGCAACTTTTCAAGTAATAATAGTGCCTCTAAGTATCATACATTGAAATTATTCATGGTTGATAGGAACCTTTTTAATGATACATACAAGTTTAATATTTAGATAACAAGAAATAGACATTTACAATATAATCGAATAAAACTCATTTTGCAAGATAGGGCACCTGGGCTAATTAATGCGGAAAACTTTTGCAACACTTTACAAGATCTGCACCTTTGCTTTAACAAAAACACCTTTACAGTAGTAGCTTGTTTGCAAGACACTTTACAAGATCAAATCCCTTTTATGTGGAACACTTTTTCAAGTCATTACCCATCATGACCCATGGGATTCCTACTGTAAATCTAGTGAATCTAATATTCACGCATAAACAAGCTTGAAAGAAGACAAAATAACACCAACTGAAAAATGATAGAAGCACGCGAGAATAGTAAAAACAGAAACCTTGATGAACTTGGGATAAACTGATTTTTCTGCATTGCTTGCTTCCGATTGAGCTTCAGATTTAATGTTAGGGTTTCAGAGAGAGAGAGAGGTATCCAGTTTCAGCTCAACACGAAAGCAACGAAGATGAGTCGGTTTATTCCCTACATCGCACAGTACAGACTTTAAAATGTACCTCTTACGTGGCAAACTGTGATTGGCCTCCGTTATTCTCTATTTATAAGATCCTCCGATCCAAAGCGTTTCTGAAAATTATATTAACGAATTATATTTTAATAATAATTTTATTTTATAATAATTTTATTTTATAATATTTTTATTCAATTTTTTTTTATTATTCTTCAAAATCTAATAAAACATTAATTTAAATTATCTTAATACTATCTACAAATCTAACTTGTCCAGAATTTGTAATTAGGGTCTCGATGGGATTCGTACGATTGTCGAAGGTCTCGTGTCACTGTGTGGCCGGATGAATATCCGAGGAAGTACTTACTTGCAACTCCAGGGTCTACGTGTCCCTTTCTGTCTACGTGGCCGGATTAATCTTAATCTTTCAATTCAGCTCATGCGTGGTTGCAGTGCTCAGATTCAACCAAAGCCGAGGCCCGAAAGTATAGATAGCTAGCTAGGAGATACCATTTTTCCTGTAATCGTATATAATCATATACTTATTATTCTTTTATTTCTATTTTATTATTTATAGTATATTTATTTTTTTATTATTTTGTTTTAAGTATTTTTTTAATATTTTTAGTCATTAAAAAAAATTTTAAAAATATATAATTTTAGTGATAGTTACTTACTTAATCATTAAGTAAAAGAAAATTTTAAAAAAATCAAAAAATTAAAAAAAATAATAAAATAATAGTAAGGCTATCATTATTCATATCTATAATTTTTTTACAATTTATTTTATATTTAATTAATACAAATATGTCACTTTATTATAAATAAATTTTAATTTTATAAAATTATCTTTAATTTATTATAAAGTTATAAAAAACGGTAAAAGAGTGCTAGATCAATCAATTTTCCTTTTTTTTTTTTTTGAAAAAAGTATTTAGAGCTCTAGGATTTTTCTAAATTATATGGTGCAGATCATTAGAGGACTGAAAAGGACGTATACGTACATAATTTTAGGACAGAAAATGTTCATATGAATCTTTAATGTGTTCATTAAATATGCTCACTAATATATTTTTATTTTTTATTTTTTTATAATAATTAAAGAAGTAATTATTAATAAATTTATTTTTGTAATTTTTTATTTTTCCTACTTAATAGTCAAGAATGTTTAAAAAATCATTTATCCTTGACTTGCGTGCATATTCAGTGTGCACCCTAGCATTATCTTTTTATGTAAAGTTCAAGATTAGTTGTATCTTATAAACAATACATCCTGCATAATTAAGGTTGTATTTGGCTATCAAAATCAATTCAATTTATCTTAAATTAATTATTGATAAAATTTATTATTATTTTTATGAATAGTTAAACTTATCTCTACTTAATTATTTCATATATTTAAATATATATTTTAATTTATTTACGTTTAAATTTATCTCAATAAAATTTATAAAATATTATTATTTACTTATCAATTTTGATCAATTGAGATCGCCTCGACATCAAAATACAGTCTAAATTGACCCACTTCTATTGAATTTCGGGACAAAAACCAATGCACCATTGAATTTTTGGGGAGGGGGGGAATCTTAGATCACGGGAATTGCCCAGTACTTGAATCCTGGTAAAATGTTGGGCCACTTTGATCGTTCCTCATTTTAATTGTTTTTAGCAATGAGAATGTTAAAAACACGGCAGCCGCGAGATATGTTGAGTACTACGATTATCATTGATTAATAATGTGGAGTCTACGTGCTATATTCATGACTTTCGGCACAAAATGTTTGGTACATATATATACGGGATCGTTTCCATATCATTGTCGGCCATTGAATTCCATCAGATCACATCATCTCATCCAACAGAAATGATGAGTTATGAGAGAGCGATCATTGATTGTACACATTTTGTTGTGTATGATGTACTCTAACGTATCTTTCCAATATTTTTTTTTTTTATGATTTTCCTTCGTTTGTGAGGTCAGTGGTCACCGTAATCCTTGGAATTCTGCTCAATAAGATAAACTTTTGTATAAATGAAGACCCAGCAGTGCGTAATAGGAGACAAAAAATATATATATATTTATTTTATTTTTATTTTTATTTTTTTAAAACATAAAAAGTCTTTATTTTCGGAATGGAGAGAGCGACCAAAAATCTAAAGAAATCCATTTCACATAGACCATAAACCAGGTCAATCGGTGCTGACATTTGGTAGGCTATATAGGATTGTTTGAAGTCAATAATGGCTTGTGGGAGAACATCCGTCATTGTCGAATACTGTAATAAACCAAAAATTCGAAAAATTGGAATCCGAAAAAGATCGAATGAATTAATCGAAGAATTCAGTAAATTAAATTAAGCGACTCATTATAATTTTAAATCGATTATTTTTATATTGCTAAAAATATATTAAAAATTATATATAATGTAACTCAAATATTTAATATCATTTATAAAAAAGTAAACAATATCAATTTATCTACTAATTTTAATAAAAATATAATATGAATATAAATAGTTTTAATCAATATGTAATCTATCTATTCAACTTCAATTGTCGACATTTTTTTTCTCATATACAAAGAAGATAAACATCATTAAGTTATAAGCACATGACAAATGTAGTATTTAATGTACAACCATAAATTTAATATAAAATACTCATTCATTTCTTAATTTCTTTGTTTAACTAGAGAAAATAAAAAACTATGTACTTTATCTTTTAATTATTTTGCAATTCTTATTGAATACAATGATAAAAAAAAATGGTAATATATGTTTTGTTTTATCATATTTTTGTACAAGAAATTAAAAATATATATATATTATTTATTAGACAACTTAAAAATAAATATAGTTTTGAATACGTTCAAATTGGTCAAAATTTGGCACAAATTGGCCTAAATTGATCGGTCAAAATAATTCAATGAATGATTCAAAAAGTTGACTAAAATCGATTTAATTTCTAATCAATTCAATTTGAATCAACTAAATCTGTTAATAATATAATACAAATAATTAAATTTATATATTTTCATCCGTTTAAGCTTTTAAAATAAATAGTAATTTTATATTATATCAAGTCAAGGTCTGAATTCGAAGTCTAATTCTACATTTCCTCGTTTAATTATATATTTTACGCGTTCTCATGCGGGGATGTGAAGTGTCGATGCGAAGGAATTCCATATGAGTTTGTTGAGCGCCCCTTGTAACACTCTTAGATATGTATGGTTGGTAGACTTGGGGCCCCAACATTGAACTCTTTTCATAATAAAATATACTAATTAATAACCACAGAAAAGTGCCACATTGAGTAGCTCCAAAACAAGATTGAAAAGTAAATTGGAAATTTAACTGATCAAAACATATATATTCAATTTGACACTTTTCTATGTCTCTTGCAAGAGTTCAAAGTCTGAAATGCTGCAGCGCAGAAGTTCCATCAAGGCCCTTGTTCTTGTAGTGGGTAGAATACTCTCTAATCGTAGTTTCTTTATATTTTGGAGGATTGTCTTCTGATAATAACTCCTTGATGGGCCCGTAAACTTTTGAGGTCGGCCGAAGACCTGTGCAAAAAAAGCTTGCCACAGACACTCTCGAACTTGACCGGCTTGTCAATACTCTGTGTTCAACGCTCTTAAACCTGTCGTTTGTTATAAGCTGGAAAGACCAGAGGAACAAGAAAAAAGAGTTACAAATTAGCAGCTACAGAAAATGAAGGCAAGTCTTGATTTTGAAGCATGCATCCAAATTGAGAAATACCAATAAATTTAGCTAAAATGCATTTAAAAATATGATGAATTGGGTGAAGACTTGCCTGTAGAAGATCTCCAATGTTGATAACAAGAGCCCCAGGCACGGAGGGGATGTGGATCCACTTGTCCTGGTGAAGAACTTGGAGGCCACCTATATGGTCTTGCAGAAGCACGGTAATAAAGGAATTGTCGGCGTGCTGGGTTGCGCCCAATGTCAACTCTGGCTGTGGGCAAGCCGGATAGTAATGGCAAAGAATCATGAGCCCCTCAGCGCAATCTATGCCATTTAGGTGCTCTGAGTTTAGCCCAAGAGCCTCCGACAATAGGTCGAACAATAAAATCCCCAACTTCATCACTTGCTTCGAGTACTCTTCTAGTATATCTCTACAGCACGTATATATACATGTGTGTGTGAGGGTGATATAGGTTATTCTTCGGTCTCTATGTTAGACGTAAAATTGCATGAAAGTATTTATTAAAAATGAAATGTAATTTATTAAAAGAAAAAGAGTGCTTCACAATTCAACTTTTTAGGAGAACATCATACACAATACTCTCAAAATATCACCCAATTTAACATCACCCTCAAATATCTCATTCAAAGATATGAATAAATTGTTCCGTGGCTTGCAAAAGAATAAGGGTTCAATTCAAATCAATTCAACTCATTCCATTTGAATCAATCAAAAATCGAATTGATTTTAGTGAAGTGTCAGCCTCATTTTAAATAGTAAAAATATTTCATCCCATCTCGTCATTATAATTTTTTTAAATTTTTACACAAAATTCAATTTTCTTAAATTTCAAAACAATAATAATATTTAAAAATAATATTTTAATAATATTTTATTCAACTTTTATTTAAAACTATCTCTTCTCATTGTCCAAACCATTTGACCCGCTTGCAAATTCAGTTCAATTGACCAATTCCAGTCGATTTCAAACATCTCGTTTAAAAATGATGGCAATCAATTCTAAAAACTTAACTCAAAAAAATGATTGCCGCAATCACTCCTAAACAATAATCCAAAAATACCAAAATAGATGGTCAATCGAGATTGAAAGTCGTTGTTAAAATATAGCAATAATAATCCAGAAAAGATTACAAATTGCAGAGGACGTACACGTGAGTACATACCTGCATGGAGCTGGAAGATCTTCTGACTTGGGGGGTTTGGGAGCCATAGAACACATAAATGTATCCCTCCAATTAGCAGTGGGCGCATGGTAGAGATCGAAGTTAGCGTTGTACACAACCGGTCTCATGGGATCACGGGTATAGAACTCTTTCTTAATCTCTGTATCTTGCTCGTAAAATCTACGTACCCCTTCCTTCATCTCCTCCAGAACATCCACAGGGACCCCATGATTCACCACCTGAAAGAAACCCCACGTCTCTGATGCATCACGAACCGCTTCCACAACCTCCTTTCGTTTTGTTACATATTTCTCGATGCCTTCGAGGTCTATGACAGGAATGGTGCTCAACTCGGTTTCATCAGAAACGTCAGGTACTGAGTTTATCTTGCCGAAGCAATCCGGTGGTAAATAAAATATACGAGGGATCTCAATAACCCCAGCATCTACTAGTCCTTTGACACCACCCTTCGTGTCATCAAACGCCTTCAACTCGCTTGCTCGATCATAGTCTGCAACTTCGTCTCTCACCATTTTCCTCCTCTTTTAAGCTTGGTAACCGTTGAAGTTCCAGAGAACGGATCTTATATGTACTATATAAATTAGGACCAGAAGAATCTGATGATATGAGATAGATAGAGAAGAGGTTTTATTTTTTATTTAAAAAGAGATGATCAGGGTGACCAGAATTTTTAAGAAATCAATTATTCTTTAAATACCACCAAAAACTTAAAAACAGAAGTGGTAAGGATGACCAATACACAACTAATATACAATCACATTATACAATATTAATTTTTTTTTAAGAAAAAAAATTGAATTAAGAACATATTATTTTATTATAAAGGTGTAAAATAGTTGTACACTAATAATCCTGATCTTAACTGTACAAAACCTCGTCCAATCATATTTTTAGATTTCTGTTTAAATCCAAAAATAGACAAAATCTTACAAAAATATCTTACGTACCCCAAAACCAGCGTGTCAATTGGATTAGAATTTATTTTGGAGATTTAGAAAATCCAACTAAATCTTGCCCATATTCTTAAATTACCGAGAGGACTGAGGAGGATCATGTGTGCCCAATATGCGAAATTGACATCACATTACCTTGGGGTTCAATGGCCATCCACAGTCCAGGCCTCAAATTATACATTCCTTTAAATTCAACTGGATAAAATTCAAATCTCAAGCCACTAATGCCGGCAGATCTGCATCTCCAACATTGCACTGCAATCAAATTTACAGCCTAAAATGGCGCAAAGGAGAATCAATGCGATCTGTAGCGAGGTAGTCAACAAAGTCCTTCACTGTAGTTTCCCTATACAGCGGTGGATTATCTTCCGATAAGAGCTCTTTGATAGGTCCATACAGCTTCGAGGATGGCTGTAAACTTGTGCTGAAAAAGCATGCCACCGACACTCTAGGGCCTTCATTGCTCGCCAGTACTCTGTGTACTACACTTTTAAACTTGTCGTTTGATATAAGCTGAACATTCCAATACAAGAAAAGAAAAGCATTAGCTAGGATCGATAAAGATTGAAAAACAACAAGTAGAAGAGAGGCTCCTTTAATTGCTTCTTAGAAGTTGGGAGTAAAATTGAGAAAGCAGATCCATAGACTTGCCTGCAAAAGATCTCCAATGTTTACAACTAGGGCTCCAGGCACAGGGTGAACATCAACCCACTGATTGTTATGAAGAACTTGGAGGCCTCCAATATGGTCTTGTAAAAGCACTGTGAGGAAGTCATTATCAGAGTGCTTGCTTGTGCCCAAGGTTAGTTCTGGCTGGGGGCAAGCTGGATAGTAATGACAAATGACTGCCAGACCTTCAGCGCAGTCCATCTCATTGAGATGGTTTGGGTTCAGGCCCAAAGCTTCGGACAATAACTCAAACAAAGAAAAGCCTAATTTCATTACTTGCTTCGAGTACTCCATCAAAACACCTCTGCAATTCCATCAATGAATCATACAGAATAAACTATAATGCCTCGTATATAATATGTTAACAGAGTACTGTACAAGTCTCCTTTGTTTTCTCTTGGGAAAAGAAGTGGAGGGAAGGAGTGAGAGAGGCACGTGAGACGGTTATACTGGTTGCGAGGGAATCAGGAGGTGGTGTCCAGGCCGTTGTTGGGAAGGTTTTGGAGGGGTACAGCGGTTAGGGGACAGTAAAAAAGGGCTGCTTGCGGTGGAAAGGGTGGAAGTTTTTTGGCAGTGGAATGAGCATCTTGGAGAGGAAAGCAATGGAGGACCTAGCAGAAAAATGGAAGGAAATTAGATTGTTAAATGAGGAGAAAACAACCGTAGAGATCGATGATGAAATGCTGAGGGAGCTGTTAATGAAGGAGCAAAGAACCCTACTGGGAAAATTCTGTTCGCAAAGACTAATAAGCAAGGAAGTACTGGAAACCACTCTAGCAAAGTTGTGGAAGATCAGCAGGAGAGCTCAGTTCACTGAGGTTAGTCCAAATGTGTTTGCCATAGTGTTTAATAATGTTGCTGATAAAATGAGGGTGTGGGCGGGAAGACCTTGGTTATTTGATAACCAACTATTGCTTTTGAAAGATTATGTTAGGGATACACCATTAAAACAAGTGGATTTTAACTTAGAAAGTTTCTGGGTGAGATTCCACAATATGCCTTTATCATGTATGACGGAAAAGCGAGGAGAACAAATAGGAAGTACAGTGGGAAGTGTGGAGAAGGTGGATGTACAAGAAGATGGGAGTGGGTGGGGATGCCATCTGAGAGTCCAAATACACATGAACATCACTCAACCGATGGCTAGAGGCAGACCATTGATAGTGAAAGGACATAAAGTTTGGGTTCCATTCAGCTATGAGAAAATGCCTAGGATCTGTTTCACTTGTGGATGTACTGAACATGAGAAGGGAGGTTGCAAAGGAGGATGGGAGGTAGTAGGACAGGAAAATCAATACAGGCAATGGTTAAGGGCAGTGCAGGCACAAAGAAATAGAGGGTTCAGTAATATGAATAAAAGAGAGGATGAAGGAAGTTGGTGGAGGAAGGAGAAGGAAATTGAGGAAGAAATTGAGGAAGAGGGTAGTAAGGGAAGGGGAGAATCTGAGGATGGTAAGTGGGAGAGTGGGAAAAGGCAGGGTAGTAAGGAAGGAGAGAAAGAAAGATCTATGGTGAGGGAGGTGAGCAGGGGTCTGAGTGAAACGAGCCAAAATGTTGAGAAGGCGTTGGTTGCTATAGAAGGACCAAATGAAGAGAGTATCAGCTTGTTGCAGGAGGTCTCTGTCCAGTATGCTAAGGGGGATGAAACTCTAGCAAACTTAATTGAGGCAGAAGTAAATATGGGTGAGGGGAGACAAGAAAAAAAGAAAGGGGTATGGAAGAGGAGGGCAAGGGCAAAAATTAAACCAGTAGGGGCTGGTATGGCAGAGAAAACACAAAAAAAGAGAGGGGTGGGAGAGGTGGAAGATATGATGGGGGATAGGAGTTACAAGAAAGGGAAAGGTGAAGTAGAAGGGGAAGTTACCAAGGTAATGGCAGAGGCTGAGTGTTAACCCCGCCAATCATTATGAAACTGTTAAGTTGGAATTGTCGAGGGTTGGGGAACCCTCGGACAGTTCAAGATCTCTACTCTATGGCAAAGAAGAATAAACCCGAAATAGTTTTCATTATAGAAACTAAGATCAGAAAATAGAAAAGCAAAAGAATAAGGAGAAGGTTGGCATGTGAAGGATGTTTTGTTGTGGAAGCTGTTGGGAAAGGGGGAGGACTAATGCTATTATGGGATTCAAATGTTGAATTAGAAATTGCAAATTTCTCACAAAGACACATAAATGCTTGGTTGGGAGGTGATGGTGGGACTAGATGGCTCCTGACCTGTTTTATGGTCCACCTGAAATAGTTAGAAGAAAAGAGGCTTGGTTAATGTTAAAAACCATGAAACCAAAAGGGAATGAGGGGTGGCTTATAGTTGGAGATTTCAATGAGATTCTAACTAATGATGAGAAATGGGGTGAGAAGGCTAGACCCAAGAGCCAAATGGAATTGTTTAGAGAAGTAATGAGTGTGGGAAACCTTAATGATTTGGGCTGGAAGGGGGACAAGTACACATGGAGCAATTCTCATACTGATAAAATTTTTACAAAGGAAATGTTAGATAGGGCAGTAGCAAACCCTTAATGAAGGGATCTATTCTCTGAGGTATGGGTGGAGGTAATGGTGGCAAGAACCTCTGATCACAAGCCTATTTTAGTACATCTAAACAAACAGAATTATGGGAATAAGCCACTTTTAAAACAGAAGAGAATGAGCTTTAAATATGAGGCCAACTAGGCTCTAGATAAGGATTGTGGAGGGGTTCTGACTGACGTTTAGAGGAGGAATGAGAGGGAGCTTAAGAGCATTATAGACCTACTAAATCAGAGTAGAAGAGTCCTGCAAAGATGGAGCAAGAATATGAGACAGAGGGAGAGGAAATATATGGAAGAAAAGACGAAACAATTAAAAGTTTTACAAGCTAAAGAATGCAGCAGTAATGTGGAGGAACTTAGGAAGGTAACCTCATATATGAATGTACTGCTAGAAAAAGAAAATCTCAGGTGGAAGCAACGCGCTAAAAGAAATTGGTATAAGCATGGGGATAGAAATATTAAGTATTTCCCTGCGTGTGCTAATCAAATAAGGAAAAGAAATTGAATAAAAGAAGTGGAGGATGAGAATTGCAGAATGGTTAATGGACACAAGGAGGTGGAGGCAGTTTTCAAAAGATACTTTGGGAATTTATTTCAATCTTCACAGCCAGAGTAGATGAGATAGACAAGTGCTTACTAGGCATGAATTGCAGAGACACAACTGAGATGAATGATAGGCTGACAAAGGAATTTACAGAAGCAGAAGTGGCAGAAGCAGTGAAGCAAATGGCCCATTTAAAGGCCCCAGGACCAGATGGTCTTGGGCCTTATTTTTACCAGAACCATTGGGGCATTGTGTCACAAGAAGTGAGCAGAGCTGCGCTGGAAGTCCTAAATGGTAACTCTATAGACCCAAAACTCAATTATACCTACATTGTACTGATCCCAAAAACAAACTCGCCCAGGAAAGTAATCGAGTATAGGCCTATAAGTTTATGCAACGTCATGTGCAAAATTGTCTCTAAAGTCATTACCAATAGATTTAAGCATGTTTTAGCTGAGATAATATCACCTACTCAAAGTACCTTCTTGCCTGGAAGATTAATTAATGATAACATTATGGTGGCATTTGAGTTGTTGCACTCTATCAGGAAGAGGAAGGAGGGGAAAGTGGGGAGTATAGCTCTAAAATTAGACATGTCTAAGGCCTATGATCGAGTGAAATGGAGTTTCTTGGAGGTAGTGATGATAAAATTGGGATTCTGTGCAAAATAGGTGGAGTTAGTGATGAAATTTGTTAAAACTGTTTCTTATTCAGTATTAATAAATGGGATGTCTGGTTGCAAATTTTGGCCTCAAGGGGGATTGAGACAAGGTGACCCCCTATCACTAGATTTTTTCCTTGTTTGTGCTGAAAGTTTAAGTAGCCTACTTGACTATTATGAGAAAAGGGCTTTTACCAAAAGGGTCCAAGTTGCTAGAAAGGGAACTAGCATAAATCATCTGTTCTTTGCGGATGATTGTATCTTATTTGGAAGAGCAAACATTGAGGAATGGAGGAAGATTCAAGAAGTTTTGCAGCTTTATGAGAGAGCATCGGGGCAATTCCTCAATAAAGAAAAAACATCCGTGTTTTTCAGTAGAAACACCAAGTATGCAGATAAGCAGGCTATTCAAGAAGCTAGTCAATCTTTTGTGTGTGGAACATATGAGAAGTACTTAGGCCTTCCTACTATGGTAGAGAGGTCAAAGTTTAATACTTTTAGAAGCATAAAAGAGAGGATTTAGAAGAAAATGCTCAATTGGAAGAACACTTTCTTATCTCAAGCTGGGAAAGAAGTGTTAATCAAGGATGTTCTCCAAGGCATCCCTACCTACACTATGGGAGTGTTCAAATTACCCAACAGATTATGCAAGGAGATTAATGTGATGTTTTCAAAATTATGGTAGGGGAAGCAGAAGGAAGGGAAGGGAATAGTTTGGAGGAAGTGGGAAGGTTTGAGTATGCAGAAAGGGAATGGAGGAATCGTGTTCAGAGACATAGAGAGCTTTAATACAGCCCTTCTGGCTAAACAAGGATGGAGATTGATCAAATATCCATCCTCATTGGCAGCAGTGTTGTATAGAGAAAAATATTTCAGGAATAGAAGTTTCTTGGAGGCAAAACTAGGAGCTCAGCCATCATTAGCGTGGAGGAGTATTTGGTACGCTAGAAATCTATTGAAAGAAGGTTTGAGATGGAGAGTGGAGGATGGAAAGGAAATTAAACTCTGGGGGTCAAAATGGATACCTAAACCAATATCTTATGATGTCCAATCCCAGTAAACCAGATGATGAAAGACTCTAAAGTAGAAGAACTTATTAATACTCAGGAAGAGGAGTGGGATGAAGTAAAAGTTCGAACTCTTTTTACAGAAGATGAAGCTGAGTTAATTCTAAGTATCCCTCTAAGCAGAGGCAACATGAAGGATAAGTTGATATGGGGTCCCTCCAAAAAATGTGTTTTTTCTGTTCGTAGTGCTTATTTCCTGGACTTAGAGATAAAAGAGAGAAATAAAGGTGAAGGATCTCTTGAGAAGAAAGCAGATGAAAGGTGGAGGAGCATATGGGACCTTGAGGTACCTAATGCTACAAAACTGTTTCTTTGGAAAGCTGCCAGTAACCTGTTGCCAACAAAAGAAAACCTACATAAAAGAAAGGTGACAGAGGATATGGGGTGTCCTATTTGTGAAACAAAAGTGAAGTCCATAATGCATGTGCTGTGGGAGTGCCCTGCAGCAAATGATATATAGGGGAATGATGAAAGTGGTGTTACGAAATGGGATAGATCTGAGAAGGACTTCATGAGCATGTGGGGAAAGCTTAAGAACAGAATTCCAAAGAACTAACTGAAGGAAGTTGTTGTGTTGTTCAAAAAGGTCTGGCTTAGAAGAAATGATTGGCTCTTTGAGGAAAGGAAAGCCTGCCCAAGGAGAGAGATAATTTTCACAAGGGCAGCTTTACAAGAGTTCAAAGATTTACAGGTTACTAATTCTAAACAGGTAGCAATTCAATCTGATCTGACAGAAAGCTTGAAATGGGAAAAACCAGCAAAAGACTATGTTAAGGTGAATTGGGATGCATGTATGGATATCAAACAGCACAGAATGGGTATAGGGATCATGATTCGAGATGAACATGGGGAGGCTTTGGTTGCAGTGTGTGACAAGAGATAAAACGTGATGGATGCAGCTGTGGTAGAATGTTTAGCACTAAGGAAGGCAGTGGATCTTTGCACAGATTTAAACATTCGGAAAGCAATCTTTGAAGGTGATGCAAAAGTAGTGGTGAAGGCTGTGCAGGAAGCTGAAGAAGACCTACCATCTTTCAGTCCTATTGTTGAGGACATTAGACTTCATTTTAAGAATAAATATGAGTGGAGTATACATTTTGTAACTAGGAAAAAGAATACAGTAGCACATACTTTAGCAAAAAAAGCTCTAACTATAGATGAAGAAATTGTATGAATTGATGATGTCCCAGTTTGTATAGAAGGATGTTTGAAGAGTGACAAAGATGTAAGAAGAGAAGATTAATGAAAAGTACAAGGAATTATTTCCAAAAAAAAAACAGAGTACTGTACAGGCCTAGATTTTTGGACTTTGGAAAGATATATATATATATATATATATAGGTTCAAGTCATCGCGTACCTGCACGCCTCAGGCAATTCTTCAGGCATGAGAGGATTAGGAGCCATAAAGCAGTAAAAAGTATCCCTCCAATTAGCCGCAGACGAATGATACAAATCAAAATTGCTATTATACACCAAGCTTCTCGTGATGTCGCGTGTGTATAATCTTTTCTTTACCTCGTTGTCTTGCTCGTAGAACCTGCGTACCCCATTCTTCATTTCCTCCATGATGCTATCAGGGATACCATGATTGATCACCTGAAAGAAACCGCATGCCTCCGACGCATCTCCAACTTTGTCGATAATCTCTTTACGTTGGATTGGATCTGTATCGAACCCTTTGAGGTCTATGACTGGAATATTGAGTTGGGGCTTGTTGGGATCGGTAGGATTGTCCAAGTCCTCGGGTGGTCGGATGAATATCCGAGGAACTTTTGTAACTCCAGAGTCTACGAGTCCCTTAACCCCGGCCTTGGACTCGTCGAAAGCTTTCAGTTCAGTTGCGCGGTCGTAGTCAGATTCAACTGAGGCCGAAACTTCAGATGTGTTGGTGACCACCATTTTTCCTTTTTGTTTAATTAGCTGCTAGAGCTCTTGAATTTCTTTTAGGTAGCAAAGTATATGGTGCCGATTATATATGAGTGGAAAGAGCATCATTTTTCTGGTAAGGTTAGCTGTATCTTAGACGGGACAAGCAACATAAAATAAATCAGCCCATTTCTATTGACTTTCGGGACAGAATCCAATGCACCGGGAGCCGAATATTAGATCGTGGAATTCCACTTCATTGTATGTGTCATTGGACCAACTCTATTGACTCTGCATTATTGCACACTACTTAAATCTCGATGGAACTCTTATACCGCTCGATCGTTTCTTATTTTTAATATTTTTTTGGTAAGGGAAATGTTAAAAGCACGAGAAGTATGTGCAAGGGTCGTATAATATTTTTAAAAATAAATAAATAAATATAAGATTTATATAAAAAGTTAATTTTTTAATAATAAATCTTACTTTTTAAAAAAATATATATAACAGTTATACCATCCATAATTATATTTAACATTATTACACTGTAACGGCTACCTTAATTATCAATAATTCCGTCCTATTGATTTATGTCAAGGATTGGAGGCTGCAAGCTGACAAGGAAAAGATATAAATAAGAGGAAAAGCAGCTAGAAAAGGTTGGGACTTGGGAGAGAGAGCAAGGGGAGACACTTATATTCAAGGAAGAGGGGCTCTACAGCCACACGGGGATTTTAACAGTATAAAAATAAAAAAATAAAAAAAATACCTTTTTTATTTATTTTTTAATATTTCTAAATATTTTAAAAAAAATTTACAATATCATTAAAAAAATATTTTCTTAATTACTAATTAAAAAAAATGTTACAATGTCGAAATCTCTCGTGTGTGGTTCTAGCATTTGCCTTGAGGAAATGCAAGAGATAGAAGCAAAGGAGAATTTACTTTCAGACAACAGGGACCTCAACTTTAACTTCCCCAACTTCTCGTCCTCTATTTACCACGGTAAAAGAAAGCCCCATGAGGCAATGAAAATTCCCGCTTCTAGGCAAAGGAGACTTCACTTTCCAGGCAACAGGGACCTCATCGTTTCTCTCATTGTTCTAATTTCTGCTCTTTACTTCCATTTCAAGCTCTAAATAAACACACTGAACTAAACAACAAATCACCTTTCGAGCACCACTATAAATCAAGCAACCATACATCCAACCTTGATAAAAATAAATAAACGAATAAAAGCATCAAGAATCTACAAATTGATTCCACTGTGGAGGGAAGATCGAGTTTAAACATGTACATCGTAGGCTGTTTAAACCTCATAATTGAACATTATGGAATTTATATGCTATGCGTACATCTTTCATAATTGCATATATGCTTGGTACGAATGATTATAAGATAATTGATACCGTTAAATCTTTTATCTGATAAACAACTCCGACAGCATCTTAGGCATTACATACATTTTAAATCCATAATGTCGTTTGAATGAATTCAGATTAACAACTATATATACTAAGATTTACGAACAAGACATGCCAATAGTAGTCAAAGACTCAATATCATCCTTCTTCAATCCTTTTTTGTTTTCTCGTAAACAATGCGTCAATTGAAGTCGTTCGTTAACTCTGCCTACATCGGGTGTTATTTACTCGGTTTGTTTTTTTCCTCGAGGAAATTTTCGTCACCTTTCAGATGACTGAAAGCCAAAAGGGGAAAAGTTTAGATTATTTAAGTTCGGAAACCAGCTTCTTTGGGTAGCCAAATAGCCAAAATTGAGCGGTAGAGGTCACAAGTCTTTTTAGTATCAAGCTCGAAAGGCCTCGATTAAAAATGAACTTCGATATTTATTTGACCAACCTTCAAAAAATTTAGGAACGGACCAAAACTCATCAAAGCATTTGAGGGAGGATACCTAAATGAAATCGAGAATTGTTGGCTCCTCTCAACCTTTTGTTTTTGTTGGTTGCAAGGAAGGCAGAGCCAAGGATTCAAAACTAACAATCACAGAGCACCCAATATAAGAAACACCATATCCGACCCAGTTAATCAATCCAAGTTCTGACACATCCATAGATTGCAAATCTTTCAAAACCAAAATTGAAATGTCCATAAATAGGCTCAATAGGAAACAGCACCCCTCAAAACAAAGATGGATTTTTTTTTTTATCCCAAATCCGTAACCCTAATCTTTTGAAAGAGAAGCACTGAATGACATACAAAATTAGTTCCTGAACAATACAGCGGCATCGTTGAACCGATCAACTTGCATAACCCTTCTATTACCAAAATTTCCATTCACACTGTTTTGGATTTGGGAGCCTTTTTCCTCAGTTGTCTCCTTGGCATGGAGTTCTTCATTCCAATGAAGAAGAGCAATGCTCCCAACAATGCCAAATTCTGCAAAAAACCAAAACAAAAGGAAAAGATTAATTAACAATTCACATGAGAAAATATATTACCCCCACCCCGGCTTTCCCTTACCAGGTGACAAGCCTAATCAAAACGCAGCAAGACTCTTACCTGTGTAAACTTCAGAAAGAGTTGGGTATATTCTTTCTTCTCAACATCATAGTTATAGAAGTCGTACAATATTGGAGTAGCGATTGCCTGATGCAGAAGCTGTACAAGTAAAATAACAACAAATTAATACTTGCAATTTTAGTGGATCTGAAGGTACGAAGCAAGAAGAGGAATGCAAAGATTACAAACCAGAAGAAAAGCTCCAAGAGAGTTGCCAAAGATGAAAAGAAGACCCCCAAAGCCCTTCAATGCTATTGCAGCAGCCACTAAATGTTTAGTCTGCCAATAACTCCAACAGTCACAATTCGTGCAAATAAATTTACAACGCAAATGAAAATTGACCATACAGAAACAAAATGGCAAGATGATAAAATGAAAAAGAAGGCCTCTCTTACTTGAACTTCTGGCAGTTGCAACCCAGTCTGAGATGATATGTGATTTGACAAAACATTGAATTTTGGTCTCAGATACTTTGCTGCAGGTCCACCATCAACACCAAAATCATTGAACCTGTACGTGGAAACAACAATTTGATCCAACCCCAAGAACAATCATTTTGTTCCAAGAATTGATAGTATACATTGCAAGATTTCGATATGTACACTTTGGACAGTTATAACAATTTAAAGCTAAATGCCACTGCTAATTAGTTGAGTGATAATATTCAATATGCCAATTCATATAATTCCATGAACATAATATGTAATAGACTATGTAATCTAAAATTTTTAGAAGTTTAAAAGTGCCTTTTATGTTTCAAACAACGGAAGTTACTGCACCCCCTGTTCTTGGTGGGACCAAGCACAAAGACTCCTATTTTGGCAACATCATCTTAAATAAGACTAATCACACAAAAGCACCCGTATATTCTGCTAAGATATCAGGCATCATCTAGGAAAAAATCAGAAATATATCTAAGGAAAATTTTCAAGGGCAGCTTCAATTGTACCACAAAAATCAGCAACACAAACCTCCCATTGGGCCGGTCCAAAAACCCACCAATTGTATTGGAAGATAAACTATTGCCTAGTTTAATTGCTCGCCACAATGTCAGATCTGGGATACTGTCTCATTTTATATAACTCTTCCTACATATAAAGAACTTATTTCAAACCCCAAAGCTGGAACATTACAAATCGTGAATATACCTAACAAACAAAAGCACAGCAGCAGAAAGTCATATAGCACCAGTGAAGAACATATTACACTGATGGGGGCTCACTAAATTATTGAAAAACGTCCTTCAGCCTAAGATATGTTAAAAATGCTTTTGCTATAGAGAAAATAATTGCTTTAAATTACCAGTTGTTTGGTAGGAACATGTTTGCGAAACATTCCTATTTCCTCCCATGGCCAGGTGACATCCATGCATTTGTTTACAAATTATATCACAAGTGTCAAGAATACTTCATTATTCTTTCTCCTGCTCTTTTAATCCATATAGGTTTGATTTTATTGGAAAAGGGGCACACTGGCACTTAATTGTTGTTGAAATCAATATGATTCTTCCAGATCCATACATTATTTTCCCTTTAATCAAAACACCTTATATATACTGCAAGAAGATTAGTAACCTCGAAAACCATAATGGATGGTCCAAGTGAACGTTCCAAAGAAACAGGAAGCTTTCCAAAGACTAACATCCAATCTCAAACCATTATGACCCAATGACCGTAATGCATATTATTTTCAAAAAGGATTCTATAACACCAAATTGTAAAAATCGAATATGTTAAAACTAAGAGAAGCAAACATGTTGCAAATAGCTTTCTCTACTAGAACCTTACTCCTCTTGAAGAAAATACTGAAGTGAGAAGACTTCCATGACTTCCCAATCAGAAATCTCATCACAAAGAGTATCTTTCATAAACATCAATACCATTTTCTATCAACTTAAGATGATGCATGCAATCATATAAATCTTAAACAACAGCCAGAGCCTATTACTCAATACAGTATTCAAAAATTCAACGTTTCCAAGGTAGGGAAAAGACCTAATATAGATTTTTTTTTTTTAATTTGCTTATGACCTAATATAGATTTCAAGATACGAAAATATCCAGATTAGGGCCTCAACCCATTTTTTTTTTTTTTATTGGCACTAGGTGTCTGAGAACAGTGTCCTAACTAATCCTAGGGGTGCACAGTCTATTGGCAAGGAATTTCCCGCAAGTATACCTCGGATAATTCAAGAGAAAAATCTCTCAATCCGATTGCCCTTAAAGATTGTTTGCACCCAAGGGGATTTGAGCCTTAGACCTGAGCAAAGCATACCATCGAGCCTAAGGCCTTTACCACCTGAGCGGCCGATTTCTCTACTCCCCACCTCCAACCAAAGGATTAATCACAGATGAGGAATCGGTGCCAAAGGCGAAGAATTCAGTATCAATGATTACTGTTAATTAAACAGTTTCTTGCCGTCACCAAAGTTCTGGTAAGGTTAAGTTGCAGTCTTATTTTGATCAAATTGTAAAATGAAATCCACTAAACTTATTGAATGACCAGACTACCAGTCAGTCGTCTGTTAGAACGTCAACTTCTGCAAATTTGACTAGAAGCCTCATGTGGCTTTCAAGATCAATTTCTGGAAAAATCATACAAAGTTTTATGATGAAAAGACAAGTCAACCAAAAATATAATAATAAACATTACTAAACCCATTATCAGTACATCATTGCGAACGCCTGGTCCAGTCCTTCAAGCAAATATGTAAAGCTCTATAAAGCATAACCTTATTTTAGATCCACAAACTGAAGGTCGTTATAATTGCACAATTTTCTTTTAAAAGAAACCACAAACGCGCAGATCGAGAATACAGACAGGCTTTTCGCAATGAATGGAAACAAAACGTTGATAAACAAGAATATCAGAAACATCAATAAATAAATATCAACCAGAAAAAATAAAAAAATAAAAAAAATAAAAAAAAAATGAAAGAGAAGGATGGCCAGAGAAACAAAATTTACAACCACTAGTTTCTAAACTCGTGAAAGAGGAGTTGTAGCAGATTATACTATTCCAATGATAAAAGTCTAGATCGATTATCAATTATATCAGATCCAATGGCTTCAAAGTTCAAAGCAGCAGAAGCAAGGCACCCAATAAAGCAGTTTCAAAACCCCTATATTTTCTACCAGAATAACTCTTTCTATAGCAACCAGTACCCAAAACAGAAACAACTTTATTTATTTCATCGCGAAAACAGATTAAAAAGACAAAAACAAACACGTCTAAATATATGTCACACAGAACATGCGTTCTTGATTTACAAGTGGCCGCTTCAGAGTCCCGTAAGTAAAAACTTATACTTTCCCGAACCCCGAACACCGGAAAAATCAACTATCTAACAAGCCCGTCTCATTTCCCATACATTTTCACCAGCTAAACAGAGCATATCTCACACACTAAAAGGAAACAAAAATATGAGGAAAGGAGAAAAAAGCAGATCTAAGAGCTTACTCTTGATAAGCCGAGAGAATGAACACGGAGGCGAAGAGGACTCTCCCGACGAACGAGACGAAGGCCATAGCTGTACGGACGGGACTCGAAAAATGAAGACAGAGATTCGAAACTTGTTCGGTTTGAATCAAAAGACCGGAGACAGACAAGGAGAGATAATATGAGCAAGACAAGGAACGACGTCGTAATGAATAGAGAGAGAAGCGTGTGCGCGCTTTTGCCGGCTAAATTGGGTCTGCAAATTTCGGCTATACCGCTCTCGCTAGCCTAAGCTATATATAATATAAAAACGAAAAGTCCTGCGTAGTAGTTGTACTCGCGAGTGTGCGCTAACGAGGTTAAACTCGCGGTAATTGCGTCGCAGTGGTGGAATATGAAGGGTAACACGTATGATCAGCCAATGGGATTCATTGGATTCGATTTATTATTGATTACGTGGCAGAATGGGGAGGCGAGAATTGAGTGTGTACATTTGAATGTATCTGATTTGTTCTCAGACGAGCCGTACGTTCTACAATGAGGGCGCCCTCACCCTTCTCTTCCCCAGCTCGCCATTAATCAATCGAAGGTGGGATTCTAATATCAATCACAGGCCGTTCATTCATCCAACTAAAGTGTAATCAGGAGGGAGTAATAAAGGTTGTAGCAAGAGCATTCTAGAAGTATTACGTTCAGAAAATATTATTTCATATAATAGATTATATTTATTTTATAATAAAAAAATAATTTTATAATTTAACTTATCACGTCAAATTATATTAATTTATAAATTTATTTTTATAAATTTTTTTTAATTAAAATAGTTTTTATTATATTTTAATAATATTATTATTCGTAATTATATTTTATATAAAGTCATATTTCTAAACACGTCATTTATAGTAAGATCATATTAATTATAAGAAAATAAATAATAAAAATATTAGTTAACTAATGTGATTGATAAGCATGCTATTAATCAAGATTTGTGTATGACTTATGACGACTTGAATCATGATCTTAAGACTTTAGTCATAGTACTCTCCTATCCACAAAATGTCGTGTGGTACGTGGAATTTTACCATTAAACCACCAACCCTTTCTATGTAATTACTACAACAAGTAGATTTTGACCCCAGAAGATTATTATTCAGTCTTTCCATATATGAATGACTGAGGGCATGCATGCATTTCTAAGAAATTGTCTGAAATATTTGGTAAGAGGAGTAATTTATATAAGAATTTATGACTAAACATGAATCGCATCTAGACCTAGTTTTATTTTGTTATCTTAATATAAGTCATTTCAACCAGTTTGAACATCATGACCGCATTCCTCAGTAGGTAAAATGTAGTTGTCGCGAGCTTTCCATGAATTGGTAGCAGCATGAATGGTAAAAAGACCCATGATTGTTTTGTTTGAAGGTTGAAGCTGGCCTAATTCATGTGTCCATGAACGCCAACAAAATTAGCTAAACAATCAAATCGCATTCAGCAAACTGTACTTGTTTGCCAAGAACATGATCAGCAATCCGAAGGAAAAATAAAATAAATCAGCCTCTCCCACATTAATTAATATGTAAAGAAAATATATAGTGCATGGGCGGAAAGAAAAAGAAAAACAACAACCAAAAAAAAAAGGTAAAAGGTTGCCAATTCACAGGCACTTACATAGAATTTGCGAGATTTGAAATCCAAGTCAACTTCGTACAAAAGCAATGAACCAGACAGCCAGACAGCCAGGCATATACTTCACCACGTTCCTACCTGGAACCCGTTATTCCAGGCTTGTGGCCGACCTCTCTACAGACTACGTATTTTTCCTTCTCTACACTTTTCTTTTTCTATATATATTTTATTTTTGTTATGTTTTGTTTTAGATCAGAAACCCAGCAATGCAGAATAAAATGTTCCGCATCCCATCTCATCGATCGAGCATCTGATGCAGCTGCACGTGAATGAACAGCCCACGTACAAATTAAAATTAAGAATGAATCTGGATGCTATCCAAGATTATTCTGCCCATGACGTTGTTCCTAGAAAATATTTGACGGTTTGATACATCCAATACTTATTAATTTAGAATTATTTTTCTTATAATTTTCGGAGTACTAGTACTTATTATCGTTATGTGTAGATCTTTTACTGCATATTTTTTTATATATATTCACGATGTCTGTATTATCGATTGCATGCTATCAGAGACGGTAGTGGCCGGGCAATGAGTTTCTAATGTAATATATTTAATATTTATATACATTATTTTAGTATTAGTTTATTTAAACATAATAATTAATAAGTAGGCACATACAACATTAAATACCGTATATAATTAGGTTCATATATTAATTTTATTTATCTCATTATCAAAGAAAATTTTCTAAAACACAAAAACTAGTCAGCTCGTACGTGATCCGACATCCAATGAATAATGATGAATCTCATCATCCGATATATATATATATATATATCATTCAAATGCCATTTATTGTTATTTTGAGTAGGTACGTAGCTCGTTATGAAATTAACAATTACTCCAAGTATGAAGTATGTCGGCCAGTTAATTATGAATCGATTATAACTTAGATGCGGTGGGAGGAGGGGTCTTAACTTGGATCAGGCTTCACGTACCCTTTTATTTTTGAAAAAATCTAGTTGCAAGCATGATTGTGTACTAATATGTGTACTAATTTATTGTAATTGGTCAAAAAGTAGATTTTATTGAAAACAGTGCTAATTTAAATTTTAAATATGAAAACATCAGTATTAGTACGCAGATTAGTGCGCGACTTTACTTGTATGTAGCAAAACTCTTTATTTTTTTTATCTAGAAGTAGGTGAGAAAGTTACGCTTCTTTAAAAAAAAAAATAATAATAATAATAATGCACTGTATGTGGCATCTCTCATTGGTAGATTCTTGAAGGAAGTAATTAATTCCAAGCGTTTCTTAAAACTCTTATATGTTAGTATGTTTAATTTGTCTATGATCAGCAGAACACATTATTAATTAGAGGGATTACCGAAGGTTGATACCATGTTGCTACTTGCTGGTATTTTTTGTGCATGATCAGTACAATGCAATTCTAACACTCAAGGCCAGCTCAAAAGGTGAGCAACAAAGGCCTCCACCTATGGCCCCCCCACGGGAGGCCGAGCATTGAAGCTCCAAACGATGCCAATTTAGGGAGGTGATAACCGGACTTTGCTACGTACAACCGGTCTTGGGGAACCGGCGTCATCGTGTCCTACGTGGCACGTTTCCAATATGGTGCCGTTTAGATTTTAATTTTAATTGAAAACCCAGCTCGTTCAACTTTTCTTTTGCTTTTCACTTTCAAACTAGCCGACACACGTACGACTGCGAGACCCTCCCGATTCCCATCGTCTTCCCCATTCGTCTTTCCCATTCTGCCTTCCATCCCAATCGCCGTTCCATTAGTCTTAGTCCTTCCATCCCAGTCGCCGGCACTTTCTTCTTCGTCTTCTCCTCGGTAGACCCACAAACCCAAAGTTTCACATCTAGTTTTGAAGAGCCCGTTCCATTGGTCTTTGTCCTTCCATCCCAGTCGCCGGCACTTTCTTCTTCGTCTTGTCGCCTGCAGCGCACTTTCTTCTTCGTCTTGTCGCCGGCAGTTTCTTCTTCGTCTTCTCCTCGGTAGACCCACAAACCCAAAGCTTCACATCTGGTTTTGAAGAGCCACGAATCACAAACCCGTTTTGAACCCACGAACCAGAGCCTGTAAGCACTGTCATCTTCTCCACCAGATCTGATATCTAAAGCCCGGTCAGAAAGCAGTCCCCGTAGTCACTTGGGTTTCGTCTTCCACTCAAACCCATGACCCACAAACCCACGTTTCCCATCTCGTACCGAAGACCCACGAACCACAAACCCGATTTGAACCCACGAACCAGAGCCACAAAGCCCTGTCCTCTTCTCCACTAGATCTGAAATGTGAAGCCCACATTTCACCCAAACCCAAACTCTAACCCTAACATCGACAAAAAATCTAACCCTAACACAGAGTTTCAAATCAGGTTAGATTTCTCCTTTTGATATGTTTTGGTTTTTTTCCAACATTCTCATGCTATACATACTTGGTCATGTGTCATTGTTATTTTTTTTGTTTTTTGTTTTTTTGTTATAATAATACTATTAAATTTGATATGCCCGTTTGACACTCCATTGTAGACTTCTTGCATTAGCTAACAAGTGAATGTCTTCTGCTTCATTTATTGAAAATGTATATGAATTAGTGGTTGAAAGGTCCTTTTTGTTGAAAATGTGTATTAATTTGTGGTTGACAGGTCCCTTTTTGTATTATTCCTCCTCTAAGTTATAATAATTTCACAATAATGTGAAATTAGTGTATGAGAACTGAATGTGTAGATGGAGATGGGTTTGTAGTAATTAATCAATGATAGTGAAGGTTGCTTACAATCAGGTTGTGTCATGTTGGGTTAGTATTAGGTCATTAAAATCGAAAGTATTTATGAATTGACAATAAACTGATCCAAGTTAATCGGCCTAACCCAAATTTGACATGCCTAACCAAAATTCATGGTCAATTCCACACAAACACTTTGATTTGTTTATCTACTTTGATTGCGTCGAGTCAACCAAACATAATTGATAATTTCAAAAAATGTTATATATCTTTTGAATATTTAAAACAAAATTCAGAACATCATTTGAAAACAATTATTGGTTCAACTCAAAATTTTGATCTCTAGACCCTACTGTTGAATAAAAATTTATTCAATATTTGAAGTAATACTACTAGTTTTTCAATCCATAACTCAATTTGTAGCTATAAATGAGATGACAGGTCATGAATTGAAAAACTAGGTGTGGGATCATTATGAATGAACAAAGCTTATTATAAACATTTCTTTTTGAATAGTTATTTTTTAATGATGATATTTTTCACTAAATGTTTAATGTACTGCCATTGATTTGTCAAGTGTCAAATGAACTGGGAATCTTGGAATCATTTGTCATGTTCAAACCTATGTTCCGTGGGACTAAGTTTGTTTTATAGGTTTATGGAGACACTGTTTTGTTACAAAATAATAGCATATTTTGCGTTGTTACCAACTATACACTGTTTTCTTACCAAATAATTGTGATGAATTAGTTTTGGATTTTGAGCACTAATATTTTCTCTTCTGAAATATATATATATTACTAACTAATTGTGGGAAATTAGTTTTTGCTTTCTCTTCTTTGGTTCATCTTAGAAATGTCATCGTCCTCATCCATGTCTTCTTCATCTTTTGCTAAACGTACCACGGGGCAACCATTGTGCTGCTGTGGGGTGAAAGCCACACTGAAATTTTCAACTACAGCAAAAAATCCTGGCCGGCCATTCTTAGGGTGTTCAAAGTACAACACAGAGGTAATTAGTGTAGTTTCTTTTCTGTTAACATTTATTTCAGTGTTCATTAACTAATTGTGTTCTAATGCTTAGGGATTACCCTTCTGCAAGTTTTTCCAGTGGGCAGATCATCACCAAGTGACTGAGCTCCAGCTTCAAGAAAGAATCAATGACCTGTTACAGAGGGAGAAAGATCTCTCAAAAATAGTCGACCTCCTCGAAAAAAGGGAGATTGACCTGCGTAAGATGGTGGATCACCTTGAGAAGGAGTTGCTGCGGCAGACACAAGAACCTGATATGAAGAGGGAGCAGAGACTGGGAAAACATTCTTGTGGGATTGCATTAGTGGTACTTTTAATTTGTATTGGACGTTGGCTCTTGTATTAACATGTATGGGAACTGAATTCTGTTATTGTTGTATGTTTAGAATTCTGTTCTAAACTGAGTACTTAATGCTGTTATTGATGTATGGGAACTGAATTCTGTTATTGATGATTGTTGTATTGAATTCTGGTATTAACATGTTAGGGACCTGAATTCTGTTATTAACATGTATGGCTCTTGTATTAAGAGGGACCTTAGAATTTTGCTTGCTGGATGTTTAGAATTCATTCATAAACTGAATTGTGCTTTCAGATGTTGAATTCTAAAATCAACATCTGTAATGTTCTAAAAAAACGTGCAAAGGGCTGTGATGTAATTCTTGCATGAACAAGTCAATGTTTAGAATAAGCAATACTACCTTGCTTACAGATATAGGATGATCGACTAAGAAAATTGAAAGATAATGCGTGATTAAAGAAAATCCAACGAGAACTTGTTCCCGCTGCATGCAAGTCAGAATAATCAGTATTTTTATAGCAAAAGATGTTCCCTGCAATAATATTCTGTTATCAAAGAGGCCTCTCATTGGCTAGGTTGCCAATCCAACTTGAGTACCATATAGACCAAAACATTGATGATTTTTACAAGTTCAAACAGAACCAACTCAATCAAACAGAATTCTGGTAATAACCAACGCCATAAAATCCCATATTCTGTTCAAGCATCCATCTCCAATTTTCACCACCTACCCACCAATTTCAAATAAACCATTTTCATATTACTCCCCAACAACAAAGTACCGTCCTGTACCGTCCCCACCAACAAATTTATAATCCCTTATAATCAACAATAGATTCTTAATAGCAAGACAAAATTTTCACCACCTCAATAAATAACTTGCTTTAATATTGCCCCCTCATCATCAAAGGCAAAATTAAATGTTTACACCAACAAGTATAAATATTCCCAAAATACCACCAACAACAAGATTAATATTCACATCTGTGTAACTTAAATATTTTTGTATGGCCAACTCATCACAAAATTTGTCAGTAGCTGGTACACCACGGGATCAACCTACAGGGAAAACAAATGAATTAAGCCTGGTGCCAAATCCTTCATTAAAACTCACAAAGAACACCCTAATCATTAAAACTGTTACAAAAAACACCCTAAGCATGTTTAACCACGGAAAGGCATACCCACGACAATCATTTGAATCATTCTCGTGGTTGTGAACCATCCAATATAGCCTCTAGCGGTTGTGATCCAACCAACCCAAATTGCATCTGTAGACCAATAAAATTCATGAACACCATCTGATGTCAAACTTAGTATTAAAATTATCATCCATACCACAAGTTGGGATTCACGTACACTTTCTTGGCTTTGCATTAGTCTTTCTTCGGGTTGGGCACCTATGGGGTTAGCAGCTGGTATGCTTTCAAGCTTAGTCTGATTATACGGCACAGGCAAAATTTAAAACAATGCTTAATACGATGTTCAAACAGAATTTCAAATATCTTATAATTCAAATATAAATTTAAATGGAATATATTACTTGCACGACACCAAATAAATTCTTGCACACGTCTACGACTGATATATCTTCTCCGTCTTGCTGAAAATAAGATATAAAATTTTTCAAGTAGTAATAAAAAAATTAAGCATCTATTATGGAGAAATCAAATAGAATATCAGCACCTGCTTGCGTTTTCCCTTTCCCTACGCTTGCTTGGTCTTCTCTTTAACTTTTCGCAAGTCTCTCTCCATCCTGGATGCTCTCCTCAGAGATAGGGGTCTCCATTTCCCTCTGACAATATGTGGACTGAGAACTTGTTTTGAAGAACCAACAGTTGCTATAACATTTGCGGTATCACTTGCATGTGCTGTGGGATCCAAATTGCCAAAATAGAGGTCAATCATTGCATGCAACTTATTAATTGCATCCAAAGTATGTTCTCTCGAACCCGCAGCATGAGTAATTATCTTATAACAGATGTTCAAAAGACTAGAATAAGCAATAGAATCCTCCCGTTGATGTACTGTGTCGTAGCTGCTATGGATTAACATGTATCTTCTTTTGATGTCCTTCCTCCATCGATCCAAAATGTACCTATCTGGCAATGATTTAACCCCGTTACATTTGAAAATAGCGAAGATGTGCCGGCACACTATCCCCCTCATTTCAAATAAACCACAAGAACACTTTGCAGCACCTGTATCTTCCTGACTAAACTGGACTGAATGTGTAACCAACTTCATGAACTCTTCGAGACAAACTTCATCCTCTACTACATAGGTCTTTACTGTACCGTCCACCTTGAGTAAAACTAGGTCCAAGTCGATGACGCGGGCAAGTTGTTGCTGAACTTCTCTAAACTTCCCATTGGTGTACAAATCTTGATATCTCTTTTCAATTGGAGATATAGAGATGCAGGGAATTGTGACATTAAATGAGGGGAAGTCCGCTACATTTTCGTTCTCAATTTTCTTTTTCAAGGCATTATCATATTGATCGACAAACTCTTTCAAGTTTGTCTTAGCATGAACATAGCCATCAAAAAAGGCATTCATGCTCTCGCTCCGCTGAGTTGTACTCATTCCAGCCCAAAAAACATCTCTCAAAAATGCCGGTACTCAATACTCACGCTCAGTGTATAGACTCTTCAACCACACATTCTCATGCAAGTTGTACGTGGTGATGAACTGATCCCAACAATTTTCGAACTCTTCCAGAGTTTGGGTGTCATACACACATTTCATTAGTGTAGTTTTCATTCCAGTTTTGTAGGAACCATAGCTTCCAAGCTTTTCAGGGACTTTCTTAAGTATATGCCAAAGGCAAAATCGATGTCGGCTTTCGGAGAAAACAATTGAAATGACATTTTTCATCGCTCTGTCTTGATCAGTGATAATAGCCTTTGGCGCTATACCATCCATACACTGCAACCAGGTCCGGAATAACCACACGAAGGTCTCAGTATCCTCTAAGGAAATCAAGCCAGCTCCCAACAAAATTGATTGCCCATGGTGGTTTACACCAACAAATGGTGCAAAGGGCATCCCATATCGGTTCGTCAGGTATGTGGTGTCGAATGTGACCACATCACCGAAATATTGGTACGCAGCTCTACTCCGGGGGTCTGCCCAGAATACATTCTTTAACCTCCCATCATCATCCAAGTCCATCAATGCAAAGAACCCCAGATTTTTGTACTGCATTCTTAAAAATTAGTCTTGCAGCGCCCCAGCACCACCTACGCCCAGTCGTAGATGTCGTGCCTTGTCGATATAGTTACGACAATCCTTTTCCAAAAATGGGAGGTTCTCAAATCCACCCACACCAACAACAAGAAATCCAAAACTCTTATTCATACGGATCCTAGCCATATCATTTGTATCAATGACTCTTTTTACAGTTTCACTTACTTCTCGATTACATCGAAAGAAGCGTGATTTTTTTGGGCTCAGATTGTGATTATGGATATTGTGAACTGTATTCAGCCGAAACTTTCCATCAGCAATTTTTGAGGCATTAATCTTTGCTTTACATTCTGTCTTTCCTGTCGGACGAGGGTTGGCAACGTTCAAAATTCGATTCCGAGCCTTCCCACCACAGGCACAGGCAAGTGTGACATATCTAACAGTCTCATCCTCTCCCCTCTCACTCCTTTTTGTCATCACCCCAAACCCACATTTCTTACCATATTCCTTATAATAACTCATTAAATCTTCTAACGAATTAAACTCCATCTTGGACTTTGGCACTCCATCACCATCCATTTGCACTTTCTCAGATGCTCCGGCACTGGTGGTGGGGGTTTCAGTTTCCCCACCATCGGGTCTATTATCCTGTGCATCTGGTCTATCCGCAACACATTCATCAACTCTAGAGGATGTACATGGCGATTCGGTTTCCCAACCATCGGGTCTATTATCCTCTATACCTTGGAATTTGCTTGTACTAGAGCTTGTACTAATGCGAGATACCGGGTCTTCCATGCCATGTTGAAATGGGTAACCACCATGCTGGCAAAAAGAAAAAAACAATGCAATTAAACTCTTTTAAAAATCTCTAAATATTAAAATTAAACATGTTTGATATAACATCATCACCTGTAGGTTGCTTGGATATTGGTTGGCACTAGGATATGATAAAAAAGCTGGTGACCACGCAGGCATTGGTCCATAGTAACCGTGCATGTAATTCGGGATGTTTGGACACGTTGATGGTATGTCCTAAAATATTATTATATAAGTTATTGATGAATTTTGACAATAAAATATCAACTACTAAACAAATGATGTTTTCGATAAATTACATAATACAACATACCGCGGGTGGGGGATTTGAGTTAGATGGCTCTGCATTACACAGGTCTTCTTTTCCATTTCCCATGCTAAGAGGGAGGCAAATGAATTGTCAATAGCAATGGTTTACCAAGTTGTCAAAATCTTCTTCTAGCAAACATTCAAATGTCTTGTCACTTGTTTTTCCCTCTTTAATCTCTAAATATTAATCCTACTCACCGTGGGATTTGATCTCTAAATAATCAGTGGCATGCTCTATTTTAATTCATAAAGCAATTTATGTAGGGGAAAATCTGTTTTGCTTAGACGCTCAGTTCAGGTATTGCTCATGAGACAGATCAATAAATAGCTATAAATTTGTTTTCACCATCATTAGATATAGTTAAGAGGCTTGAAGCCACACGGTTTAATACTACAGTGGGAAGCAAATATGAATTCATCCAAAAATTTAATTAACCAACTACCCTACTGTTAACAGATTTTCATGCTCATTAAAAACTTTAAATTTAATCATAGAACCAAATTTATTATGGCATCAAAATCCATGTATGCTGTAGTTGTAAAAATTAAAATAGAGATGTAGATGTAATGGAATAAGCATTATCATTTCTTTCCCGTAAGCTGAAACAGGACTCTCATCAACACCCGAAAACTGGAGACCCGTAAACATCCTTACTACAGACCAAAAAATATGTAGTAACCAAATAGCAAGACTAAATCAGGTTTCTCAAAAAGGAAAGAATACAAAAAAAAAAACTGCACTGAATCTCAGAATAAACTTTTCCTTATTTTATACTCTGTACTAGCTTACGGACTGATCTCCAGGTTTGTCTAAAAGCAAGACTAAATAAGGATCTACACGGATAAACCCAGGTTCGTCTACACGGATCCAGGTTCGACTAAATAAGGATCCAGGTTTGTCTACACGGATCTACACGGAAAGAATACAACAGAAAAAAAAAAAATAAAGATTCATATTTGCGATAAACCCAGAACATTCTGACTTACCGAGCTTTCTAGTGTCGCGGGTTGAACTGATTGCAAGTTGGGGGCTGGAGGGAAATGGGGCTAACAAGTGACGGACGGCGACCTCACCAGCCTACGGGCTCCAACGCCGGCGACTTTCTGACGAGATTTTTCAGCAAGTTCGGCCCTTTTTGAATCTTCTCTCTGCTTCAGCCACATTTCATCCTTCTATTTCGATTTCCCTCTCATTTTTCAGCTTTGTTTTTTTTTTTTTTTAATTTTAGATGACGTGGCAGTACACGTCAGCCGATGTCGCACCGGTTCCGCAAATCCGGTTGCATATAGAAGAATTGATTAATTAAAAACTTAGGAACTTGATTTAGTGATTCTCTCTCACAAGATGGACTCAAAGTCTCTGCTCTTCATCACCCACTTGTTGTTCTTCTCTACAGAGTGTTCCGACAACCTCGACTCTCTCAAACAGCTCCCTCAAACAATATAATGTTTAAGATTATTTTCTTAGAAAGATTTATGCAGAAAATTCTTTTCTCCTCTACACTTCTGGTTGTTGAGAAATTTTAAGGATCTCAAAAGCTAAAACTGGCACCACCAACGCTATCTTCCCAACATCCTCATCAACTTGCATTATCTTTTTAATCCAAGTGGTAGAAAATTGAGTATCGAGCTTCTTCCTCATGTTGTTAGATCTGAGGCAAAACACAAAAACTTTCAAACAAGAGTTGAGATTTTTAACACAAAATCGTTACTACTATCATCAAATCATCACCGTGATAGATAAAATTCACGAAAACGCAACTCAAATCTAAAAGCTTTCAGATTTTACCCCAAAAATAGAGTTTTTGTTTCAACGGCATCACTTCATACAGGCTCAAATTTGAACAAACAACACTTAATTTACTGTCAAGGAAATACAAGGCAGATGGTTTACGTATGAAAGAAACATTTGCAGATGGTTTACAGATGTATCTCGCATTTTCCAATCAATGTTTTTTGGAAGAACTATTGCCATTAGCTTCTTCCCACTCCTTGGTCTTGCAGGGCTTTTACTTCAGTGGATCAGTTTGCTTTGTTCCAAGGCTACAGAACTCATTCAGAAGTTTTTGGCAAGGGTTGGCTTCATGGGAAAGGGCCTTCGTGGGAATGGGAATAGAGTTAAAAAAAAAGGAAGAGGTTGAGAGGGAATAGTCCAATGAAATGTTGAGTTTTTTATCCATGTGGGCGCCGATTCCCCAAGGCGGTTACACATAACATTTTTCTTAGTTTTCTACGATCCAAGAATCCATCCACCCTGATGCAAACCTCCCACGTCTATACCAATTCTTCTCTCGTCAAAATTCATCAATCAACAGACTCTCACTCGCTCTCTGCCTCTCTCCTTGCGAATTCTCAATTGGGGGATACTCACTATCGTCGCCGTTCGTTAAGCTCGTCGTCAATGCCTTCCACCACCTACACAAAGCAAGTAAGTCCAATTCATCTATATCCCTCTGTCGATTTGCATCTCTGCTTCTCTCTCTCTCTCTCTCTCTCTCTCTCTCTCTCTCTCTCTCTCTCTCTCTCTCTCTCTCTCTCTCTCTCACACACACACACACACAACACACACTTACGCACTCAACGAGACTCACTTACTCTCTCATTTCACTCACACGCACACACTTTGACTCTCACTCAAAAATCCTTTCCACGAATTGTTCTTCCCCATCGAGCAGTGCCACCCACCACTGTTATCACTGTTGTCGGATGCTCTCCAAGTCAATAAGCCTATTTCCACCTCTTTTTCCATTGGTTCATCCCTTCACTCGAGAGTTATACATTCATTTTTTTGTATTCATTTTCAGTTCTCTCCCCCACTGCAAGCCGTGCAACACCATTAAATTTTGAGGGTCTTTGTTGCTACGGTTTCTGTCCTACAATGGTGAGTCTCTGAGCTTTGGGTAGTTTTTGTTATTATTGATTCATTATGCACCCTTATTACTCACCACACGCAAGAAAATTGTTTGACAGTGATTTGCTCCCTTCCGCCGATGTGTATCTTGGCTATTTGGAACCGTTGAAATCCCCTCACCAACGTAGGTAAGGCCTTATTTCAATTTTAGCCATTGTGTATGTTACCCAAGGTTTGAGAGAATTTTAACATTACAACCTTGTATCACAGGACGTCTCCAACTACGTAAACATAGTTGTTGCGCTCTTAAATTCCATGGGCCACATACACAGGATTAGGAAAGATCCATGATATTAGGTTACATCTTTGATATTTTTTTTATGTGTGTGTTGTGATGGTTAGAAGTTTCTGGATATTTTGTGTAGGATATGTTTAAATAAAATTTATAAATGTTATGCTACTTGTTGGATTACTATTGGCTTGTCGAGGTCTCAAAATTTGTGGAGTTTTGGAGTGGAGTAGGCTTGTTGTGTTTGGATATCAAAGTGAATGGTGGTTGTTTTGGATTAATGAGCATGGTTGTTTAGGTTGAGATATGGAGCTAGCCAGGTTTACCATTTGATTGTTATTGGGTTGATCAAGTTGGATTGAAGTATTTGCTTGGTGGTGGCTTTGTTGTGACACGTGGGGAGTGACTACTGTAACATTATGTGTTGGTTAAATGAGAGATATGACTGTTTGGATTGGTTATAAACTAACTGGTTAGAGGCTTGTGTTTTGTTAGTGTAAGCTTGTGAAAATTTTATTGATAAGTTTTGTGCGGGTATTGATGTTTACTTATGAGAGACTAATTTTTTATTTAGGTTACTTTGATGCGACTAGAGTGCGGACTCAAGATGTAGATAATATATGACAGTCAGGTAAACGAGGTTCCTATGCTATATGTTGTATAAAAGAAAAAGACTGAGGTTGATTTTAAAATATGCATGTTTTGTTTTGAAAAAAAATGTCAAAACAATCTTAGTTATTTGTTTTGCATTACTCGTGAAATCAATATGAAAAAGAAAAGTATTTTTGTAATGACTGGTATAGACATGAACTTATTTTTGACATTTTGTTTTTGAACTTTGTAAAATTAGTGAATATAAGATCCAAAAAGTTTTACTTTGTTTAAATGAAGATGCTTTGATTCTGATATTTTGAATATGTGAAATGATCTAGAGCTATTCAGTACTCTATTTTGATACAATGTGTCATTTGAAAACTTTGTCATGAATTTTGATTATGTATCCGAATATCATCTGGTTCCAATGTTGTTTTTGTTCTGTTTACGTTAAAGTTTTGCCATAGATATAATAGTGGTATACAGTCTTGCCAATAATATAATAGTAGTATATGACACTGCCACGGGTATAATAGTGGTATACGATCCTGACACAGGTATAATAGTGATTATGGCCCTGCCATGGGTATAATAGTAGTATACGGCCCTACCACAGGTATAATGGTGGTTTATAATCTTACCATAGTGGTTAAATATGATATACGGTTCAGCCACGAGTATAATGGTAGTTTATAACCCTACCATATGGGTTAAACATGATATTTGTCTCAATATGATGCTCTGATATGATATGAAGATAATGTCTCAAATTTTAATATGCCAAATGAATTTTGGAATAAGAATGTCTTCTAAAAAGTTTGCTCTCATATTTTGTAACATGTTTGATTTTGTATTTTGAAAGTAAATATCTTGTTTCCTATTTTGAACTATGTAAATGCTCATATTTACATACTAATATATGTACTGTACTTACTAAGTGATAATTCCCTCCTTTATTTTCACAATATTTCATATGACTTTTGATAGTTCAGTTGAGGATCAGTAATAGAGTACGTGGGCAAAGATTAGCTGAGGATAGTAGTTAAGTACCTAGGAACTAGTATTGTTGGTGGATTTATTTATTCTGTAAATGGATTTCAGTATATTTAGATAATTATGAAGACTTATGTAAGCTATTTTCATTTTATTATGTTAATTGAGACATGTGGATAAGTTGATCTATTTTATTTGAGTTACTGTATTGAGAATTTGATGAATTTGTATGTATAGTTAATTATATTAGAGAAATTTATGTTTGATGTAGAGTCTTTATAAATATATTGGATATGGAGAATATATTCAAAATGTTGAAGTTAATTATAGGTAATAAGAATTAACTTCCTGGAACTCCGGCATCAGACTGGTACGTTAGGACGGGATGAAATTATAAGATCTTATTTGTTTATTCAAATCTAAACTATTTCATATCATTTTATTATTATAACTTTTTTAAATCTCTATATAAAATATAATAAATAATTTAATTTTTTTTAAATTTTAAAATAAAATTAATATTATAATAATATTTTATTTAATTTTTAATAAAATATTTTATCTCACCCTAACTGTACGATTAAATAAGTTTAGCAACCGTGATGAAATCTAGTGCTATTGAAGAGAAGCGAACTCAACAAATTGGACAAAAACGAATAGTTGGTGTGAGAAGTCTCGTCAGTAAAGAAAGGTAAGTTGTACTCCTCCGTTTGGCAGTTGAAGTGTCGAAACTGTCCAGAATTTATCCAAATCAGTTTTGGCAGCAATGATGCCGGGGAAGACGATGTTGATTGGGGTGGGTCAAAATCTTAAAACCAACACATGTAATTGGGTTTTTCGAGGATCCAACAGAGTCAGTCTAATTGATATCCTAACCTAAAAAGCATATTGACTGGGCTGGGCCTAGGATGTCGCGGAATTCCAGCTCCTCTGCCTAGCCATTGTACAAACTTTATTTTAAAACAACTTTAGGCGCCGCACATGCGGCTTACGAATAATGCTATACATTATCTTATATTATATATTTTATATATTAAAATATTTTTTTATTTTTTATTTTATTTTATTTTTATTAAATTAATTAAATTATTTTATTTATTATTCACATACTATATATTTATTATAGAAAAAATAAAAAGAAAAATTAAAATAAATTTGGTGTGTGAAGTGTAAGGATAACAAGAAGAATTTTTCGCGGCTTACAGGGGAAAAATTGACAAAAACAAACCAAAAATAAAAAAAATAGAGCATCTTGATTTTAAAGTTGGGTTTCAATATTAAGGTGAGTTAAGTTGAATTTTTTTATAAATAATAAAGAATTAAATAAATAGACTGAGTTATGTAGAATTTATTATTTATAAAAAATTATAAATCTCAAATATAAAAATATAATGAGTTAAAAAAAATTAAGGATCCTAAGTTTTAAATTTAGATGAATTTAATAATTTAAAATTAAATTCAGTTTAAAATTAAATTAAATTAAATTAAATGAATTACAATTTAATTTTACAATCAAGCCGAAATGTCTAAGGTGCCCCCAAGCAATGTTCATTGGGAAAAGGTATTCAACCAACATTATAATTATTATTAACTTAAGTAGTTGCAAAGCTGCGTGACACCACTATTTGAGTTGGGTTATTTAATGAGGCCGACCACACCGCCGTTACCAGTTCTTTTCTACAAGTAGCCGTAGCCTTTATATTTTATATAGAATTTTATTATATACGAGTACAGTCACGTATTAATATATGTATTAATATTAATTTATTTATATTTAAAATTTAAATTAATATTATTTTTAATAAAATTTATTTTTTAACTAATCATATCACATTAATATATAAATTAATACATAATTATATTTGTAATTATATTTTTCTTTTTATATATATTAGATTTGGTCCACGTTAGCAAACTACTAAAACGGAATTGCCGTTGGGCACGACACCTTGTAGGAATAATGAAACAAGTCCAAGCACGCAAGCAGCGAATGATTTTCGAACGGCCAGGATTTCTCTACTACAACAATTGATGTACAATATTTTACTCTCAGAAAAGAAAAATCACAGTATTTTACGCGTTACGCGTACATCAAACCATATGTTCCATCATATGATAAAAAAAATTATAAATGGTATTTTAAAAGAAAAGTCTTATTTACAAAATCGATGTTGCTGATATATAGCAATTTAATTTATTAACCAAATTTTAAAAATTAAAAGGCTTTTAAATTAAATACCACAATGTCATTACGTCACAACCGGCATAAAATTATAATTGAAATTAGAAGGACTTATTTCGAAAAGGATGCTTTAAGGACGGTACAAGATTCCTAGCGACAAGACTATAGATAACAACAGATGGGGGCCACACACGTGTCGAACATAGCTTTCGTGTAAAAGGTTGAGGATTGACCACGTTATCGGGCGTTAAGCCGTTGGATTTCTACGGGGCTAAACAAAATCTACGGTGAGTTGTTTTGTCCCGCGGGGCGGGGGGGGGAGGGGGGGGGGGGGGAGGAGTTAATTAACGAATGAATGTGATCGTAACGTCCGTTTGAAGCGTAAAGGGTCAAAACCCGGTGGTGGGGTTGGGACTGTGCGAGAGTTACAAGTTAGAGACCACCAAAAACCCACCCATGGATTTTTGGGTTGTGGGGTCCGTTAAAGGAACCGTCAAAAACGCACCCAACTCCGGCTTTGACTCTAAAGTAATGTGGTATTTTATATGTAAACGTTACCCTTTTTATTAATATAATAAACTATGGTTTCCAATATCGGCTCGGCTGGCTTCAAATGTTTTACTTTCGGCTCAGCTTCCCAGCTTAGACTCGGCCCACAGAAACAAAAGAAAAACAGCCTTTTAATAATGTCATATTTCGAAAATAAAATAAAAAAAGAGAAGGAACTCTTACCATTTTGCGAAATGGTCAAGTTTGTGTGGCAATAAATTATAATTTTTATTTTTTAGATGCAAATACGAACATAATAACAATGGGGGGAAAAAACTCTAATAAAACTCAAATATTTTGGCATGGATGGATATGAACTAATAATATACACTATTTTCCAGAATTTCAATCCATTCGGATCTTATCTTTTTATCCTTTATTATAGACAGATTATTCTCATACTCAAATTTTAAATGTTTTTCTTATAATATATAAACTATTCAATCTAAGAAATAATTATTAAATTTGAGGAAACTTATATGTTAGAAGTCGATCTCTATGGGATTTTAGAGAATCTCGATTTTAGGATTTTATTTGATTGGTTGATATAGAAAGTAATTTAAAATGCATTACATCAATAAAATATCTCAATATATCCTTAAATCCTATTAATTATTCTAATGCTAGGGTAGCTTAAAAAACATAGTAGTTTATTTTTTTTTTTCTGATCAATATATTATTTTCTTTCTTGTCGTTTCCTCTTAAAATAAATCAAAATTATAGAAAAAGTTGCTCCCTTTCGCACTTTTTTAAAGTTTGATGTAGAATTTCAGAAGAAATGTTAAGAAACCTAGCTAGCACCTCTTCTTTCTCTCTCTCCCTCTCTCACTCTCTCTCTTCTAAGGGGTAACTTCCCTCTCATTTTTTTTTTCTTTTCTTTTTCTCATCCACCCATTTTATCTATTAATACTTTTTTTATTTAGTTTTATTTTACTCTCTTTAAGGTTAAAAAAATAAAAATAAAAAAATTTACAGTTTTCCAACAACTCTTAAAAGACACATACGACACAAGCAAATTCACATGTTAAAAATTGTTCGAAGGAAAGTGTTGGTTTTGCAAAACTACTACACGTGGTTTTCTTCTGGTAACTCTTCTCGACACATGTGCCAGATTGCCAGACTCACCACAATCAGACATTTTAGATCTAACATTTATAACTGAAACGAGACAAGTGTGTTGTCTTCACGAACCATCGCAGATTCTAAAATTTATCAGAGTTAGTCTAAATTGTAATTTATCTTTTTTCACATATACCTTACTCTTTTTCTTTTTGGTTTCCTTATTTTTTATTATAATAAAAAAAGAATTCGTTTCTCTGACGTTTTTTTGTAAAGATTGAATCTCTGTTTAGGTAGCGAGTGTTATCTCTTATAGTCTAATTAATGTAATAATAATTTTCATTATCCCATAATGTTCGGTTATGGATGTAAGTTTATCTAATAAATGAATTATGATAGTTTCCATTTAAAAAAAAAAAAAAGTTTGAAGTGATTTGTTCACAAACTAACCTACACAAATATTCTTAATCTCAAGTAGAAAAATAATAGTAATAATAATTGTGAAGGGAAACGGGCCCCAAGCCCAACGGCCCGACCTAGAACCTTCTGGTAACCCCAAACCAAAGTGAATGAGGAAATCAGTCATAGCCTGGGGTAGGGGCCCGACTGACGGCACACATGGGGAGTTGGAAGAGGAAGGACACGACCCACCTCAATAACTCCCTCTGCCTCACTAAATGGCCCCTAGGTCAAGGCCCATAGCTGATCAAGGGGCCCATTACAGGCTCAGCCCACCCTAGGCCGCATTAGGGAGTTAGGACCTGACATAAGGTACACAGACAGGAGACTGTGTGGTATGCCGGCCACTCGACATGCCTGGTCATGGGCATCCTAATTAGAGACACATTGCATTTAAAGCATATCAGGAGACACAAACAAGCGACGATGCACCTTTGGGATGACATGACCTCAGCATGGCATTACACTGTAGCGGCAGAGGTGAGGCAAGTCTGACCCAGACACAGCCTAACACCCCATGATACCCCTCGATAATAGAGTCCAAATCATGTATAAATACCCCGACCCATCCACGAGAGTGGTGAATTTTTTTCTTTTCACTTCAACACTTCACCCACCTGATAGTTTTCGACTGACTTTGTCATCGGAGGATTCATAAACTCCATCGAAGTCTCCTTTTTGCTCTTCTTGCAGGTCCCCCAAGCGTAGGTTTTGTGGAACTGCTCGGGCCGTGAAACACGATCTCAACAGTAATATCAAATCTCGCATCATATCAACAAACTTAAATGTTAAAATTCCACACACCTACAAAAACCATATTTTCAGTATTCATTGTCAATTAGTAGTGTTTAAATAAATTATTGTTCATAATAAAGGACAAAAACCCCGAGTGCTATTGAACATCCAATGCCATATTTGATTTTAAACTTATAGGGCATTTACAATAAAGTTATAATATAAATAGAAAAAAGGAAAAGAAAAACTCCCAACTCGTGCTAGACATGATGTTGAACATCGGTTGAGCTTTAGATCAAAATGGTATGTCATCCTCTTATAATTACTAAGAGAAATGTTTAATTGTAAGTTATAATCTTGTACGTATATAATTTATTCATTATAATCATAAAGAAATAATATACGTGAGACTTAATCATGACTATAATTAGAGGATAAATACTATAGACACAAACAAATATCACAAAAATATATTTACAAATTGACGTGACTTTATATGGTATGTCAGATTGTAAATCTATATTTTATTATAGAATATATAATGTATCATATAAAATCATCACAGTTTATGAATTTAATTTTTAAAATATTTTTATGGTTTAAGCACTTCCCTATTTAGAATGATTAGAAAAAAAAAACTTATATGCTAAAAATACGGTGGAAAAAAGAAATTACAAAAAATTATATTTTTAGTTATAACAGATAATCAGTAATGATACATCAATAATTAATAACTGTTTGACAGTTTATTTTATAACTAACTAATATAATTGTGCTATTTTATTAAAAATAAGTTTAATTTATAAAAATATCATATATTTAAAATAGAGTTGTAAAATATAGAAAAATGTTATTTTTCAACAAGTAAATCTATCAAAGTGTCGAAGAACTCGAAAAATTCAAATCTAAAATCTAATAAATAAAATAAAAACACGGATAGGGAACATATGGTCAACAAAAATAAAAAAAGTAAAAAATAATGGCGAATCAGTCATTAACAACAAAGAAAAGCTGGAAAGCCGAGCCGAGCGTTACAATACATATTATGATTCCTTTGCCTACTTTTGACTCTTTCTGGACCCCAGGAACGTGTGTTCCTCAGCAGACCCCTATATATATAATATACCCCCACGTACCTCCCTCCTGTATTTAACGTGTATCTATCACAACTTTCCCTGAGAAAATCACCCACACAAGCAAACCATCCATGGCCGATTCACAGAGAAGTAAATCCAGCGCCTGCGTGGCAAACCGGCGGCAGCCCAGCCGCTTGCAACGGAGAGCACCGGCGTCCTTGCAGATCAGCACTCCCTCTTCGACTTGGAATGTGGCCATCCCGCTCCTGTCGCCGCTTGCTGCGTCGCCGACTTCGCCGAAGTTGGTCACTGATCGGACGGTGGATATGAGGCCGAGGGAGGAGTCGAGGCAGCTGTGCTCAGAGCCGGAGAAACTTGTGTCGTTCAAGAGGTGGCAGCACCCCGCGGCTCCCTTCTGCTACGAGCCGGCTCCGCGTGTCCGGCCGTTTGTGCCCGTGTAGAGAGGAATGGACCTTCCCCCCCCCCCCCCCCCCCCCCCGGGCGGCCCACCCAAAAAAAAAAAAAAAAAAAGCAAAAGAACAGGAGATAGGAAGAATAGGATTGTACGATCGGCAAATAGTATGCAAGTCTAACGGTGTGCCTGGGGATGGGTTTTTCTTTTTTCAACGTTAACATTGATTTTGTGTAAGCTGTACAAAGAATTCTTAATATAATTGGGTTCGCAAAACGAATTTCCTTGATCGTCTTCGTATTTTTGGCATTGTTTTACTTTTACCCAATGGGTGGAGATAGTGCGGCATGGCATAATTGCAGTGAAATGACAAGCCATTCTTTTATTCATCATCACTTGTTTTGAGTGGATTTTTCCTGGGTCGGAACTAACTTCTTTCTTTGTAAGGATTTGCATTTGTCTATTTTATTTCACCATTTAATCAATCATTACTTCTTTCAATGGTTTTTTCCCCATGGAAGCCTTTTGAGTGATTGGAAGCTGAGAAAATCAATCATCCGCGAGGAGAGATACGTATGGTGCTACCGAGTGGTTATTACAATTTCATTTGCGGCCAATGATTTGATTGACAGTGAATTTAGCTGGAGGGAGGTTGTTATCGGCATTCTCTTTAGGCTGCTTTGTAATTTGAAGACGAGCTTTTAATTTTCTTCTTTATTCTGAATTTAGTATTTCTATTCACACTGATTGAAGTGATTTGAAGATAAGAAATTTAGGTAAGACTTGTGGTGCTGCTATAGTGCTATTATTAATCATATGAATTGTATTTTTTAGATTATGAATGGAGTTACTATTCACAAAGAAAATTACACCCATACAACTTTTTGTTTCAAATAAATAAAACATTAATAAAATTTTATATTAAAATAACATTATTATACATGAATATTCTCAATTTCAAACATAATTATATAAAGTGTTCACAAACTATGCTTACGTGTGTGGCACTATTTATACATGTTTATATAATAACAATGATTAGCCACTAATGAGAGTAAACTAGTCTTCTTTTAAGTTAGATCTCGCTATATTTGTTCAACTTTGTACATATTTGTTTTCTTGATTAAATAATCACACCAAACTCTCTTATAGTCTTGATTAAAGTTCTAAATATCTAACTCTTAAATTACTAAATTCATTTCAATTCAAAATCTTTTTATATGTGGGATTCACAATATTTTTCAACTCAACACTTTTTTATACGTGAGATCTATAACTTTTTTCAACTTTCTTAAATACATTTAAACTCATTTTAATGATTAAACATATCTAAACTAATTTTAAGTAGGCCTTACAAAACTCACCGATCTACCATTTTAACCTACTACTATTTATAAATAATTCAACTCATCTCAAACATCCAAATGGGCTAAATGGATTCATTTTGAGAAATCGATCAAGCAATATGGCATCTTTATTTTATTTCACAATCTTTGGCTCTATGTTACTTTTTTTTATTGGCCTCATTAAAAGTTAGGTCACTGTTGGGTAGGTTTAATTGTGTGATAATAATTTGTTTTATTTCAAATTGTCATGCAGTTGACCCGTCTATGTACCGACTCTCACACCCCTTTTTTGTTATTTAGAACCAAATATCGTCTATTATTTATTTCAGTATCTACAGATCGATATGATCCGATTCCAATGGTCGCACTCAGAATAACCAAAAGGGTTGGAAAAAGCAATAATGCATGTTTAAATTAATAAAAGCAAACATCAAGCTTACGCCAGAAAATATATATTCTATTTGCATATAGATAACTGTTCTTTGTCTGATCTACAAGCAAGCATGCCAAGCAGCTTAATTGGTCCTTCTCATCTTTAATAAATTACTAGTGTTATTTTAAAATTACTTCAATGTTATTTATTTATTTTCTTGATAATAGCATTATTTATTAGTTTATTGGGTAAAATGTGGTCCTCAGTGATCGATCTATTATTCGGCCTTCCCTTGATTTTAAAATATTAAAAATAAGGTCAATTTATCTCACTCTTTAAAATTTAAAATAAGAGTAATAGTATATACAGTCACTTTTACATACTCTCTATACATTCTATTGATGTGATTAAATGTGATTAATTGTATTAATTTTTTTAATACATAACCAATCACATTATTAAAATGTATAAAAAAATACGTAAAAATGACTGCATATAAAATTTTTTATAAACATTACTTATCACAATACCCAAAATTGCAAGAGGTAATTCCCAAGTAAATTAATGCTTTTAATTAACTACTGTTTTCTTTGCTTTACTTTGCTTGCTTTCTACGTATTGCCATTTCCCCCATATTCTATGTTAAAAAGTGTTTCCAGATTCCTGTATGCTATAAGCTTGTTTTTAGCATAAACACATGCATGATGTCTGCATAATTCTATATGTTAATTTCTGACTTTGTTTCTTGAATTAATGCTCTGCACAGTAGTAGTTCCTGCTGCCTCCAGCCTGCATTAATCCTGCACGTGACACTCCTCCAAAGCGTTCGATGTTTCGTTTGCGTTTTTTATGTTCAATCTCAGCTTACAGCAATTTATGAATGCCTACCTACCATCGGTGAAAAAATAAAAACAAAAATTATTAGCGCGGCCCATTTCTGACATTTCAGTACTTGAAAGATCATTATTATTCAAAGCAACAGTTGGCAGACCAAACTTGCTAGGACCCATTAATATACGAGAAAACACTATAAATTTAGATGCAACAAAAATGATTCTTAATAAAGGAAAGGAAGATATTCAACGGGGCAAATTAATTCTACACCATACATGCATGCTCAATTGAATGGTCACAGATATATATGTATATATATTTTGCCAAAATACAAAAATATGGTCAAATATTCTTCATGTAGCATTCTTTTTTTTTTCCCCCCCTTTAAATCATGGTCTGAAAGGTCAAAAAATTGAGGGAACTAAGGGGTTCATTTTATAATATAATTCCATGATGCATAAAATCGCTGTCACGTTGTTTTTGGATTAACGCTGAAGAATTAAATTAATGGCGTGAAGAAATGATTGGTGTCCAGGATTAATAATGAATCCTAGCTAGAAGATTAATTAGGTTATCTACTCGTTTATAATCTCCGCTCAATGATGTCAAGAGCGTAGATTTGAAGGTGAACACAGATTCAAATTAAGTGCCGCGTTTCTTCTCTCTCTTTAATTAGTCTATATTATAAGTTGTGTTGCATGCCAGTTAATTTCAAATGGGACATAATTTTCCAGTTGGAGGGACCAGGCGGTGGTTCATCTTCAGAAACTTTGTCTGTCAAGTAACAACCAGAGGCCCATTGATTTAATATTGGCGAAAAGTCGTTGTTGCTGGACAGATTGGGGGAATTCTAGAGCCAGGACACCTCAAATCCAGACCAGTTCAGAGAAAAAGCAAACTCTAGAAACTCCAAGACCAAACATTTAACGTCAACCTAAATATGCAAAACATACAGCGCTTGTCGTCTCTGACTATTCGCGATAAATCTAGATCCTAGAGGGTTTGCTATTTGCTGCGTTAAACTCCAGCCAGTCTCTTAACTAGAGAAAATAAAAAATAAAAAATAAAATATTGCATAAGGTTGAGTTTCAAAGTTTGCAGTCTTATGAGAGTTCCAAAGTAGAACGAAAGAGCAGCCATGAAAATATAAATAATATCCCAAGTGCGGTATTTCCGTATATCTGATAACCGGAGACAACAGTAGGTTAAAAAAGAAAACGTGATTTGGATGCCTGATTTCATTTCAATCGTGTTTGAGTGCAGACTCCAGAGTGGTTCAATGAACGAGCTACAGAGGGACTACATAGGCAGGTAGTTGAGGTCCTGAGGAGGTTCCCAGGAGTCCTTTAACTGCAAGGAGCTGGGCTTAGTACAGCTCGTTTTATACTAGAGTGGGGCTTGAGTCGTAATGGCCTGCTAAGATTGGGCCGAGTCTGGCTTGTGTCCCAAATACATCGACAACTGATTGCTGCCTTACCCAATACCCTAATATCTTTAGGACTGAATTGACTATTCTCAAACGAAAAGAGGAGTCCAAAACTTTTGCCAATTAAAGCCCACAAAATATGTAAACTCGAGAGATTTTATGAATGCACGTAATCTCTTACGCAAAAAACATGCCGCTATGTCACTATCGAATGAGTTTGTTCCGTATGTATCTTTGTGTCAATTGATATTATTAATTAGTTTGTTAACAAGTTTATTGATGACCTGCAGCTGGGGTTGATAGGGTCAAATGCGCGTCAAAAACTCTTTAAGATCTTAAGACAAAAGCACAACCCACCCCCACCTTCACGTATACGACACTGACAAACAAAACATGCTATATATTATGCGCGGGAATTCGTAAGCATCAACCTCTCTGGCCTCTTTTTCCTCTCGTCTTCTTTTATCTAACGTATCTTTGAAGACCTTGTTATGATCCTTTTCCCACCTCTTTCCTAAATAAAAGTCTCTACAAGCACATGCAATCATACTCATATACAATGATTCCATTTGAATGAATTGACATACATGCACAGGAGTTTTGATATGTTGTTCAGGGTTCCCTCCTAGGTCCAGAAATGAACATAACTTAACCATTGATTTGAAATGAAAAAGCGCCCACCTCAATATCCAATTAAGTAAGGGGCTGGGAAAATGGCTAATTTTCATACTAGATTTGTACGTCTTCTTAATTTTTCTTCTCTCCTTGTCGCCAAAGTAAGGGGTACGTAGGCCTAGCCGCGCTACCATCCAATTACCTAATAAACAAACAAAATACATCACATTAAATTTTCCATAGATTTCTTCATAACGATAATAACAGTTGTTTCTCACAGTGAACTTGCCTCCACTCTCTAATTGATTCCCCCCCATCTTTCTTCTTGTCATTTATTTGGTTGCTCTCTGTAATGAACCGAATCTCCATGTGGCTGGTCTTTGCCCATACGTAAGCTCTGTCTCAAGGAAAACAAGCTACCAACTCCCACTTAGTCCAACCTTTTGACAAATCCCCTCCTAGCCGGTCACATTTCATCCAAATACACGATCATTTTCTCAAGATAATATATATATTATTCACAACGCTAATCCAATGTAGTCTTAAATTGTAAGCTACAAGCTTGAAAGGGACTTTAGATACAAGCATTTTATATTATCTTCCTATATTCACGTCACTTTAATTGATTCTTTTGTTTTCTTGCTCTTTCTTCTCTTTTGTGCCTAGGAAAAAGTAGCGAAGGAAAGGGAACTATCATGAGTTGTTAGGGGAAGTTCAACTTCCAACACACCCCCATATTGGCTGTACTTTTGCAAGGCAAATGCATGCAGGATCACGCTGGAAGAGGAGCAAGTGACACCTAAAGCAAATTAACCCAACACTTTAGTCGCAAACTTGTAAGCCAACTATTACCATATTTCTAAACCACTAACAATGCTAGTCCACACCAACTCTTCCTCGTAATTTGCAGTTCCTGCAAACCACAGAAGTTCCTCCTCAGATTGACCCAGCAGCATATGCATGATGGGCACACTACAATTTAAACTTTGAGATAAGTGAAGATTTTACGCTTCCCTAACTAAGATTCAAACACAAACAAGCTGCTTCCTTCTGCCATATGTGTACGCTTTGACATTAAAACTCCAAATTGCATAGCAGTTTGCCTACTAAATTGACTTTTAATTTGGGGGAGATGGGGAGGGAGATTAGAGAGTCAAACGTGCTTTTGATCCACTTCTTCATGCCATATTGCATGCCCAGATTCAAATGCTTGAACGCGGTCCCCAAGTAAAATCCAACCAAAGTTTGATGCATTCCCACTGGGAAGGGCGTCGATCCAAGTATGAATGTAACGTGTCCTTTCTTCCACCTGTTACATTACAGTGGCTTTTGATACCTGAGCTAGAAAATATTTGAAAAAAGATCAGATGTAGCAGTGGCAAGTTCGCATTATCTTAGGAGCAGCAAACGTAGAATTTCGAAGAAAAACCAAAAGCAATTAATACTTGATCCAGAGATTTGAGCTAAAAATTGTCCTTTACCTGAGAGGGAAAAAGAAAACAAAAACTTACCTTTGTCTCTCTCTCAAACTTGTCCGTCCGATCCAACATGAAATTCAATTCAGAAATTGTATCATTTTAATCAACTATGTTTATATTCAAAATCGGAATTAATTAATTTTTGGACTGACCTGATTCTCACCCTTCGCATTTATTATTATTTATTTAGATTACTGTAAAAAACATAAAATTTGAAACAGCTTTCACAAAAACGTAGAAAAAGTTTTTAAAAAGATTTTGTTCAAATAATTATTTAAATCTACCAAGCCAGTTTAATAAACAAAAATAAGAACACATCTGAATAACTTTTGTCTAAATAATGTATTATTTTTTTCTAACCATTTTTATGAAGTTCAATAATATATCTCTCAAATTAAAGCCAGTCATGAATTAATTTTTATTTTCTTTCTCTAACTTCTCTCCAAAAAAACCAAGCGCTCGATCTGCTTAACGGAGGGGGAGCTTCAGCTCCTCCCTCATCTCCTTTTCATTCCCTTTTCTTTCTAAGCTTTCTTTTGTTTTTCTTTATTTTTTTTTTAAGTTGAGGATGACGTAACATCGATCTATAGCTCTCCAGGGATCAGGAAAAACACGCCCCACACCACCAGATGTCCAAGGCGCCGATCTATTAGATGGACGAAGAAGTTTGAGTTTGCCAAAATGGGCGGCGCATGAGCTACATGTATCTGTCCAGGGAGGTTTTCTGCTGCCACCCGTGGTTGTTTGGGGTACAGGGTGACCGGCGTTTCAGATTTGCTGCTTGCCATTTTTCCAAGGCACTGCACGCACCCATACAACCTCGATTTTTTGTTTTGTTTTGTGATTTCTTTAAGTTTTTCTTGTATTTTTCATGTATTTTCAGTTTTCTTTGTTTTAGATTGTATTAGGAAAAAATAAAATTTCAAAAAAATTAAAAAATAAAAAATATTATCTCTAGTACTAGAGTTCTGTAGAGTTTGTGATCCACTTCATATGAGTGAAAGTTTTGTGTAATATCTTAGACGATAATCTAAAATAAAAACCTATTTCTCATATGGTTAGTCTAGAGGTGCATGACATGGCCCTTCTAGCCATAAAAGAATTTGTATGTTGAGGAATTAAAAAAAGTTAAAATTTAACTTATATTTCTCAAATAAGAAGTTATGATTATCGGTTATATAAATGAATAGAATAACGTTTCCCTCTTAAAAAAAAAATCTCAAAATTGGTAAAATTCTACTGATAATTAGACATGAAATATTGGTTGGTTTAAAGAAAAAAGAAGGTCCGACTACCCGTACCAGCAAATATTCAACGAGGGAAATTGCAGATGGCTTTTTACTTTTTGAAATCTGTCAAATATCTTGAAAGTAATAATAACAATATTGAGAGTAGCAGAGGTAATATTGTACTTTGAAAGGGAAGGGAGTTTCACCGTCGGACCGGACGGACCACTTTCAAATCCCTTTTGAAGCAAATCATTTCCTTCATTCATTCACCACTTCTCATTCAGTCCTCCCAACTCCCTAAGTGTGCGGCTCTCAGTCAGAACCCTTTTGCTGTCATTGTTTAACCATACAAGCCAACCCATCTTCTTCTTCTGTGTCTCGATTTCGCACGCCCATTTTCTTCTCCACGCCTACTCAAATGCGCCGCACGCGAGCTATCTTCACCTTCACTTTTCTACAGCACGCGAGTGTAGTGTACCGATATATGATTACAACAGATCTGGCTTTTATGGTTTGAATTCTGCGCTTCTACGTTTCGTTTCGTTTTGTTTTTTAATCCTGGGGTTGAAGGGAGCAATGGTTGCGGAGCCTTGGATTGTAAAGATAGGTAGTCAGGTAAGCTCCAATATCAGACACAAGCTCCTTCTTGAACCTTCAAAGAGGAAGAGCCCCAAAAACAACAATGTCCCAAAGCAAACCATAGGCATCCTTTCCTTCGAGGTAGCCACCGTTATGTCAAAGACCGTTCTTCTCCACAAATCCCTGACCGATTCCGAGATCTCCAAGCTTAAGACCAAGGTCTTGAAATCCGAAGGAGTGTTGAACCTGGTGTCCTCCGACGAGGTCCACCTTCTGGAGCTCGCTCAGTCGGAGAAGCTCGACGACTTGAACCGAGTCTCCAGCGTGGTGTCTAGGCTGGGCAAGAAATGCATCGAGCCGGCCTTGCAAGGGTTCGAGCACGTGTATGGGGACGTCGTGAGTGGGGTTATTGATGTGAGGGAATTGGGGTTTTTGGTGAAGGATATGGAGGGAATGGTGAGGAAGATGGAGAGGCTTGTGAATGCGACGGCGAACCTGTACACTGAAATGGAGGTGTTGAATGAGCTGGAGCAGGCGACGAAGAAGTTCCAGCACAATCAGCACAAGGAGAGTAAGAGGGCTTTCGAGCAGAAACTGATATGGCAGGGGCAGGACGTGAGGCATCTCAAGGAGATTTCTCTTTGGAACCAGACGTACGATAAGGTTGTGGAGCTCTTGGCCAGGACGGTGTGCACAATATACTCTAGGATTTGTATCGTCTTTGGGGACCCTGCAATGAAAACGAAGACCAGCCAAAGTGGGCTTGATATGCATCGTCGTCTCCAGACGGGTTCGGGCGCGGAGCCATTGAAACGGGTTCTCAGTAGGAGTAGTGAGAGCCATTCGGTGGAGAAAAAGGTGACAAGCTACAAGTCTCAATTTGATTCTCGGAGGGGTGAGGTAGCACTGTTTCGACCTGAAGAGTTTAGTTTCCCGTGTGGAACGAGCCCCGGGAGGCTTTTCATGGATTGCCTTAGCTTAAGCAGTTCGGTTTCCAAGTTTGATGATGACGATGATGACGGTGATCGAGACGACCGGATTAGCCGAGTTTCAAGAGTTTGTATCTCTGGCAATGCTGGTTTGAAAAGAGAGCTCGTGAATTACTCTAATCATGTTAATCGATCCCAAACTGGTGTTCCATTTAGTGGGGATCAACAAGAATACAAGTCTGGTGTGATGCAAAGTGGTCCCAAGAGCCGGTTGACGGTCTATGCTCCTTCCACCACCGTAGGAGGCTCTGCTTTAGCCTTGCATTATGCAAATGTCATAATTATCATAGAGAAGTTGCTTCGCTACCCTCATCTTGTGGGCGAGGAAGCTAGGGATGAGTTGTATCAGATGTTACCTACGAGCTTAAGAATGTCTCTGAGGTCTAATCTCAAGTCCTATGTCAAGAATCTGGCAATATATGACGCTCCTCTTGCCCATGATTGGAAGGACAATCTTGATGGCATTCTAAAGTGGCTTGCGCCACTTGCACATAATATGATCAGGTGGCAAAGTGAGCGAAATTTTGAGCAACACCAAATTGTTACGCGGACAAATGTTCTGTTGCTTCAGACACTCTATTTTGCCGATAGGGAAAAGACAGAGGCAGCAGTATGTGAGCTTCTAGTTGGGTTGAATTACATATGTCGCTACGAGCATCAGCAAAATGCGTTACTAGACTGTGCCAGCAGTTTTGATTTTGAGGATTGCATGGAATGGCAATTGCAATGTGGAGCTACTTACCTTCATTGACCAAATTGGATATCATGAATCTATAATTGGGTGGTAGAGCATTTTTCTTAGTTCCTGATACAACAATGAACTCACAGATGATAGTTCAACAGGATGTGAGTATCTGATCTTCGTACACTGAAGACTTTTTATTGTTGAAGACTGATTTACTAATGTATCATGTTGCAAGGTACAAGAAGTTTGAATTCTGAAGTACATAATTCCAATTATTTATGCAAAAGTATCGTTTTCTTTAGTCGTTAGATTTGTATATATGTTTGTATACATGAGTCAGTGGTTTTTCCTTTTCAAAATGCCAGTATTGCTTGCAATTTTTACTTCTTATGCATGGAGTCATATCATTTATTATATAATGGTTGGAGTCATATCATTTATTATATAATGGTTATGTACATGTTCACTTCGGCACATGACTTGTGTGAAATCCCGTATGGTGCGTGCCTCTTTTACGAATGATGACATCTTGAAATCATCTTGGAACCCTTGCATCCTTACTGGTGTTAAAACTTGTAGCTAAAACTATTTCTTTCACTGGATTTTGAAGTTATGTATTGAATAGTTATTCGCTCTGTAGAAAACTTGCCCTCAGCGTACCAATCGAATTGTGTGGTTACTATGCCGCTATTGTAAGTGTCAATTTTTATCCCCTCCTAAGGAGATATCAGTCCACCAGTGCTTTGATACAAGATTGAATAAATTCTCTTCAACTTTTAGTATAAGTAACAGAAATTATACTTGAAAGCTCTTTTATCATCTTGGAACTCGGGTGTCCTGAATTTACTTATCTAATTGATACATCTCTTTAGTATGGTTGGTTCCTCTAATCCTCTTGTATTGACATCTTCTGATCCTCTTAATATTAAGCAAATCTTCCTTTATATCTGGTTGTTTATGAAATAAATAAATGAACGTGTTTACTAGGACCTGGAATAGTTTTCTACTACATACATTATAAAAGTTTTATATGAAAAGGGCGAGTATGTTCTCCAATGCTCTTATCCCAAGCTAAACATTCATATATTTTTATGATTTCATATTGAAAGATGTTTTTATCAGGATACCATCCTTAGGCCTCATTTGGATAGTCATATGAGATGAGATGATCTGTAAATAGTAGTGAAATAATTTGTAAATAATATTGAAATGGTTTGAGTTAAGATGTTTTATGGGATTTTGAAAAATAAAAAAGAAAAAGTTGAATAAAAATATTGTTATAATATAATTTTTTAGTATAATTTTTGTTATGAGATTTGAAAAAGTTGAATTGTTTTTTATTTGAAAGTTTGATAAAGTTGTAATGGATTAGGTAATGACTAGATAAAAAAGTTGAAATTGAAAAGTGTTTGCGTTTATGGTGTTTGGATGTTGAGATGAGATGATATAAGAACATCTTGCAATCCAAATGGGTAGGAGAACAAATGCGTTTTGCGAAAGGTTAATTTTCCTTTTCCAATTTTACAACACGGAGACTTAATATAATTTTTTTTTAGCATGAGTAGGATGGATATATATTGAACAATGTGCATATATATCCTTTAGGGTTTGAGAAGAAGTGTTATGTACCATTGTTCGAGTAACCGCCTGAAATCTGGTACTTTTTAGCCTTGGCTGAGTTACATATTGTGATATGACCTCTAGTCTCTGCTTGTCCTGGCATTGCGTTTCTAGTGTAAATGCCGTTGACACTGGGATCCGGATCCTCTCCAATGTATAGGGCATTACAGGTGATTCGATTTCATTAATCTTGATTGATATTTTGAAATAAACAACCAGCATTTTGACCACATCAGCAAAATTCTTTCTAACCAAAACATTGCAGAGCGGATCCACTCGCCACAGCTTCTTTCCTCCACCATCTCCTGCGTGGCTTGACCTCCATCATCTCTTGTTGTTGTCGCTAATAAGCAATGCAGAGCCCACTCGCTGTCCCCATTTGGTGAACAATAGCCAACGATTACATGATCATCTGAGAAGTCAAAATTCATATGAAAGTACTGCATGCCATCTGACCTGTAAAGAATGATATGCGAATTCAAGTTAGTTAATCTTCTTCTCTCTTTTTTTTAGAAACCCTCATAAATTGTTAGATACATTTTATATGCGTGTTACTTTTGATCTCATATCAATTGTGTATGAGTTTTTAAGAGGCTCATAGCAAGCTCTCCTATGGTTCTGGTTGTAGTGCATAGCAAAATGGGTTCTTTTGCTTTTTAATTTTTGCTTAAATTTTTAATAGACGTTTTCCTTTATAAAATGCTGACAGCAAAATTGAGTCAAAATCATTTGATGGTAGTGTAATAAACAGGCAGAGGATGAAGGAGCTGTGGTTTTGACCGTGGAGCCAAGTTTCAGCCTAAAAGATAATCAATGAATTTGGTTGGTCCAACAAGGAAAGCATGTGCCAACACGTGGCATTAAGCTGGTAGAAGAGGGCATTGAGTCATTGACTATGATAATACAATAGCCTTCAATTTTGTGGTTGGATGTCATTAATTTTTGTGGGGATTTCTGACACACTGAAAGTTAGCCCCCGAGTTCTCAGTTGTATAAATTATAATATAGCCTCATTTTACTGGAAACTAGATATTCTGCAGTTTTTCTTTTCTTAAACAGAGCAGAGGCAATCGTGTTTAGCAAATTATGTATTTTTTATTTATTTTTTTCTTTTTCGGATGGGATAGCGAGTAATGTTTCGTATAGTTTCAAAATAGACAAACCTAGCTCAATTTTTTTAAGGGTATTGATATATAAAACGACTTAAAATCTGCTACATTATTAGTGTGATCAGTATTCCTCTGAATAATAAAATCTATTTCATTGGTCTATATCTCTTGGTTTAGATAAACAGCTTTAACCTCATAAGATCTTAGTTATTTGATTGGGCCTAGAAACCTGGCCGGGCTTGAAATTTGAATGGGCTTCGAAACACAATTGACGCAGCCACCAGCTAGACCCGAAAGGAACCGATGCCGTACATTTTCTTTTCCTTCGTTTTCCTTGGCAAAAAAAAAACGGAGCGTCGGGTATGTAAAACCTCTGCGGCCGCTCTCTGAACTCGGCTCGTCACCCGCGGCCCGTCAGTTTTATCAAAATTCTTACACAAAATCTGAAACCTTGGAAGCAGAAACGAACGCCGACTCTGTGAATCCTTCTAGGAATGAGTTCCAGAAGGTTCTGCTGCGAATCCTTTTATCGCTACATTCATCTTTCTTTTACACATCTAACATTTTAACGCAATGTGACGCAATTAACCTCATATTCAATTGATTTTATTTCAAATTCTCTGTAGTTTTGCTTTATTTTCTTGATTATGAAGATCTGAATTTCAAACAAACTCGGTTGATTGTTTTCTTTTTAGTTTTTCTGTTTTTGCTTAATTCAGGTCTATCTTATTGAGTTTCTCGTAGATGTGGGTTATTGAAATCTTAATTTTGGTTTTGATTTTGAGTAGAGGTGTAGGGATCGGGGGGAGTGAATTTACTTAGACTTGAGGTTGTCGAGAACCAATGCTCTTTGATGCAACATTATCCGTAAATTATAAACGCGGTCACTCGCGTATTGTTGAATTCAGATTTTCGTTCCTTGATTAGTATGAATCTAGAATTGCATTAGTTTGGCTGAACGCGATCAACCATTTAGGGAAAATTGCAAGCACGACACAGGAGAATAGACAAAAGAAACAACACAACCTGGAAGAGAGGGAAGGGAAAGGGAGGGGTGGGGGGTGGGGAGTCGGGACTGATTATTATTGATGTGATGGTTGGGAATCTCTTGACAACAGGTGTCAAGCTATTATAGCTTTTTTATTATTCCTCTGCGATTATTTTTAAACATGTACGTGAAAGCATGTAAATGTGAGTCTGCCTGGAGTGTAAAATTATCAAAAAGTTTTATTAGAAAGCAGGAGATGCATTAAGTGGGTTTCTTTGTTAAAACTTTCTCACTAACATTTCTCTTGTGGGAGCAAGACTCCGTTCTATGAAATGTTGGACGGTAAAAACCCTACGGTAATTCAAAAGCTATCTGTATATCGATATGCATTTGAAATTGGTATCTTCCCGGTACTGCTTTTTCCTTGTTTTGCAGAAGTCTCTGTTAAGTGTATGTAAACAGAAAGATAACCATCATAATGTATGGTATAATTTTTTGTTCATAATTATGTCTTAATTTCTTTCTGTACAGGGAGCACCGTGCTTCCAGAGCATCTCTATTTGATGGTTTTGATGGCCTTGAGGAAGGTGGTCTTAGGGTGTCCTCATCACACTCCCATGGAACTAATGATCATGACAATGAGAATGCTGTAGATAGTCTGCAAGATAGGGTTATATTTCTTAAGAAAGTAAGTTCGGTATAGGAAAAAGGATGACCAGTGTTGGTGAGTTCTCTGGCAATGAGTTTCATGTGATGAATAGAGTCTCCAAAACTGTCATCTATAATCCTAGCAATCCCAATATATCCAGTAGCATGCATACGTATAAAAAAACATATATATCCAGTAGCATGCATAAATGTTTTACAGTGCTCATTCATTGGATAAATTCCTTGTGGTTTATATATTCTTTAGGGCAATATTGTTGGGGACTACCATGGAAGCAAATATTTGTTTTAAGAGTTGCCCTGAAAGCATGCTCATCGTTTTGAACAACATTATGTACAGGCACAGTTTTCTATATGCCATGTCACCTGGCTCATGCTTGTGTAGTACTCTCCAAAAGATAAATTCATCAAACCTTCTTTTGTCACTATGTAGGATTACATATTTGTGCACCTTTATGCAGATTACTGCATGCTTTCTTACTTGTATCTGAAACTGCCATTATTTCTGCTGTACAGAACTGCGATGGTGTATTAATGAGTTAGTTGATCAGAGAAAGGATTAGAGTCTCTCTTTTTAGATGTAATTTCCTTACAAAATAACTTCTTATTGATATATTACCTACCAACAGTTAACAGGGGATATACATGAGGAGGTGGAGAGTCATAATCGCCTGCTTGACCGAATGGTAAGTGTGTTACTGACACCCCATACGAGTGAAAGTTGTTTCATCTATGTTGTAAACCAGTTCTATTTAAAATCAGGGTAACGACATGGATTCATCAAGGGGCATAATGTCAGGAACCATGGATCGGTTCAAAATGGTACATGGACAAGATCTACTCTACCACCTTGCTTGTCTTTTGTTTTATTTTATTTACAGAGCTGTCATAATGGTTGACTAAGGTGATATCATTGCTGTTTAGGTATTTGAGAAGAAATCAAACAGGAGAACATGTACTCTTGTTGCATGCTTCGTGGTTTCCTTCTTAGTTATATTTTATCTCATGAGGTAAATAATTGTAATGTGGTAATTAGTGTCATTTGCAAATTGTATGCCGTACAAAAGGGACGAGTATATCAATTATTATTTAAATTTATTTGAAAGTTGTAAACTCAATGGTCTACCTCCGTGGAGATGCTCATACTATGTAACTATGGTATTTATACTCACTCACCTATTCTATGGTATGCTATCTTCTTAACTGTATGTTTCTTGCAACAGAAATATTTGGACTTTTTTGATAGACTGAAATCGTCTCTCCTATGGTTTATATACTCAATTGCCAATTATATGGAGTTCTGATGTATTTATGTTTAACTCTGGGAGTCTAATAATTTCTTAAATTATAAACTTACAATTCTTTTTTAATCTTCGATACAATAATTCCTACTTACTGCAGTACTAGTTATAGGCTTTCCTTAACAATCTGGACTGAAAAATTTTCCAAACTCGAATTTGATCATCATGAAACTAGTTTTCTTTTTGGGGCGCGCTTGAATTTCAAGTTTTACATGCCACTGTCTGTCATGCTTGTTATCTGGAAGAAGTTGCATGCTGTTTTTTTGGCTTCATTAGCAGCATCCTCTGATGTTTCCATGCTTGCCGTGTCAAGGCATCAGTGAGAAGCATGAATGCCATTTTAGGGCTTCATTAGTAGCCATCCTTGATAATTCCGTGCATGCTGACGTTGTGTTATGAAGATAGTCACACTCATGAAGAGCTTGATACTTATTCTTTGATCAACTGTAATATAGGTTTTGTGGTATCAATTTTCTTGCATAATAATTAGACATCGAGATGAAACTTGACTCTTGAGTATTTTGAACAACTCTGTCTGTTTGATGCTGATTGGCCTATTTCTTTGCAGGGTCCTCAGATATTTCATGCTTGGTTGAAGTCTATTGTTAAGAATCCATTTTGCTCCTTGGTCGATGGATGCTGTGAAGTACAAAACATGTGCATCACCGTGTATTAATCCTTTCTTTCTTCTGACAAGAAACTGATATGGGATCGAGTCGTGGTTTCTCTGCTGTTCTGCCACAAGATTGACAGAGGTTCTATGTTAGCTCCAATGGCCAGTGGCTGAAGGTATAGGCAGCCTGCCTCCCGCTGATTGGGTTTTGAAGCTGTGCGTCGAATCTAAAGACAATATATATTTTTTTAAATAGAATTTATTGTGTTTCTAATTAGGGACTGAAATCAGGCCAATAAGCAAACTGAGGATTTCCCATAGCTTCTTCCCCCAATATTTCTTCATAAATTGATTAGATTATCTAAGGATCTGACTTCAACAGCCCAGATATTGTGGACCTAACCCTGGTTCTATGCATTCGAATTCCAACACAGGCCATTTCAAAATTTAGAAGTTTAGATATCGAGCTGAAGTGAATTTACCGTAACCCAACAGACCAACCACTGAGCCACGTGTGGCTTGAAATCTCCGTTGGATCCTCCCAACCCGTCTCTTGGCATTCTCCCCTATTTGTAGTCGCCATCCTCATTTCTTATGCACACTGCCAATACAAACCCTAACCAATTCAACTCTGCCACAATCGCCTGTGTTCACATCCATCTTTTATCTTGGATCCTTAACCTTCAGTTATTTCCCATACGAAGGTCAAAGGCCACACCACTGACACACTAGGCATTATTATATTGGTGCATGTTGGCCCAAGCGGTATGCTATAGCGGCATTTGCATTTTGTTTCAGTGAGAGAAGAAACGTTGAATCCCACCTTCCCTGCGAAATTCCTCTGGCCAATTACAGAAAGAAAGGGTCTTTATCAGTCAGTTGTTCTAGTACTGGTTGGGCATCCAACTAGATTGGGGTTGGGGATCACGCTTTTGCTTCACCGGAATTATCTCCGTCTGTATAGCCTATATACCCAATGCATGCCCGAGAGGTTGAAATTGGAAACAAGGTGATAGGTATTACAAACCAATGGGCAATATGTTCCCCTACTGATGGAGCCTGAATTTGATTCTTGTTGGATCTCAAACGCGTAACCCCAAGATTGATTTCGGGCTCAACCAACTCTAGGCCCAAAACTCACTCTTTCTATTTATTTATTGTTATTTTTATTTTTTTATTTTTTGTGCCTGCAGAATTGGGTTATAGATCTGTTTTAATCTCATTCGGTCGGTATAACAAAAGTTGCGTAGAGTCTTACGAATTTAATGAAATTGCAGGGTTTCCAACCCCTTGCATGCAGGTACTTAATTTGTAGGAATCTAAAGTCCCCCAAATTGTTATCCTATATAAAGGGTAATATAGGGGTTACCTTATTTGGATGAATCGATGGTGTACATAACTCGTGCAGAGTAATTAATGCAGAGAGGTGGTCATCTATGAGATACAGTGAACTACTCATTAACTGGGAGCCTACCTACCCCTTATATATTATATACATATATGATGACTTGGCTATAAAATGAATGAGGCTACCAAAACGTAATATATATAGACATGATTTTAGGGCAGGAGCACGAAGATTACACAGGATTACTTTGGAACCCCTTTTGTCTTTAGAAGACAGAATACTGAGTAGTACTATTACCAGTCCCTAATTGCCTCTAAAATATTCTACTGTGGATATGGCAGTATGCATATACGTTCTTACATCGCGGGAACTTGGACACGTACAATAGAATACCTTCAACTACATGTTGTGGATATTACAACGACATTGTACGTGCTCTATGTTTCTGTTGTAATTATTTAGAGAGAGAGAGAGAGAGAGACGAAAAGAAAAGCTACTATATATGTACTCGAATATTATAATTTCTGTTGAAATTATTTAGAGAGAGAGAGAGAGAGAGAGAGAGAGAGAGAGAGAGAGAGAGAGAGAGAGAGAGAGAGAGGAAAAGAAAAGCTACTATATATATACTCGAATATTATAATTACAAGCATCCAACATGATCATTCATGTCAAAGCAACAATTGGATATCCGGCTGCAGGCAACTTCAGCTTCTGAATTTACTGGCAAAGCTACGTCTGTATGGCAAATCGAACCATGCAAGTTGCGGTAAATTAGCTAGTACTAGAACTGGAATCAAAGCTAAGAATCTCCTGTACTCTTTATACTATTCTAGCTCATGACGCTCCCACGTTTGAACCTCCCTCGCTTTTTGCCTACAAACCTACAGTTGTATTATGTTAATGATGTCAACTTTTGATAATGATGTCATTTCATTCATAATTCGCATATGGGGTGCTCTGTGATAAGATTACTATACTTTACCCTAATGACCTATCAATTCCATCTAATATACATAGTAGACCATGATCATTGTTTCTCAAGCTTTGGTTCAAATTCCACTATATATATATATATATATTATAGTCATTAATATAAATTTCACAACTCATGAATCATGATGTGTTACAAGTATTGATTTTCTCACTAAAAATTTATGTGAAACTCTTACCATTATTTACTTAATGAATTAAGTTTATTATATCAAATAATTAATGAGTGTTATAGTTGACAACAAGACTTGTGAATCCGAACATGCATGTCATGGGCCATTTGCATGATCATATTCGATCGTTTTCTTAAAAGAAAAATCTATTTATAACCATTTTTATCATAATCTTCTCAACAATATCCCTTGATGTATGTGCATTAAACGATATGCTCACAAATAAAATATAATAAATAATCTCTAATAATTTAATATCACATTATAAAATGATGCAAGGATGATAATAAAAGAGATGATGAGTAATATTATTCTTTATTAAAAAATTAGAGATTAGGTAAACGTTTCAAAAATACATGAACCACGTGTATCACTCCTATATATAGATTCCAAATTAGTTAAGATATATTATATAAAAAAGTATTTATATATATATATATATATAAGAATAATCGTCAATTGAGAAAATCATGGCTGCAGCCTTTTAATTCATATACATAGTGAATATTAAATTGCAAACAGTACTTAGTGTGGCCACCATTTCAAAGTCCAAACACTTAATGTCCACCGCTCTTGCGAGCTAGCTAGGGAAATAACATGAAAAAAAGTAATAGTTTTTTAATATCAGCCGCTCACAGCCGCATTTGAAAAAAATTAACGGACACGATAATTCCCTCACGCATCTTACCCCTTGGAATTTTATATTATTTTCACCACCACGTCTTCTACGGCGCCTATTAAAGGCACTTGGTCACCTCATTCTGCGAATGCGGACATTCGACTGCAGAGTTGAGAACTGGAGGGGAGGATTTTATGAGGGAGTACACCTACTTACTTTTTCTCTCTAATTTATTACATTAAAAAAACACATAAAATAGTTATTTTTTAATATATTTCAGTTATTAACCCAATCAACTATTAAAATAAAATTAAAATAGTTTACTTATAAACCAGTATGAAAAACATTCTTTATACAGTTGATATAACGTACATAAATATTTCAAATGTAACAGATTAAAAATCAAATCTAGTGTAAATCAAATATTTTCGTCTTAGCAGTGTGAATGACACAAGGTTGACATAGCGGTGTGTATGCATCTTTCAAGGACTCCATCTAAATAAAAATAATAAATAAGATTTGACATGATTATTTTATATCCTGGAATTATTTGCTTGTGGTTTTATTTTTATAAAAAGTTTTGCCACTTTGTTTCGTCTATTTTGATATATTATATGAATGATTCGATTAAAAAACTCATCAATTTCAAATGGATTATTAGTGAGAACTCCAAAAAGTTTAAGGAAAAATAATGAATTTTGAAGTTGAAATTCCCAACGTACCCCTGTAAAACAACGAAATTGTCTACCAATTTCCTTGAACAAATAAGTTATATCTCAATTATTAAGATTATGAAACGAATCAAATACTTTAAAATAAATAATCAAACTTGCAAAACACAACGATTGGTTACGAAGGGAAACCCTTTAAAGAACTCTTTAAAGGTAAAACCCTACGAGGCAGCCAAACCCAGGAAAGTCAATTTTATTATTTGAAGAACAATTACAAGCAATAATCAATTACAAAACCTTTGCAATTCGACTCTCTTACTTGCCTAGACAAACGACCCGTTTGTCTTCTACCGCAGTAGCAGCCAGAACCTCTGGCGATCTTCAAATATTGACTTCCCTTCTGGAACTCCAGAGGTTGAAATCCAATCGATGTTGCTTCACACTCAAAGCACGATCACACTCAAGAAGATATGAAAAATCCCATAAAAATTCTCAAGTGAATTTTCTCTCATAAATGCTCAGAACCTCCTCTGTAAAATTCGTGGCTTAAAGTCCTTCCGAAGATACAAAACTGAATCCCTTTAAATAGAAAGTCTGAAAAGAGTTCTAGTTGTAGTAGGACTCTGCTGACGGTTAGCAACAGACGCGAAAATGCGTCCCGACGGACTGTTAATATTTCGTGATAACTTCTTCTGATATATACTAAACTCTGTTTCAGATTTCTTCTGGATAAGGGCAAAACTATCAGAACTCGATTTTGACTTCAGGGACTTATCTAAACAACTCCTAAAACTTCTAGATAGATTCAATATTGTTTAGATACAAATCAATACTTATTTTACATTCATCCAAATTTAATCAAATAATGATAAGATAAACCTTATCATTCATCCAAATTTAATCAAATAATGATAAGATAAATCTTATCATTTAGGCATCTAATCCTAGCCAATTTTTGCCTTTACAGAAGTTAATAGATCAAAAACATTTTGGGCTTCACACTCAAATATTCATAGAGCCCCAAAGTAGAAAAAAGATTATTCTATTGTGAAATAAAATTTTGGAACACATTGATCAATAATGAGTGAAACATAAAATAAACAAGAAGAGAAACAAGTACTACTATTCCAATTCAATTACGCATAAATATATAAATAAACATAAACTCATTTTTCATTATTGTTATAATTAGAGCTGATCGAGCACATATTCAATCGAAGTTAATATGCCCTAATTCCAACTCCGACTCCGACTTGTTGGAACGGAGACTCTGACCGTTGTAGACTCTGTTCCAACAAGTCGAAGTTGAAATTAGAGTGGAGTTGGATCCACAACCACCCAATCACTAAAATCACCTAAAAAATAAAATCAAAATGCATATAATGTAAACTCATATTAAAACCAACAAATTAAACCCAGAAAAATTGACACAAATTGAGAGATATAGATTTAGAGCTAGAGGGTGTTGATTGCTTCAGTTTCATATCAGTGTGCTCCATCGTTCGATCGACAGTGCTTGTAGTGTTGGTTGTTCTACCAGTTCTTGATGTCTTAATATCCTAAACGAAATCGTAGATCTTTGAGAGTGAGTGAGTTGGAAGATGAGGGGGAGTCGATCGACAGTCGCACAGCGGAAGAAGACAGAGAGAGGTGACGGGCTGAGTTAGGACCTAAGGTTTTCTAAGAGAACTTGAGTGAGATGAAAATGAGGGTGAGGTCGCGCCCGGAGGGTGGTGGGTTGGGTAGAATTAAACGTATTTAGAATATGTAGTCAAAATGGTGTCGTCTTTCCTATTAACATGATGTCGTTAAAACGATGCCATTTAGTAAAAAGGCACCATTTTTTTGAGGAAAAATGATGCCGCTTTGACTGAATTTGGGCTGGTAGCACCTTTTAAGTTGGCCTGCTCTGTATTTCGGTTTCTAAACCTTGTTTTGGGCTTCTTTTTATTTTATTTTATATTTTTCTCTAAACCCTAAAGTAAACTCTGTTCTTTTTAAATCTTAAAGTTCATTTTAATCTTAATTTTTGCTTTAGCCCTAATTTTTTATTTATGGTTTTTAGAATTGTTAGTATTGATTATTAGTAAATCTTAATTCACTAATGTCTAATTATATGTTATCATACTATAGTTTGTTAGTATTGCTCATTCTATTTATAGTGCTTATAAATTTTTTTATTACTCAATTTAATTGTTAATAATGATTATTAACAATTACTATTTAAATCGACTTGTACTATAATTTTTAAATAAAATTTATTATACTAGTGTTATTATACATTAATATTGCATTTTATTAACTCATTATACTTGTGCTATACTAGTGCTTAACTTATTCCTCTTATAGACTTGTACTATAGTATTTAACTACATGTTATTATAAAAGTGTCTAATTTATGTCTAACTTAATTATATTCTAGACTTATTATTACATGTTATTGTACTAGTGTTATTTTACATTAGTATTATACTTGTACTATACTAGTGTCTAATTTATTCCTTTTATAGACTTGTACTATAGTGTTTAATTATATGTTATTAATTAACTTATTATACCATAGTATCACATGTTATTATAATAGTGTCTAACTTATTTCTAACTTAGTTATATACTAGACTTAGCATTATATGTTATTACATTACTGTTATTATACATTAGTATTACATGGTAGTAATACTATGATGTTCATTGTTTACATATACTAAACTATTATTATTCAATTTAGTCTATTTATATTATAATATAAGCATATTATTTTATAAGAATTAACTCATACTACTTACTAGTATATTACTGAATTTAACTAACTATATAAGTTCTATTTATATAAAAAATATATAATTAATATATAGAAAAGTATTTTTCACATCTACAATATCAAAGTCAAAGTCCGGAGTCAGAATCAGAGTCAGATTTTGAAATTTTTGCTCAGCTCTACTTATAATGTTACCATTTTCGATTATTTAGGTCTCCCTTCATTCATTGGTTGTTCCAAAAATGATACTTTTAAAGAGTTAAAGGCATGAGTTTGGAGAAAATTGTAAGGCTGGAAAGAAAATCTACTTCCACAAGATAGTAGGGAAATCTTAATAAAAGCAGTTGTTCATGTATTACCAACTTATACAATGAGATGTTTTTAGTTTCCAAAATCCTTTTGTAAGGATTTAGAAAGGTTGTTTGCTTGGTTTTGATGGGGTCAACGTGGATCAAAATGTAAGGTACGTTGGGTTTGTTGGAATAAAATGTGTACTAATAAACTTCGTGGAGGGATGGATTTTAAGAACTTAGGGGTATTTAATTTGTGTTTGCTTGCTTTACAGGGGGGGCGGCTATTGCATAGCCTCAGTCTCTACTGTTTTAGTTTTTAAGGCAAAGTATTTTCCTCACACAACTCTTTTGAAGTCGAATTTAAGGAGTTAACCTTCTTCATATGTTTCGAGAAGCATTTGTGCAACAAAGAAAATTTTGCTTCAAGGGTGTATATGGCAAGTTGGAAGAGGGAATTCAATTAATATTTGGCATGATAGATGGGATTCAGTTTCTACATCCAGACTCAATAGCTAGTGAGTTGTTTAATAGGATTCAAGAACTTGAAAGGATGTGTTGATAGCCCGTTGTCCTCATTTTGTGATGGAGCAAATAATTCAAACTTTGCTTTCTTGGTATGATGATCAACTTTTTTGGAACGATAATAAAAGTGGAGCATATTCAGTTAAGTCTAGGTACCACTTTGCTCTAGATTTGTTAAATGTTGAGGGGAGAGTGTAAAGTTCCCATTCACAAGGCAACTGTGAGTTTTGGAGGAAATTGTGGAATATGAAACTCAGTATCATGATACTGAGTTTGAGGTTTTGCTGTGGGATTTAATAGGATTAATTGATACGTTTACAATTCCTATTTCCTCACTATTCCGTGGGGTATTTAGAAATATAGGAAGCTTCGATTATTTCAAAATTCTGATTGTGTGCTTCAAGAGGTTGTTGGTAATTGTTTTGGGTATGTTGAGAGTTTCAATACTACTAAATCTAATCAGTTGATTATAAGGAAGGAGAGGTTGCTATCTTGGAAGCCTCCACCATCGGGTAAATCCAAATTGAATTTTGATGGGCCTTTATTGAAACAATCTAAAAATGTAGGAATTGGAGTCATTTTAAGGGATAATAAAGGAGAAGTTTTGTTAGCTTTGAGTCAAAAAGAAGTGGGTATGTTTGATGTGGATGTAATAGAAGTTTTGGCTGCTCGATCTATGGGGATTACATATGATTTTCCATGTAGGTATCTTTGGTTTGATATTAGAAGGAGATTCCTTGACTATTATTGAAGCTATAATATATAGGAAACCTAATTTCTCTAAGTAGGGTCCTTTGGTTGTGGAAATCTATCTTCCCTTTCAACGGTTTCAAGATTATGAGGTTCTCCATGTTGATAGATAGAATAATGAGGTAGCTCACTTGCTTGCACAACGTGCCAAGTTAGTGGAAGATATATATAGTCCAGTGGTGGCATTCATATCTAGATATTATTCTGTTTAGAGTATTACTAGAAGCTGCTAATATGTACAACTACATAGCAGCATCTAGCAATACTCTAAACAAATAATAATAATATCGTCACATCATTTAATCATAAATTTCTAATCTTTTTTTGTTATAAAATCATTTTTCTTTATTCGTTTATGCAGCTGGAAAAATAAACAAATGCGATATTGATATTATTAACATTTCCTTTAGTACCAACAAATAAGATATATTCCTAATCTTCGAGTCATACTCAGAAGCTAGACCATGCAAGATAATTTTTCAAAACTCTTAAAATATATGAAAAATTCTATTTATAAGGTGGTGGGTAAATCACACACTCAATGTTATTAACATAGCAAGATTTGTTTTACAAGATAAATTTTAAATTTTAAATCTCTTACAAACAAGTCTTATCACGTCATTCAAATGGAGGGTGTGTTATTCAACACACACATGCATGATATTATTTACCTATGGAAAAATCTTCTCTCAAGTCATTCTGCAAATGCCCAAGTCACAGCAGCCAATGTTTTCCTGCCATGTAGGACACCTATGGAAAAAATAATAGATCGCAGCACGCAGAATAATTCTGCTATTGGAGTTTGACTCCCAGACGCAGACCTACAAGTGTTCTCTCTCCCTCTCTCTCTCTCTCTCCCTCCCTCCCTCCCTCCCTCCCTCCTTAAGAGCCCATCAGAAATTGATTAAAAATGCCGAAATGTCAAAAAGAAAGATGAACTATTTGTCAACCTATGTTCCATCTCCAGTACCACCATAAACTTCCACATTGCATGATAAATTTACCACACAACTTGTTTTTAAAAAAGACATATCAAAGGAATTTTGAGGAACTCATGGGTCTGCAAACTGCAGTAAGAAGAAAGGTGAAAAAGTGACTTTTATCAGTTGTAGTTGGGTCTATGGCAAGAACAATAAAACTAGGTCCCTCCACCTAGAACCTCCCTTGACCCAAACACACGCTTCTCTATCCCATCGGTTGTTGGGAACATCTCTCTGTTCACCGCTATTGCGGTGGTAAGTCACTGATTTTCCTTTTGTTATTTGCTTTATGAAAATTACTTGTGTGAATTTTGTGTTGAGAAATCACAAATTTTGGGGGCTGAGAAGTCACAAAGTCCGCCACGAATTTGGCATAAGTTTTAGCCTTTGAATCTTACAATCCTGTTAGCCTTCAAATTTTTCATAAGTTGCAGACTACATTTCTTGTTAGCCTTCAAATTTTACAATTCAAAGCTGTTCTGGAAAGTGAGAATGCCACATCTCATAAGTTGGAGTAGACTACAATTCATGGGAGGGGATCCTTGTTGGGTTGTTTGAATATTGTATGAGCAGAATAGAAGGTTAGGGGCAAGGTCTTTTTATTTAATATATGCTCCGTGGAGGTCTGGTTGAGGCAGCAAAATGGTCCCAGTGGCATCGAATGGTTGACAGTAGTGGGAAGAAAAAATCGTACCGGCTGAGAGTGGAGAAAGAAATCTTCATCGGGAGTGAGTGAGCTGAGAGAGAGGCAAAATTTAAACACAAGCAGCAACTCATGCATGAGAAAGAAATTTCAGGCTTTTATTTTTATTTTTTTATCATATGCTAGAAATCTCCTTTGATGTGGCTCATTAACTTACTATGTGGAGTGCTTACGTGTCCATTTGTTATTTGTGTTTGTTAATCCTAGGAGAATAGCACATCCGCTCCAAAGCAAAACTCTTTACATATATCTCGAGTACGATTATAATTAATTAGGCTATATATATTATGCATGATATAGCTCTAATTATTCTATACTATTTTTCTTTTCAGAGAAAGATCATAACTATATATAACTTCTGAGTTTGAACCGTGCGGGCATGCAAGACAGCTAATAATTGGGTTTGTTTGGAACTATTTTCTAAAATTCTTTTATATAAAAAAGGAAGAATTTTTATCTAAAAAATCAGTAAAACACTATAAAAGGATCCATGACAAGAGTTTTAATCTTTTTTTTTTTTTTCTTCTTTTTCGGATAACACGTGTTTTATAAAAAGCGAAGTATATACTTTGTAAACTTGATCTCCCATTTTAAAAAAATAAAATAAATAAAATACAGCATGCACGGTTGCAATTAGAGTTCTTCTGATCTACACCACTATTTGATCAGTCATGATTCATCTAGCTAGCTAGATATATAGTTCAGTTGTAAGTGTATATATGGAAGCTGAAACTTCCGCCCGCATAACACACACACATATATGAGTAATGTTAGTCGATACAATTTTAATGTATAATTTTAAGGTGTACAAATTCTACGTATTCTCTTTGTAAAAAGTAGATAAATCTGAGACTCATTAAAAAATAATTTTTTAATAGTAAACTTCACTTTTTTTAAAATGGAGTATGTGGGGCTTGCACACCCTAAGCCGACTGTATCTAGCATTAATATATATATATATATATATATATTACATGTTCTAGACTACTAGTACGCTAGCAATACACAACAATATTGAATGAACACTAGAACATGCAACTACTACCATCTAATCCAACCTAATTCAATATTATTATATAATACACATAAAGCTTTATACTTGGATGGGAACGATCGAATAATTATAATAACTCCATGATCATGATATATCTATCGTATTTTCAAGCAAATTAAGAAGATTAAACGGTTTTTCTCTAAACTAATTAAACGCAAGCAAATAATTTTAGAAGTTAATCACATATTATAATATGACAGTACTACCAAGCGATTAATAAACCAATTATCCTTTCTACAACCTCGGATACACTTCCGGCCGTTTGATTGAAGAAATCATATGAAGACCGATCGAGGCCGTCAACAGTACATGATGAGTGTTTTAATTTTGAGTCCACTGTGGATAAATATTATATATGCCATCCAGCTTGTTTGATAGCATTTCATGAGTAATTTGGAAAAAAATCGAGGTACTAGATCATATATTGTTTCTTTCTTCTTTTTTTAAACAAGAAATTCTATCAATGGATCACTGAAGAACATGTACACGTATTAATTTCATGTGTATATTTCTGCTGCTATATTGGACTTTTATGTAAGATTTTATTATCTAGCTAGATCTAGCTAACTCCTAAGAAAGCTCATCATAATTGCTTATATAAGTTCTTGATTCTTATAGCGTTAATTTACTAATGAATTACAATTTATCTTAAATTCTTATATTGGATTTTAAAAATGGAGTTAGTAAGTCATGCAATGTCAATTATTGTTTTAAAACATTAATAATTAAAGTAGACTCTCCCAAGTCCCAACAGCAGTACTACCGCTAGCTACAGCTTGAAAACATCTCTTAATTTTCTCAACTTCTCCCACGTTTCTATTTTCCTCAACTTCCTGCAAATTGCAATTATCACACAAATGGATAAAAGAATTACGAACGAAAAATTGAAGATTTCGGTGAACTATACATACCACGGCGCATGGGGAGCTGGCTATATTAATAAAGTTATCTAAACCACAGCTTCCATCATCACGTGCAAGTTTTGTACTAATAATTAGTAGCATATTAAGAAGAAAATAGGGCCAAGAACCAACTTTTATATATATATATATATATGCATGTATTTATGCTATAAACTTCAATCTGTAGCAACTTGCAGAGGCATAGACCAAAGACCACATTTTTTAATATACATGGATGGAAGGGGATGCACTTGAAGCCACACCAAAAATGTGACGCATGCAGGATTCAAGTTGCGTTTGGTAGTCATCAAGTAATTTTAGATATTTTGTAAATAGTAATAAAAAAATAATAAAAAAATATTATAATATTAAATATTAAAAAAATAAATAAAAATAATAAATAATAGTGAAATATTATCGCTACTCAAAATAGCCGACAAAGATCATGTTCAAGGGGAGGCATGGAAAATTTTCTGAGCAATCGATAGACAGTAGCAGTAACGGTACTGGGTCCTCCTACCATTGATCTATATATATATATATATATATTGGCGGTGCTACTATATCCCTCAATTCCTTATAGTAACTTACAGTTTCTTTTTTTTTTCGTAATTTTTATCTTAAATACTTTTTAAACATGTTTAAATATTTTTTTTTTAAAAATTATAAATACACTAATAATCATTTACTTAATTAATAAGCAAAAGTAAATTTTTTAAAAAAATATTATCAAAATGAGGAAGCATATAATATATAATTGAGGGGCATACTAATATATATATCATGTATACGTTTGTTTATGTCAGGCCCCAAGAAAACGACGTGCTCCCCACCTGCCCTCGCGCACGCGACCCCACGAAACCCTAATTTCCAAGAGCCCTAAAAGCAGAGCTTACTAGAAAAGTGGGAAAAAAGATGGGAGAAAAAAAATATATAAATAGCTGCCCAAATCATAACAGAGAAGAGCTGACAACATACAAAAGTAAAAAAGAGAAAAAACATTTTTCTTGATTGTTTTGTTTATAGTTACTTTTTTTTCTCAAAAAAGAAAATAGTGTTTATACATATAATACACAAATGTCTTGGTGCTTTTGTTTATTCTCTCTCTCTCTCTTTGTGCTTGATTCTACCAAGGGTTTTGCATCTGTACCATGTCCTCTCAGCCGAGATCGATCTCTTCTGGGTTCTTGATCTTATTAATTTAGCTTCACTTGCTAAAGGGTTTTTTCTCTTTCCTTCTCTTTACTTGATTCTCTGCGCAAATTGAATCTAATTCTCTCTTCTCGTCCTCTTCCCTCTCTCTTTCTCTCTCATGATCTCTTCCCTCGTAGTGACTATTTTAGGTCATAGAAGAACCCATACTTTTAGTTTCTTGTTCAACTATTGTTTATGACGTTTTGAGCTCAAAATTCTCGAAGAAGTGAATAGGACAAAGAGCAATCCATCTTCGCCCGTTACAAGACGACTAATTAAATTGTTTGGTCCCCTTATTTTCCAGTTTTTGTTGCCTGAATTTGCAACTCTGGCGAATCCGTGGTGGACAGGGCAATTGGGGCTGCCGGGCATGGACCCGGCAGCAAATTCTTCTGTGCTAAACAAACGCCAAAGCGAGATTTCCATGAACGAAAGCAGCGGTCGAAGTAGCGGTGAAAGAGGAGATGAAGATGATGATAGAGACAACGGAGAGGAGCCTAGAGAGGGAGCGGTTGAGATTGGCAATCGTAGACCAAGAGGCCGGCCTCCCGGATCTAAAAACAAACCGAAACCACCAATCTTTGTGACCCGCGATAGCCCAAACGTGCTCAAGAGCCATGTTATGGAGGTGGCTGGGAATGCTGACATAGCGGAAAGCATTGCGCAATTCGCTAGGAGGCGTCAACGAGGGGTTTGTGTGCTTAGTGGGACTGGTTTCGTGGCCAACGTGACCCTCAGACAACCTGCAGCACCTGGCGCTGTCGTAGCACTTCACGGAAGGTTTGAGATTCTATCTCTGACTGGTGCCTTCCTTCCTGGACCTGGCTCGACTGGGCTCACGGTGTACCTAGCAGGAGGTCAGGGACAGATTGTGGGAGGAAGCGTGGTAGGTTCCTTGGTTGCAGCTGGACCAGTCATGGTCATGGCCGCAACGTTTGCTACTGCAACATACGAGAGATTGCCTCTCGAAGATGATGAGGAGGCGGGGAGCGGAGGGCGTCAGGGTGCCGCAGCAGGAAGTTCCCCACCCGCAATTGGAAGCAGCGGCAGCGGAGGACAGCTACACCCTTCTGGGCTGCCCGATCCCTCATCGCTGCCTGTTTATAATTTGACACCAAATCTACTCCCCAACGGTTCACAGATGGGGCACGATGCTTATGCTTGGACTCATGCACGGCCCCCTTACTAGATCCATAAGAGATATTATATATCAATCTTCTCTTCTGTTTTATTTGATTGTTAGGGAATGAAATGGAGATAGAAAAGATGGGAAGAAGAGAAACCACTACTACTGGGTGTTCTTAATGTATATTAGGCTTTCTTATCTGTCTAGCTTTGTTATCCTGATCTCTGTTTGCAATAAAAAAAATATGACCGCTGTCTTTTTAGTTTTTTAACCGCACAAACTGAATTATTAAATCTTTGTCTAGTGTTCGTGATATCCATTTTTTAGGTTGGATTTCGTATTCAATATGCATATAATATTTTTCTAGTAGTATTGTTGTTGATTTGAGGTGTGCATTTTAATCTGACATTACGGCTAACACTTGCAGATAAAGGAATTCAGGTCTTTTGAGAGGCATTATCTTAGAATATTGTTTACTACTGTTTGCACAAATCAGCAAACTTTCTTGTCGATCTGTTTTAACTTTGCAATATCTGATCGCTTTATAATATACGATTTTGTATTTATTTTTAGTTGTCGTTTGGAGGAACATGTATGAAAACTAGGGTTTTTGAATGATTGCTCTATATATAAAGCTTGCAAGTTGTTTGTAGTTGCACTAGTCACAAACTAAAGGGAAAAAGGGATGAAAGGAAATATACTTTCACTTGGGGAAGCCTTCCGCTGAAGTGTGTCTCATTTCAACAAAGAATTTGTGTATGAAATGTATCAATGATTTCTTTGTCCATTAATATATCATTAATTTTTTATTCTTTTGTCAAAAACGATTCCCATGAGGAGATATCCACTCCATTTGTTATTTTGTTTTGCATTTTTTAGTAGTAGATATACAATATTATATTTGATTATAATACTTTGTAAGCAACGTCTGATTTTAAATTGAGGGTGCAATCTCTCTCCTACGTACACAAATACTGCTTATAAATTTATAATAAAAAAGGCAAAGTTCAACCATGTATAAGGTTTTGACAGGCCAGGCCAGGCTGGGGATGGCCAGACACAAACTGTTGGAGTAATGAGCTCAGTTATGCAAATTGAATGGTATCGATCTGCGGAATATTGATATTAGAGCATTCTCAATGAATTTTTCATCGTATCCTTTATAATATATCACCAAAACTCACTTATTTTATTTTATGTACTAACTTTTACAATATGCCACATATCAGTTTATGTATTTTTTTATATCATTTAAATATTATACTTTTTAATATTTTTTATTCATTTCAAATATTTTTTCTAATCACCAATGATATTCTCATATCTTTTGATATTTGCAATATCTTCTCATATACAATGTCATATAATTATGTCTTATTTTAAATTAATCCAAACTTATAAGATAGACCAAAATATAAATTAATTCAAAAAATAAAAAGAAAATATTATATAATGAAAATATTCTTAAAGTATATTATGAGAATATTCATTTTTTATAATTGTGAAAGAATACTCTCAAGATATTGAGAGAGAAGAGCTTGAAGCATACTCAAAACCCACTTAGAAAAGGAAGAGCAACGGGGAGAATTTTTTCAGAAATTTTACCTCTAGCAGACAATGGGATGTTTGAATTGTGTTGTAGATTTGAAGCCCTTCGCAAATCATGATCGTAAAAGTTCGACGAGCAGCAGAACCAGACTTAGCTTGTGAGAAAGCTGGGAAGATGGCGCGAAATAAACTCACAAGACTAGAATGAGATAAAGTGACTTTTCCACAGTGAAGAAAAAAGTTAAAAGAGAGAAATGAATTAAAAATTTATACATTTTTGTACAGTATCCATTAGATGTAGAGAATGTATTGTTGCAAATTGGAAATTAATTATAAATTAAAATACATAATCAGGGGGATGGGTGTACGTTTTGAGCTATTTTCTTCAAATTTTACATTTCCAATAGGTTTTACATAACCCATTAATGGGCATGCTAGCTCTTACTCGTTTTATTGTGGATTTATTTTTATATAATCTCTTTGTGGTTAAAGTACTTATCTATATATAGATAATATTACTCAATCCGTTTATTGATAATTCTTTTCTCTTTACTTTTGAATATGAACATAGTAAGGCGGATCCAAATTAACTAATTAGAACAATATCATATATAAGGGGCTGTTTTATTGAGTCAGCAAATCAAGCAATTCTAATATTTCTGGTTCGATAATTGATAGATATAATATCGGAGTATCTTTTTAATTAATCTATTCACTTGATATTTGACCATCTCCTAATATTTCTCAATTAATACTGTCTTTATATTTTAACAAACATATATAATTCGATGAGCACTAGTAACTCATGTAGTACTATTATATTACTACTTCCGTACTGTTCTAATTTTATAATTAACAAAAAATATTATAAAATATGCATATTTTAACAAGTAATTTGCGACATGTGAGCACCACAAATAATTACCATAAACAAGCTTCTTAATTTATAAGTCGGCCGGGGATTTTATTAATTTTATTTTATTTTAGCTTCAGAATTTATTTAGCATTTTTGTTTTTGTCTACGTACTGAAGGTATAGTAGTACCAGATAGCTAGCTAGGTTTGAAAACGCAATGGGATTTGATAATTCGGGTATGATTTATTTCTTCGATCCAACCTATATATATATATATATATATATATATTTATGGGCATCACGTTATGTTAATATGTGCATTTTGAGAAAGGATCCTCATTCCTCATGCAGGCCAGGCTCTCTCGGAAGCCAAAAATCGTTTCACCTAATACGTACGATTTGTTAATCATGCAATCATTTCCGGCCTAATTTTTGCATCATCATTTTTTTAAACAATGAATATATTACTACTCGACCCACAAACATGCTGGTCATTTTATAACAATTTCTAATTTTAGTTGCGGGTCATGATACATCTTAGCTTTCACGTTTACTAATGAGGCATATAAGTGATCATCACTAACAGTACTAAATATATATATATATATATATATATATAGTTAAGCACAATATTTTAATTAGTAACAAATTCTAATATACATTACTTGCTTAATTTATAATGAGAAATGATATTTGCATTAATAGAATATGTAAACGTCGCGCGCACTTTTTAAAAAAATTGAATAAATATGAAATTTATATAAAAAAAATTAATTTTTTAATAATAAAGCTCACTCTTTTTAAAAAAAAAATGCATAGTACTTGCATAATTCATTAATATATCTAGCATTACTCTTAACACTACTATTAATTTGTTGCTGTGTGCATTTTCTCCCCAAGATGGATGCAATGGATCATCGACAATATTGGGAATCACATGATGGGCCATTAGCTTAATTCAGGCCGGGTTTGTTTGGGTTGTGCTAGGAGACTTAAAAAATGTTTAGATAGCTATAAAAACACTTTAATGATAAAATTGAGTTGTTTGGTTGATTCATATTAAAGTATTGAGCATTCATAATAGCTTTTGTAAAATATATTTTTTTGTAAAATATAAGTGACGTTGCTCTAAAGTCCATTCCAATGAATTTTGTATTTCATCTTTATTATACATTTTACTATAATCCCGTTAGATGTACGTAGAGGATACTATTCATAACTCTAAAACATTTTAAATTAATTTCTCTCTCCTCTAAGTTTCTTTTCCCACTACTTGAAAGTTATCATATTTTCATTTCATCCCTTCTCTCTCATTCATGCACTTTTCCTCTGTGTTTGATGCCGAATAAGTTTTGGGTTTCACGGGTGCGTCTACCGATTACCTAGCTCATGATCAAAGGTCCTGGCCTCTTTGGATCTTTTGATTGCACTTTCAAAATAAAGTATCATAATAACATTTCATGGCATCACTCATGTAAAAATAAAATATTGCACCTTCGAGTGTAGCTACATTCTATGACTAGCATTTTTTTTCATATTCGGATGAGAGGGTGGGTATACAGTAGAAGGGTACTTGTTTTGTGTATTGCCATTCTTGTTTTCATAATATAATTTGAGAATAGTCTCATAAATATAATCTCTTTTTTTTTTAATCAATTTGTATTTTGGTTTAGCTTATAAATTTAGATTAATTTAAAATAGAATATAATTATATGATATTGTATATGAGGAGATATTGTAAATATAAAAAGATATGAAGATATCATTGATAATTAGATAAAATATTTGAAATAAATAATAAATTTTAAAAATTATAATATTTAAATGATATAAAGAAAAAATAAATAATTAAGTTGATATACGATATATTATAAAAATTAGTATATAAAATAAAAAAATAAATTTTAATAATATATTTTAAAAAATAAGATGAAGAAGCCATTAAAATACCCTTAACTTTTAAAAAGTACGTTTCAGGATCCTCAAACCAACTTTTGATTTTGCGCAACGTAGTTACATGATGTACGTATTTGTTCTTTATTAAAAACCAGCTGGCTACATGATGTGCTAGATTGGACATGTAATGTCTTTTTCATTTGATATATATATATTTTTATTTTCATTTAAGATCGAAATAGGATCAGGCCGGGCCGATGCATGATCGTTTCATTAGTAGAAAATCATGAGTTGTTTTGCATATTTTTATTATTAGGGATAACAAAGTTTTTTTACTCATTGATCACGTGATATATATATATATATATATAATATACTATCACTCATGAACTCGCAAACAAGTTAAGTTACAAAATACAAGCAGTAAATTAATGGTATTAATTCCCATATATCGATTAAAATATGTGTGTTGTCAGTCACTTCCTTGAGCCAGCCAAAGATTTCCAAAGTTTATAAAGTTGGGAAAAAATTTGATATCATAGTAGTAGATAATTTAACAATTCCCACAAAAAGAGATGTGTTCTACCGAAAGGATCCTAGAGGTATAGCAGCATGGAGGACCCTCTTCACATGGATTCACGTGTCATAGCTAATAAACCTTAATATAAAATTCTTAGCAACTTGGATACAACATTCCAACGCTAAAGTCGCAATAACAACGGACCCATTTGCTTTCAATGATGTATTAGCCCTTTCATTAATATAATCATCATCCAACACCATTAAAAACAAATATATTCTCCCTTTTGATCCATAATTAATATCCCTTTCTAGGTGTAAGCACACTACCTCTTGCAAGTTACATCGCTATTTGTGAGATAGCACTGAGAATTCATATTTAATTTCAATAGTTTAGGGGGAATCCACTAAGTCTAAATTAATGAAATGTAGGCCACCCATTAGAACCATTTGTATTAGAGGGAGAAATTTAATAAGTTTCAATGGATGGGGCAAAGGCAAACATCACAAAGAGAAATGCGGAACATGTTCGCTATCCTTTCAAGTCTACGTTGATGCCGAAGTTCAATCTTGCTTTGCCCTTGTCGTGGAGCACACGTCGTCTTAGACCTAATGAGTCATAGTTTAACCTAATTTTTGAAAATTGATCAACATCTCTTTATGAGAGTGAAAAGGCAACTTTTGCAATAATGACGTGTTAGAAGATGAACAAGAGTCTTTATAATAGGTGATAATTGTCGAAAGATAAAGAACCCTAGAATATTGTGGCATGAAAGTCATGGGCATACTACTACAAAGTTTCCTCATACCAATTCACCTCGAGTCATGTGTATGAAGATCAAGGATATATAATAGCAACCAGGATGTGGTAACTAGGAAAGTTAAAGGAAAAGACACTAAAGGATCAACCAATAGCCTAAAATGGGGGCTTTCTTTTAATTGAGAAAGGAAGACATTTGATCTATTGGAGGATCAAATCTTTTATTTTTTTTGTTTCCCCGCGGCGCGGGGGGGGGGGGGGGGGGGGGGGAAGAGAGTATCATTCAACTTGGAGGCTTAATAAATAAGTCTGTTGGATCACATATGTTAGATTATGTGATCCAACGATCTCCCTTAGGGACTCGCTAGAATTATGAGAATTTATTTGTGCTTGATAGCCCAACACACTGGTGCACCCTGTGTGCATTGCAAAGCCCCTCATACCTGCCCGCAGCACGTATAGATGTGGGGCTCTGTGCTGCTAAATTGTATAAGGAAGTAAAGTTGCGCCTCTGCTAACAACAATTGCTTTTGGCTTAGTGCTAAGCACTTGATCCTAACAAAGTCTAAAGTTCTCATATATTTTAGGGGCAAGTAGAGGATTAAGGGTATTTGTAAGATAAGGAGTAAGTAGAGGATGATTTACTTCCTAATTACGGACACCTTATGGGTATTTTTGAGAAAATAAAAGAATAAGAGGAATCTTCTTACAAATGTTCTAGTTATGGAGCTAGCTAGGAGTAAAATGAACTATAGCATATCCCAAATATGCCGTAAACACCCTTATAGGGTTTGATCTTTTTCAAGTGGTTAATCCTCCTCCTATTTGTATCCTCACTTAAGAGGAAGAGGTGGTATCATACTTAAAAGGCTCATGGATCAATTTACTCAGTGTGCAATTTATTGTATGTGATACACCATATTGAGTGAGTATAGGTGATGATCAATGAGATTCCATATTGTTTAGGAGAGATACTTTATTGATATCTATAATGATTTTCAAGTGACTCCAATTAGATTGTTCATCAGCCCTTTTGCAGTATGACCTTAGATGTGGCTAGGCACTTAGGCCTATCTTGAGTCGTTACATTGTATATATTGATTTTCGTTTTACTTAAACAATTACTTACTTATTTAAAAAGAAAAATATGTTGTTCTTGATGTTGGCAAGCTTATACTTCCAACAAGTTGAAGATCATACATGTATCCTAGATGTTTTTAAACCTAAAATATTAGAACTATTACTAGGAATCATATTTTTCAGATCGTGTGTCAACTAATTTTTTTTTTTTTTTTTTACGTGAACAAGAGTATAATGTTTTAGATGCCATTTAGTGCACACACATATAAAAAATTCAAGTTCACTTTTTTATTGAGTTTCGTTGATATTTTATTGTGAAAATTAACATAAATGTACATATGGAGAAGCTTAATTTTACACCCTAAATACTACTTTTTAAAGTTGCATCCCAAACTATATCAAAGTTAAGAATAATTTACATCCCAAAACACCATATTCTTTCAATATGCACCCTGCATATAGCTAGTGAAATAATTCATTTTTTAGTAAATTGTCTAAAATGACTTTTCTACAAATACCAAATTATGTATTTATATACACATGACCCTTCAGCTATAATAAAAAAATATATATATAAATGATGAAAATAAGATTTATTTGTTTTTATTCTTTGTTTCTGTTCTTTTTATTTTATTATTCTTAATTTTTAGCAAGGGAATTTTTGAAACGCGCGTGAGGTGCAAACTAAAGGATGCGGTTTGCAAATTCTTTGTTTTGGTAATTAGGAGCGCCAAAAAAAAAAAAAAAAACGTGATAGTTTAGTATATATGCAATTTAGAAAAAGAGGAGTAATATAGTAATTTAATATATATATATATATAGCTCCACTTATAAATCATGTCCTTTTTTCTAATCTTATATCACTTGAATTAAAATATTATATCATTACTCATGTATAGTGAACTAGCTAAATACACACATTATATATATACTCATTCGATCGATACATATTTTAATCCAACTTTATATAAGTAGCTAAATACACGCATATTAATTGTGACTAGTCGATCCTTACAATGTCGTTGAACCACAAGGGCGCAAAATGCATTAAATAAATAAATTAACGATTATTAGAGACATATACATAACCCTTATTAATAGGCGTACTTTTCCATATATATATATATATCAGTTTTGCTAGGTATAAGCGAATCATGGACGAATTTGCTGACCCTGCTTACGTGGTGGGATTAAAAAAAAAAACAAGGTAGAAAAAGAAAAAAGAAAAAGGAGAGAACAAACGGAGGAGAAGAATCGATTTCAGCCTAGATCTATCATGTCTCTCCCTCATTTTTCAGATTTTGCTGTCAATGTAACCTTGTGGTTAACACTAGCTCTTCAGACGAGCCAAATTTGTTAAAATCAAAAGCTTGTAATTGTTTGAGCACTTTTTTCTTGTTTATGAGAGGAAAAAATGGAGAAAAATCATAAGATGAAAATTCTTTCAAAATCACCGATGTACACTTAGAACAAAAGTAAAAAGAATATTCAGTCATAACAAAGCTTTGAAACAGAGCACTATCCCAACACTGCTCCTCTGTTCGAGCCATGCAAAAATAGAGTTTCCTACTCGTGAGCCATTTCCTCCGTCGACCACCATCACCGTTGGGCCCTTTCACCGCCTCTGTAAGTACACGCTGAGCTCCCTCCATTTTTTCTCTCTCAATCCGCTCTCTCCAATCTCTCTTTCTCTCTCATCACTCTCTCTCACTCCCATGCTCAGTCGCTCAGATTGACAGTATTGTCGCTGCACCACTCGATCCGCTGTTGCACACTCCATGGCTCCGTTGTGCCCTGCTCTGCCACCTCTTTCCAATTTCTTTTTCTTTCTCATCACTCTCTCTCACTCCCTTAGCCACTTAGATCAACGGTAGTGTCGCCGCACCACCGCGATCCGCTATCACAATCTCCTTGTAACCAATCGACAGCTCCGTCGTGCCGTGCTCTGCTGCATGGTCTTTGTTTTGAATTTTCTTCTTATGTAAGCTCGGAGGGGACAACAATGTTGAACACGAAAGGAAAAAGATGAAGCATGTGTCCACTACATGCTGAAATCAGATTGGGAGAAAAAGAGCTAGAAGATGAAGTGAAGGAGAGCACAGAAATTAGGTTGGAGAGAGAGAGAGAGAGAGAGAGAGAGAGAGAGAGAGAGAGAGAGAGAGAGAGAGAGAGCTTTTTAATTTTCTTTACATTATATTTCCCACGTTCGAGAGAGATAGAGTCCAAACTTGTTCCATTTCTCAGCTTCTCAGTTTTATGCCCAATGCACCGTTTTATTGAACACATGCCATGTCATTAATTCGTGTGCATTAGTGCCCAAACATGCTTGAAGATAGAGTTAGATTGTATATATATACACTAATTCATGGTTTTGGCTGTATGTATTTTCCTTTTCTTTTTCTTAGAGGTTTTGGCCGTTTTTCTGTAGAAGACCAGTAGTACTGTATATACAAGTACGTGTCAAATTGGGTGTTATAAGAACCAACCACGTGCATATATAAATTAACACTTGAATTAATACTTAATTGGTTGTCAAATCTTGTTAATGTGTCGTGTTTGTATTGTCAATGTATGTCTATTATACTATATAGGTCAATACAAGCACGACCCGTTACGTTTATCGTATCAAAATATCAAATCCTAACATGATCCATTAACATAATGAATTGACACGAAACTACCCGTTAATGAATACTACGAAATAGGTTACACAACCCGACCTGATCCGTTTCAATCCGTTTATGTAAATGAATTAAACAGACCAAAAATTAACCCATTTGACCTGATTAACTTTATCATAATTTTATATAAATATTAAAATCAAAATATCTATAAAAAAATATAAAACTAACTACAATTTTGAAATTAAAATCCAAACAATAAAAATATCGAAATTAAAATCTCAACAATTTCATTTTTAGATATAAAAAGTATAATTGTAACTTTAATTTTCTTAATGGGTCAAAACGGGTTGACCTGTTATTAATCCGTTAAGTAATCGTATCTTAATGAGTCATTTTATTTTGATCAAAATTTATTAAGATTAAACTCAAATCTGCTATTATTTTATTATGTTCATATTGAATTAATAGATCGTGTCATATATTACCATCCCTACAGTAATGTTACAATGACCATGACTAGCCTAGCTAGCTGTTACTCTTCTACAATTCTATCTTTCAAGGCCGATATATATATTGGCCGGCACAGACCTAGCTAGCTACAATTAATGATGAGTAGCGTTCCCATAACCAATTCTGGGTTAAGGAATAATCTTAATTCCCTAAGGTTTCCCTGACCCAAAGACCTGTTCCCATAACCAATTAGTTAACATTTCATCAAATTATATGCATTCCACTTAATCATTTAATTAGCACGATCGATGTAGTCACGCATGCACGTACATGCATCAGAGAGCAGTTCTGTTACTTTGTGATAACTAGGAAAACACTTCATTAAAATATCTTATATATATCTCAATTAATGTTTGACAATTGTGTGCATGATCTAGTGCATGACAACTTGTCGAGTTGCAACAAAGGAGCTCATCATGTCATCTTCCCACAATTTAATATGGCAACTGTACTTATGATCTGAAACTGCAAGTTGTTATTAACAGTGTCGACATTCTTGAAGGGTGACTGGTCTACAGCCACCGACTTATATTATTTAATTTTGTTTATTTTTATGTATTTTTTAAATAATTTTAAATATTTAAAAAAAATTATAACATCATTAAAAAAAAATATATTCCGTTCATGAAAGATTACAATTATATACTGCCATTTCTGAATTTGTCCTCGTAAACATATACCTAGAAAAAAATAACGAACGGTAAAAGAGGGCGTGTGAAAAGTTGGAAACATGACGTAGAGAACAGAGGGGGCAAGATCGGTTCTCGAGGTGGTGGGACCAGATGGGACACCGGTCCGAATCTTAAACGGAAATGTTGACCACTCTTTTTATCATATGCGGCCACGTGGCAGCCACAAATACTCTTCAGCCCCTTCAAATCCGCGGGTTCCTCTGTAACGACAACCATTTTTTTTTGCCCTTTTTTCTTTTTTTTATGAAGACAACCTTTTTATACTCTTATGCTGTCAAAAATAATTAATCAAAAGAGTTCTTTCGATTTTTTTATTTAATAATTAAATTTTTTTTAATAATATTGTGAAAATTTTCTCATAAAAAGATTTTAAAAAGATAAAAAAAATAAATAAAAAAAAAACCTATTTGCTCTTCTCGAAACTTGTCTCATGCTAGCACTGCTCTTAGAATACGGTGTTAACTAATAATGACTAAGTAATGAAGATTAAGATTAACCCTTAAGATTAATGATTTCTATGCTTTCAAAAAACAAAAAGATTAATGGTTTCCATGATCGATGAGGACCACCATCATGACTTCAATTCTTTCTTCGAATGAGAAGTAATTAATTTTTAAAAAAATGATAATATGATTATTAAATATATTTATTAAATATGTTCACTTATATATTTTTTATTTTTCTTTTTTATTTTTTTAATAGTTAAAGAAGTAATTATTAGTAAATTTTTATTTTTTTTATTTTTTTAATAGTTAAAGAAGTAATTATTAGTAAATTTTTATTTTTTTTATTTTTTTCTTAATAGTTAAGGATGCTTAAAAATTATTAAAAAAAATTATTTGTACATCTAGTCGGTATATTTAATAGTCATCCTTGCTTTATCCTAATTTTTAATTGGATTGGCCCGAGAAGGAAACAAAGTAGCAAACCATGGGAATGGGATAGGTCTCAAGATAGAGAATAGTCATGATCACCAACCATCTGAGTATGTACTACGTAGTATATATGAGACTATGAGGCATGGAACTTTGGGTTGGAGGTCGCTTGTGATTAGCTAGTTACAAGAAAATTGTTGTTTATTTGAAATCAGTTATTCTTAGTGAAAATGATTATTTTTTATCAAAATAAATCTATTTTCATGACAAATAATTCATTACAAATGTGTTTTTTTTTTTTTCAAACCATTGCAATAATTTGTTTAAGCAAATTGTTTATAAATTAATACAAGTTGTATCATCCCGGGCCGGGTGACATGACCATTAGGGTGGATGTATGGATTTAATATGAATTAATAAAGGGAAATATATATGCATAGGGGCATCCTACTCGACCGGGAATCAACTTCTAATTGTGTGTGTATATTTATATTTATATATATATATATATATATATACATACTAGTAGTTGGGCAACGTCCAAGGGACGTTCGTCCAGTGTATAGAAATATTATTTTTATTAAAGAAAAAATTTTGAATAATAATGTAATATTTTTAGAAAAAAATATATAAATTCTAACATCAAATAGTAAAATAGACTTAAATCAGTTTTAAAGCATTTAGAATTTATAAAAAAAAAAGAATCTTGAAACAAACATGTGCAGCACAGGAGATAAACTGTTAACAGTAAAGGAACGTGCATAGCACGTTTTCTTAATTTAATAAAGCGATTATTTTTAAAAAGTAACATAATTTTTATAAAGAAATAAAATACTAAGGTTTTTATAAGATATTATTATTTGATTTTAATGTTTCATAATGAATTTAAATTGATAAATAAATAATATTTTATTAGGATAATTGTATTCATAAATGTAGTTGGTAAATATATTTAAACTTAATTATTTTACATTTCTCTTTGTTTATATAAGGAATGAATAAAAATTTTAAATCACATAAATAAATTGATATATAAATTATAATTTATATAAAAGATCATATATATATAATAGAATATAGAATATATATTTATATAATTTATATAGATATATATAATAGAATATATATATATATATATAGATATCTAATATACCTCATAAATAAATGATCATCAATGCATAGGTTACAGGATTATGCATGCTGCATGAATTTTAATAATTATGAATTTATTCATAAGTGATTGGGGAGAGAGAGATTAAAAAATTAAGAACTTTTAAGAAGAGAGAGCCACTTTAATTTATTCATGTAACTAACGGCGTTAATTTTAACGGTAAAACAACAAAAACCGTTAAACCAATAAAATTCCGTTAGATAGCCACTTTATATATATAAAGATATATATATATATATATATGCGTGTGTGACTTCCTTAAGTTTTTAGATATGATGTATTGGGAAAAAAATTGCTTGGGAATCTCTAATCAGTGAAACATTTGTTATAATAAGTTATTATAAAAAGATGATCACTTGATTCAATAAATCTATCCTAATTAATTACTCCACTTTCGAAATGCATGCATGCTCCCTAGCTATTAGTCTATCATAGATTGACGAATTGGCATGCATGTAACTATATCATCGACTTTAATACGGCCATTTGTTGAAGAAATAAACATAATTAGAAAGCTCTCTCTAGCTAATTCCCAATTTTCTCATGTGTTTGATTTATTTCCTTGTTGCTTACGATGGGGGAGTAAAGTTGGGAATGATCAGTACCAGATATATATACATGCATGCACTACTACTGCTAGTCTAGTTTAATTAATAATTAAGTCCGAATTCAAATATAATTGGTCCAACCAAATTAGTCTTTGACCTTTGGTCATGCCGGCCAGCCACATCAATCGACGTCCTTGCCGGCCAGCGTTGTTAATGTTAATTGATCAGACCATAATCTGATCAAATTATTATAAAAATAATAAAAAATTCTGTGTAGTTACTTTTGCGCGCATCATTTTTTTTAATATAAATTAACTGTTTTAATTAATTACATAAATGAAATTTGTAAAAAGTATTTAAAAATAATTATTTATAGCAAAACTCAAAAATAATTACTAAATTTTCCTACTTATAAAACAACAAAACAACTGGATCGAGGGGAAGAAATTGCATAGATATTGCAAGCATGAGACCTTACTTATCTTAGCACTTGCTTAAATATAATGGTATTTAACAATTATATGATAAGATCCTCTCTCATCTCAAGCCTCCGTTTTTACCATTTTTTATTTTCTATTTCCGTCGTTTACTTTCTTTTTTTCTTCTGATACAATTAATTTTGGGCAGCGGGAATCATAAACTTTTTTTTTTTTTTTTTTTTTTCTTTTAAATCCCAAAGCTAAACGAATGCTGTCGTTTTTCAACCTCAAACACTTGGGCTCATTCATTACGTGAGATGCCCAATTAGAGGCTTATATTCGACATTTGAAGTTTTTAACATGGGGCTTAATTAGGAAATTGTGTGTTGAATGGGCTTGGATTGGATGCCAAAACTCCCTCAATCTAGTCTACATTTGTTTGTTCTTTTAAACCCAAGGCAATTAGAAGTTAGAAAACCAGCACTGCATGATGCATCAGCCCACATCTTCTTTAATTTATTAGTATTTTGGGCCTAAATTTTTTTTATTGTAATGTTAATATTCTTGGTATGAATCTCATATTTGTGTACCTAGAAAATCTTTAGATCTCGTTGATTGTCCCACTGGTTTTTAAAATTTAAGGTCCGATAAGTCTTCAAATCGCCAATCATATTGTTTTTTATTTCCTTAAAAAAAAATATACCTCGAGTTTTGAGCACTGTGTACTACTTCCTTACACTTTACAATAATCTTAATTAATTACGACGGACTTTCAGGAGTCCGGAAACTCGTCTGGCAAAAGAGGAAAAGAAATGGCAACTTCGTCCAGTGGCCAATTAACCAATTAAAAAATGGAGGCTGTGACTGCTAGCAATTTGAGCCACCGAACTCTTTCTTGAAACCATTACGAGGCTAGGCCCAGTCATAATCAAACGGTGTATCATTAATCTATAGACTATAAGCAAAGTCGAGATTACTCGCTGCAGAAACCTCTACCTTTTTTTAAGATAATTTGCTTGTAAGCAAGTTTAGAATCTATCTCTACTTGTCAAAAACGGAGAAGAAAATTGTGTTAAGAATATCTATATATTATTGGGGCAAGAACATGTTTTAGTACGAGTGTTGACACCTTAGGAAATAGGAAGGAGTCAGGACGCTGCTCGGACCTGCTACAAGACAAACTACATATGAATCTGTAAATAAACTGGATTAAATTGATTTTCAGGATTAGTTGCGTAATTTGCACTCTATGCCAATCTTGAAATTATGACCAATCAATCTTCCAGGCACACACAATCCTATGCGTTTCTAATATCTTTTTTTTTAACCTGTCAAACCTTTTCAAAATACAGAGCCCTTTCACTCAGACTTTAATTTGGGTCCTCCCACGAATAAAGACTTTAAAGTAATGGCATGAGGGCTCGAGGTAACAGGTATGTAAGCCCATCTCTTTCTCCCTTTCCACCCAAGTTGTAGTAGATTTAGCTGCAAAAAGAAATAATAGATTTAATAAAGGACGCACTTTTCGCAGAACAAATAAAAAAGTAAAGAATAGAGGACTCTAGATTCACTTCATGCAACCCAATGCATGAGAAGTCCAACTTTATCCTATTTTTTGTTGGGATACATGGCCCCTGGCATAACACTCTGTTTCCAGATAAAACAAATCCCTGGAACTGTTTATTAGTTTATCCGACAGTGGATGTTTACTAGGCAATACAATTTTTGGACAAGTTGCATGATAGGATTGATGCCCATCCATCGTCATCCCCAAAGCAACAAACATCAAATTATTTGGTTTTTTTCTTCGAACCAACAGGTTTGACCAACTCGTTGCTTCCCAATAGACAACAGCACAATACACATTTTATGCTATTTTCTATCTTGGATCTCCATGCATGCAACCACTACTAGACATGCTGCTTAATGTGCTTCAGATTTTGATTGCCATTAGAGTTTCTCGAGTTGCTTTCATATGTTTTATTATTATTATTATTTGACCTGAATATGTACCTTAGATTTTATGAATTTGGATTAAATAAAAACATCGTTATTTGCGTTGAAGAAAGTTAAAAAGAGAGATAAAAGATTTTTATTTATTTTTTAACCGCCCACTGGATTTGGGGAATAATTAGAAGTGGGTGTTGGGCAGGATTCATGGAGAGTGATTTATATGCCTAAGATGTATGGCATAATGTTGACAAGGATTTCACCAACCTAATGATTCAAAATGAGCCACCACCTAATACCACTTTTCCAAGAAACGTAGTAGCAATTGATAGATCATAGGCAAAAGCGATAGATGGCAAATGACAAATTATGTGTGGGAGAATTAGTCAATAGTCCTGAAGGATGTAAACGTCAAGTCGCCGAGAAATAATAATGGTGATCGATGAAAATTTTCTTTTTGGGGTTAACTGGTTGCGGTGAGTGGTGTTATACAATAAGAATAATAAATAATAATAATAATAAAGGAAGCTCCTGTTTTGGCCTTTTGGGGGGTCCGAAATATTAAAAGCCAACTTGGGTTGATAGGGGGTTGTGTCGTGTGGGGTATGTGAAGGGTCCACGAAATATGAAAGTGAAACAAAAAGGAAAGAGGCCATGTACGTGTTGATATTCTTTGCATGGTTTCAGAGAACAAGTAACCACAACGAAGATAATTAATCGACCCCCCCGGCCATAGTCTCCGGCCGTATCTTTCGAATCTATTATCTATGGAAATAATGGCATCTTGCAACTATTAAGAGAAGCTTATACAACCAATTTATTAAACGAAGCCTGCCGAAAGTCTTAGATGGGAGCGCCCGTACGTACATGTATATTCTAGATTTCATCGCCATTCACGGCTAATGTGTTATCAAAGCTAATTTGTCCTTGAATCTACTTACCTTATGCAAAACCTTGTTTTATAGCTTCATTACCACTGAAACAGAAAGTGTTATGCGCTCTCTCTCTCTCTCTCTGGGCAAAGGTGTTTTTATTACGCATATTATGTGTCAGCTGTTTTTGCTGCCGGACCTGGAATACTGTCATCATGCTTTTAGTACTCTCTCTCTCTCTGAGAGGGACAACAGCGAATAAAATAAGGCATTGGATTAACTAATACCTTGTCGGTTTTACTACATCGCCTTGAAAAAATAAATAAGGCATTGGATGATTTATCTTTTTGCACGCATTAAACCAACAAGAAGTAACAATGGCCTTGAAATTAAATAAAAAAGCTTTTGCATTACTAAGATGACAAATATAATACAACAATTAGTAACAATTTATATTCCTCGGATCGTTTTGCATTGCATGCCAAGACGCTAATGAATTATAGTTGGCGAAAACAAAAGGTTCTCCTAGCCACAAAACAGAAGTTATGGTACAATGAATCGAACTTCTTTACGAACGATAGTCCCTATAATTTGTTTTCAAGGAAAGCACCGTGATCCATTTTCACAAATTCAAGTTACAGCCTTCCTATCATTGTCAATAAATTGATTACCAGCTGAAGAAAAGAATTTCTGCAAAGATAACTATACATTTTGGTTCATTTTCAGATACCCGTCAACAAACATTCCAAAGTAGCATATTTTGCTCAAGATATTGTACGGTAATGTCTCCTAGCTGCTCTATCGCTTGTATGAAAAACCTGCAAACCAACTTCATACACTTTCCAAGATACTTTAGAAAAAATTAGAAGGGTGTATTGAAGATAGTTTTAATTACCTGAGATTAGATACGAAACTATCTATGCAATACAACAAAACTCAAACACGTAGAGGTACGTCAATGAAGTGACCTAATTTTGTATGGCATTTTGACTATGAATGTTGTGTATAATAACATCTCTGTGCTGGAAGCTTGTACGGGTACTGGGGGAGCCAAATAAAGTTGTTTGCTTATTTTATCATGAACCCGAAGAGATGCGAAAGAATTCTGACAGCTGCAATTCTCATAACTTACGGCCTGTCTCATCAGACTCATCATAGAACTTGGTTTGCCTGCATCAGGACTCTTCTAAGCTCGTTGGCAATACCCTGCAGCAGAACTGGTTTCCGAATGATTCCATTCATTCCAATATGCATACATCTTTCCCACATGTCTTCATCAGCACTTGCTGTCAAGCCAATGATCAGTGGCCAACTACGGCTACGAAATTTCCGAATTCTCATTGCAACTTCAAACCCATCCAACTCGGGCATGTGAAGATCCAATAAAACGATTTGGATAGAAGAGCCTGCAGGGCCAATAGCACTAAGGCATTCAAATCCAGAAGAAACAGCAGTGACAATGCAACCTAGCTTTTCAAGAAGTTTTCGCGTCACACCCCTGTTCACATTGTCATCATCAGCCAGTAAAACTTGTAAGCCTCTGAAGAGAGAGTTAGAGTGTGGGTGCTCTGAAGATTCTCCAGGTTCTGAGATGGCTACTGCAATGGATGGTCGCAGTTGAAACCGAAGAACAAGTGCCATGCTTTGAGCAAAACCTTGATGATTTGGGACAACCCATATGTTGCCTTGCATCAACTGCAACAATAAAAGAGTGGTCAACAATAAAAATATTAACTGTTTAAAGAACTTTTGTACGCCAACACTGCAGTGACCCCTTTACAAACGGAACAATCGCAACAATGATTACCAGAGTCCCCCAAATTTTAAGAAATTTTGCACGCCAACAAATCATGTGAACTGGAAGTACCACAGTATCCAAAAGAGCATCAAACCTTATTCTTTCCAAGCAGTCTCAATACATGAAAAAGTTTACATCATAAGAGCAGCTAATATCTTTGTTTTAAGAATAACTTGTCTTCAATTTTATAACCAATCAAAGAATTTACAAGCGGAAACCTTCTTCAAAATTATCTTTTTTGTTTAAAGAATTTCATTAATAAGAAAATGAAAAGTGTTTCTGAGTCTTATATTACTCAATAACATCACATGCAAGAGTGGACACAACCTATCATTCTCACCTGCACTAGCTTTTTGCAAATTCCGAAGCTCAAACTCTCCTCAAGACCATCACTGGTGTACCTCCCACCGCCAGGCTGTGCAATTGAAACTGAACCCTCCGACTGAGAACTGCTATTTTCTATTGCAATCTCAAGTCTAATATATAAATCCGCATCAGAGGAGCTATGTCTCCAGGTTGACCATCTCTGATCATTCCTTCCCTGGCTTCGAGACTCAGAGAAAACCCGGAGTATCACAAATCCCCCTCCATTGTTGCCATCCAACAGGTTCCCAACCATATGCAAAATCACCTGGAAAACCCTTCTTTCATCACCCGTTACATGATCAGGCAGTGACCTCTCAACCTCAACTGCAAAGCCAAAGCCCTTATAGACACACAAGCACTTTGCGAGGCAAGCTGCTTCTCTTATCATGGAGTGTAAGTGAAATGATCTCATCTCTATTGGAAATCTTCCACTATCTTTCCTAGAATTGTCCATTGCATCATTTATCAAGGTTGATAGAACACTGCCGGTCCTCACCATTGTGTCTACAATAGTTCGCTGCTCGTTGCTCATATTCTCATCCCGCAACATTGAAAGCAAACCCAAAATTGAGTGCATTGGCCTCCTCATCCCGTCACTCATTACCTTTTGAAAGGAATTTCTTGCCTGGCTTGCCATCATAGCATTCATCTTTTCCTGTTGCAATTCTCGATTTCGATCTACCAATTTGTCTCTCATGAGCTGGGACTCTTCAAGGAGTGCAGCATGGGAAAGAGCCACGGCAACCTGATCAGCAACAACTTTAATAATCTCAATTTCCTGGCTGTTCCAAGATCTAGGTTGTCCACTTGGAAGAACCAAAACCAATATTGCATAACAAGCCTGTCTCATCTCAGGAGTTCCCCCTTTAAAATTGGAAACCCGAAGCATTGGCATTCGAATTGCAGCCACGGGTCCTGGTTCACCTGACTCTCCACTGCTTGCAGCAGCAAGTGCTGACTCAGGACTAAGGATATTCACTTCATCACTCCCCTTGATCCTTGCAACATCTGGATCATTAGTTGATATAGAAGAATTATAGGTATCTGAAGAGTTCCTCCCATAAGCTTCATGTGTCAGGTTCATCTGTGTTTTACCCTCATTAGGCATCCAAACTGCACAATTCTGCAAACCCAAAGTTTCAGAAAGCTCCACAAGAGTTGTGTACAGAATCATATGCCTATTAAGCGATTTCCGAATCTCTTGAGTAAGCATCCGAACGTGCAATCCAGCTTCTTTCTGTTTCATTATTATTCCAACCTCTCGTCCTAGATCCCAAGTCTTCTTTTTCAACATGAATTCCCTCACCTTCACTTTGAGAAGTAAAGGGATGAGAGTGATGAGTGTTATAGCAGTGGCACATGAGACCAAAGCAGTGAGAATCTTGAAGACAGTGAGAGCCAGCATTAGCTGAAATGGGTGTGGGCTATAAGTCCAGCCATTGAGCAAATGGGTCAACCCACACAGAACGATGAAGGCAATGAATTGAAAGAGAACCCATTTGAAAGGGACGTTCGAGCAGCTGACAAAGTAAAGTAGCTCGATGGGGATCGAGAAGTAGGCCACAGCAATTAAGAAATCACTCACTTTCTGGCACTGTAGAATGCTGTCAAAACTCCACAAGCTACCCTCATCTTCGCAATTACATCGGGGAAATTCATTATCAGCCGCAGATACCGATAAAAAAATCAGTAAAAGCAACAGCCCAGATGCCAATGCCTTTAACATTGCATCCAAAGACTGCTTCTTCAGTCCATTTAACAATAAAGTTTGAATCGTCCAAACCCCCCAGTACAGACTAATTCTCTGTAACAGAAATGTCTTCAACTATAACCTCAAGATTCCAACCGTCAATACTCATTTCCTGTCAAAGAACATGTTCAACACAATAGGATACTTACTACAAATCTGAAGAATTTAACTGCAATGCTTCAAGATCTGACACACCAACTAGCCTAAAAAAATTATAAAAGCTATTTATTTCTTAAAGCCGAACAATTTACCTTAACTCTCCTTCTCCAAAATATGTCCTTAATCAGTCAAATATAACTTTTTGATACTATAGTAAATTTCTGAATACCACAGTGATGAAGATGACGACATTTTGCTCAACCGAAATAATATACCAAAAGAAGAAGCCAAGCCACAGACCTTCCGGGAAAGAAATAAAAACAAAACCCACAAGCAAGAAAATATTTTAGAAACCGGAGAAATACCCACTAACCTTTACAACGCAAAAGACCGGAAAAGACCCAGAAATGCAGGCCAGAAGTAGAAAGCGTACCTGAAGAGCCACACCCACAACTACGGATTTTGCAATCAAGCGCAGCTTCGGATCTTTATCCTCCTTCACCACCACATGCAGAGGCTTTAGACACTGCAGCCCATTAATCCAATCCTTTTCTGCTCTCTCTTCATCAAGAAGAGAGGACAAAATCCACACCGTCCATGTCAGAAATCCCCCTCCCCCGCCAGCGCGCCCACTACCGCCTCCTCTTCCTCCATTGGATTAAAACGTGAAAGAAGCACACAAACAAATCCCAATACGCCTATCAAACCCGGCAATCCCACAACCAAGTAACCGGCCGGCCCAGGCCGCGTAAGCCGCAGGTCCTTCACTACTAGCTGAAGCACGTACAAAAGCCAAAACCGAAAGGGACTTTATTTTTTTTTTTCTCTTTATTTTTTACTTCCTTTTCTTTGCTAATCTTCAGCTACCTGTTTATGGCAATAAAAGAAAAGTAAATTCTACTATTATGACCCTTTCATATTCTCCATCCTCAACTTTCCCTCCTGCGCCTCTCTCTCCTCGTTTCCAAATTCCCAGACGAACCCAAAAATAATACGCTTAGCAGAATTCCAGAGCGAGACAGAGAGAGAAGGGGTTTTCCGCGCCGTTGTTTCGTTGGGGGGAGGGGTGGGAGAGAAAATAAAGGAGAGAAGAAGGACAAGGTGGGGGAGGTGGTGTGGGACCCGGGGGGGGTTTACATGAAGAGAACTTGGACGCTCTTTCGAAACATAACGTCCGAGTCAGTCCCCCCGGGCCCCCCCAAAAAAAAATAAAGAAAAAAGTAAATTGTTTTTCCTTTTATTTTTAGTTTTTGGTTTTTTCTCTCTGAAACGTTTCTTTCTCTCTTTGCTTTACGAAACCAAACCCGCCTGTGGTCGTGGCCTTATAAAATATTTGTCGCAGGGAAACGTGGCATAAATGTAGAGCTGCGGTGGAAACATAGCAGTGAGGGCGCGTGAGTTGCTAACGTCCTTCTTGGTCCAACTCCGATGGAATGGGAGTCCTTGTGGCCTGGCTTGGAATAATATCATACACTCCCCCCATTCACGTCACACATTACTACTGCCCTTTCTGCTGTGCAGCATCTCAGAATTTTTCTTCGCTTTTGTTGTTTACTTGTAATTAAGGTGTTCACGGATTTCATGTTTTTTAACTGGTCGAGTGCCCCCCCCCCCCTCTCTCTCTCTCTCTCTCTCTCTCTCTCTCTCTCTCACACACACCCAGAACTGAAGGACAATAAATAAATTCCCTTGATCTCCCTTTAATTCTTCTTCTCATATATCTCTCTCCGAAGTTCATGTAATTAAGCTCCTACTCCGACTCCCCTTTTCCGATCGATCGGAGGCCTCCCTTCTCGCCCCCCAACCCCTCTTGGCTCTCTGTGGATTGTAATATAGAATTTATAATGCCCTCTTCGATCGGCCACTGATCTTCAAAACTCTTTTTTTTTTTTTTTTTTTTTTTTTTTTTTTTTTTTTTTTTTTTTTTTTATTTCAACTGATCTTCAAAACTCAGGTACAAGGGTTGATACATGAGTTTCACATGCTTGCGCAATTCAAATTTGTCAAATTTGCCTTGCTTCATTCCATTCCTAAGACGTGTGAGCACCAGTTCGCGTCGATATTATATATTGTCAGTAACCATAATATGGGGTAATATCATCCGATTCGAATCTAAGAGAAGTAATGAATTTTTATATCACTATAAACCACATGCATTAGAATAGTAATATGGGGTACGTACGTACCGTTATACACGCAGCCCCCATTTGAACTACATCCAAATTGGACTATATATATGAAAATCATGGCTGAGCAACAAATATCATGCATGGGATCAGACTCTCCAGCTTCCACTTTTCTTATATTCTTATATTTAATTAATGCAATTTTAACTAGAAAAAAATTTAAATATTATTAGTTTCTAACTCTAAGCCAGATTTAAATCCTTTTTGTTTTGTTTTTTGATTTTTTTCAAAGAAGCTTTGAAGCTTTTACATTAAATCAAATCTGAAATACGTGGAGGAGGTTTATTGCTTGCAAATCTCCTGCCAATACATGAGCAAGAACATCGACATTCCTTTTTTTTTTTTTTTTTTTTTTTTGAAATCAAATACATCTCTATAAACCTTAAACAGCAGAGTTTACATGACTACATTCTGGCAATAAAGCCATTACATCTGATTCCTCATTAAGAGAGGATTTTGCTAAGTTATGAGCTAGAGTGTTTCCACTTCTCTTAATAAACAGAAACTTCCAACTAGAGAAAACCATTAGCTGCAATTTAATATCAGAGAAAATCATTCCCACTCTATCCCATCTTTCTACTTGAGAATAGATACCTTTAACAACCTGGGATGAATCCCCTTCAAATAAAACACAAATATAGCCCATTTCCATAGCCATTTTAACTGCTTGATATGCTCCTATTGCTTCAGCCAAAAGAGGATCATTAAAACCAGCTTGTGTTATTTTCTTTGTGCCTACCACATGTCCTCCTTGGTCACGAGCTATTAAACCCAGTCCAATAATACCCTTCTCTTCACAGATTGCAGCATCCCAATTGATCTTCAAGAAACCTGCAGGTGGCGGATTCCAACTTGTATTTAACATTTGCCTTCCTCTATTGTTTGTTCTGCTTCTTTTATGAACAATTTTGTACTCCTCCAAGGATTGTTTGGATTGATTGACTATATGTGTTGGATGTTGGAAGAGACCCTCGAATATCAACCTGTTTCTTCTATGCCAAATATTCCTTGCAGTAATGGTGAAGAATTCCATAACTTGCTGCTCACATTTTGCATCTAGTTTCTCAAATATATCTTTAAACTTTTCTGCTCTGTCTGAACTTTTATGTATTGCAATTGGTCCTTGACTCCAAACATCCATTGCAGATTTACAGCTCCATAAAGCATGTTCTACAGTTTCTTCCTCACTCAAACAGATAGGACACATAGGTGACTTCAGAATTTTCCTCTTATGTAAGTTAACTCGTGTAGGTAATGCCTCTAAGCATGCTCTCCACATGAAAACTTTGGCAGCCTGTGGAATATTGAATTGCCAACAGCATGTCCATCTTTCTTGTAATTGCCTTTCATTCGATGACTGTCCTTGAGCATTGTCTTGCATATTTTTCAGAAAATGATAACCACTCTTCACTGAATAGCTCCCATCCTTAGAACCCAACCATATTAATCTGTCTCTGGCCCCAGTCTGACTTAATGGGATTTTCTGAATTATTGCTGCAGTTTCAGATCCCATAATGTCTTCTATTACCTCTTTCCTCCATTGCTTATTCTCATGGTTGATAAGTTCAGCTACTTTTGCATCCTCTTGCAAAGTATTAACAGGATCCTGAATTTTATATGATGTTGGTTGTGGCAGCCATCTATCCCTCCATATTTCTGTGTTCATACCATTGCCTATTCTCCACAAAGAGCCCTTTTCAATTATGAACCTTGCTTTACAGATACTTCTCCACACGAAAGATGGCCTAGAACCCATTCTGGCATTCAAAAACTGATTATTTGGGAAATATTTGCATTTTAGAACTTGAGCTGCTAATGATTCTGGATGTTGTAATATTCTCCACCCTTGTTTAGCTAATAGGGCGAGATTAAAGACTTCAAGATCTCTGAATCCTAATCCTCCAATTTTCTTAGCTTTCCCCATTTGATTCCAAGATACCCAATGCATTTTATTCTCCTCTATCTTCTGACCCCACCAAAACTGACTCATCAGTCTATTAATCTCCTTTAAAAGAGATTTTGGTAACTTGAAAACACCCATACAATATGTGGGAAGAGCTTGTATAACAGCTTTCAAAAGAGTTTCTTTCCCTGCATGAGATAAGAGTTTTGACTTCCAACTAGAAATTCTGTTTCTCACTCTATCCAGAATATTGTTAAAAGCACTTTTCCTTGATCTACCAATAAAAGCAGGTAATCCTAAGTATTTTTCATAACACCTTGTTGATCTGATTCCAGCAATGGCCATAATGTAATCTCTTGTCTCCTTTCTTGTATTAGAACTGAAAAATATAGAAGTTTTATCCTTATTTAGTTTTTGCCCCGATGCCTTTTCATATAGATCTAGCATACCATGTACCTTGGACCACTCCATTGCATTTGCTCTACAAAACAACAAGCTATCATCCGCAAAGAATAAATGGCTTATGCTAACATTTCCTCTTCCCATTGAAAAACCAGTGATATCTTTTGTTATCTCAGCCTGTTTCAATAACGAGCTTAACACCTCAGAAACCAGAATGAAAAGGTAAGGGGACAAAGGGTCCCCTTGCCTAATACCTCTAGATGGTTTAAAAAAGCCTTGAGAAGATCCATTTAAAATAATGGAATATGATACTGATGAAACACATCTCATAACCAGCTTTATCCATTTCTCACAAAAACCCAACTTCACCATCACCTTTTCTAGAAATCCCCATTCTACCCTGTCATATGCCTTGCTCATATCTAGTTTTAATGCCATATACCCATGTTTCCCCTTCTTATTTATAGACATTGAGTGCATGGTTTCAAAAGCCACAATGGCATTTTCAAGAATCAATCTACCCGGAACAAAAGCACTTTGGGTGGGTGAGATGATCTTTGGTAATATTTTCTTCAACCTGTTTGCAATTACTTTGGAGACTATCTTGTATAAAACATTGCACAGAGAAATAGGCCTATAATCTACCACTGACTTTGGACTCTTAATCTTTGGAATGAGAACAATGTAAGTTTCATTTATTTTGCTAACCTCCCCAGATGAGTTTAGTACCTCTAGAACAGCTTTAGTCACCTCTCTCCCAATGATGTCCCAATGTTCTTGATAGAAGGTTGCTGAGAAACCATCTGGTCCAGGAGCTCCCAAAGGTTTCATTTGAAATAAAGCTTCTTTGACCTCTTCTGATGTGAAACTTCTGGACAGATCTCTATTCATGGACTCATCAATCTTTTCCTCCATTTGATTTAAGCAAGATTCGATGCCAACTGGATTGGAGGTAGTAAATAGATGCTGAAAATATTGCCCAAAGATTTCTGAGATTTCTTCCATTCTTCTAGCTTCTTCACCATTTTCTTTCATGATAGATCTGATTTCATTAGTCTTTTTTCTCTGGCTTGCACATTTATGGAAGTACTTTGTGTTTCTATCCCCATCTTTTAGCCAATTTTGTTTGGCTCTTTGTTTCCACTTAGTGTTCTCCTCTTCCAGTAAGCAATCAACTTCTTTTTGCAAATGTTTTAAAGCCACAGTATGTAATCCCATGTTCATGCACTGCATCCTCTCCATCTGGTTTAGTTTCCTTTGTATCTCCCTATTGTTGTGTCTTAGAGTAGTCCTGCTCCATTGGATCAGTCCTTCCTTGCATGTCAGTAGATTTTGTTGAACTAGCCTCATCTGATTCCCCTCCCCTTCTTGTTGTTGAGACCAATTTGTATTTATCAGATTGCTGCATTCATCCCTTAGGTTCCAGCTTGCTTCATACCTAAATATCTTTTCCCTTCTCCTTTCTATTAAAATTGCCTGTCTTGCTTCATTTCCCATAATCATCACCAGAGGGCAATGATCTGAGGTGTAGGCAACTTGACCAAAAATATTTATCTCAGAAAAGACACTTATTAGAGGCAAATTTCCCAAGGCACGGTCTAATCTTTCTTTAGTAAAAAGATTACCTTCTCTGTTATTGTTCCAGGTATATTTTTGTCCTTCAAAACCACAGTCAGACAGACCACATGCTTCCATTGTTTCTCTGAACTCCTCCATTTGATTGTAAGGTCTTAAAGCTGCCCCTTTCTTTTCATGTTGGTGAAGAATCTCATTAAAATCTCCAAAACAGAACCAAGGTTTGTCTTGTCTGGGTTGCAAAATTTTCATTAAATTCCAGCTATCCTTCCTTCTAGCAGTATACGGGCTACCATAGAATCCAGTGAACTGAATTTCTGTGTTTACCTCTTCCTTCTTCAAATTAAGTGATATGTGTTGCTGGGAATATGATTCAAGGTTGAAGTTGTCATTGCTGTTCCACAAAAAAGCCAAACCTCCACTAAAACCTTTACTATCTATCACAAAACTACTGTCAAACCCCACCTTATTTCTTATCTCTTCTACTTTATTTCTACCACATTTAGTCTCTATTAGGAATACAAAATTAGGACACTTAGATTTCACTAACCGATGCAGCTCTCTAACTGTATGAGGGTTCCCAAGCCCTCTACAGTTCCAGCTAAGGCCTATCATTGTTGTTGATGGAGCTGCATAGCAGCCTCCACCAACTCAGGACTAAGCCTGTTCAATTCTGTTGTTGAATCTCCCTTTCTCTTCTTTGAACTCTTATCATTCTTCTCTTGACTGAATAACACCCTCTTTTTCTTTTCTGTGCTTCCAACCTCTTTTGTTTCTATTATTCCACTGTTTTTCTCCCTTGCCTTTTTCTTCCATGTGGCACTATTTTTGTAATGTCCTACTCGAGGAGCAATTTGGTTCACATATTCAGTCCCACTGTTTTCACTAGGCTTACTACAGATGGGTATACCCGCTTGCTTTTGTAAACTGTCTATTTCTTCTTTATACATCTCCTGCTCCATTTCCCATTGTAAGTCCCCTTCTGTTGTATCATCTATTGGCTTTTTTGGTTGACATATAGTGACTTCCTCAGTGTTGCTCCTCTCTTCCTCTGATTGATCTTCTATTTTGATTTTGCTTTTCAACTTAGTAACCTCAAATCCACTCCCTTCTACCCCCTCAGTTTTACCAAACTTCACCTCTTCAGAGTATTCACTATTTTCCTCATTCTTTTGTCTTTCTTTCTGTTGAGCTGAGTTGTTTACACCCCCATATTTTCGATTATCCAAGTTAGCAGATGTCATAGGTTGAGTCTTAAGCCATGGTCCGAATTGTAGAGCAGTTGTATTCTCCAATTGACTATTGTCTCTTTGTTTATAGCACACTCTTCCCTTATGAGCCAGAATTCCACAATGATAACAAAAGTTTTGTAATCTTTCATATTTGACAGATATCCAAAATTTTTTATTCCCTAGCTGCAGCCACTTTCCCCTCACAAGTGGCCTATGTAAATTTACAGCTACTCTCACTCTGAGACACTTCCCCCATGCTACACCCTCTGAATCAGCATCAACTCTTATTACCTCTCCAATTGAAGAAGCAAATTGTGTTCCTACTTCTTCGTTCATTACAGACATGGGAAGGTTATGCAGTTGAACCCAAAAAGGTTCATATGTGAACTGTGTTGCACCAACTGGAGTTTTTTCATCTACCTCTTGTAATGACAGCAAATTTTTATCATAAAACCACGGTCTGCCAGCAAGAATTCTTTCCTTATCAGATAAAAATTGGAATTCAATTAAGAACATGTTATCCCCCAATTCCTTAAACTTCACCCATCCCTCCATCCTCCATACTTTTGACATAGTTATTCTAAATGCTTCACGATTGATTCCCTTGTCTGACATCACCCCTCCAACAATACATAGTTTTCCTCTATTTTCCATATCTTTCATTCCCTCAGATGATACTAGGAATACATCACTCTCTTCCTTAGACAGGTTAAGTTTCTCCCATCTCTTTTCTAATTCCTCCACCTCCATAGCCATTCTACTATACTAGTTCAACTCACAGGAATTTGTTTGTAATCTTAGCTCTCTGTTACAAGCTCAATGAAACTGAACCTTACTCTGCCTCGAAGAGAAGAGAAGGACCACCGACTCAGTAGCCGACATTCCTTTTAACATGAAGAACGTCCCCTTTAGCAAAATTATGTAAATTTTCCTTAGCTTCAAACACAAACATTCCTGCACTAGTCTACATAGTGTCTTCTTTTTCAAGGCCTATATAATTTGAAGTGAATCTCCTTCAAAAATAATCTTCCTTAGTCCCAACTCCAGACCAAAATTTGTTGCTTGCAATGCTCCATATGCTTCAGCCAATAATGGATTTGGAAAAGTACACATGCTTTTCCTCATAGTGGCAATAATCCTTCCTGCATGGTCCTTTCCACAACCCCAAATTCCAATTCTAGATTAAATTTTATCTATAATTGCATCTCAATTTAACTTGTAAGTGTGCAAATGAGGAGGATTACACGATGCTGCAGTACTGCTACTTGACTCTGAGGTGTGACTCTTTTGCTCTTCCACTTCATGTAGCAATTGAAGTGTTTGATTAGCGGCACTCACTACTTTGTTAGGTGGTTGAATTTTTTTTATTGAAAATAGGTTCATTTCTTCTCAACCATATATATCTTTCTTGCTACCACTGTAAACTCCTGCAACAAATCAGTTTCCATTGTATTTGGCATAGCCTCAATCTATTAGTTGCAACAGATTCTTGTGAGGGAAATAACTTTTTTGGACTCTTTTTTAGCATTGACACTACACATCTTTAGCAGATTCACATTTTCATACAGCATGAACAACAATCTCTTCTTCTCTTGATCATATAGGAAACTTTAGATGATCCACTATCTTCCTCTTAAACAAATTGATATGGGTAGGTGAAGCTAAACATGCTCTCTAAAGGAAAACCCTATCCCCTTGAGTACCATTCAAGCTCCAAATCAGTTGCCACACCTTTTGAAATCTATTACTGATCGAAGCCTGACCCTTTACTACCAAAATTAGTTCCTGATGCATGTGGTAGGCACTCCACAGTAAACATACCAATAGAGGTCCATTTCCAAATAATCTTATCTGGGCTATTACAGGAATTAAAAGGAATCTGTATGATCAAATCTACTTCTTCTTTCTCAAAAGCCTGTTCCACCAACTCAGTTCTCCGTTGCTTCTCACCTTCTACAATCAGTTTCTTAACTTTGGCCTTGTGTCTAGTAGCACTAAAGGACTATGAACCTTTGATGGTGTAAGCTTTGAAAGCCATTTATCATCCCAAATAATGATTGTTTCACCATTGCCTATTCTCCAATAAGTTCTAACTTCAATTAGATGCTTAGTTGCCAAAATACTTCTCCAAATAGAAGAATGCATTTGTCTCAGTCTAACATTCAAGAAAGAAGACTCTTGAAAGTACTTGGCCTTTAAAATTTTAGCTACTAGTGAATAAGGGTGTTGAATCAGCCTCCAACCTTGTTTAGCAAGCAAAGCAAGGTTAAAGCCCTCCAAATCTCGAAATTCTATACCACCTGCTGATTTAACTTACCCCACAATACTCCAAGAAATCCAATGAATCCTCCTTTCAACCTCTTGCTGTCCTACCAAAGATTTTGCATAACACTATTGATATTCTTTAACAAATTGCTAGGCAGCTTGAAAACACTCATGCCATATGTTGGAAGAGCCTGCATCACAGCCTTCAGGAAAATTTCCTTTCCTGCTTGTGACAATGTTTTAACCTTTTGACTGCTTATTCTCATTCTCACTCTATCCAGGATACTTCTAAAGGACTTCTCTCTTGCTCTTCCCACTATTGTTGGAAACCCAAGATATATCTCATATGCCATTGTTGATCTTACACTAGCAATTCTGAAAAGATAATCTTGAGTTTCCTTGGCTATATTTCTACTAAACTCGATATAGGTCTTCTCTAGGTTCAATCTTTGGCCCGAGGCTTCTTCTTAGGCCTTCAAGATGCTGAACAACCTACTCCATTCTATATAATTAGCCTTGCAAAATAAGAGGCTATCATTAGCAAAAAATGGGTGAGAGTCTAACTGCTCCTCTAGTAAAAGGAACCCTAGTAATCACTCTATCATCCTTAACTTTTCTAATCATAGTGCTCAGAATTTCAACACACAGATTAAAAAGGTAATGTGGTAAGGGATCACCTTGCCTAATGCCCCTTGATGGTTTGAAGTAGTTTTGTGGGATCCGGCCATTTACCAATATAGAGTAGGTCACTAATTCAATACAGTTCATCACCAAATCTATCAACTTTGAATCAAACCCCATTTTGCACATCACTGATCTGAGAAATTTTCATTCAATTTTATCATACACCTTACTCATGTCTAGCTTCATTGCCATATATCCTTCTTTCCCTTCCATTTTGCACTTCATTGAATGCATTGTCTCAAAAGCCACTATGATGTTGTCAGAAATGAGCCTTCCAGGAAAAAAGGCTGATTGTTTCTGAGAGATGATGCTTGAGAAGACCTTCTTCAGCCTATTTGCTAAGATTTTGGAAATAAGCTTATAAATGACATTACATAGAGAGATAGGCCAGAAATCAGACACCTTAGCGGAGTTCTTCTTCTTTGGAATAAGAGCAATAAAAGTGTTGTTAATGTCATCAATACTTCGTTTAGAATTAAGCACAAATATCACCGATTCACTAACATGCTCCCCCATTGTACTCCAATGCTGTTGATAGAAGGCTGCTGGAAAGCCATCAGGGCCCGGTGAACTCAAGCCATTCATCTAAAACAATGCTTCTTCAATTTCTTGGACAGTATAAGGTTTAATCAGTTCTTTGTTCATGTCTTCACTCACTCTATCATGCAGAGCTGCCAAGCATTCTTCAATGTTCTTTGGATTTGAGGAAGTGAAGAGATCCTAAAAAATCCTTCGAATTGCTGACAGATTTCCTCTAGTGATGTAATCTCCTAACCATTTTCATCAAAACAGTCTTCTTATCATATTTGTATTCCTCCTTTAAGATGCACATTGATGAAAAAATTTAGTATTTCTATCCCCTTCCTTCAACCATCTCTGTTTGACACGTTGTTTCCACTTTATGTTATCTTCTTGATCAAGGAGCTTATTAACTTCACATTGCAGTGTTTTAATCCTACTAGTCACATCCCCTTTATTCAACTTTTGCAAACTGGAAATCTGTGCTAACTTGTTTTGAACTACTCTCTTTGAGTTACCTATTTGCTACTTACTCCAGGTCATCAATTTATGCTGACATTTCTTCTAGTCTTCAGTACTATAGTTGAGCTTGTTGCGTGCTAGCCTTGGCTTTCTCCACTCATCCTCAATAAGTTTTGCATATTCATTTCTTTGTGCCTAGCTAGCATCATACCTGAATGGTTTTTGGTTGATGATCATATCATTAGGATCATTGTCCATATTGATAAGAATAGGACAATGATCAGAAATTTGAGTAGGTAAGGTATGGACCACATTTTTAGGAAACCATTCATACCATAATTTATTACTTAATGCTCTATCAAGCCTTTTTATTTTGTGAAACCATCCCCATATTTATTATTAGACCAAGTAAATATGTTGCCCATCCAACCCAAGTCACTCAATCTACAATCATCCACTGCCATTTTAAAATTCTCCATTTGTCTATAAGGTATCAAAGCTTCCCCATACTTCTAACTATTGCTCAAGATCTCATTAAAATCCCACCCCAAATCAGAAGTAGGTTTCAAACCTCTGAGTAGTTGCCAACATTCCTACCTTTTAATAGTCGATGGACTTCCATAGAAACCAGTGAGTATCTAGTTATTTTCATCACTCACATTTTTAACTCTAAGAGAAATATGGTTAGGAGTGTAGGACTCCAGTTTGGCATCAACATCATCCTTCTATAAGAAAGCATTCCCCACATTAAGACCTCTGCAATCCACTACAAAACTATGTTCCAGCTGTAATCTCTTCTTTAACTTCTCTATCTTGTTCTTTCTACACTTTGTTTCCATAAGGAAAACAAGTTTGAGATCTTATTTTTCACCATAAGGTGAAGATCTCTAACTGTTTCAGGATTCTAAAGCCCTCAATAGTTCCAACTTAAACAATTCATAACAGTTGGTGGAGCTGTTATCCAATTATGTATCACTTGAGTCCATCCCATCTATCCCCACACATTTTTGTTTTTTAAGAGCATTATTGATATAAGTATCTTCCTTTGTTGCTTCACTGCTCCTTTTCCTTGCACTAGTATCCTCCACTTGTTCATAACGCAGAGGCGGCTCAATACAAATTGAGGCATAAGACAAAATTTAAGTTAATCATTCATAATTATAATAGAATAAAATATAAATTATTATATAAAATATTTTCAAAATTTTCAATAAAATGAGATTTTATTTAAAATATTTAAATAAAATTTTTTTGGATTTATATTGAATATTACAACTTAAAATGAGGTTTCAATGCAAATTTTGTATCTCAATTTAGCAAGATCTTAAAAAATTATTTAAAATATAAGTAATTCATTATATTAAATATTAAATTTAGTATTATGGGGCCTTGCACACATTGAAAAATATAAAATTTATTTAAAATATTATTTAATGAAATAGTTTTTATTTATTTTTTATTTTTTTAAAAAAAAAAAAACCTTATTTTTAATTTTTGGGGCCTTATATAGGATGGGGGCCTTAGGCAATAACTTAAATGACCTTACCATTGACCCGGCTCTACACAAAGTTCATTAATAAAATTTGCATAGAACCTTTCCCCTGCTTCTATTTTCCAATAGGCCTTCTTTTTTTATCTTTCCAAAACAAGAACCTAGTCAGCCAAGAATTGAACTAAGGAACTTATTTGGGATGCCAACGTGGATTCCGATTGATGGATCCCACTTATGTAAGCTCTTTGACTAGGATTAGTATATGCCACCACTGCGTTAAGACCTTCCTTGTTTGCAACAGTTTCACATTTGGAAAGGTTGGCTTCCCTATTGGCCTCTTTTTCGTCCATTTTGGAAATTGTTTCCTTTTCCAATACCCCCATTCTCGGAGGTTCAAAAAACATTGTATCCTCTCCCTTTCTTCACTTATGCTCACCTTCCTTATCTGCATCTCTTCCCTTTTGACCAAAACCTTCCATCGTAACTTCCTGAAATTGCTCATGCGATGAGGACTTTTCTTTTTGGACATCATCCCTGTCGCTTCCACTAACTTGCTGTTGATGATCCCCTTCCTTCTCGGCTTGACCTCTTGTCCTACAATATCTCTTTTGATTATTCCCACTTAGATTAGTAGCAAGAGCATGTAACCGTGGGCCATATTGGGACTGACTTGCTTCATCACCTTTAGTTGTTGTCATTTTGAGGCAGGATTTCTTAGAGTGCTTTCACCCCCACATTTAAAGTAAAATTTGACAGCCTTTCATACTTGAATTGGATCCAAGTTTGCTGGCCACCAACGATTAAAAAAGTACCCTCATCAGAGTCACCTTTTGTGATATCTACTTCTACTTTCAGTCTTAGGAACTTTCCCCATCCAAGTTTCCACTAATCTGCATTAACTTTCACCACTTTTCCAACACATTCATCAATCATCATTCCCACTTCTTGTGTCATACATGCCAAAAGGATATTATGAACTTGTAACCAGAAGACTTCCTTGTTGAAAGGGACTTCATTTGAAGATAAACATCCATCAAACTTCTGCAAACACACAAGCCATTGATCAAAAGATTGTGGCCTCCCATTGATTACCCTCTGCAAGTCCTCTTCCTTTTGAAACTCAATCAAATACTTATTTTCACCCATATCAATATATGAGTTTGCCAAATCCATGACATAGTCATCTTAAAGGGTTCTCTATTGACCACCTTGTCTACTATGATCATTGCAACCAAACAACATCTCCCTCGTGCCTTTGCCTTGTCCAGAATAGAAGAAGACAATTTAACCTCATTTTTTTTCCTGATTTGCTAGGCATTAAACAACCGTACTATGACTTCATATTTGTTGGCAAAATATATCCTTTAATTTGCTAATTCGTCTTCTTCCTTATAAGTCTTCTAATTTGTAATGTTATTTGGATAAAACTCAAAATAGTTGAAGCCCCATCTCATGAATTCAATTGGAACCTTCTCTCAAACAAAATAAAATATTAAATATACTACAAAATCCGTATTAATTAATTGAGGGGAAATTATTTAGTATCTCAAGAATAGATCATCTAGAGGATATGGTACATATATACTTCTATCCTAATTAATAACAACGTACACCACCCCCGATCCACATCATGGCCACCCAAGCCCTAAAAATAGCCATCAAAACCCATCAACACAGCTGCATGCTACAAATCGTACAAAACACATATGTATCTAGCTAACAGCAATTCAATCTTGAAAACAATTTTCGTGGGATGCAGGATTTACCAGGTACTACTATAGTATTCAAGGGGAACCTAGCTAGCTAGTTACCCGCCTCGCCCGTTCACAAAATATAACACACACACACATATATATATATATATATATATATATATATATATATACATATAAATGTGTGTGTGCATTATAAATTGAATAATTTGAACCTATCAAAGTTAATTACAAACGAAGCAGGGAAGAGTCCCTAAATGTTGTCGGATACTGTTCACTTCCCCGCCATTCTTGGAACCGATCAAGTTAAATATTAAGGAAGAGGATATATGACTAATTATTTTCAGTCTCAATGACTAACTAGGAATATTACAGTGATCATGTACATTAGGTTTATGCGATTAACAATACTTGATCTGTTATATTGATATCAGTTTTAATTTTAACTAGACAATTCATGATTATGATGATCAGGATCAGGATCAGGCTGTACGTACTCAAGCTCAATTCAATGGTATTGACCATTCAATTCTCTCGTATTATTACTTTTTTCTCTCTTTACAGTTGATACGTATCCCAAAAGGAGGATCAAGAAAAAGACAACAAAATAACTCTGCTCTCAACCGTTTTCTCTCGAAAGCGTTTTGAGGTGTAGCGAAGGAAGTACTTTCTGTTACGACGGAGGAGGGTGGAAGTATCTATTCACGGTGGTGGATAGAGGGGAGGTATGGAGGAGATGGAGGAGAGATGGGCGCGTATGAAACTTTCCGAGGAGGAAATCTGTCCGATCGTGGTGAGTAAGGGGGAGAAGAATTGGGGGAAGGACAAAGAAGCACGGAGTATCGTTGGTAGAATCTGGTCTGAGAGGCGGATAGGAAGGGAGGTAGTGAGGACTACAATGGAGAAAATATGGAAGGTAGGGAAGCCATTAGAGGTCAAAGAGATTGGAGTGAACTGTTACGTGATTTCTTTCATTAAAACTAGTGACAAGAAGAAGGTTATGGAAGGCTGTCCATGGCTATTCGATAACTTTGTTTTTGTGCTGAAGGATTTTGATGGGAGTACTCAAGTGAGCAAAATGGATTTTGAACGAGAATTCTTTTGGATCTAGATGTACAACCTACCGCTGGGATCTATGAATGAGGAAATGGGAGTGCAGATTGGGAACACAGTTGGGAAGGTCTCCGCGGTAGATGTACAGGATGATGGATTAGCTTGGGGGAAAATGCAGCGAGTTAAGGTTGAATGCGAAGTGAAGAAACCGGTGGCTCGAGGGAGAACAATGCAGATAGATGGAAAAAAGTGCTGGATTCCATTCCAGTACGAGAAGTTACCAAGAATTTGTTTTAATTGTGGCAAAATGGTCCACGGGGAAGGGGAATGCACAGAGGTGGATGTGGTGGACAAACCATATGGACCATGGCTTAGAGCAAAGGTTGTATTTCGGAAGAAACAGGTAAGGAAAGGAGACCAAAGTAAGGAGGAGGGGGTTGGAGATTCTTTTGAAGACCGGAGTTCATCTGTGGGTCGAGAGGGGAGTTCGGGAGTGGGAAAGGGTGAGATAGGAAGGGATGAGGGGAAAAATAAGGAGAATGTAGTGGTAGAGGTAAGGGACAAAGTACTGGATCAGTTGAGGTTGGAAAACTCTGTCGGGACGGGGGGCAGATCTGGTGTTTGTGTTAATGCAGTAGTGAATTCTGCAGCTCAGTGTCCCTTGGAATTGGATGTGGGGGTAGAAGGGTTGAGGTTGAAATGGGAGGTGAGTGTGGGAGAAGGAATGGGAAAGAAAAAAGGAATTAAAAAAAGTAGTTGGAAGAGGAGGGCAAGGGAGCTAATTGACAGTCAGGGCAGTTTTCAACCAGTCTTGGGAGTGAAACGGCCCATTGAGGTATTGGAGGAGAATAAGGAAGGTAAGGAGGGGGATGGTGAAGGAATGGAGGTTGGGAAGAAGGTTAGAAAGGAAGAGGGAGGGGTGATTACTGGAAAAGAGGAATTGGCGGTGACTGCTGGGCAGCCCCGCCAAGCATTATGAATCTCCTTTGTTGGAACTGTCAAGGGCTTGGGAACCCTCGAACAGTTCAGGACCTTTGCCTTATGGTGGAGGAAAAGTAGCCCAAATTAGTGTTTGTTATTGAAGTTAAGGTGAAAGGGAGCAGGATAGAAGGTTTACAAAACAGGTTGAAAATGGAAGGGTGTTTGGTGGTGGATCCAGAGGGGAGGAGAGGAGGTTTAGCATTGTTTTGGAAAAAAGAAAATGAAGTGGAAGTTTTGAGCTATTCTCAGTGGCATGTAAATGCACGGATTAGGTATGAAGAAACAAAGGTGGAATGGTATTTTACAGGGTTCTATGGACACCTTGAAACAGGGAAAAGACACTTGTCATGGGATTTGTTAACTAGTTTGAACCCAAAGGGCTAGTTACCATGGTGTGTAGTGGGGGATTTTAATGAGATAACAAGCCAAGAGGAGAAAAGAGGTGGTAGACAGAGAGCTGAAGCACAAATGGGTAGTTTCTGTGAGGTCTTAGTGAATAATGGACTATCTGATGCAGGTTTCTGTGGTTACCCCTTTACTTGGAGTAACTCATTCACTGAGGAGAGGCTGGATAGGTGTGTGGTGAATAATAGGTGGAGAGAAGTGTTTGGGGAGGTAAGGGTGGAAGGGTTACCAGCTAGAACTTCAGATCATGCACCATTGCTAGTGACTATGAAGAGGTTTCTCTTTTAAATTTGAGGCTAGCTGGCTAAAAGAGGAGGGGTTTGGGGATGTGGTGAAGCAAGTCTGGGATAGAAGTCAAAAGATTACTGATCCTGTGATAAGAGTCCAGCAACTGTTAAAAAAATGTAGTGGGGGATTGGTTAAATGGTATAAAGGGAAAGATAGAAATAGACCAAGGAAAATAGTTCAGCTTACAAAGGAAATAAAAGAGCTGAATGAAGAAGAGGGTCTGCTGAATTATGAGAAGCTGAAGAGACAAAAGAAAGAAGTGGGAATCTTGCTTGAACAGGAAGACACAAAGTGGAAACAAAGGGCTAAGAAGGACTGGTATAGGCTAATGGACAAGAATACGAAATTTTTTCATGCTTGTGCCAATCAAAGGAGGAGCAGGAATCAAATAAGGTCAGTAGTGGACCCTCGGGGCAGTTTTTTGAATGTTCAGGGAGATATTGAGAAAGCTTTTGTAAGCCATTATTCGGGGGTCTATAAAACTGCTAAGCCACGAAGAGAGGATATTGATAGCTGCTTGAGGGCAATGGATCGAAGAGTTTCAGACTCCATGAATGAGAAGTTGCAGAGGGAGTTCACCAGAGTTGAGGTTGAGATAGCTCTGAAAATGATAGGGCCACTGAAGTCTCCTGGACCAAACGGCTTTGGGGCTTGCTTTTTTCAGCAATCTTGGAATATTATAGGAGATGATGTATGTGAGGCAGCCCTGACAGTCCTCAATGGTGATGGTAAGCTACATCTCCTCAACCATACTTATGTGGCTTTGATCCCAAAAATAAAAGAACCAAGATCTGTCAATGACTATAGGCCAATAAGTTTGTGCAATGTGATGTACAAGATCATTGCAAAAACTTTGGCCAATAGATTGAAAGGGGTGCTTAATGAGGTTGTCTCTAAGTGTCAAAGTGCTTTCATCTCTGGAAGGCTTATAACTGACAATATAATAGCTGCCTATGAAGTGTTACATACTATGAAAACTAGGCAGAGGGGTAGAGTGGGCAGTTTGGCCATGAAACTAGATATTTCTAAAGCTTATGACAGGGTGGAGTGGGTTTTTTTAAAATCTGTTATGGAGAGGTTGGGTTTTGGAGAGAGGTGGGTGAAGTTGATTATGGAGTGTGTAACGACAGTATCTTATGCTATTCTGATCAATGGTCATCCAGGAGATACTATCATCCCAACTAGGGGATTAAGACAAAGGGATCCTTTGTCTCCTTACTTGTTTTTGCTGTGTGCTGAGGGTTTGAGTTCAATGATCAAAGAGGCAGTACATTTGAAGGAGTTAAAAGGGGTTAGTGTTGTAAGGGGTGGTACTAAAATTTCCCACCTCCTTTTTGCTGACGACTGCATTATTTTTGGGAGGGCTAATTGGACTGAATGGAGGAAAATTTGTAGTATCCTTGAGAAGTATGAAGGGGCATCTGGTCAGAGTTTGAATAAACAAAAAACCACACTGTTTTTCAGTCAGAATGTGCATCAAGTTTTCAAAAACAGAATAGTGCAGGAGTTGGGAGCTAGAGTTCAATCCGACTGTGAGAAATATTTGGGCTTACCTGCCATGGTAGGGAGGTCTAAATATAATACTTTCAGAGGAATAAAGGATAGAGTTTGGGAGAGGGTGTATAACTGGAAGAATAAGTTTTTGTCTCCAGTAGGGAAGGAAATATTGTTGAAAGCAGTTGCTCAATCAATTCCAAATTATCATATGAATGTGTTTAAACTACCGAAGAGGATATGCAAAGAGATAGCTAGTTTAATGGCGAGATTCTGGTGGGGTTTTAAGCAAAATGACAAGAAGATACAGTGGTGCAGTTGGAGTAAGATGGGGAGATCAAAAAATGAAGGGGGATTGGGCTTTAGAGAATTTGACAACTTTAATAATACCCTGCTAGCTAAACAATGTTGGAGGGTGTTGACACTCCCTCAGACCATGGCATCAGTGGTGCTTAAGGAGAAGTATTTCAGATATGTTGATCTGCTTAAGGCTAATCTAGGCCAGAGACCCTCTCTTATATGGAGGAGCTTGTGGGGTTCTTTGAGTTTACTGAGAAAGGGTCTGGTATGGAGAATTGGAAATGGGCTTAATATAAGGATCTGGGGAGATAAGTGGGTCCCGAGACCTTCTTCATTTAGTATTCAATCCCCTGTTAAAGGGCTTCATGTTGATGCTAAAGTGAGGGAATTAATGGTGGAGGAGGGTGGAGAGTGGAATGAGGAAGTGGTGAAAAACATTCTGAATGCTGAGGATGCGAATTTGGTGTGCAAAGTCCCATTGAGTCACACAAGCAGGCAAGATAAGTTGATCCGGGCTCATACAAAAAATGGTATCTACAGTGTAAGGAGTGCATACTATCTGGGAATGAATTGGAAAAAGGAACTTAAAGGGGAGGCCTCAGCAAGGAAAGAAGAAGGGTGGAAAGTGTTGTGGCAGTTAAGGATACCAGGGGTTGTCAAAATGTTTATGTGGAAGGCTCTTACTGATAGTCTACCTACCAGAAAAAATCTTTTGAAGAGAAGGATCATTGTGAATTCAAGCTGTCCTATATGCGAGTCTGAAGAGGAGTCTATTGGTCATGCTATTTGGAATTGTGAGAGTGCTTCTGATGTGTGGAATGAGATTGAGAGCCCTGTACAGGAATGGGGATGCAGTGAAAAGGACCTTTTTGTAGTCTGGGCAAAAATGGTGGAGATCCTGTCACAGGAGCAGTTGGAGTTAGTGGCAACCGTTATGAGAAAGATTTGGTTGAGAAGGAATCAATTTGTTTTTGAGAATGCTTTTACTGATCCTAAATTCCTTTTTAAGCAGGCTGTTGATAGTCTAGTAGAGTTTCAACTGGCACAAGCAGCAGAAGGTAAAGGGCAATGCAGTCGAAGTAGTGCTGAGGGAAGGAACCTGTGTAGATGGCAGAAACCTGCACCTAATACAATGAAAGCTAATTAGGATGCGGCATTAAAAGATAAGGAAGGGAAGATGGGAATGGGAGTAATAATCAGGGATGAGGAGGGTGAGGTTTTAGTTTCATTATGTGGCTCGAGGAAATGGGTGTCTAAACCAGATATAGCAGAAATGCAGGCACTTTGGAGAGCTTTAAAACTACGTGCAGAGTTGAATTTTGTAAATGTAGTTTTTGAATGGGATGCTTTGGGTATAGTAAAAGCAGTGAATGGAAGGGAGGAGAATTGGAAATGGAACGGACAGATAATTGAAGATATTAGAGAAGTATTGAAGAATAGACCCAGTTGGGTAGTACAGCATACATACAAAGAATGTAATAAAGCAGCACACAGTTTAGCGAGATATTCTTTGAATGTAAATGATGAGAGTGTTTGGATTGAAAGTCTACCTGAGGAGATAGTGAAGACTATCAATCAAGACAAACTTTCTTCTATCTGATAGTGAATACAGAAAGGAGGTTCTCTTTGAAACCTCCTCTTCCTTTCAAAAAAAAGAAAAAAAGAAAAAGACAACAACATGGTCATGCGTGTGCTCTCGTGTTTGTTGTATTTTCTTTATAAATTTTGTTATTCATTATCTTTATACACTATATTATTTTTATTTATTTATTTATTTATTGTATTATTCTCTCTAAACTAATTAATTTTTTCTATTTATTATTTACACATCACACATTTAATAAGAACAAAATAAATAAAATAAATAAAAATTATGTATTATATTTAGATGATGAATAAATTTTTTTTTTTATTGATTGAGTGGTACTGTGGTGTGCCATTTGAGTACTGCTACATCCCTCAAGAGATGTAGTCCGAGAATCCACCAAATAAGGCAAAAAAGCTTATTTATTTAGTTATTTTTATTAATTTTTTTATATTTTTAAATATTTTAAAAAAATGAAAATATTCACAATATCACTAAAAAAAATACTTATTTAATTACTAAGACCAAAAAATTATTCGGAACACAAATTTGAAACCCAAATTCAGATCTCAAATCATTTCTCTTTTAATTTAATTGGCAGCCAATCAACTCCATCCATGTTGGTTTATAATTCATTTTAACGAAGCTAGCCTTATTTAAACTTGCAGAATATAGAAAAATTATGGAAAAAGTTAAAGTCAACAAGAGCTGGGTTTCGATAAATATTCTTCCGATAGCGTTTTTTTACTTAATGTCAAGTAAATATTTTTTTTCATAATATTTTTTTTCAATATTTAAGTGTATAAAAAAATGAATTAAAAAAAAAAAGAAAGAGACATTTGACCTTATCGAAACTCATCATCAGGATTAATAAGTAGGTATGAGAACACAAGATCTTTCATATTGTGGCATGACGAAACTTCATTGATTTAAAATTAAATCTCTTGTAAATTAAATTTTGTTATGTCAGAAATGTGGAGGGTGTATTCTCCGTCTCGACTTTCAAATAAAATCACTTCAAACTTAAACCTTATCGGCTTTTTAGATCCTAAATTCACAAGAAAAAAAAAAAAGATATCAGTTTTTATCTTTATTTTTTTTAAAGCAATTTATATATTAATAATGATAGAAGATGTGGTAGGATTCCTAATAGTGATCCTCTTACAATAATTATGAAAACACAAATAAGGAAATGACTGCCTAATTTGTGGTGGTTGATTGAACAACGTAAAGCCGTGAGGATGCGCTTCTATAAATTGTTTTCAATAATATTTGATTGCATAGATTCATGACAATCCTTGTCATAGGTAGAGGATCGGAATATCATGTTGCCTATTATTTTAGAATAAAACAATAAGATAATCGAGTAGATCATCTACCATTTTATAGTTTGCAGAGAAAGCAAGCTACGACGCCTGCACGCGTGTCCCACATACATTGGCTGTCAGTAGGATAGGAGGGGGCTGCTGTGAATTTCACAAGATACATAGATAAGGGTCTCAAACTGTGTTTAATAGAAGTTATTGACATCTCCCATTTTTTAATTTTAATAAAGACAGGGAGCTTGACGAAAATCCCATAAGAAAACTCCAAATAATTATATATATATATATAGCTCTCCCGTTTCAAAAAAAGAATAAATAAATAAAAAGAAGAAGAAAACGACATTAATGCAATTAAATGTGGGTCTATATAAAAGGACATGTACAGCGCAAAGTGCATTTTGAGACGCACCTCCTCTATCATTTAATTCTTCAAAATGTGTAGAGAGTTTAGCAGCATTGGCAATGTGACGCATGCACATGCTTCACGGATCAGTGGTCCCCATGAATACAGCCCCAGACGAAAGATTACCACGCGCGCGCGCGCCCTTCGCTTGCGGGAAGCAGCCTGCGCGTGGAATTGGATATATAGTAGGTACATGGTTAAGAGTCGGATTTTGTTCCTGAATTGAATCGGCGTTGGTGCTTGTAGATCCGGCACTTCTACTTCTGGAAACAGGTCTAATAAAAAAATTGACCCACGTCTCTACCCTAAAAAGGTCCCATATATATATATATATATATATAAAGTCCCATGAACTGCGCGTTTGCATTTAACAAGGAACATAAAATATGTAGAATATAATAAAAATTGAAAGAATTATTTATGTTTTATTACATTTTATTAGTTAAAACATACGATAATAAAAACACGTGCAGTACTTACTACGCAATTGTGAGTTAGTGATCAACCCAAAAATTTTATGGTATATATAGAAAATATGCTATAAATTAGTCATTAATTACTTATATGATATTATCTTAAAATTATGAATAATGTTATACATCACACCATTATCTCACTTATATCTCATTATATATGATGTGGTATATTTATTATTATTTAATAATAAAAAAATATATAATAAATAATTATTTAATAATAATAAATATGATACGATAATATAGTTTATATAATAAAATTATATATATGGTATATTTTTAATAAAATTTTTTAAAATCAACACGGGCAGGAGCGCATGAGCTGGACGCAATATTAATTGACATTAATTTTCACGAACTGCTGCATGCATGCATATGAACTGCTGCATTCATAAATTAGAGTACTCTTTTTCAGTTGGTGATCTCAGCAGACCTAGCTAGCTCACAATAATTTTCACGAACTGCTGCATGCACATATGCATCATAAGTAAGAGTACTCGTTTTCTGTTGGTGATCTCAGCAGAACTAGCTAGCTTATTAGTGTTAAGTTTCACCGACGAGCTGCTAGCTAGGAATAATATATAAATATATATCTATAAATAATGAGGGAGAATATTAATATTCGTGTAAATCAAGTAGTGGGACTGATATGACTTGGTTGAGATCAGGGCAGGCGTGTTGTGGAACCCATCATTCTACAATGCTTTTTAATTAAGGTCGCGCCATATATATATATATATATTGTTCGGTGATATTTGTGAAAATTTATTCATTTTTTTATTTGATAAAACATGCAGTATTCTTTAATTAACGAATATTATAATTTTGATCTAAAATATATATTATAAGCTAATTACAATATTAATAATTTTATAGTACATAATTATAATTGACATGATCTAATCTATAGTATAATCCTTTACAAATTACGACCTAAGAGATAGCAGAACTCTGTCTAACGACAGAGTTAGCAAAGCCCATACCCTGTCTAAGATGGAGTAGAGAATAAATTCTATGGACAAAAATCTAATAGATACACTCTATGGACAAAAGTCCAAAAGATTGTGTGTGTGTGTGTTTTTTTTTAAACAATAGACAAAACAAAAATTGAAGATATATAGAAAAAAATAAATTACATATTAAAAAAATATAGATCCATATTTTAAATTTTAAAAGAAAAAAATTATAAAGTAATTGTGAAGACGTGTGAGAGCTACACACCAGCTTAAGAGTATGGCGGTCAATCGGATCTAAAGTAATTGATGATCTTAGATCTAGAAAGGCCGCATGTGGCGACAAGAAAATACCCTTAGCAATAGCACGTGGATTTCAAGCCCCCTTTTTGAACCCAATATGTGACTCACAGGCAGTGTAGTTCTGTAAAATTTTTCGTCCATCTAAAGAATTGGCATCGTAGAAAATCTGCAGGAGGGTGTGGTAGTCGCTTGACGCTGGAGAATAACATATTGGCTTTATGCTATATTTAGCCTTAAAAAAATAACTAAAAAAAAAAAGAAATGTTAAGGAGAAGAGGGTGGAGGGATGAAAAAGAAACGTCTCCCCTCCCGTGCGCAAATTTTGATTTGGTGGAAGTTTAAAAAAAGGAGTCTCTCTCTGCCGGTGACAACTATGAAAATTTACTTTTGGCATTGAATTAAGTACTACTAGTACTACGACTAAGGGCTGAATATTATTAGAGATCAGGCCGACGGCTTTTATTTCAGCAGTACTGAAGCTAGCTAGCTAGATAGTCATTTTAATTTTAAATTAACTTCGTCGACACGTATGCACTATAACAAAAATAGATTTTAATGACAGATAAAACTATCACAAGAAATGGAAAAAACATCACGAAACATATTTGGTGACGGTTTCTGACCGTCACCACCACTGTCATGTAATGTGCATCATGGATTACATTTGGTGACAGTTTACTGTACAAGCGTCACTAAAAATATTTTTAGTGACGGTTGGGAATGTACCGTTTGAAATAATGTTCAAACGTATTATTTTCTATGACGGTTAGAATCTATCATAGAATATAACGTTTGAACTTAAAATTATACGTTCGAACGTAAAAAATACGAGCTGACATCCGAACGAGAAAAGGTAACGTTTGTTGATTATAGTTCGGACGTATAATGTAAATGTTCGAACGTTTATACGTGCGAACGTTACGTTCGAATCACGAATCCAACGAAAAGGAAATAATGTTCGAACGTTTATACATGTGAACGTTACGTTCGAATCATGAATCCAACAAAAAGGAAATAATGTTCGAACGTTTGTATCATAACGTTCGGACGTTAATTCGAATGTTAAGAGAGTAGAGTTCGAACGTAAAGTGTATGTTCGGATTTTTGTAACGTTAAACTTTTTTGACATTCGAATGTTTTTTAACTTGGGTTTAAACGTTCGAACGTTTTGTTACTATTTTGTATGGTTACGTTCGAACGTATTTTTGAACGTGTAATACTGTTGAAACATATTTTATTTACATTCGAACGTACATATTAGAAATGCTAAACTCATCCACTTAATAAACAAACCAATTGTTTCATATTACAATACATATTTCACAACCAATATTGTTTGAAACTGTTTTCAAATTAGATGTTAAAAACGTAATACAGAAATAAAATTCATTTCTTTTTCTTTCCTCGCCCAGCACGATTCTATTACAATGACATAACAAGCTCCATTCGCAGCATCATCTCCCGCTGCACTTGCTTTTGGACCTCACTACGAATTCTTTCCTCCTAGTCTCTTTGTTGGTCCTGCAAACGCGTCTCTAAATGAGACTTTCACTCTAAGAGGGACTCCAACTCTTGCTGTCTAGACCTCATATACTCATGCTCGCGTCGTGTAGCTTCTAAATTTTTGGTAAGATTATTAATTTGTGATGTCGATGAGGTTGAGGAAGATGAACCGGAATGCTTGAAAGATCGTCCCAAACCTCTTGCCATACTAGAGTTGGGCCCAAGCACCTGTGAAAAAATGTCCAAGTCACTAGGAGAGGAATCCCCAGAAGCTGACTGCATCTCCATCATTTTTTCCTGCAGTTTGAAAGATCAAAACATACAATAAGTAACATATTAAAAGAAATACAAATAAAAAATAATTTAATCCATGTTACATAATTTATTTAATAAAAGGAACACCGCTTACATAATTAATTGCAGCTGCAGGATCCATCCACTCACTATACTCATTAGTGTGAGCAACAACATAGACATGAATGAGGGAAAAGTTTTCAGGATCATCACGTTTCTAAGAAAACGACATTAGCAATTTGAAAAAGACAGTATTAGTACTTATATAAAAGAATAATAAGAAAAAATATGAATTATTGCGTTTATTAATTATCATTTTTTCAGGAAGACGATGGAATGATCTTGAACTAGCACGATGGTGAATAGTCAGAACAGATCTATTATTTGCATTTGTAGAACTTAAATGTTACAAAAATAATTCTCACCGTTAATTGTAATATATGTACATACATATAATATAAATAACAAATATAAATGTAAATAATTATAGAAAATAAATCTAGAATACCTGATATTCTGGAGAGGCAAAAAGATCACAATACTTTATCCAGTCGTCTAATTTCATCTGCTGGAAAGGGGACTATGCAGCCTCTTCAAACGTCTCAAATTTCTTGAAATGGTCGTGACATCGTCCCTTGTGACGTCGGAATAGTGTAGCCATTAACTCATTCACAGTTCTCAAATCCTCGCTACGACCAAAGTCGAGCTCAAATTCATTCTAATTATAAATTAATTACGTTAAAAATATGATAAACTAATGTAGGTGAAAAAAATTATATAATAAGTAAACTTACCAGCACACGACTTCGAATGTGTTCCTTAATCTCATTCGGCACATCTCTCCAGGAGCGCACATAAAATGGAGCATAAGCTCGAATTACTGTGCCAATATAGGAGGAAAGCGCTGCTGCACTATCATTCACTCCTCCAGTGAAATTATCAGGAATTGTGATTTTCAGTTTACCATGCCTTCGATTTTTCTCAAGTGAGATACCGCGTGTATAGCCATGACCGCGACGAGCCAATTGTTCATCAACTAATAGATGATAGTATAATTTTGAATGTTATATATATTATTTATTGAAACAAACATCTTGATTATATATAGTATTAACGTAAACATTCCTTACCGGTAGGTGTCGACTGTGTATCGTTCTCTGTAATGTTAACTTCATCTTCGAGAACGGACTCCTCAGGTAGGGATTCCTCAATGGGTTCAGGACTTGGACTCGGTGGAGGAGGCACATTTCTCCTTTGTCTTTTTGGCAGCATACTTGAAAATGATTATATATAACAAAAAACTATTATTAGAATAAATTTATATTTATTATAAAATTCTATAATGGCTGTATATGAATAAACTTTTTAGTACTTTTAGTCTTCATCTTCGGATGTATTTTTCATGTTTGTTTCAGAATCTCTCTGTATAACATCTTCGTCGTCATCATCAAGCTCTTGTTCGTCATCCTTATCCACTTCCCCCCCGGATTCTTGTTTGTCTTCTTCTTCTGACTCTTCTTCTGTATTTTTCTCACTTTCTTCAATTGAGTGATAATTTAATGAAGATGGGTCGAGATACCCATCTTCATTAAGGGGAGTCTTTACATAAGGGGAGCAACTCGAGTGCACCGAGATCAATAAATAAGTTAATACCCCCTCCTCCATCTTCCTGGTAGGCCTCTACATTTGGAGTGTCATCTTCATCTCCACTATTATCGTAATCTGCACTCGTTCCTACTTTATATATATTTCGAGGGACAAATTTTTGTACAACTTGCCAAGTTATCTCTCCACTATCTTCATCAGCACTTTTCATTGGATCAATCAAGTAATAGATTTGAGTAGCTTGACAAGCCAATATGAATGGATCATCTTCGTACCATTTAGATGCAGTATTGACACTCGTAAAATGATTATCCCTATATATCGAATCCCGACCACCGCTTAGATCCCACCAATCACATTTAAAGACATATGTTATAGACCCACCCAGATATTTCAATCCGATAATATCACGAATGACACCATAATAATCAATATCATCTGTTCCATGACTCCCCTCGACCAAGACACCACAGTTTTGAGTTTTTCTATTACGTTCACGGTCCAGAGTATGGAATCTATAACCTCGAACTGTGCATGCAGTGTATCGAAGTGCTCTGTTTGATGGACCACGGGCCAATGCATACAATTCAAAAGAGACTGATCCGGGATCACGAGCACGTTGTTCCAATATCTAACAATTTAAATAATGTCATTTATTAAATATTAGCTAGAGTTAAAACTTTCATCATGTAACATATAGTATAGAGTTTAGTTCATACACGTTGTTAAAACCATCCAGAAAATTCTGACTCGTGTCTTGCCACTATATCCTCGACGCCTTCCATCTTAAGTTTGTCCATGTGCTCACTGTATAGTATAAGTTATCATATTATTTTACATAACAATAGTTAAAGTTGTATATAAACTTTAGAATTATTTAAACCTTGTACAACGACATACCTGAGATAGTAATCAAACTCCTGACAATTATTTAGTACATACCACTGAACTTTACCCAACTCTGTATAAAGTAAATCGTAACCCGTTTGTGCACCCAAAAGTCGTACATTCTGAGAAAACACTGATAGCTCACGAGAAGGCAGAGCAGCAAGATCAGCATTTCGTTCTTGATGAATAAATCGTGTCTCAACACCACGAAGATATAAAGAGCAAAATGTTAACCATTCATCGTGTATACAGGCCTCTGCTATTGAACCCTCAGCTCTGGCTTTATTCCCAACAGTGCGCTTCAGTCGACCTAAATATCTTTCAACTAGATACATCCAACGGAACTGTACTGGTCCACCCAACATGATCTCCCGGGGTAAATGTATTGCTAAATGGACCATGACATCAAAAAATGACGGTGGAAAGATTTGTTCAAATTTACATAGTATAGTAGCAATGTCTTCTTCTAGTTTCTGCAGCATATCTCGCTTCACTACCCGAGCACACAAATCCTTAAAAAACATACACAGTTCAGTTATGGCAACACGTACAGCAGATGTTAGCTTCCCACGAATTCCCACCTGTAATAACTTATGCAAAAATACGTGACAGTCATGACTTTTCAATCCACCAATTTTCCAGTCATCATGGCTTACGTATCTACTGATATTTGAAGCATAACCATTTGGCAACTTCACACCTTGCAACCATTTGCAGAAGTCCATCCTCTCATCCCTTGTCATTATAAAACATGCATGCGGCATGACCACCCTCTCACCATCCACTCGTAAATGCAAATTATGTTTAATTCCCATTCTCTCAAGATCTTTCCTTGTCTTAATCGTATCTTTCGCCTTTTTATTGATGCTTATCAATGTACCCAGTATATTATCACAAATATTCTTCTCAATATGCATTACATCCAAACTATGTCGCAACATGCAGGACGACCGATACAGCAACTAAAAAAAAATACTACGCTTTGTCCAATTCAATTCTACTACGCCTCGTTTTCTCTTGTTCTTTCCCCGACCTTTGCCAAAATTGTTCGCTGCCACATGTACCAATTGTTCCAGGATCTCTTCCCCAGACAACTCATTTGGCACAATTCTATCTTCTACGCGTCCATCAAACTTAGCGGATTCTGTTCTCCACGGGTGATTTGTTGGTAGATAACGTCGATGACCCATGAAACACAACTTTTGAGAATATTTTAACCACTCACTAGTAGTTTCTTTATTACACGTCGGATACGCTAACTTTCCTTTAGTACTCCAGCCGGAAAGATTCCCATATGCCGGAAAGTCATTTATCGTCCACATTACCGCAGCATACATCTGAAAAGTTGTTGATGTGGATGCATCATAAGTTTTGACGCCTGCTTCCCATAACTCTTTCAACTCTTCAATCAACGGCTGCAAATATACGTCAATGTCATTCCCAGATGATCTCGGGCTGGGGATAAGCAAAGTTAACAAAAAGTTGGGCACCTTCATGCACCTCCATGGTGGAAGATTGTACGGAATCAACACTACAGGCCAAGTGCTATAACTTGTACTCATATTTCCAAAAGGGTTGAATCCATCAGTTGTGAGTCCGAGACGCACGTTCCTTACTTCTATCCCAAACTCTGGATACTGATTATCGAAAGATTGCCACGCGAGTGAGTCAGCAGAGTGCCTCATAAATCCATCATTTTGAACTCTTTTCTCTTTGTGCCATTTCATATCGTGAGCTATTTTCTTACACATGTATAATCTTTGCAACCAGGGTTTCAATGGGAAATATCGCAATACTTTAACCGGCACGCTTTTCTTATCCTTCCACCTCGACTCTCCGTATACAGGACATGCTTGTTTCTTCTCGTATCGCACACAAATTTTTACAACCTCGACATGGACACTTAATGTAACCACGACTATCAGCAGAGGCCTTTGCAAATCAATGAAGGCCCTTACTCCACGCGCATAGGGTATGTAATCTTTTCCAAGTCTATCGCGTAGACGCATCCAACTTTTATCCATTTCTAAAAACAAGTAATTTTTTAGTAATATATGGAAAAGTTAAATACACATGCATGTCATGATACATCATGTTCAAAGTACTCTTTCTCAAGGTAGTTGGTCCTATCCCATTCGAGATTATATTCTCCATATTGCACAAGTCCCGTCACTCTACTACTTTGAACGTTAGTAAAAATTTCGGCAGCACTTCCCCATAGTTCTCTAAGTATACATGTTCACATATAGGGATTATGACCCTAAGAACAGTATACCCGAAGAACAAATGAGGAAGACACCAAAACTTTATACTAAACGTTCAAAGTAGGAATAACGTTTATGTGCAATACAGATAATATAATCTTAAACTATCCACACTGGACAATTCAGGAATTAATATACACCTAAATGTACACTAATTCCCAAACGGGTCTAAGGTTATTTATGTAATGTTATACAATATCTAACAAAAAAGTCTACAAATAATCATGCGCACATTGTTTGAATTATCCCGATGTACTAATAATATTTATATTATTAATGATTGATAACACTTAGAAATTATTTATAGACTTATATAATTTCTAATAACAAATTATATGTCATTTACCAGCTATATAATATATAACACTACTATAAAATATCTTATAATTACTATTATAAGTTACTGATAACACTTATATTTTATTTGTTATTATATAGCATAAAATAACAATTTTTACTTATTTATTTCGTATTTAATATAATATATAGTAAATTAGATTATAATTATTAGTTATACTATATATTGATAACACTTAATTGTTATCAGTTATTATATAATTATTACTATTATTGTAAAAATTATTATAATTATTATAATAATTTTTATTATTAAATAAGTAATTATTATTATAATTACTTATCTATTTCTTATTAATCCTTTTTTAATACTATACATTACATGATAATTATTATTATGGATTAATACTAATAACACTATACTATATATTATTAGATAAAATATTTAGGATTATTGAGCTATTAGATTTTTAGGAATTATTATTTTATAATACTTATTTATATTATAATTTTAGTAATACAAATTTTTATATATACTATATAGTTATGCCTTATAATTGACACTTAGTAATATATGATAATTTCTTATATTAGTTATTTAACTAATTATATAGATAATAGTTTTAATTGTAATATTATAATTTATAATTATCGTTATTATAAATATATACTATTTATTTTTAGAATTACACAAATAGATACACTATTTATTTATTAAATAAATTGTTATATATATTCTTTTATCACAACAAATTACTAAAATAGACACATAAACTAACAAATAATTATTATTCAAAAACATACACTATACTAAAACATTATCACATTAAGAATAAACATATTCAATAAGAATAATTTTTCTTTTTAATTCATCCAAACAACACAATCTATATCACAAATTAAATCCACAATAAAATTTAACAATAGAGTTTAGTATATATACCTTGTGTTTTAAATAAATTCTTCTTCAAAAATCATAACTTTTCAACAATTTACAACAAATGATCCTTCAAAACATACACAATACTAGTTAGTTAAATATATATGAAATAAAACATTGATAATTATCATGTAAATTACAAATAAAAAATGAGAAATATTATTTACCTTAATGCTTAAAACTATACCTTTGCAAACTCTCTCTCACTATAACCCTCAACTTCTTCTCTTCCTCTCTCTAAAACTCTTTTTGTCTCTCCAAACCTTTCCACTTCCCAGCTCCTTCTCTCTAAAACTCTCTCTGTCTCTCACTCTAACACGCACGGAGGAAAGCAGAAATGAATCTGCTTTCCCATGCGTGAAAGTTTTATTTTTTGCTTGTTATGCGATTAACGTTCGGACGTTTAGTAATGAACGTCCGAACGTTTCATTTTACGTTCGAACGTTTAAGCAGTAACGTTCGAACGTAAAATTATCCCGCCCAGTAATTATACAGTACGTTCGCACGTATTATTGTCCATCCTACTTATTCGTTAGTAACATTCGAACGTTTATATAGTACGTTAGAACGTACTGTGCAAATTTGGTTTAAGCGGGAAATTTTCCTCCGAATTTATTATAATGTCCGAACGTTTCGCATGAAGGTTCGAACGTAAATATTAGTATTTACATATTAGAATTTAGTATATTCCTCATAATATACTTATATATTAAATTATAAATTATACAATATTAATTAATATATAATTTGTACCAATTATAATATATATAACATAAGTATTATATAATATATTATCTATATTATAGTCTATAATATAGTATAAGTATTATATAGTATGTTATCTATATATAATAACTATATAATATAGTATAATATATTATATAGTAAATATATTATAGATATAATATAGTACTAATACTATGTTATATATACTACTTGTATATAATATAGTATATATACTACAAATATAGTATGATATAATATAGTATATACTATAATACTATATACTATATAATATAGGTTTCAATAATACGGTTATAACACTATATACGTATTAACACTACATACCATATAACACTATATAGTATACACTATATAGTATATAGTGTAATATACTATATACTATATAATATAACAATATATAGTATATAGTATACACTATATACACGTATAACAGTATATAGTATACGCTATATAGACTATTAACACTATATACTATATAATATACGTATATTATACGTATATAATATTATACACGATATAATATATAATATATATTATATATATATCATATTATATAGTAATATATAGGTAATATAATATATATTATAATAATATATTATATAATATAATATATAGTGTAAAAACGTTCGAATGTTATAACTAAAATGTTCGGACGTTTTGATTGACGTCCGAACTTATACGTTATACGTTCGCATGTTAACACAACGTCCGAACGTATGATTTTAAGTCCGAACGTAATCTACATAACGTTCGCATGTGCAGTTAACGTCCGAACGTTAATTAATTAACGTTCGAACTTTAACTGTATATAAGGCCAGGCACGACGGTTTCCAAGCCATAACTTGTACGAAACCGGTTATAAAACTCAAACTCTCTCTTCCTCTCCGCCACGCACGCCGCCGCAACCGTCGCCATCCGCCACCGCAACCGTCACTAAAAGGTAATGTGCCCTCTCCCTCTTCTATTTCCTTGCTTTTAATCGGTGGGTTTCAAAAATTCGAAATCCACCGTAGGCCGGTTATAAAACTTGCATTTCCGGCCACCATTCGCAGTAAATTGATAAAATAGGACCGTAGAAACATTCCCCACTGTATATAAATGCTTATTTTGGTTGTTTTTGGCTTCGAAACATGCGTTTCGAAGCTTTCAGTAATGGCTGAGTCGACTTAGCGATTTTGTGTCGTAACATTCGGATGTCACGACACAACGTCCGGACGTGTGACCTTTGGTATTCTTTACGTTCGCACGTTATATTGTAACGTGCGAACGTATTATTTTTACGTGCGAACGTTTTTATCCAACGCTTTAACAGAACGTTGGATAAAACGTTCGAACATAAACCGTTGCTCTTCTTCGGCTAGTAAGAACGTCCGAACTTATGACGGTTCAAATTCATTACGTTCGAACGTTTAGATAATACGTTCGGACGTAATGAACTCATTCGGACGTTTTTATCGAACGTTTCAAAACGTCCGAACGTATCATCTTTGTAAATTCGCACCTATTTTAACGTGCGAACGTACTTTCAATAACGTTCGAACGTTTCCTATTAAAATATTTTTATACTGTTTCTTTTAAGTATTATTATTTTATATATTGAAAAAGTGAAATTATTTAAAAGTTTTACTGGCAAAATTATGTAAATTTATAAGGATGATATTTTAATTTTCTGTATAATCCATATATGTCATAATACGTATGTATCTGTGATTATAATCATTTTTTTAAATGTTATAACTTATATTTTTTTTTTAATTTTTAGGATATGGCTCAGTATATGACGACAAGGAAGCGAGGGAGGGATGGAGGCAATCCGGACATTGCTCGACTGGGGGTACGAACTGTTATGGGGGAACGAAAAATCCTCATTAATGAGTTTGATGAGCTCAGCTGGGAGTAGAAGACGCTGAGAGACGTCTTCGTCACCAGAGGCTGGGGCCCCATATGCACATTGAGGGGAAAGATTTACCCCACAATGGTTCGAGAGTTTTACATTGGGATGGCCACCATGCCTAACGATGCATCATCTCATACTCTCAGTGTACGCGGTGTACAGTTTCAGTTCTCGGCAGATGTTCTCGCCGACTTACTCCAGATTCCGCGTATACTACCTGAGTCGACAGCTGCTCAGGTTGGTGACATAGCAGCTGCATTTTCCCCGGGCATATTCGAGGCAGATCCAGCCGCTTCTACTTCATCTTCGGGCCTTGTTGAGTTTATGCCCAGTCATGAAAAAGATCGACCCGAGGGCGATCCTATTGCTGCTGAGGTTGGTGACGATGAACGGGACTAGGATTTCTACATCCTCACTGGCACGGACCGCACAAAGCTCGATAGGCTGAACTCCTTCAGCCAGAATCAGCTGCTGCCTTTCTTTCGCATGTTGCACATTTTTATTGCAACAAATGTAGACTCGGTGGCACATAAGAGCACATTCAGTTGGGTTTGTGCACAGTTTCTGATTGGCTTGGCACGTGGTGAGCCCATTGACTTGCCCCTTGTTATATTTGAGCGGATCCGTTACGAGGCCAGCATTGTTACAACGGATAATCTCCCGTACGGAGTCATCATCAGCCGCTTATTAATAGCCCGGGGAGTGCCACTCCAGGCAGAGGAGATGGTGATAAACCAGATGAGCTCTATCGACATAACCACACACCGCCAGAGCATTGGACAGGGGAGAGGCTCAGCTCGGCGTCAATCTAGTCCTACGCCAGATCTTGTTCCCCCGACTGAGTCTGGGGCCGATGTTGCTCGCCCGTCGGCGAGTACTAGTCAGCAGCCGGGAGTTACATCTGCTGGGGATGTGCGACCTGCTTGGGTTGATACAATGATGACAGATATGAAGGCGCATATAGACCGACAGATCGATAGACAGATTGCACATATAGATCAGGCTGTCGCACATCTTGCACATCATGTAGATGTGCTAAACAATAAGGTTGAGACATTAACTGAGGAGTTTCGATCTTTTATAAACCAGTAGTTCTGAAAGTGATTTGCAAAAATTTATCATTCGAACGTTTTTTATTTTCGACATATGTAATGGACACAAATATTTAATGTATGTATTGTGTAGCTTAATTTCTACTCTTAATTTTTTTTTAATATAACGTTACTCAACCTTACTATTAAAAAAATATATATTATGGTTAATTTATGTAATTTAACATATAACGTTCGAACTTTATCACATTAACGTTCGAACATTAGCGCTAATATATTAACGTTCGCATGTAATTAGTTAAAACGTTAGAACGTTCGTGCTAATTTTTTTACTTTCGCACGTAAATATACATAACATTCGAACGTTACTGTGACGTGCGAACGTATTATGTGAAACGTCCGAACGTTTTGAATTCTTGCCCAACATTTAGTGACAGTTCTCACAAACCGTCACAGTAAATACGTTTTAGTCACAGTTTGGAAACCGTCACTATTTATAATTTGTCACTAAAAGCCATATTTGTTGTAGTGATAGAAGCTGCCAATGGAGCTTCAAAAGTAAGCAATCAATAGTACTACTGCCACGTGCTGAATTTGATCATCAGAAAATTATCTGGGACCAATATTTGTAACAAAACAAGGTGCGTGCTGCTATAATTTATAATTTACCCCGTTTGTTTTGGACTAGTTTTGTACGTACGTCTTCTCGGACAACTGGGAATGAATTATTTTACCTGCACCAACACATATTCAAAAGAAAGTTTGGAGGTAGTTAGGAATATCTTATGTCTAAATCTGTTTTTTTATTAGAATTTTGATAAAAGTTATTGTCCGAGTTCATGTGTACCTGGTTGTCTACGTTTATATTTAGTATGGGGAGCATCTTGCATCCGTCGTCAAGGAGCAATCTCAATACCTTTATGCTCCAACCATCTAAGACGTTTAATGAGACGTAGTATACTGGAAAAAGGTAAATAATGTGGCATCGGTCTTTTACAAATATGTTGGCGACCTCTCAATCTATGTCGGCGGTACTTGCCTTTTCCATTCTTTTAGGGTGCAGGTGATGGTTACTTCTCTTGCGCATCCTTCAATAGCCTCAACTCATGAGTGCCTAGGACATATCGGAGGTAATCACTGTGACGTTGTGTATTTAAGAAAGATAACTAATGCGACCTGTGTCATTGATAGTTTCGCCGATGAGCTCTCGACCTACCCAAACAGCGCTTGCCTTTGTTAACTCCTTGTCGGAGCTTCATCAATTTTCTCGATCTCCGTTTTTATCACTTTGAGGGTTTCTTGACCAAGTCGGCTCGATCCTTGAGTTGCGAATGAGTCTCTTGTTTTTTATGGGACTCTGGGCCAAATAGACGGATTTCTTATTTTCTATTGGGCTTAACCCATTGGGCCGAGGGGTTTTCCTCCCTTTCAAAGTTCACAAGCACGGATGATGTATTTTATGTATATATATGTATGGGGTAAGTGTCATTGCCTGCCACTGATCACGAGAAAAATGCTCGAGGGAGTACTAATATTTAATTATAATAAAAGTTTGAAAATGGAAAACCCTGCGCCACGGAAAGTTGGCCAGCCTTTTGAAATCATGCGACAAAATAATTAATTCGAGGTTGCCTAAAAAACATAAAGAAAGTACAAAACCGAGCTATATTATATAGTCATGATCAGCATAACATGCCGATTATATATATAGGCCGGCATCGATCAGCCAGCTTGAAAACTTCGAATTACATGAATATATTCATTTTTTTATTCCATGGTACTTCTGGATTTTATCATTTATGGATATAAGTTTTCTTGGAAGTTTTCCTAATGGGGCATATATAATTATGTTATTTTTATCATAAATAGGATATTGTCCCAATAATATTCTAATTAATGTCACATTAATTGAATGGATGAGGGGCAATTACTAGCTAGTACTATTAAAAAGTTTGATTAGACAATGATTTAATTGTACGTAGTGGTTAATTAATATATATATAGTTTGAAGGTGTCTTTGATATACGGTCGTGGTTCGCGAGGATTATTTTTTGCGCAGATAGGTACAGTACTACTGCATTATATTTTTAATACAAAAATGAAAAATTCAATGTTACCTCTATATTTTATGAAGTGCACAAAATATTTTAGGACCTATCACAATATATATTCAGTGTGGGCAAAATTATATATATAGTATGATATACAGTACTTCAAAACTGAGTTGTTTTGATTATATAAAATTAAACTATCTAATCTTATCTAATATAATCATTATAATTTTTTTAAATTTTTACATAAAATATAATAAATAATTTAATTTTTTTAAATAAAAAAATCTAATATTAAAAATTTTTATTATAATAAAATTTTATTCGACTTTTAACAAAATATCTCATCTCATATGAATTATATAACCAAACGAAAAGTCAAATAATTTTCTCTAGATAACAACATATATAATATGTATTGTACGTATGTATTTTCTCCAAAATAACAATATATATATATATATATATGTTGTTATTATTTAGTACTTAAATAGCAAATAATAATTAGTTAAAAAATCAATATGAAATCATTCTATATTTAAATGAGTAATGATACACAATATTTTTCACAAAACATGATGTAAAACGAAGATATTTTTGTAAAATAATATTATTTTTATATAATATTTTATAAAAATACTCTTTATTTTAAAATATAACTATAAAATTAAAATATATTGTAAGAAGTATTGTATTTATAATTTTTCAATTAAATTATGTACGTACCCGGAATTTAAAATTGTCGTAGTTTGGAATTACCGTACGTACTGGTCTGGAAACATGCATATGGCGTCAAAATTGTTATGATATTTCTCGCTGGCATAAACTTGAATGATATCAACGTACACTATTATTATTCTTTTTTCTCCTTCTCATAATTATCGGCTTCAATTTCCACACTAGTACTGATACGACAGGTCATAATCAAGAGGAAATTAATCAGTCGTATACGTTGTTAGAAAAATAGTACGTGCATGACGAGACAGGAGAGGAGAATGTTAGAATTAGGGGCCGGTGCTTTGAAATAAGTGGAGTTTAGGACAAGTCAAAGCAAGAGGATACATTGCACTGGGAACAAAACTTCTATGAATGCATGAATGGAGGCATTTGGTGTCTCGACTCGACTCGATACCTAAAGTAAGCCACTGAACATTAATCTATCTAATCATGCAAAATGAAGACTTTAACCCTCACCATGGAAATATAATCAAACTAAAAAGCAAAGGGCAAGCAGGGAAAAAAAGAAAAAGAAAAAGAAAAAGAAAGTACTACTTTTGAATGTGAGGAGAGGCCAGTTAGGGCCGTGCTAATTTTAAATTTAAGTGCTGATTCTCAATCATTCATGTTCTGCTTTTGGGAATTTGTTTGACTATAAAGTAATTAATTTTGTTCTATTATCTTCAAAGATAATCGTATTGGCCAGTACTAGTACTCTCAAATTATTTTATTTAATTTTTTTAATATGTTAACAATTAAGTACTGTACGTGAGATGGATGGGTAACCTTCGTAAATCGAATATATAATAACTATTCAATATTTCTTCATGAGAGAAGGTTAATGTTGCGATGGCGTGCGAGCTGCTAGCTTTTCATGTGGAGGAGAAATTTCACCATATATGTTTTGTATTTGGAAAAGCCAACTGACAATTTTTTTTTTTTGAAAACAAAACATCACCTCCTTTATTGATCAACTATTGTCATTACAAAACTTATCCTGTAAAAAGAAACTGAAATAACCCTTAGAGTCATCTTCTATCCACACTTGTTCCTCCTTTATATTGTAAGGAGTAATAGTACTTACAACTAATAAGGAGTAATCTTGTAAATATATAAGTAGCGTGTTCTGCTTACTATTGTAGGAGTAATTGGGACTTAGGATGGTAGATTAGACAATCATGAGATATTCTCTTTGAATATGTAAGAAAAAGATATCAAGCTAGCGCATGCACACATTAATAGATCAATACAAATATAACAGAAAATTTATCGAAGCTTTTGTGTGACTCCTTTTACCAAAATGGCTTGTCAATATATTTGTCATTAATAATTATATTCCCTATCGATCGGAAACCAAGTTTGTCATCTAGTTAGGAAGTCAAGAGTTACGGCACATGTATTTTTGAGAGGAGGATGGGGATGATAAGCATGCATGCAAATACTATCTTTCCCTAACTTGAGTATAATCACCTATCAATTTGTCCAATAAAAAATTTATGCGGTGAACGTCCACTGTATTTCATGCCATGCATATAGAATTAATCCTTCTATCCCATTTTTCAATCAGTGACCTAGGTTGAACCCTAAGCACATGCTTGTTAAAGTTAACAAGTGTTTTAATTTAAAATGGGTTTCAACCCATATATGCGACTGTTGCAAGGAAGACATCATGGATGACTGCTTAATGCTTATAATACCATGCTCTGATTTCTTATCCGCAGTTTAAGAAAATTGGGCAATTTCTTTTTCAGTCTTTTGTAGTTAGATTTTCTAGCCACTCTTTTTTTTTTTTTTTTTTTTTTTGTGGGGGGGAGGGAGAGAGAGAGACTATGGAATATGCACAAAAACTCATCTTCTGTTCATGATATTGCTCTCTTCTTCTTCTTTTTTTCGTTCTTTTTACTATGTTTTTCTTTTTAAGAAAGGTCCTAATTGGATTTGAAGGAAGCTGGAGTATCGACAGGGCGGTTGGGCTGGTTCAAAGCTACAGATCTAGGGTCACTAGATCAACTTCATAAAGATAGGAAAATGAGATGGCAACCCCCTCATTATGGGGGTCCTACAGTACTTGAATGTAGATGGGGCTATCTTCACTGATATGCAAGTAAAGAATAGGACTTGGCCTGGGTTGTTTTAAGGGATGACAGGGCAGTTTATTATGACGGCAATGAGTAGGAATATTGAAAATTGAGTTGTGGATGCTGCAGATGTTGAGGCGTTGGCAACCCTAAGATCAGGACTGACTGTAAATGATCAAATGCTAGACGGGTTATGTATATATATATCAATGGTCCTTCTGTACGAAAGTCACTCATGTACGTAGGGAGGGAGAGCAATTTGGTAGCTCAAATATGGTCGATAGCTTCCCTACTTTTTTCAGTGTTCGCTACTTTTTTAGATCTTCTCAATTAAACTTTAATAATTGTATCCACTGATCACATTTATTCGTTCTTCAATGATAAAGTCAAGCAAAGAAGGTTCATGAACACCAAATTTAAGCTATAAAGAAATCGCACTCTCCTGCTATTCGCTCGAGGCCATCCCTTTGTAGGCCATGTTCCAAGCACGCAGACAAGGGTTTCTCCTTACGTAAGAAATGTCGAATCAGGCTGGTTTCGAGCATATCTATAACCCACCAATCGGCAATTACCGTTTAAATCCCGTGGGCTGGATTTTCAGAAGGACAGTATTATTAGTGTATAGATTAATTCTCTGCCGCCCGGTATTGGGTTTCGCAACGACCTTTAACAATTAATTAGCTTACACGTTTAGGCAAGGAGATAATCTTTTCGCAATCTGCCGTTATAGCTCTTCCTTAGTACGAGATAATTAGCCTCAGCGGCCACGAGTTATTTAACAGCTAAATTACAATTTTTTTTTTTTTCTAGACAAAATTATTACTATATATATATAAGGGTAGATTATAGAAGGGTAGAAATACCTAACAACTGTCCCTAATTTCCAAATTTCACACCACTGATTGAAAGATAAATCAATTCTGAAAGTGGACCATCAAGGACGTGCCTCTGCACTAATTATAATTTTTGGACCCAAGATCCAAGGGAATTAGGGTTACATAATAGTTAATTGTAGACTAACTTGTAGTTGCAATCTCAGAGATGGAGTACTGTACTGCTTGGCCATGCAGCAAAGGCTAGTGTAGTCTCATGAGTTGCTGCAATTGTTGTTGTTGGGGATATAAATGTATTTTGTGGGATCTTTAATTTGATATTTGATCGTTTTTGGTCTGTTATAGTCCTTAAGATAGGGGACTAGTACTAGAACGAGTCCATTAATCTTAGAGGCTAGAAACGTTGTAAAATAAGATGAATGATAAATTCGGACCAATTGGACAACACTCGAGACTTCCGAAAATCGATCTTGTATATATTTTTACCGTGTGTGCCACTGGTGCCGTGGGATATACGGTTTTAGTTGGATTTGCTTAAGAGATCAATCGATTTCAATGCGCGCGCTAGACAGTTGGCTTATATATTGACAACTTTTTGTTCCAAGTACTGGTGATCATGTGTGAAAGTGAGATTAAGGTGCTAGCTCCAAATGGTATAGATCTATATATCTTTCACTTCTCTATACTCCAAAACTTAAGAGAAAAAGGATTTTAAACTTAATTTTTTATTACTGGGGAGGGAGGGGATCAGGAGGAGATAGCAATGCCGGAACACCTCCCTGCCTAGCTCTCGATCCTAGACTGGACGGTCTTCTGGGGAAAGGTCTGGGTGAGAAGTGTTTCGGGATTTTGTTAACGAATTCCATTTCTAAAATACTTGCATGCAAGATAAAAGTATGATCAGCTATGGCCTATTGCCAACGAGCGATCGACATTCTTGAGACAGAAAACATAATTAGAGTGGTGAAAGTCAAAAATGGCGAATGAGCGCCTTTGTACCTCCTCCATACCTCTTCAATAAGAGCTGTGTGGAGGGGTCCCTGCAGAGAATATATAGACATGCATGCCCAAACCGTACGTACATGTTTATACAAACACCCCATGTGTCGAAAAAGGAGCCATATCTGTTACTTGTGAATTGTTAGGAGATTAGCAACAACGTCTCTGCCGACATTTGTTGTTATCTTGCCTCTCTGTTCTTTGGTGATGACTAGTGAGCTAGGGAGTGTACGTATTTAGCATATTCCCCCCAACCAATGTTGCCTGCGTTTTACCAGAGACTGGGGCAAAGTGATAAATAATTTATTTACTTTTTTGGCAATGTAAATTTATTTTCATTTAATTCGAAAAATAACGACTATTGAGTAGAATACCATAGTTACGATCATCAGAGAAGCAATGTCCACCATAGGCGCCTGATGATGATAAGTATTTGAGAATTACTACCCATGCTAGCTAGCTCATCACATGTGTTTGCTAGGGCATAAAGGCATTCGGACTTACTTTTTTGAAAATCAAAAGATGATCAGGAGGAATTCCCTAATGAATCAAATGTGAGCGGCCCGGAGTGCCAAAAGTAGCAACAGTGCAAATGAGAATGACCTCTCGCTTAAGGCGTGGCTTTTGTGGGTCAATATCTTGTTGACATGCACATGGTGTGTGATTTTGGTAATTTGTTATTTTTATTTTTTTATTTAAACATACATATTTATGCATTAAAATAGAAAAATAAAAATGACAAATTACATATTGATTAGATTAAAATATATGGTATAAAACTTCCCTATAAAATTTCTCCTATTTCATATATGTATACACACGTATGTAATGCGCGGGGGTGGACCGAGGGGAGGGGCGCTCATATTATATGCTGGCTCATACTTCAGGACAAAACCGCACTTTCTTTTCATTTCACTTGCTGCACGCATGCCCGTAACTGTAGAATTGCTGACTTGGAATGTTCTTATGTGCATGATGACGACCCTCCTGGTTTCGTGCTTCATTCATGTGATTATCAAAAACCTAAATCCGAATGGGCGGGCCATGCATGTTGGGCGATTCATTTGTTTTGGTGTAAAAGATCATTTTATTGATGATGGGCAATGTTATGGCCCATCCAACAAAACACAGTTTTCATATCATGTATCTCAGGTGGCTGAGCCCATGGTGGCCTTTCTTGTAGTTATTACCAAATTTTGTAAGTTCATTAAAAGTTCATCAGCCTAGCTGGATGGATCCACTGTTCCCTAAACTCTCATCATATAAAGCCACCGTCCATCTTCCTACGTATTACATATTTGTTTTTACTTCTTTTTGACAGGCCTGGGCCAGTGGATGGGCCCCTCGGTTTAGATAAAATCATGCATGGGTTTCATTTAACTCGATGCAGATTTTTCTTTTGTTCGAACTTGAAAGAATTTGCAAATCTCGCAGCAATTCGGATTGCTATACCCATTACCCAACGGGCGACCATCACTTTGCTTGATTAATTATTCTTTGGGACGAGAAATTAATGCTACGAGAACTGGGTTTTAGTGTCAGAGAGTGTCGAGAATTCGAGCTTCTTTGTGTGGAGTTGGTTTTATCTGGGGGTGGCTTGATTTGATGGCTCGAGGTAATAAGGATCCGTTGCGGTGTTTTTTGGATGGATTTTCAATTAAGCTTACCATCTTTTTCTGTTCTTAATCCGATAAAACCCGCTAATTAGAGTTTGTTACATAACTTTATGACTGCTATGTATTTATCCGAATAAAATCATCTTCAGTTCCGTGGATGTGTGTAATTGATTCTACTTTTTGTTTACTTTTTCTCTTATTATTACTAACAGAGAGAAACTTGCATGTAGCTAGCCATGGCCCCCGAATGGTGAGAAAATTAGCAGAAAAGATTGAACATATATATATATAAGAGCTATACCACTGGTCTCCAACCACAAGCATCTAGGTAGCAGAACTTCAAAGTCGTTATATTTTTCATATACATAATGCTGTGGCGTAAAGAGATTATCATTCCGGCCTATTACGGCTCATTAACAGCTAGCAATGTCGTCCAATATATATATATATACACAATATCGATAGGCGAGTGTGAATGATTTGCTCTCACTACAGTATGATCATTCGATTTGACTTGAGCGGGGCACATTCGATTCACATCCGTACATAACTATCATTTGACTATAGAAATTAGGGTCGCATCTATATTTTACTTCTGCATAGAAAGTTCAAAGTATTTTGTCTTAATTTATTCATGCTCAAGATGTACCATTTGAGTTAACTGTCTTGTAGAAGTTACAGTTGATCACTTATACAGCATTCCTATTCTTTTCTCATCATCATGAATTATTAATGTCCGTGACTCTAATTCATCAATCATCACAGAACTCAGCAAAACTTTCAAGTCTGAAGGAGGAAAAAGGAGAGAAAAAAAATGAAAGAAAAAGAAAAAACGTATAAAATTTGCAGAAAAAGTAGTCCTTCAAAACCAACTTTTGGACTAATCAATGCATGCCTAGTGTCTAAATATATCAACGAAATTTGATCCATAGCTAACGCGTGTAAAAGATGGGAAGGAAACGACCAAACTGATCCTGCGTATAATATGATCAGCCCTCATGACAATTAAGCATCATATATAGCTAGCATTAATTAACTTATGATGCCACAAGCTGGAACCAGTACTGAATTAATTCAAAGCATCAAGACATGAATCGCCATCGTCCAATATCCATTTTTTGCACGTTGAACTAGTTCAATGTTTTGAAACCGAATTAATTATAATTAATTATCAACGCATTCACTTACAACAAAATTGACATATGCCATTATTGCGCGCATGATTTGGGATTAGAGCCAGTGATGCTCATCGCATGTACATGAATGCTACAGATCCCAATGGTTAATCATATAAGAAAATAAAACGAAAACCCAGCAAAAATAAAATAAAAAAGGACCCGTGGTACGTACGTTGTTTAAACAATAATTTCTAGGGCTAGTTTTTAATTACTAAAGAAAACGACATGTTAAACGTTATTTACACGAACCGCGATGTGAACTTGAAAGTTTGTTATTAAACGATGATTTCATATTAAATTATTTTTCATAATAAAAAAATTAGTGGATTTCGGTTTTGTTTTTCAACAATGTGAAGTTTACTATGTGGTGAAGCTAGGGAAAAGAGATCGAAGGAAAAGCAACTCATGATCATAGTACAAAATTGAAGGATTTCGCTAAAGATGTAGGTGCATAATAATCAAAAGAAGCCTAAAGATTACATTCACTTACATACAGCCAAAAACTTAAGAACAAGACAAAATATATACATATATATCTATATTTGTAGAGGTTATAATGTAATTACCTCAAAAATTGTCTCCAGTTTCCCTTCCATGATTTGTGCCATTTCGGACAAGAATCCCTTTGATCTACTTCTCACTTTCAAAATAGCGATGCCCTTGTATTTTCATGCAGGAAGACAACTGAGTGAAAGTAATTTCATGAAGTCCATTTTGTCATACATAGTACTAGTGTATAGAGCTTTTACAATAAGTCCACCGCTAGTTGTATGCAATATGCGATTAATACTATAGATGAATCTAACTACTACACAGATAAAAAAAACAGCACTTTCAATATGGATCGTGACCTAGTCGAAGCTCCAAATCCACTTCATCGGCTTTGTTAACAGCCCTCTTCATTCCATCATCCACCACATGCATGGGGCCAATTTGGAGGCTCAAATCTGCAAGCAAAAGTTCCTGGTTCGTACTCCAAGACTGGGACCTCGACGCGACCACATGATCGCTCTGACGTCGGAAAGCACTAGCTTGTGGGTGTCTAGTGTCTGATGCAGACGGTTGAAAGTGCGTATGATAATTCCTTTGCGCCTCAAAAACTGGAAAGTAATTTGCTGGTTCGGTTGAAACCTGTGAAATATATCTAGGACGGATGTCGTCGTAGTCCTCGTTCGACTTATTTGAAAACGAAGGGCATGCGCGTTGCTTGGCCTTTGCTCGATCTTTGCGGTGGATGTTCATATGCCCTCCCAAGGCTTGCGCGTTGGTGAAGCCCTGCTTGCAGAATGTGCATTCGTAAAAGCGTCTGTTGCCCATGTCGTCTTTGACTTGTTCTAGCCCATCATTCTCTTCGCTTGAAGTTTCCGAGCCTCCTTGTTTTCCGGATTCCATACTCGGACCTTGTTGTGGAATATGTTTATGTATATTTAAATTACAAAAGAAGGAAGGAAAAATACAGATTGGGATCACCAGGACAAAGAATTTCGGTATGGAGCAGAATTGAAAGAATTAATGTTAATTAGCTAGAGTAGTGATAGCAGGAGAGAGAACGAGAGGGGAAAGTAGGACTTGGAAGAGAGGAAGAAGGCGTCAAGGGTACTCATGTGAGGTAGAGACAATTAGAAAACATTGGCGTTTTAGTGGATTTAAATCAGGGGAGACAGTTTTTGGCGTTTGCATTAGGATCCTTTCACATAGCCGGCTTTGTAAGAGAGCTATCCTAGGCGATCATTATCTTTCTTTCTCATCTTTGATTCGGCTCTGATTTGTGCACTCGTTTCTGTCACAAAGATTTTCCTGATGCAGCTGTTATTTATACGACTTTGTTCAAATGAATCAGATATCGAGCATATAAAACATAGGAATAAAACATATTGTTCATTAATTACTTGTATGCATGCATGATAAAGGGTGAGATGGGATTCATGTCTTAGTTCGGACCTTTTAAAAATATAATGAAAAGAAAAAAGGGTAGCTCACGCTCTCAAGGAAACTTGTGAAACGACCTAACCAAGTTCTGAACTGCCTTGCCAAACTTGGTACTGTTGGTAATGCAGTAGTAGTTCACGTGATAATAATTCTTGCAGTAAAAACGATGTTGATACTCAGAAATGAGAGTACTGACTACCACTAATATTAAACGCCAAAAAACCCGAATTGGGCTTGAATCTTGAAACAAACACCACATATATATAACTAGTACTGTCCCATAATTTCCTATATGAACCCGCTTTCTTTTACCCATTTTGAAACGCTTCTTTTGCTAAGCATTACCCGATTTGATTAATCTATTTATTGATCAAGATCATATATATACATATATATGCTGTGAGCCCTAAATTAATGAGCTTTCTTAATTAGAGCGCGCGTGCTTTTCTTTGTGGCAAATTAGCACCATAAAAATGGGGCATCTTGTACTCACATTAATGCCTAATGCATGGGTAGGTAGGTAGCCATATGCATGCCTTGATCTGATTCAGTAGTAGCCAAGCGCAAGAAAATTCCAACTGAACAACTGGCTCTAGCCAACAAGCTAAATCAAGCATAAGATGATGGGAATGGGGGGGAGCAGTTCAAAAGGAATTAAATTGATTGCAACCTATTTATTTTTTTTAAACTGATAAATGATCTCTACCAGACCATATGTCTTGTAGCGTACGTAGTAGTTGTTTTAGCATTCAAGACGGCACAAAAAGCGCGTGTGTACATTGGCATCGAATAATTAATTAATTCTTTTGTTTAATTTGACTTTGTCTCTAAATTAAATGATATCAGTGCTTATAAATAGAAGGAGACGGCTATGTTATCAATTATATATATATAACCAGCTTCCAAGAATTATATTAATCATAGTCATACTATATGTATTATAAATGGAAAATGATAGTATGACTGCTGTATTAATATTGCACCGGCACTGCCAATTCATTATGAATTGGACACTAACATAAGTTTTAAGGAGGTTCGATCGAGCAACTCCAGTCCAATTTCATTCCTATATTTTCTAATAGTATAACCGAATAAATAAAAGAAATTTCGGACGAGTTTTTAGTTTAATGGCTTGAAAAGCCAAAATTCCAATAAGTAAATGGAAAATGTTACTACTTTTTCCGCTAGTAGCTCCCGTGAGCTGGGAGTTAGTACTGCTGGAACTTTTTATTTTTTTTATTATTATTTTTATTTAATGATTAAGTAAGTATTTTTTTTAATAATATTATAAATTTTTTTTATCTTAAAATATATATAAAATTTTAAAAAAATTACATATAAAAGAACAAAACAAAAAACTACACAAAATGAACTAGAGGGTCGATCTCTCGCTCTATCGTAGAGCCACCCTAAGTAAATTAATGGGCCAACTGATTTCTTATATATTGTGATTAATATAAAGAATTCTACTATTTGTAACTTTATCTTATTTTGAAATTTATATATAATAACTATGAAAATTTTATATTATAATTTTTTATGCTAATTGATGCGACAGACTTTTAGATTAATTATATATTTTAATTTGTGTATTAATAAACAAGCTCACAAAATAGATCGGATGAACATATGCCATATTAAATTTAATTAGCTTCTAGCACTTCATTTTTCTTAATTAATTCTTGTCCACTCCTGCATGCAGCATGAAAGTATGAAACAGCATGAGTAATTAGATCAGATCCAAGCTAGTGCTTTTAATGGTCCGAGTTTTTCTTAACCAAAAAATTAAGACAAGTGCTGTTATTTAAAGTAAAATAAATACAGAAAGAAAATCTCCATATTATTATATAAATCATTGACAACCTAATTTCTATCATGCATGGCCCATCGATTTTGAACGTGACGTATCTACATAATAATATTTACGAGTCTCTTACAGCAATATCATAAACGTACAACTCTACATCACGCGAGACTAATATAAAAAATAGTAATGCAAGATACACCGTTTTAAGGTGTATTATAAGTCATATGTATTTTTTTTTTTAAAAAGAAATTTGAGTTATCATTAAAAAATAATTTTTTTCATATAAATCTTAGAATTACTTACTTTTTAAAAAAATAAAAAGTGCATAGAGCATGCACATTCTAAGACTGCAAATATTATTTTTCATAAATATATATATATATATATATATATATATATATATATGTATATGCTGCTGTCTATATGCATGTTGTACTTATCTTGTACAAGTGATTCTTTCAACATTTAGCTATGATATATATATTTAAAAACTGGAATGTTATTTAACAAATATGTATGTACACAAAAGCTCGGTTTTGCATTTCAAGAGGACATCTACCCAGAAAACCGGAAATTCTGATGCATTAAATTGGGATCGAACCCATCAAATAACATAGGGATATACAGGTACGTTGGCCTGGTAACTGTTATCTTCATAATAACTACTAAAAAATAGTGGGTTCGAGACCTACAAAATGTGAGAAATTTGAATTTGGTGAGGAGGGCTTGTTTTTTTGGGTGGCGGGGGGGGAGCTTGGGGCCGGTTTGGAAAAGTTGGATCTGAAAATCCCTGGGCCAGTTGGCTTCTTTCTAGGATCATATGTTAAGGCCTCCGAATTGCTTCCATCTCTGTACCGAGTGGAATCGAATTAATTGCACTATGCTGCAGTACTGATTAATTGGTACAATATCTTGTCGCTTTGCCGAGTCATACACATACATATATAACTGGTTTTAGATTGACAACTTTGTGGGTCACTTTCCTACAAGTTTCCAAAATATGTCATGATGTTTTGTGGGTTCTATTTTAGCCATATACCTCGACTGATCTTGGTTCAATTATGGCATCTCAAAGCATGTGTATACACGGTTTAAATATGTTTCATTTTTCCTAGTTGAAATTCTTGGGAGAAAATTAATTTGTAAGCCCCACCAATAATAGATCAGTCTGTAACTCTGTATTGATACGGACGAAATAAATGAAAGAGCCCACGGGGGGAAAAAAAAAATAGATGAAAGTTCGTAAAATCTATGGTCAAGTGATGCTGAGGGCCTGAGGCGCCATACTTTTAGGTCATTATATACGGATATATAGGTGTTGTTGAAAGAAAGCTATGCACAAGCAGGCAAGGGAATGAGTGCATGATAGTAATGTGAGCAAAGATGGTGATAAGCGCCGACCGGGTTCCTTTCTGCCATACTTAATTTCCCCCCATCTCTCTTCCACTTTCACCAAAAATCTTCCGCAGCTTCCCCTCCCCTCCAAATGTCCGCTCACTTTTCTCTCAACTTTCACCCTCCACCTGTGAGGACCCCGTCGGTACTGACTAGATCTCTGATCATTCCCCATTACTTCCATTATTTATTCCATAACACTTTTCCTTTTAGTACGTAGAAGTTGTATGAATATAAGAAGATCTAGTGGTGAGGCCGTGAGTGCCCCGGCCCAAACAAAAACCTCATAATAGCATATGCATCAAATGAAAACAAAAAACAAAAAAAAAGGGACAATGAACCAAAGATCTCGACTTAGGTTCCTTGAGTTTTACCTAGGAGTAAACCGCAAAAAAAAAAACATGTATGTTTTCTACCGTCCAAAGAGTTGATTGAAGGGTTTGCGGTAGGAGGCCCCATGCAATCAGTAAATCATGAGAATTGTGATAAACTATTTTGGTACGGCCTTCATTAAAGATTTTCCACTACCTCGATCCATATCCAAATCCAGAAAGAAAATAGGAACATGGCAAAACATCAACTAGCTACCTAGCTAGGATCGGATTTTCAAGATCTTAGGCGGCATCCCAGAGAATACACTTGACTCTATTTTGCATTCACCCCACACGTACACTAGTTTTGAGGATGATGAGGAAGCTATCAATGCCTAACGTGTAGCAATGGAGAGATAGCTTTGGAACAGCAAGTGAAACTCACATGCTGCTGTGCGTGAGCGGCCTTAAGCACTAGTATATATGATCGAGTTTTTCTAGTCACGTCTTGAAGATCGACTATTGGGAGTTGTGGTGTCGCATGTGTGAATTGTGGATTGCTGGGGGCAATAAATTGAGACTCTTTTGATCTAAAGGGAATTTAGGAAAAATTAAGAAAAGAAACCACGAACATATTGACAAAGGAGAGATGAGAATAAGGCCAGAAAAAGGGAAGGATGATCATGAGGTAAGAGCGTAGATATCCAGCGCTTATGGGAGAGTAGGGTTTCTAGACCAAATGGGGAATGTATTCCAACTTTAGTTATGAAGTCCACGGGATGGAAATAAAGGATCAATAAGCTTTCAACGTTCAAGAATCAGGGACCCAAACCATTCTGATCATCTATATATAATATATGTCATCATTTTCACACGCATCATGTGAAATCAACCTGCATGTGTCAAGGTCTATAATTAATGTACGTAGTCTTGAAGTGTGACACGCCAATGTTTTTCTTGGATATTTTTAGTTCTGCGGTCTCTGTCATGAGAACTGAATAACAATTCTCTTCAAACTATTTTCAGTTTATAGGACAAAGTAAGATGATTGAGGTTTGCGTAAAGGACTCGTAATTGTCATGCACGTAGCATGAGGCTAATTAATTTGTCATGACGCTAGAACCTTTAGATAATGGTAAATTTATAAGGAAAAACCCGAAGTACCCGTGGTTACAAAAATTAATAGATCCGATCCAATCTAGGTGACCGAGATAAATAATGGTAAAGAAGATGACGTGGGAGTACTACTGGCGGCCCCTAGCACTCTCGTACGTAAGCAATGCTTGACTTAATAGAAGGGAAGCTCAAACGTACGTTTTCATGAGATGAATGCATGTGGCCATGCATTGTGCGATCTACCTTCGAGTCACTTCCATTTATGTTCTCTTGGAGTACTTAGCTATCAGGGCACCTAACACACACACACACACACACACACACACACACACACACACACACAGCTACTGATTAATCCAGGAATTTATTTTCAAAGAGCGAATATAAAAATAAAAAAATAAAAAAATGTAGAAAAGTCATGCATAGAAAATTAAGGTTAGAGTAGAAGATCAAGAACAAAGAAGATTTTGAACAGGCCGACTCATAGAAAAATAAAAAAAGATTATGTGCTATATATATAATGAGTTCTTTTCTGTTCATATTATATACAGGTAGTCTCTGTGTGTGGGTATGTGTATATTTAAAAGCACAAACAAGATAATTAATGCACTATCAATCAAATACTTCGAGCATATATATAACACTCGGAAGATGCCAATTCATTTTATATAACGCGATAATGCTCTCTCTTTCTTAACGCTCAGCCCCCTCTTATAATAGTCTATTTTAATTTCTCTAACCTGACCTACTTAACTTGGCGGTTCTAGGAATCTATTATAATTTATTTTGGAGTAGTTATGGTGTAATTTTAATACTAATTAAGTACTTAAGTGGGCAAGCATATGTTTTTGTAAGTTGATAAAAAAAAGCAAATATTTTTTAAACACATTTCGAGAAGAGATGGGAGTAATTTAAATTTTTTTCTTGGGATTTTTATTTTTTTAATAAGCTTATAACAACTAGGATGAAATTAATAGATTCTTCACTAAATTCCTTGTGGAATTAGGTGCCACCACACGCTCCCTTAAATCTGTCTCTGATAATACTCGAGACTTTATGGTAACCTAAACTTGTAGAACCATGGTAACCTAGGTGTCTTCAAACAATCATTTATCATGATAGACTCCCAAGTGATCTCCTACCACAAGATAATATTAGATGATTTCATTCTCTCTAGTTTACCTTAGAATAAAATTAGAATATGATTTGACAAATTAAATAAAGTTGATTCTCTTTAATTTTCATCTCAAAACAATTAGATGACGATTTGATTCTCTTGATCTATAATTAGTCATATATGTATATATGGCCGGATTGAAAACAATTGAGCTTAGGTAAGCTCCATTTCATCACTAGTAGTTGACCCTTGAAATGCACAAAATTAGGTCGTGCATACATGATTCAAATTTAACAATGTACGTGACCTGGTTAATTTAATTTTTTTTTTCCCCAAGTATGATACCATTATATGCATATATGACGATCGAGAGAACGTTTCAGATTATTTTTTACGTACCCTGGTTAATTTGAGCCAACAATGCTATTGCCAATACCCCGACCCCTCCAAGAAAAACAAAAAAATTAAGCCATTACCAGTGTACCAAGATCGAGTTGTCACATCTTTGCAGATACACATAAATTCTCACGAATAACTGATGGACGAATAAGTTCCATTATTAGAACAAACAGTACACATCGCAACTTCATGTAATGTGAGAAACTGTTGAAACTGCAGAGTACGGTTATGATCAGCATGAATGTCTGTAGCAACAATCTAATTTCGTATTAGTTAAATGTTTCCTAGAAAATGCTTGGTTAGTTTTAACACTAGTTGCGCAAACTCACTGCCACTGTACTGATCAGTAGTGGCACCATGATTTGCTAATTTTAATATTGCTCATTCTCATGATGGTCGATCATCTTGAGATTTGTGGAGAAAACTAAAATTTAATAAGGGAAGATAGTTTTATTTTATTAAAATTATCCATATTTACATGGTTAGGACTGTTCATCCGGACCGGGTCAAGTCCGGGCCAAAACCCACATTTTAAAACTTTGGTAAACCTGGGCCAGGTTCTGATTTTAAACCCAATACTTGGATTCTTTTAAAACCCACTTAAGGTATGGGCCAAACTCTAGAGATGATCATTGAGAGAGAGAGAGAGAGAGAGAGAGAGAGAGAGAGAGTGATGAGAGAGAGAGAGAGAGAGATGGGTAGAGAGAGTTATGTATATCATGCAACGTGTGGGAGCCGTGAGGGGGGAGGGGGGGTGGGCGTGCTGCGAAGGTGCTAACCTTCAACTGATCGGCATCAGACGGTGGAGGCTCGTTCCCCGGCATCTTCTACTGGCGGTGACGACCTAAAAGGGAAGAAGTGGTGACCGGCGTTATCTGCGGCTAAGGAAGGAAACGTGGAGGGCTACTGAGCGTACAGTGGCTTCCAAGATGCAGTGGCAGCTGGTTTTGCGTGTAAAAGTATTTTGGTTTGGGTGTAGCAAAACGGAGCACTACCCTAGCGGTTTCTGATGGCTGGGCAATGATGGAGCCCAATGTTGCTCTGTTTTCATGCTTAAAAACAAAGATTTCTATATTATGGGCGTAGGAACGTCGTGGGTGTGAAAGACGTGCAACGGTGGAGGTTTCTTTCGGTGGTTTTCTGCTTGGCGTGTCAGTGGCCCTCAATCTGTGCCCCGATGGTCTAGTGTAGTGGATTTACTCACACCAGCAGTTGATCTATAAGTAAATAAATTTAAAAAGAAGAAAAAGAAGAAGAAGAAAATCGGGTACAACCAGGAACCCAGATTTTCGGGTTTCAAAAAATCCGGATACATCTGGGTTCTGGACCGGGTCATAACTGGGTGTACCCGAGCCAAAACTCAGACCAGGCTTGCAACTCGGGTTTCGGTTCGGATACCCAATCTGAAACCCGGATGAACAGTACTACATATGGTATTGTATGCATTAAATTTAAGTGAAAGCTGTGATACTCTTTCAAGATAAATATGATTAAGATTATCTCAAGTCATTATTTGAATATGAAAGTTTTAAGTACTGGAAAAAAGATAGACACATAAAATTGATTTTACGTATACATGCTAGTTATCTATGTATTGATCCTTTAATATACTATTTGAAACATTTATAAGGTCATCACTAAGGAAAATGCTGGGGATCCCGCTGTAGCTTCCTGCTCCTCTTTTTTTTTTATTTTTTTAATAACTAAAAAATATTATTTAATAATATTATTATTATTTTTTAATTTTTAAAAATATTTAAAAGCGTAAAAAACATGATGTAAAAAAAATACAAAAAAAATGAAAAGAAAAATAGCCTAGCGGAAGCCCCCAGCGGTAGGTGTAATAGTCCCCCATCACTAAATATTATAAGGTCCATTTCACATCTCTCTCTCCCGATCCACTTGAAGTCCTCAAGTTCACTTAAGAATTTGATGAAATGTTTTCCTAACTTTTTGAGAAGTGATGTAACCATAAATAGATTTTTATAAAAGTAAACTTACAAACTAATTAACAGGATTTTACGTAATATGTTATATCTATTTTACAATAAAAGTAACTTTGATTTGACATGTCGCATTAAGCCATACATGTCAATATATGAATTTACTTTTGTGAAATTGACTAAAGTATATATTTATCTTTTTAATAATTTGGTTTGGCATTAAAATTTACCGTATACTATATATATATATATATATATATATATATATAGCACGCGAAGGTAATAGTGGTTTTGCTTGGGGGCAGTGGTTTGTAAGTTGCGAGTGTCCTCATGATGAGTGCTGTGTCGGGAAAGAGATTGGGGGTCTCTCAATTCCGTCTAATGCTTCAAACTGGTCATCGAAAAATATCATTCCCTTTAAGGAAAAGCCATCATACCGTTTGACATCCAAGCATTGTCGGGAACATGCAAACCGTCAGATTTCGGGAAAAGTATCCAGACCCGGCCCAGTACTCGTGTATCATTGACATGGCAACCATGGTAGTACTCGTAGTAATATGTTATCCCAGATCTGAATGATAAAGATTGATCACATGTATCTCCATGTAAGCTATTCATTTTGTTCTCTTCTTTTATCTTCTGTACTGACTATCAAGGAGATGCTATAAATATGCAAATGCAGTTCTATGAAATCTACTTTGGCCTGGGACAAGATACTTTTCCGAAGGCAAAATCATCTTTTAAAGTGCGTCATGAACTGACATACTCTTGATTTGCAATCTCCAACGAAGAGTATTCATGATTTGTATCATATATATATATATATAGTTGGCATATAGACTTGCAAGAAACTAATATTTGGCGAGTTTTCAGCTTGCTTTTATGATCTCTTGAGGGAGGAATATGCTAGAAAATGGCATGGCATTGTGGGCACTTTAATCATAAAAAAGATATTGTTGGAACTTGGTTCCAGAAATGATAAGCCTTCCATCATAAATGGACAAATGCAAAGCGTAAGATGAGTGTGCATGGTCATGGAGTAAGCAAAAATCTTTGATTAAAATATTGCAAAAAGAAAATTTACTCTAATTGCCATTCAATTTAATAAGTTGGGGATAAGTTAATTGTAATCTGGCCATTTAGTACTATATCAATTCATTCTCAATATGCAATCGATTTTTGCTTAAAATATTGCAAAAAGAAAAGTTACTCTAATTGCCATTCAATTTAATAAGTTGGGGATAAGTTAATTGTAATCTGGCCATTTAGTACTATATCAATTCATTCTCAATATGCAATCTCACTCGTATTGACATTTTTCTGTCTATCATATGGTAACTCATGCTAACAGCCGACCATTTTATAAATTGGCTGATATATGCAACAAGGGACCTATATATATAGGTTGGACAGAAAGACTTTGAAAGGATTTGTTTATCTTTTCCTTATTCCTAGTCATCACATTCTTGCAGGCCCTCGACTCATGCAGCATGCAGTTTTACCCTTTTTTTTTTTTAAGTAAGCATGCAACAGTTTGTGGTTAAGTAACAGTTAACCTAACAAGATGCACATGCCAACGACAAAAAACTACTAGTGGCAAGAAGAACGCCCTCCAAAAAAAACCTGAATGAAGTGGAAAAGCTAGATTTTTGTCTTTCGTAGCTAAATAAACAAGCGTACATGAAATGATATCAGTACTGATCATCAAAAGTTAAGGCCAAATCATTACAATGCAAATTACGTCGAAAATAAAATCTAATTAATCAAGCATAAACTGTTTCTCTTAGCCACAAGAGACTAGAGAATATTCATCAAGAGAAAAGAAAAATGTTGAAATTGCAGGAAGAAAAAAAAACTCCACCAGACAAAATTTCCATGCTTTAGATTGATCAAAATAATAAAGAGAGACTCAAGAATAAGTTCAAAAGACAGATACTTCAGGAACTGATCGATACAATATAGAAAAGCCACAAAATAGGTAGTACATGCGAAATAGATTGAAAATGCGACGTTGTTCATGTCAAATAGATATTTATGCATCTCCCTAGCTATTTGGTCTTCTCAGATATATAATAAATTGGTGCAATTAGACAAAAAAACAAAAAAAGATTTTGAAAAAGCCCATCTAAGAGTTTCCCAATCGAAGTTCCAAATCTATATCCTCCTTTGAGTCGCCGACAAGATCGACTTCCAAGTCTAACCTGGCAATCTCATGCTTCTTGAAAATCTTGCGGCCGCCTCTTTCCTTGAAACCATCAAATTCTTCGCCCCCATCAAATGATTTTTCACCCTTCAGTAGTTTAGCTAAATCCATGCTTTTCGGACTCAAAGAATCAAATAGGCTACCAACCAAACCCCACTTTTGCACTTCATTCGGAGAAGCAGAAGATGGTGAAGTTAATGGCGAAAGTGTGGGAGAAATGAAAGAAGGTAACGGGAAAGCAAATGGTGTGAGCCTTGTTGAAGGGGATGATAATGACGAGGATGATGAGGGTGAGAACTTTGAGGTAGGGTTACAGTTAAGGTTGAGAAAAGGGTAGTGACCGTCCCTTGGGGGTGACTGTCTCAACCTGGCTCTGTCTCTCCTATGGACATTCATATGGCCACCCAGAGCTTGAGCAGATTTGAATTCCCTTTTGCAGAAGCTACATGTGTAAGATCGTGGGGGCCATGAAAACCCATTAACATAATCATCCCCATAGCTTTGGCTATCACAATTCGCTGAATCTTTAGGCATGTTCTTATTGTCGATTATACAGTCCTTAATGGCTCTATTATCAATAGTCTGGTCTTTCAAACTGTTGGTCAAGCTGTTCCTCTCCATGGTTGCTTTTGATGAAGCCAGACCTAGCAAGATCAAAACGACAATAACAGTCTAGCTAGCTCACATGCATCATATCATCTAGAAAAGAGAATAAATAAAGTACTGAACTGAACAAAAATGGTGAGGATAGAAAAGTTAGGATCATAATTTTAGAGAGACTACAGATTTAAAATTGGAGCAAAGCCCATGAAATACCTAAGCTGAAGTTTTAGATCGCATTGGAGACCACCCCTGAAATATCCTAAATGCTATGTTATGCCACTACTTACTACTTATGGAACCTCGGCCAGCCCGGGCTATGCTTTTTCGCCAAATCTAGCACAGAACATGTGGATATATGTCCCTCACTCCTCTATAATTATGTCCGTCCAATATAATATTGCTTGTTCAATTAATAGGTTTAAAGAAACTTAGGAGTGAGATAAGATGTGGTGATCCTATTACGAGCTTGACCATACGTCGGACCCTGATAGGGTAATATCAGGTGAAAGTCAGAGTTGAGAGATCAGACTCTTAACTACGTGATGATTCCAGCCAATCTCTCTCTGACAATTTCTTAAGCTTAAGTAATGAGCTTAGAATTCAATATTTTCTTTTAATCACTCCAATAAAATAAATAAATGATATTCATATCATGAAACTAAAAGAAAAATGATATTGTAAAAAAGAGAGGATATTGCAAGAGAAATAGTTATTATTCAAATGTAAAACTTGATCATATACAAGTGAATGATACATATATATATATATAAGAGTCCAAATGGGTAGGTATAGCTTAAATCTTAATTGATGGGTAAAGATAGGTCTTAATTGATGGCTCAATGGTCTTAATTAATGGCTAAAGATTGGTCTTAATTAATGGGTATGTATGGTCATACAAATAAGTTTATAACATTCCCCCTTTGGATGATCATACATAAAAAATATGTCTCGTTAAAACCTTGCCAAGGAAAAACGCAGTGGGAAAAAACCAATAGCGAAGAAAAAAGAGTACAATATTCATATATATCACTAAGTACTTTAAGATTGCCTCATTAAAACCTTGCAAAGGAAAATCCAGTAGGATAAAATTTTAGCGAAGGAAAAAGAGTACAATCAGCACAAGTCTTCAAGATATTACTCCCCCTGAAAAGTGCATAATAATAGGTATTCAAGTCTCCGCATTCCAATGTTCTACACAATCTTCTTAAATGTTGCAGTTGGTAATACTTTTGTGAATAAATCTACCAAATTATCACTTGACCGTATCTGCTTGATATTAATTTCACTTTTCTCCTGAAATTCATGGGTATAAAAGAATTTAGGTGAGATATGTTTGGTTCTATCACTTTTGATACATCCTCCTCTAATTTAAGTAATACAAGCAACATTATTTTCATATAAAATTGTTGGACTATCATTAATAACTGGAAGACCACACTTTTTTTGAATATGTTGAATCACTGATCTTACCCAAATACATTCTCGACTTGCCTCATGAATTGCAATGATCTCTGAGTGATTTGAAGAGGTAGCAGATAGTGTTTGCTTGACAGATCTCCATGATATATCAGAATTTTCATAATTAAATACATATCTAGTTTGAGATCTACCTCTACGTGGATCTGAAAGATAACCTATATCTTCATATCCAACTAATTGTGAACTTAAACCATGTTAATAAAATAATCTCATATCAACCGTACCACGGATATATCGAAGGACATGTTATTCCAATATTTTCGAATTGGTGCGGAACTATATCTTACAAGTTAATTAACTGAAAATGCAATATCAGCCCGAGTGTAATTTGCAAGATACATCAGGGCTCCAATTACACTGAGATAAGGTATTTCAGGACCAAGAATTTTTTTATCGTCTCCACAAGGACGAAATGGATCTTTCTACACATTAAGTGGTCGAACAACCATTGGAGTACTCATGGGATAAGCTTTATCCATGTAAAAGTGTTTCAAAACTTTCTCTATATAATTTGATTGATGAATGAGAATTCCATTTTACAAATGCTCGAACTGCAGGTCGAGATAAAATTTTGTTTTACCAAGGTCCGTTATTTCAAATCCATTCTTTAAATATGTAGCAGTTCTTCTGATATTTTCAGGAGTTCTAACAAAATTTATACCATAAACATAAATCATAATAATAACAAATCCGGAGTCTGATTTCTTAATAAAAACACATGAGCATATTGGATTATTCTCAAATCCTTCTTTCAATAGATATTCGCTAAGGCATTTATACCACATGCGTCCGGATTGCTTTAACCCATATAAAGATCTTTGAAATTTAATAGAATACATATTTCTGAAAATACTCAAATTAGAAGCTTCAAGTATTTTATATCCTTCAGGGATTTATATATATATATATATATGTCATGATTTAATGATCCATATAAATATGCAGTGACCACATCCATCAACAGCATATCCAATCTTTTTGTAACTACCAAACTAATCAAAAATCTAAATGTGATTGCATTCATAACAAGAGAGTATGTTTTCTCATAATCAATTCTCAGTTTCTGCAGGAAACCTTGTACAACAAGTCGTGCTTTATATTGTATAATTTTATTGCTCTCATTATGCTTACGTATAAATATCCATTTATATCCAACAGGCATTACACCCTTTGGTATTTGTACAATTGGTCCAAAGACCTCTCGCTTTGCTAGCTAGTTTAATTCAGCTTCAATAGCTGATTTCCATTTTGGTTAGTCGTTTCTACGTCGACATTCTTTGATAGTTCTTGGCTCAATTTCTTCATTACTTCTGGTAATGTCGAGAGCCATTTTATATGAAAATATGTTGTCAACAACTGTTTTATTTCTATTCAAAATTTCTCCAGTATTCATGAAATGTATCGAAATCTTGTTATTTTCATATATCTGTCCCTCTTCAAGGAAAGATATTTCATTAAATATCTCTTAAGGAGGTTTTTTTTCATGAGATTTCGTCTCTTCAGAAGCATCAATTACTCTTATGGCCTATATTGTGGGTATGGACTCTTCAAGAGTATCAAATTCATTTTGTATTTTTCTCTTCCGATGAATTTTGGCCTTAACACCAATAGGCCGTCCACGCTTCATGCGTATCTTAGACTCACCTATTGCTGTTTTGGCAACTTGTCCTTTAGAGACTGTAATCCTTGCTGGAACATTAACAGTAAGAATATATGATTTTATCACACTTTAGTATCAGTAAATACATCCGGTAATTGATTTGCAACACTTTACAAATGAATAATCTTTTGAACCTCTAGTTTACATTCATTTGTACGAGGATCAAATTGGAAAATGGTTTTATTTTTCCAAGTAATTTCCTATTGTGTATCAGGCACTGACTTCTCATTACCCAATGTTGAAAAAATGGATTCGTCAAAATGATAATCCTCAAAACGTGCCTTAAATATATTCCCTGTAAGAGGCTCAAGGTATCTAATAATAGATGGAAAATCAAACCCAACACATACATTCATTTGTACGAGGATCAAATTGGGAAAGGGTTTTACTTTTCCAAGTAATTTTCTATCGTGCTTCAGGTACCGATTTCTCATTACCCAATGTTGAAAAAATGGATTCGTCAAAATGACAATCCTAAAAATGTGTCTTAAACATATCCCCTGTAAGAGGCTCAAGTTATCTAATAACAGATGAAAAATCAAACCCGACACATATCCCAAATTTACGTTGAGAGCCCATCTTTGTACGTTGTGGAGGTGCAATTAAAATATATACCGTACATCCAAAAATATGAAGAGGAGAAATATTTAGTTGTTGACCAAATATAAGTTGTAATGGAGAATATTTGTGATATGTTGATGGTCTAACTCGAATCAACGATGCTGCATGAAGTATAGTATATCCCCAGGCAAAAATAGGAAGTTTTGATTTCATGAGTAAAAGTCTAGCAATTAGCTGAAACCTTTTAATTAATGATTTAGCTAAACCATTTTGAATGTGTGTGTGTGTGCAACTGGATGTTCAACATCTATTCTTATCGACATGCAATAGTTATCAAAAACTTGAGATATAAATTCATCTGCATTATCCAATCAAATAGTTTTAATTGGATAGTCAGGGAATTGTGCTCGTAGTTTTATTATTTGGGCAAGAAGTTTAGCAAATGCAATATTTCTAGTGGAAAGTAGACAAACATGTGACCATTGACTTGATGCATCAATTAAAACTATAAAGTATCTGAACAGTTCACTTGATGATTGAATAGGCCCACATATATCTCCATGAATCCTTTGTAAAAATGATGGAGATTCAAAAATAATATTTGAGATAGATGGTTTGATAATTAATTTACCATGAGAACATGCAGAGCATGGATATTCATTGGGTAAGATAATCTTCTGATTCTTTAGGCGATACCCATACAAATTATCAATCATTCGTCTTATCATTACTGATCCCGGATGTCCAAGGCCATCATGCCAAGCCATAAATACTTTGGGGTCAATGCACTTCTAGTGCATTACCACTTGTGATTTGATTATTCTCATTTTTATATAATACAATCCAGATGAGAGAGCAGACAGTTTTTCTAATACGAGTTTCTGGCTCAAAATTATTTTAGTAATGAGAAAATGCTCTTTATTGTCTTTGTTGGTGGTTTCAATATGGCAACCATTACGACGTATATCTTTAAAACTCAATAAATTTCTTCTAGATCATGAAGAAAATAGAGTATCATTAATACAAAATTTGGTACCATTAGGCAACACAATATAAGCTCTTCCGGAACCTTCAATTAGATTCGATGAACCAGATATGGTATGAACGTAGGCTTTACACAATGTTAGATTTTGAAAATATTTTTTATCCTTAAGAATTATGTGAGTTGTAGCACTATCAGTTAGACATATATCTCTATTATTTATCACAGAGATAGAAAGTTCATCAGTAAGACTCATGATTTTACAAAATATATAAAACTTTCATTACTACAAAACATTGCAAAATATAAAAGAAAATTTATAATAAGATAAAGGAAATACATTAATTAAAAATGTACACTTCCATCACCAATCAAATGATCAACTCTACCACTAGAATCCTCAAAGAAATCAGAAACATCAAGACTTGTAATATATTCTCCATCTATAGAAACTAAAGCATCTGATGGTTCAGCAAAATTTGTTTTAAATTTTTTCTTTTATAAAAGTTTGGTATAAGTCAACCAAGTGTTTAGCTATACGACAGGTACGAGACCAATGTCTAGTCATACCACATCTATGGCATCTATTTTCATCTTTCTTTAAAAATTTATTTTGAAAACTTTTACCATTCTCTGAGTTGAACCACTTCTGGTGGTATAGTGTATATCTATTATTATCCTTTTTCGTGCGGTTATTTTTAGAACCTCCACTTCTATAACCACGTTCACGCCTTCAGTTTCTTTAAAAAGATGCACCATTCGCTTCTGGCAATTGCGTAAATCTAGTACCATTCCCTTCAGGGAATGATATAGAACCAGTAGGACGTGACTGATGATTTCTTAACAAAAGTTCATTATTTTGCTCAGCTAATAGAAGACAAGATATAGGTTCAGAATATTTTTTAAACTTTTGCTCTCGATACTGCTGCTGCAGGAGCACATTCGATGCATGAAAAGTAATATATGTCTTCTATAACAAGTCATCATCAGTGACCTTTTCACCACATAATTTCAATAGTGAGCTAATTTTAAAGAGTGCAAAGTTATACTCACTAACACTCTTGAAGTCTTGCAACTTCAGGTGCATCCAATCATGACGAACTTTTGGGAGGATTACAGTTTTGTGGTGCTCATATCTCTCCCTTAAATCATTCTACAAAATAAGTGGATCTTTCACCGTGAGATCCTCAGTTTTTAATTCTTCATGAAGATGGTGCCGAAGGAAAATCATTGCCTTAGCGAGGTCCTGCCGGGACCCTTGATTTCCTTCTTTAATTGTATCTCACAGGTTCATCGCATCCAGATAGATCTCAACATCAAGGATCTAAGATAAATAATTTTTTCCAGAAATATCAAAAGCAACGAATTTCAATTTTGTAAGATTTGACATTTTCTACATATATAAATCAGGAATATAAGTATGTTTATATTATAAATAAGAAATACATTCACAAAATCAAGAGAATAAACATGGAGTTTTCATCAAGTAATAATAAGTAATGTAACATTTTATATTCATTTTAGAAACTACAAAAATATATTAAAAAACTTACTTGAAGTAGAAGACTACTACCTTTAAAATCGTCAGAACCTTCATGCTGATAACGTGTTATAAAATTAAAAGAAAACTGATAGTGCAATAGAAAGAGGATATTGCAAGAGAAAGAGTTGTTATTCAAATGTAGGGGTGTAACCGGTCCGGTTTGGTCTGGTTTTGGACAAAATCTAGAACCGAACCGATAGGTACCTGTTTTACATTTTTTTAAACCAATTACGCACGGGTTACCCTCCAAAACCGATACTCCGGTTTTACTAGTTTCCAGTCCAGTTTTCCAGTTTTAATAAAATATATATTTATCGTAAAAGATATGTTTAAAAAAAAAACTGCTATGTCAAAAAATTCTGCTATAAAAAAAAAAACTGCTATGCAAAAAAAAAAATATGCTATGTAAAAAAATTATGCTATTAGTATATCTTTAGTATGGCTCCTGGTAATTGATAGTTCGTAATTACTTCTTACCATTTCACCTATTTTGTTGTTCTACAAACCAAAGACCGAGCTCCTACTCTGTCTAGTTATTCCCAGACCTGTCAAGAGACCTACTGTCCTGTAAGACCCGTTGCTAGGTGAGCGTAGGGCATCTGGATGCCAGGGTGAGATTAGTTTTGAGAGTACCTGAGACTTCTGAGGTGTGAGGCACTGTTTTGTTTAAGAACAAAATAAGTAAAATGCATAGATCTAATTCAACTATTAGTTCCAGTTCCAGGATTGAACCTCCTGATATCATGAATGAGGAAGATTTCTCAGTTGAAGAAACTGATTCTTCTGTTAACTGGAATCAATGGACGATTCCACATATTCAACCCAGTTCTATTTACCAAACAAGTTGGTTTAAGTCTAATCTTAGTTTTAATTCAGAATTCAAAGTTAAAATTGTTGAACAAACTTGTGAAGTCTCCAATGTTCAAGAAAAATATCATCTTTTCACTAAGAAATCCATACAGGAATTCTTGTCAAAAGGTTATAAGTTTCTTCATATTGGATCTGTCCAGATCGCTGTTAAACCTTTAACAAGATTAGGAATTAATGCTTCTATTCTTTTATGCTTAAGAGATGCTAGACATAATCAGTTTGAAACTAGCATTCTTGGTATGATTCAATCTTCTTTGTTCAATGGTCCTGTTTACTTTGATTGCTTTCCTGACTTACCACTTGCTTTGAATGATCCAAATATTCTAAAAGCTTTAACTTTAAACATTGCTACCTCTGGTTATGATATGGTCAAAGGAAGCAAACCCCTTGCTGTTATTTACAGAATTTATTACAGGGTTTTAAAATCAACTTTAAATCCCAAAACTGTTCTAAAATCTACAGGAGGAAAAACTTTGTTAATCCAAAGTTCTACCCCTGATGCTAACGTAAAGGTTCCAACAATGATTCATTGGAAAGATATTTCTCTTCCTAATGAATGGATCCTAAACCAAGAAGTTCCACCTGCTCCCATCTTAACTGTCAAACCTCATATTGATTATATTCAACAATATTTAGATGGTACTGTCAAAATTAGCTTTGAACATACTCCGGCGACAAGTTTCAGAAGAAACTCTTTTGCTGGATCTAGATCTTCTTTTAATCCTGCAGCAGAAGACTGTGGAAGGAGAGATCAAAATCTCAATATCTTTCTTACGGATTCTGCAAAAGCTGCTCAACCTGTTTTAAATAATTCTGATTTAAAAATGAAAGGGCTCTCTACGTCCTCTCAAATTACCTCTGCCTTTTATTCAGCCAAAGATGTTGAAACATCTAAAGGCAAGTCCATAAAGGAAGAAGCTAATAAGGATGATGAAGATGCTTCAACATTGTCTCCTACAGCTTCAGATATGGCTGCTTCCATTGCTCCTTTACCTAGTCAGTTTAATGTCATTAACAGAAATTATTTTGAAATAGATCTAATTTCTTTGTTCAAAGATTACAATTCAAAAGAAAACCGTGATAAGAGAAAAACTTATCATGCGACTTTTTCTGATCTTGAAAAATCACGTGTTAAACGCAAATGGAAAGAAGAGATGAATACCAAACAAAAACATATTCTCTTCTTTGATTTCCTTGAAAATTACTATGTTTCTAAAAATAGTTTGAATGTTTTACAAACTGATTTCGTCAAGGAAGAAGGAAGGACTACTGTTAAGTCCAGTCACCCTCCTTCAGAGGCAATTATTATTTCCCATTTAGGTGTTGATTTAACTGCTTCACCTTTTAAAGCACCTAATGCTGAGTCCAATGATCGTGAAACTAACACAGTTTTGTCTGAAACTAAGAAAATTATCCAACAGAATAATTTTTCTAATACTTATCTCCAAACCATAGGACAACAACTGGATAGAATCGAAGAAAAGATAGAAAATCCAATTTCTATCCAATCTTCAAAACCTGTTTCTCAGTCTATTGAAAATTCTTTGCTTATTTTACCAGAAAAAAGGCCAATTTTTTATCCCAAAACCAAACAAGCCCGAACCCTTGATCAAATTAATCAAATGCTTCAAAAAATTAAGACTGAAAAATCCTCCTCTAGTAAACCAGAAAAATCCTCAAATGCTTTGACCAACAAAGAGGAAGAAGATGGTTTTATTCAAACTACAGATGAAGCCTCATCCGAAAGTGATTCTTCAACTGTACGAAACATTGATTTACTCGAAAAGAATTTCCAACTTGCTGGTCTTGAATCTAAACCCAATCCAATGAGCTTTACAAGAAATTGGTATTCAAAACCTACCCCCCTGATTTACAATTCGAAGAAAAGATCTTCCAATCCCAATCCTCTTATTCAGCTGATAAAACTTACGAATGGAATATTGATGGAATGTCTGAACAGGAAATACTAAATACCATGAGTAAAATGTCTTTAGTTGCAAATGCTTACATTAATAATAATATTAGAGAACCTGATATTGTTGTTATCTTAACCACTGGTTTTACTGGAATGATCCGTAACTGGTGGGATAAACACCTTTTTCTGGAGACCAGAGAAGCAATCCAACATGCCGTCAAAAAAGATGACAATGGACTTCCTGTTTTTGATCCTGCTATTAACTCTACTCCTTTTGATGGTGTTAATACTTTAATCTATACTATTATTAAGCATTTTATTGGTACTCCTTCGAATATTACAAATCATGTTTCTGATTATTTAAATAATCTGCGATGCCGTCAGATGTCTGACTACAGATGGTATCAAGATGTTTTTACCTCCAGAGTAATGCTTCGAAAGACAGTCAGAAGCCTTACTGGAAGGAAAAATTCATCGATGGTTTACCCCATCTTTTTGCTCTTAAAGTCAAGGATGAACTTACTGATATTTCAGGATTTCTTAATTACGATAATCTCACTTATGGTGATATTTTTAGTGTAATTAAGAAATTTGATATTAGTATGTGTAATGATCAACGTATGCTTCGTCAACAATTGAAAAATAGTAAGAAAGCCAAATACGAAATGGGAACATTTTGTGAACAATATGGCCTTCCTCCTATTGCTCCTTCTAGACGAAAACCCAAACAGTTTAAACAGTTTTCCAAACCTCGTGGTAGTTACAAGAGAAAACCCCGTGATGATTTTTACAAAAAATCTCCTAACAAGAAATCCTTTCCTAAAAAGAAGAATTTCCAAAATGCTTCAAAAGGAAAATGTTTTAATTGTGGGAAGAAGGGACATTTTGCTGATAAATGTACCCAGAAACCTAACAAGTTCAAAAATAAGCTTAATGCGTTGAATATTAGTGTCATTGATCAAAAAGAGTTATTCCAACTCATGGAAATGAAAGCTTCTTCCTCTGACATGAGTGAATTCAGTTCTAGTGATTCAGAATATCACTTAGAAACTGGATCTTCTGATTCTCCCATTATCAAGCTTGGTTGTAACTGCACTGACTCTTGTTGCAAACCTACAGGAAAAACAATTAATGTTTTATCCAAAGGTGAAGAACAAGAAAATCTTTTATTAACTATGATTTCACAAATTCAGGATCCAGAGCTTAAACAAGAATACCTTCTTAAGCTCAAAAAGACACTGACTCATCCTGAGTCAGAGCCTCCTAAACAAAGGATTAATTTTCAAGAAACTTTAGAAAGGTTTCAAAAGAAAAAACCTAAAGAAGTTTCCACCCAAGATTTACAAAATGAAGTAAATCTAGTCAAAAAAGAGATTATTGAACTCAAGACTGAGGTCAATAAACTCAAAGATTCAAACTCTGCTTTACAGCAAGAGCTTTTATGTATTAAAATTGATAAACAGTTTGATCATAACATCCCTTCTGACGATGAGCAACCTTCTAGTTCTGAGAAAAATGAAGAGAAATCTTCAGAAAATCAGATTGCTTTAATTCGCCATTCCATTCCACCTAAATGGTTTTCACGAGTTAACATTGTCATTGCTCATGATTTCAAATTCTCTGTTATTGCTATGATTGATTCCGGATCGGATATGAATTGTATCCAAGAAGGATTAGTTCCCAGTAGATATTATGAAAAATCTACTAAAAAGCTATCAGCGGCAAACGGCTCTAGAATGAAGATCAATTATGAGCTAAGCAATGCTCATGTTTGCCAAGATAATGTTTGCTTTAAAATCCCTTCTGTTCTTGTCCGAAATATGTCTGATAAAGTCATATTAGGAATTCCTTTTATCTCTATTTTATATCCTTTTATTTCTGACAAAGATGGAATCACTACTGATCCTTTTGGACAGAAAGTGAAATTTACCTTTGCTTCAAAAGTCGAAATCGACACTGATAAGAGCTTAAAATCCTTGCTTTTAGCAAAAAACCAACATTTGAATTCCCTTCAACAGGAAATCAAATATAAAAAGATCTCTGAACATTTGTCTAATCCTCTGCTTCAATCAAAAATTGCTGATTTTAATCAGAGATTAATCTCTGATGTTTGTTCTGATCTTCCCAATGCTTTTTGGCATAGGAAAAAACATGTTGTTTCCCTTCCTTATGTTAAGGATTTCTCTGAGAAAAACATTCCCACTAAAGCTCGCCCTATTCAGATGAATAGTGAAACTTTAGAATTCTTTAAACAAGAAATCAAAGATTTGCTTGCTAAAAACATTATTAGACCTAGTAAATCTCCTTGGTCATGTGCTGCTTTCTATGTCCAGAAAAATGCAGAAATAGAGAGAGGTACTCCTCGTTTGGTCATTAATTACAAGCCTCTGAACAAAGTCTTAGAGTGGATCAGGTATCTCATCCCCAATAAAAATGACTTAATTCAGAGATTGAGTGATGCAGTAGTTTTCTCCAAATTTGACCTTAAGTCAGGATTTTGGCAAATTCAGATCTGTGAGTCAGATAGATACAAAACCGCCTTCACTACTCCCCTTGGTCACTACGAGTGGAACGTGATGCCCTTTGGTCTAAAAAATGCCCCTAGTAAATTCCAAAATATCATGAATGACATTTTCAATGCCTTCACCCATTTTACCATTGTTTACATTGATGATGTTCTCATATTCTCCAAATCCATTGATGAACATTGGAAACATTTGCAATCGTTTCTTGATATCATCAGATTAAATGGTCTTGTTGTTTCTGCAAAGAAAATTAATTTGTTTTAAACCAAGATTCGTTTCCTTGGTTATGATATTTCAGAAAGCAAAATTAGACCCTTCAATCGGGCTATAGAATTTGCTGACAAATTTCCTGATATCATCATTGATAAAAATCAGTTACAAAGATTCCTTGGTTCTCTCAATTATGTCGCTGAATTCTATCAAAACATGAGAAAACAATGTAAACCATTGTTTGATCGTTTGCATACTAATCCTCCTGTTTGGACAGATGTTCATACCAATCTCATTAAACAAATCAAGGCATATGTCAAGACTCTTCCATGCCTTGGTATTCCTACTCCTGATTCATTCAAAATAGTAGAAACAGATGCCTCAGACATTGGTTATGGTGGCATTCTGAAACAAAAAGTTTCACCAGATTCTTCTGAACAGATTGTTCGTTTCCATTCTGGAGTCTGGAACCCTGCACAGCATAATTATAGCACTATTAAAAAAGAAATACTTGCTATAGTATTATGCATATCAAAATTTCAAAGTGATTTATTAAACAAAAAATTTCTTCTACGCATTGACTGCATGAGTGCTAAATATGTATTAGAACAGGATGTTCAAAACATTGCATCTAAACATATTTTCGCCAGATGGCAAGCTATTTTAAGTGTTTTTGACTTTGATATTGAGTATATTAAAGGTTCTGATAATTCTATTCCTGATTTCCTTACTCGTGAATTCTTGCAGCAACCATGAGCAAAAAACGAGATAAAGGAAAACAAATTGTCCCCGCCCCACCACCACCTATTTCAACCAAACCGGCACCTCCTGTGGAAATTGCCAACCGATTTACTACCTTGGGTAGTATATATCAACCTGCTTCTTTTGCTTCAACTGTTTCAACTCCATATGATCCATATGCCAAACCTATTGCTTCAGCAACAGCAAGGCCTACTCAATTATTCCTCCCTGCTTCAAAAACCCAATACATAAAAAAAAAATGTATTCTTGGAACCTATTCTACATTGAATCCAATCGATCCATAGACACAGATCCCTATAAGATAGCTACCCGCTATTTTCCCCCCAATTTCCATTGGATCCCGGAAAATCCAGCCAAAAATCTCCAGTTTTATTCCAGTATTCTGATCCACACTGATTCCTTAACCATTAAACCCATTTATGATAAAACAGATGATTCCAAACTGATTTATCATAGTGCTTACATTCTCAGATTCATTACTGAAGAAGATTGGGGTACACACCCCTCTACTTCCAAGAAACTCCGTGATTCAGAAATTACTTACAATTATTATGACTACATTGATGCCTGGTTCAGGTTCATGCTTTTCCAGACACCAGATATGTCACATTCGTGGTTTTTCAACTTTGATAAGAATTTCAGAGGAAAAATTCCACTGTGGTTCAATAAATGGTGGCACCAATTTGGACTCATTCCCGACATTTTCCCAGAGGAACTCCAACGGGCCTACAAATCCTTTATTCAAGCAATCTCTTCAAAGTTGGATGCATATGAGTCTAAATTTCCATACTACATTCATTTCAGTAAAAGATTCAAACCTCCATGGATCCTAAAATGGTCCTACGAGAAAAATGGTGATATTCTACACAGGTTTGCCTTTGGTAAATGGTGGGACAGATTTCCTCACATGGCAAACATGATCAATACTATTTCTAAAGAGTTTGGTCAGACCACCCTTAATCTGAAAAACTCTGAAGATTTCCCTGCTATTGACCGATCAGCGCCTGAATATCCATTAATCCAGGCACCTACCAGTTCGACCACTTCAAAGAAGAAAGCAACTATTTCCTCTTCTCAGAAGTTTGTTCAATCCTCCAAGTCCAAGAAAAAGAATATTTCTACAGGACTAACAAAGAAGGATTTAATTCACCTACTCCAACAATCGCTGAAGGAAGACAGCTCTGACCCAGAATCAGAAGCCTCCTCTGAAGCCTCCTACAGTAACACATTTGGACATGATTCAGAAGACACTCCAAGACTATCTGATGACTGATCCATTATTATCCAGCTGACAGCCAGCTACCTTGATTCACGGGATTGAATACACTGTTCAATCACGGGCGACATATTTACTGTACCTCTACTCATGATTGTGTACAGTACCATTTACTATTCTACTTTCACTGTATCTCTACTTTAATGATTGTATACAGTGCTTCCTTGCTCTATAAAAGGAATGCCTGGCTTCAGCATTAGGCACAACTTCTTTTAGAGCTTCTCCCTCGACTCTAGGTACTACGCCCAGAGCCTCTCCTCTCCCTCACCTTCCTTCTCTTCTTCTTCATCCCTAACCTCTCCAGATATTCTTCTGTAATCTTGTTTAAACTTGTTTATTTTAATAAACTTGTTTATATTCAGTACTTGCTTATATTTTCATTATTTATTTTCTGCAATCATATTTATATTTAAGTACTGCATTTCATGCATTGGCAGTCTGAGACGCCCAAAATATCTGCTCACGTTTAATTCTTGCTATTTATTTATTTGTTTATTATTTATTTGTTTATATTTTCATTATTTATTTTCTGCAATCAATTAATATTTATCTACTAATGTCTTATGTATTTATCAAAAAAATAATAAAGAGTTTTAAGTGTATTAGGCCGTCAAAATATAATAATAATATTTGAGTGATTTTCTTTCTTTCTCCATTCTTACTTCTTATGAATTTATGATAAAATGTTATTAATAAATAATATATATTTATAATATTATATATTTAAAGCATATAATCAATTAAATTTTCATGTTTAAGATTAAACTTTTATTTTATAAATTATAATAACATTATCTTATATATAATTATAATTTATATTATTATATATTATATATAAAAATTATATATAATATAAAATATATAATTTATAACATTAAATAAATAAATAAATACAAATATATTAAATAGTACCGGTCCGGTCTAGAAATGACCGGAACCGAAACCGGACCGGTTCCGGCCGGTTTTCTATTTTATGAAACCGGTCCGGTCCGGGCCGGTTTTCCGGTTTACCGGTTAAAATTTACACCCCTATTCAAATGCAAAACTTAATCATATATAAATGAATGATACCACTATATATAGGAGTACAAAGGGATAGGTATAGCTTAAGTCTTAATTGATGGCTAAAGATTGATCTTAATTAATGGCTCAATGGTCTTAATTAATGGCTATGTGTGGTCATACAAATAAGTTTATAACAATTCAAGAATTTTAAAAGCTGCCAATATATATAAATGACGTCATCATGTATATATTTTGTAACTTATTATAAAACCAATGGGTAATCGACGGGTATTTTTGACTTATATCTATTCTATTATAATAAATGGCTATCTAACTGCTACAGTAACTTTTTTTATTTTTTCGTTAGTTTTTTTTTTCCGTTAAGTCCGTAATTTTCTTATTGTAGGGATACAATTATATTTTTCTACATCTCTCTCTGATTCCCAATTCTCTCTCTCTTCTCATCACGAACCTCTCTCCTACTATCCAATGTATGCCTCTTTCCCTACCCCTCAAACCAACCATCTCACATGTTTCTCTAAAACACTAAGATTTTAATCTAAATGTAAATGTTCAGATCTATTAAAAAAAAAAACCAAAAAGAAAAATACTCAGATCTAAACAAGATCTGTTCACATGTGTCGAGATTAAAAAAATTATATCAAAATACATTATTTGGATATATCGTCCAACATCCCAAAAAAATCTTAACTCTTATGCTTTCTTTGAGTGTGGTGGCTAGGGGTGTAACTGGTCTGGTTCGATCTGGTTTTGGACAAAATTTAGAAACGAATCAATATGTACTGGTTTTACATTTTTCACAATCGATTACGCACCGGTTACCCTCTTAAACCGGTACTCTGGTTTTACCAATTTTCAATCCAGTTCGATCTGATTTTAATGTACTATATTATATATTATATAGTATATTATAGTGTATAATACTATAATGATAATATATTATAGTATATTATAATATATAGTGATATAGTATTAGTATAACTATTAAGATGGACTATATAATATTAGCATAAATATTAATATAATAAATAAAATGATATAAGATTTTAAATTTTAATATTATATTAATTAGTAATTTATTATATAATACAAAACTATTTTATATATAGTTATATATTATATATAAATATTATATACAATATAAAAAATTAAAATATATATAAACCGGTCCGGTCCAGTTTTAGAAAAAGGAAAATCGGAACCGGCCAATTTTGACCGGTTTTAAGAAAAATAAAACTAGTATCGGACCGAACCAAACTCGGGACCAGACTGATCCCACCAGTTTGGTCTGGTCCGGTCCGGTTTACTCGTTTACCCGTTTCTTTTTTTACACTCTTAGTGGTGGTAGTATTTATTGTGGTGGCAATGATACTATTTTTATTTATCTATGTTATTATAATGTATCTTGACTTTAATTTTAAACTAATAATTTTGTTTTCTAATGTATCTAAATATGTAATTATTATACTTACCGACCTATTATAATATTTGCTAAAGTTTACTTTTTTGTTTCTATGCATTAAATTATTCATGAATCAAGTTTTTTTTTTTTAACTATATTATTTTTGAAAAAAATCTGTTTAACCCAATTAGACAAAAATACTTTGCACATGGTCTGACCTAGTATATATGTGTGTGTATGTATGAAAGACATAATTTAAATAATTAAATTTATATATTTTAATTAGTTTAAATTTGTTTAAAAATTAATTATTTAATCTAATATGAAAGTAAAAGTCTTGGATTCGAACTCTATCCCTATTATTTTATTATATATGTTTACATTTTTTAAAAGGGGTTGATTTTTTATTTAAGTAATTAATTGTAACTTGTAAGGAGAGCAGGTGAGAACGTGGAAACTCCATAATTGGATGATAAGAATTGGATGTAATAAATAATTTTTAATTATATGTATATCGTCACATTAGAAGATGATGATAAAAAGATAATTACGAAAAAGATAGTGTATAACACTTCTTTAAATAAATCTCCAGTACCGATCAACTCAATTTCATGAAAAGTAGTTATACTGATCAACTCCCAAGGCCTGGTCATGACAGCTTGCAAGCAGTATTGATCATATATAACAACGGTACTGTCTTCCTTCTGACTATCAGCACAAATGAATTAGACATGATGATCTATGGTAAAAGCATCAAGCATGCCTTCAAAACAATATACTCGGTAACTAACTGCATGCAGCATCATGGTTGCTCCTGCGCTGCGTACATGGTTAACGTGGTGCAGTATTATTGGATAATGCATGTTGGATATTGGATATTGGATTCTCAAGTCAATATTGAATATTGCATATATATTACTTAACAAGTCAAAAGAAAAATTTATCAACGCGAGTGCTTGATCATGATCTCCCTTTCACCCTGAAAAAAGATGCATGATTACTGCCGAAAATTAGCAAATAAATACCAGCTTAATCGAGCCAATTAAAAAGGACACTGACCAATGGATATATGGGAATAAAAACCCTCGGTCTCTGATCGTCCGTATCATGGTCTGCGCTTGACAAAATTAATTAGCACTTTTATTTTTTGTTATATAGCACATGTTCATATTAACATAGAGAACATTGACACATCAAGGCCATTGCAGAAGAACCTTAAGAAACCGCAGGATATTTTGTTAAGTCATTCTCTCAAGTTGTATAACAATTGTTTATTCTTCTAGAATCTTGTACAAAACTGTGTATAAATAACACTTGAAAGGCAATACAATATATTATGAAATTCAGTAAAATATGTGACTCTGATATGATATCAAAGCATTCGACTCACAATCTCTGATCCATGGCATTGGCTTCTCCTTTTTCCTCTCCCAGTCCTTCCATTATGTCTTCCTTCTTCCATATTGTCACAACAAAGTTAAATACCAAAAATTATCTTCTATGGAAAGTGCAAATCACTGCCTATCTGCGAGGGCAGGACCTCTACCAATACGTTGATGGTAGCTTGGTTCCTCCCTCTGAAACTCTACCTGCTCAATCTCCTTCTACTACCCCTCAAAATCAATCCTGCTTTTGCCTCCTAGAAACGCAATGACCAACTGGTTCTTAGCATACTCTTCTCCTCTCTCTTAGAATCAATAATTGGTCATGTACTCTCATCAGTCACAACTCGTGCGTTATGACTTTCTCTAGCATATATGTTTGCATCACACTCTCAGGCAAAACAATTTCAGGTAAGGTTTCAATTGGCTAATCTTAATCGGGGAGAACAAAATATCACCGATTATTTTGGTAAAGTGTGTTCCCTTACTGATATTCTTACCACCACGGGTAGCCCTTTACCTGATCAAGAATTTGTCACTTATCTCCTCACGGGGCTTGGTTCAACTTATGAATCATTTGTTACTTTTATCACTACACAAGCTGAGCCCATTTCTTCTAATGAACTGTATCAGTTGTTGCTTATTCATGAGGACAGGTTATCTCACACTGCAAGAACTACTACCTCCATGGAGCCCTCGATCAACTTCACTAATACTAGTGGTCATGGACTTAGCCCCTATAGAGGGGGTCAAAATGGTTGCAATGGTACAGGTAGAGTAGTTTATCCCAATCAAGGTGGTCGTTCCTCTTACAATCAGTCCTCTTCACAATCGAATGTCTCTTCCAATCAGCAACCAACATGCCAAGTTTGCCAAAAAGCTAGCCATGTCACATTACAATGTCGGCATCGCTTTGATCACAGCTACCAATATGCTGCTCCCCCTTCCTTCTCAGTAAACTACACAAATCCACAACCTAAAAACTTCTTATACCACACATGGTATCCAAATTCTATTGCAACCCACCACATCACACATGATGTTGAAAATCTCTACCTCTCCTTTGAGCCATACAGTGGTAATGATCAAATTCGTGTTAGTGATGGCTCGGGACTCTCCATTCAAAACACTGGTGACTCCTCTCTATCTTCTCCTTCATCTTCCTCTTCTTTCTTCCTTCGACATTTGCTTCATGTTCCAAGTATCACAAAATATTTGGTCTTTGTCTCTAAATTTTGTCAATAGAATTAATGTTATTTTGAGTTTCATGCCAATTTTTTTTCTGTGAAGGACATCTTGACAAGCCCCTCCTCACAAGTCTAATCTATGATGGCCTTTATGTGTTCCCTTCTCTTTCCATGGTGTCATCCTCTTCCAATTCTTCTCCTTCAACTAATCTAGGCGAATGAACCACCACAACTCAGTGGCACTATCAGCCAGGCCATCCTCATAACTCTGTCATCTCCAACATCCTGTGCACTAACTATTTGAAGATTCTCCCTGATACTTCTAAATAAAATTGTGCCGACTGCCAACTTGCAAAAAGCCATTAACTCATGTTTTTATCAACATGAGCCTCTTCTACCAGGCCTTTAGAACTTGTGCGTGCAGTTGTTTGGGGCCCAGCTCTTTTTTTTCCTAGACTAGGTTACAAGTACTATGTATCTTTTGTTGATCAATTCATATGGTTCTATTGGCCTTTAAAATTAAAATCGGATGTACTTCAAGTCTTTCCCAATTTTTTGCCTTATGTGGAACGTCTTTTCAATACAAAACTTGTTACGTTACAAACCGATGGGGGTGGAGAATTTAAATCCCTCACACCCATATGTCAAAAGCTAGGTATTCATCATCGGTTTTCTTGTCCACATACCCATCAATAAAATAGGTTTGTGGAAAGGAAACATAGATATATTGTAGATACTGGGCATGCCGTCATGACCCATGCCTCTCTTCCACCTCATTTTTGGGCTGAGGCTTTTGATACAACTGTTTATCTAATTAATCTCTTACCATCTCCAAGTCTCCAAAATAAATTATCATTTTTTCAAATTTATCATCGTCATCGTAATTATCATTTCTTAAAAGTGTTTGGTTGTAAGTGTTTTTCTAATCTGCGACCATACAATAAACATAAAATAAATTTTTGATCTGCCCCATACATTTTTCTTGGTTACAGTTCTATACACAAGGGATATCACTATTTGGACCTCACCACTCAATGCCTCTACATATCTAGGGACGTTATTTTTCATGAAGATAATTTCCCTTACTCTAACTCATGGCCACTCCAACATCTTCACTACCCAGTCCATCTAACTCATCTATACATCACTTTCCTTAGGCCCATTTACCACTCTTCACTCAATCTATTCTTTCCCAGGTCCACAACACCTTACTTCATCTAATATCATCTTCCCCTCCCGAAATTCAACTCCCAATCCTATTTCATCGTATTCCCCAAATCAAAACCCTAATCTCACTCAGTCATCTCGTCCCATCCTCACTCCACCCCGTTCCCCCATTATCCCTTGATCATACTCAGTCCTCTCGTCCTCGTGTTCGTATGGATGGTACCGTTCCATACCCTTCCGAGCTTGTCTCACTACCACTATACAACCCCCCAAAAACCCCACCAGTTATGTTGTGGGCTCAAAACACTTGGAATGGCATAATGTCATGTAGCAGGAGTTCAATGCTCTCCTTCAAAATTGCACCTGGACCTTGGTACCGTCTAACCCCATTGCTAATATCCTTGGTTGCAGATGGGTCTACCATACCAAGCTTCTTGTAGATGACTCCATTAAGAAAAGGAAAGCCATAATTGTCGCCAAAGGCTATCACCAACAACCTGGGACAGACTTCCATGAGACTTTCAGTCTAGTAGTCAAGGCTCTTACCATTCGCCTAATTTTGTCCGTTGCAATTACACGTGGGTGGCCTTTGCATCAGATTGATATTTAGAACGCGTTCCTTCATGGAACCCTCAATGATCAGGTATTCATGCAACAACCCCAAGGATTTATAGATCCTTTGCATCCCAACGATGTGTGTAAATTGCTAGATTTACGGCCTCAAGCAGGCTCCTAGGGCATGGTTTGCCCAGTTGAGTTCATGGTTACTTTCCTATGGTTTTAAGGCCTCTCAAGCTGATGCATCATTATTTGTTCTTATTCATAGTGATTTGCTCATGTACCTCCTTGTTTATGTTGATGACTTTATAATTACTGCATCACGAGACTCTGCCATTGACACTTTCATTTATGACTTAAGTACAACATTCCCTGTTAAAGATTTCGGTAATCTGTCATATTTTCTGGGTTTGAAAATTATTTGATTGAATGATGGTCTATTACTTTCTCAATGTAAATATATTAAGGACTTATTATCTCGCAGTAAAATGCTGAATGCCAAAACTATAACATCTCCTATGGCAGCATCTTTGAAACTCTCAAAAGTTGACTGATCCAGCTTTGATGATTCCACTCTGTTTAGAAGTGTTGTTGGGGGCTTATAGTACCTATCTTTTATTACCAGGCCCGACATATCCTTTGCGGTAAATAAGGTGTGTCAATTCATGCATACACCTAAGTTACCTCATTGGTTTGTCGTTAAGAGAATACTACGTTACTTGAAAGGCACCATCAATCATAGTTTATTTTTCTGCTCTCAATCTTCATTTAATCTCCAAGCTTTACTTGGATGCTGATTGGGCCGGCTACCTAGACAATCGTAGATCAACTGGCGGCCTTTGCATTTATTTGGGTAAACACTTAATTTCTTAGAACTCCAAGAAGCAGCAAATTGTTGCAAGATCGAGCACGGAAGCCGAATACAAAGCTGCAGCTTCCTTTGCTGCATAATTAATATGGCTTCAGACCCTCATCTCTAAAATTGGTTTGCCTTTGAATCAAGTCTCAACAATTTGGTGTAACAACATTAGGGCCACTTACTTGGCTGCCAATCCAATTTATCATTCAAGAACAAAATATATGAATATTGATTTTCACTTTGTTAGAGATAGAGTTTCGGCAAAAACATTAAGTATTTCCTTTCTCAACTCCAAGGATTAGATCGCAGACATCTTTACAAAGCCACTGGTAGCTGACAAATTTTTCGAGCTACGAACGAGTTTGGATGTTGTTAACATCCCTTTAGACTCGAGGGTGCGTATTAATATAGAGAATATTGATATCTCAGAGGCCATTGTAGAAGAACCTTAGAAAACTGTAGGAAATTTTGTTAGTCATTCTCTCAAATTGTATAACAGTTTTTTATTCTGCTAGAAACTTGCACAAGACTGTATATAAATAGCACTTGAAAGGCGATACAATTAGGGGTGAGCATCGGCCGGTCCGGACCGGCAAAACCGACCGGACCGGCACTATTTGGACCGGACCGGACCGGACCAAATAATTCGGTCCGGTCCGGTCCGGTCCCATTTTTAAGGGACCGAAAAGATTCGGTCCGGTCCCGGTCCGGGAGTTTTTCACCCCGGACCGGACCGAATAGAAAAAAAAAATATTATTTATATATATTATTTATATAATAGTATTAGCATATTACTAATATATATAATAGTATACTATATGTATATATATTAAATATATTACAATATAATTACATAAATATTAAAAAAAATGTCATTAAATATTAGCATATTATATAAATATATAGTTATCACTATTACTATTATTACATATAGTTATTAGTTATAGTATAGTTATTATTACATATATTTATTAGTTATAGTATTATTACTAATAGACTAATAGTATTAGCATATTACTAATATATATATAATACTATATGTATATATATTAAATATATTACAATATAATTACATAAATATTAAAAAAATGTCATTAGATAAAAAAAAAAAAAAAAAAAAAAAAAAAAAAAAAAAAATCAACCTTAGACCGAATGGACCGACCGGACCGGACCGGACCGGACCGGTCCTGATGGAGTTCGGTCCGGTCCAGGGTTGGAAAACCCTGGACCGAATAGGTCCGGTCCGGTCCACAAAACCTCCCCGGACCGGACCGGACCGAACTCACCCCTAGATACAATATCCTATGAAATTCAGTAAAATATGTGACTGATAGTTCTATCGTTTGGGCTAAGGAGATGATTCCACGTACGTCGCTCATTCATCTCATGGCTCGCAATTCAGGAAAAACTAATTAATACCAAGGGCTGTCTATTAATAAACCAGTGCATAAACCCAAAACGCAACATGTGTCTGATATCTGCAACACCAAGGTGATAAGACCGAATCATTTTTCGCTATCCTTTTGCGGAGCGGATATTCAGGTTCCTTTTGAACAGTACGATAAGTCATGGAGACGACCATTTTCAATCATTCAATGAAGCTTTAGTAGTTTACACAGTCACACTATTTCATAGAAGGGAAATCTCAGTGCACCAAGATTTCCTTTATCATTTTCCGGCAAAAAAGAGAGAGCTTTATCAGACAACCCGTTTAGAAAAAAGATCCTACCCACGTTGTGCGAGATTTTCTGAAAGACCTGCAGCCAGTTAGATGCAGCATGCCATGCTAAACGCGGCCATGATTTCCTGGGGTTCTATAGCCGAAATTGCAGGTTTTACCTGCTTAATTTACGACAGGGTGCATGCCGGATCTTCTACTCAGTTTAAAGAAAAAAGTGAGCTGGCTGCAGGCTTTAAGGCTTAGATTAAAAAACTACTATTTCTATTTTTATCTAAAATCCATAGAAACAGAATGAAGAGATCAGGTGTATAGGGGTAAATGAAGCTTTGATGGACGTTGCTACTGCTGAATAAGAATCAATTAAATTGCCATTGCCATTTGCTTTCTGTCTCATCAACTTTGAACATCGCTTCTCTGGCATGATGAAAACATTCCCATGTATGATCAGTCTCTCTGGATCACTTTTTCTCACGCGCACACAGACACAGGCGCAGACGAACGTGCTGATGACCCACTGGGTAAGACTAAAATTGAAGTTAACCACTGCATGCGCTATCTAGATTCACTAACAATCATATTGGAGCACGTGGACCAGAAGAGGGTGGCTGGGAGAGGCTTATTGTAAAGTGCTTTTGAGGAGGGAACAGATCCTTACAATTGGCAAGTTCTTTACAAGACACCTGTGAGTTACGATCGATACAGGCTTCCGGTTCGTGGGGACAGGTCGATCTATTAATTGAACATCGCCAAAGTTTAGAGAAATAAATCCCACATAGCATTTCCATCTTAATTTAAAAAAAAAAAACCAAAAAAAAAAAACCCTCACATTGAATGTATTTGGTTCGAGCGTATTTATAAGTAATAAGCAATCCTCTCAACTTGTTAAATCCGTTTATTAGATAAGTTAAATCTATAAATTTTTTCATAATATTAAAATTGTCCATAGGATGAATGGGGGTACTTATCCTACGACATATTTGGTTTGTCATATTTGGTTTGAGCATACTTGGTTTGTCATAGGATAAGTGGCCCACATTCATCCTATGACAATGATAAAAAAAAAAAATACTAACTTATACATAAGTGAAGGTGTTAAAAAATATATCTTATATGACATGTACTTGATTTTGGATATGTTTATAAGCAATGAAAAACTTTCTCTTATTTAACCGATTTTATGGAACGAGTCAAACTATAAATTTTCTTACTGAAATTTATAAATGTTCGAATTTGTTGCTTTGCCATGAGACCTAGCCTATTGCTGACCAGAGTTGGAATAAAACGTAGGTAGGTTCTCCGTTGATTTTAAGCCCCCATTCAATTCTAGTACTCTTCGGTTCCAGCCAACACACCTGACCAACTTCAGTAGCACTTCATGTCAAATATCATTTTCATTTGCAATTAAATCTGTAACGCGCGTTTGTGTTCAGAATTAATAAATGTATTGTAACTTTTTTTTAACTATATATAGATAACTATTAGAAAAAAATAAATAAATAACTATAGATTACTAGCTAGTATTGAATAATCAAGAAGATAATAAGAAGAATGAAGAGATGAATAGAACGCTTTGTTAAGCAAAATATAACTAGTTTTTGGATTATCATATTATTTGCTCTTTAATATTCCAAAGCACTAAGCAGGCTTTGCTTGTTTATAAATTTCCCTTCGACCTGGCCGGCCAGCCATGCATGAGGCTAGGCGCTTAAGACTCATGGAGACACGTTGATCAAAATTTAACAATCTAAAACAATTACTTAGAAATTATAATGATTTGGTTTGCTGGTGGAAGAAGTACATCTATCATGTGGAAGTCATACGGAAAAAAGAATAATTATATTCTTAAGTTGGTTTGTACGTAGAACACAATTAATAAAGTATTTATAATATGACATAATTTGATTTCAATGGTAAATCTTAAATTTTGAATCTTATAAATAAAATATTACTATTTAAATTATGTGAAAAATATGCTCTATGCACCTACTTAAAAATAAAATAATTTTGAATATATATACTAACCGATCTCTCTGTTTCTTTTCTTTAAGAAAATAGATCTAGAAATTACATACATGTTCACCTTTATGTGAAAAGTTTTACTACTCATCATTCCACACACCGCACGTTATATTTATTTTTACATTTTTTTTAGTCTTATTCATCTTAAACCAATTGATTTCTTTTACTTATTATCCATATATTACATATTTAATAATGAAAAAAATTAAAAATTAAAAAATTATGTATAGTATAAAAATGATTAGTAAAATTTTTCTTATGCCGAGTGGTGACCATTTTTATTGAGCTGGGGGAAGGAATGCCCACTGCCTACAGTGAAAAAGTGAACCACCGATTAAGCTCACTTGCGTGGACAATTAAACCAATTATTTGCAACCGAGCCTTACAAAATAATTGTGGTTTCCATTCCACCAAGGAAAGAATTTTTTGTGGTTTCCAGCCCAAACCCAAGTTTTCTAGCCTTATATTGATCGAATTATCGATATTCCGGCCCAAAAAAAAAAAGAGACCATTGGATCGGTAAAAGGTTGCCCAATAACTTCCTCTGCACTTGTTCATGAATCAGGGTGTTGCGATTCGCGAAGTTAGAAGACTTGCAACAAATGGTTCCACAATGTCCGTCACTTTACAGATCAAAAGAACAACATAAGCAGCTAGGAATCAATTTAAAGGATCCTGCTTTAATCCCGAAAAGAAAAAACCAAGGGGGGGAATTTGTTATGATTTATTAAGCTCTTTCAACAACATAAAACTTTTTCAGTACTTCATGAAATCAAATCACAGGTCTATCTAGTTATGAGTCAAGGCTAAACATACAACAAGCGCATTCTCTGTTCTCCCTAAAATGCACCAGAAAGCTGAAGCTGGAAATACTCCAACTCTCTCTCCAACTCAATGTTCTTGCTCCTCTCATTCTCCAACTCCACCTTCAGCCTCTGAATCGTAAGAGCCATCTGCTCCTCGCAGCTCATGTCCTCAAATGTTTGATGACGATACTGACCAATCAGAAAGCAAACTGCTGCCCTCTGCTCGTCCAAGCTACTCTTCAACGCAAACAGACCCGCCAGGAACGCTTCCTTGTCAAAGGTCCCACATCTAACCTCAGTACCCTCACCTATATATACATTCTTCCCCTTCCTCTGACTAATAGGACCGCCCAATACTCCTTGTGTCTCCTCAACAACATGACCCGAAGAACTTGGAATCAACTCGCCTGCTGATACAGTAACCGCCTCGCCTTCCTGCTTGTCTTGAATTATAGTTTCGCCCCCAAACCGAACTTGTCTCACGACTGAATCGTCTTGGGACTCTGTTGGGAATACTGGCTCGAGTTCAAATCCGTCCTCGTTCAAGTTCCATCCACTAATCCTTCTCTGTTTTGTCTTCGGCCTCGCTGAGTCACCCTCACCATCATCCTCCTCCTCCTCATCATCATCATCGCCAATATTCTTGGTCGTCAACCCCGCATGTATAGCCTTTCTTTCTTTGAACCTTTCTTCAACACTAGGCAACTCGTGCAACACATTCTTTACTAGGAAATCACAACTCTTGCAATTCTTGAAGAATGAATGCTTCAGCAGCTTCTCGGCAGAGGGCCTCTTTACTGGGTCTTGATCGAGACAGGAAGCCACCATGTCTTTGAAAGCCTTCGAGAACTTCTTGTTCTTGTCCTTCTCTTGTTTTTCATAGTCTGCGAATCGAAATCGCCTCGTGATCTTCAGGAGCAGAGATTTTGAAGGGGGAAGGTGGGATAACGGAGGGCGTCCGTGGGCCAATTCTAGTGCGGTGATTCCAAAGGACCATATATCAGCCTTGAAACTGTACCCGCTGTGGGAGTGTACCACCTCCGGCGCCATCCAATAGGGCGTGCCCGCAACATCAGTGAGCATCAAAGACGACGATGAGGACCCTTCTTGAGTCGGATTCGACTCGTAAATCGAGGCGGAGACACCAAAATCTGCAAGCTTAACTGACCCGTTCGAGTCTAGAAGAATGTTTCCGGCCTTGATGTCTCTGTGTAGGTGTCCTTGGTTGTGAAGATAGGACAAGGCGTTTAGGATTTCTTTGAGAACAATGGCAATACATGGCTCGGTTAAGCCGTCCGGGAAAGAAGATGAAATGATGGATTGTAAAGAGCCAGCAGACATGAATGGCATCACGACCCAGAGGCGACTTTGAACTGTGAAGGAACAGTATGCGTTGAGGATGTTGGGGTGGGAGAGAAGCGACATGGTCTTCGCTTCGCGCCTAAAATCGTCGAAACTTGCCCGTAATTGATCAAGATCGATTGCTTTGATTGCCACTATCATGGAGTTCATGGGCACGCATATGGCCTTGTAAACAATAGCGCTAGCACCAACGCCAATTTCATCAATAATCTTGTAGGAGATCGGGTCCAGTGGGTATTGGACCCTTTTCGGCTCTTCTTCTTCGGGAGCCATGAATCTACGTTGATCTTTGGATGGGGTTTGGATGAGGGATTCTTGAAGTGATGAGGAAGCAGAGAAAGTAGAGATTTGAGCGGTTTTCTTGTGAGGGTCGAAAAGCAGAGGCACTGTTTGAAGGGCGGTGATATGCTTTGAATTGAGCGTGAGACGATGCATGTGAGCTCCAATTGCTTTATTTATAACATGTGGGTTCGTCGGAGTGCGCGTGTGCACGCGCGCGAAATGGCTTCTTGGAGCTTCTAATGCAACTGTAAAGATCAATAACTAACTGGTTTCAAAGCGATTCATCAAGAATTAGAAAGCTAAGAGTTAGATAGATTTCTTGGAAAAGATCGCAAGTGCATGCAGCTAAACTAGCGATTTTAGTTTGTCTTTGACATTTCAAATGTCTTCTCTCTCTTTCTTTTTCTCCCAATCACACCCTAAAATGCAATAAGACTCAAGAAAGTGCAAGAACTCTTCTGAGAAGAAATTGTATTGATCACTGTATATTGCAAAGTGAAAAACTAAAGTACAGAGTTGAGTTTACAGATATATACAAGAGAGGAAATCCGGTACATCTGCAGCACACGTGTAATATAATGAACTTACAACTAAAATAACTATTTACATATTTCAATATCTTCCAAGTGATGGTCCCAAACTACCTAAACAGATTAATCACTTTCTTCCTCAATTTTTTTTTTAAAAAATAAAAAAACCGTCTGAAGGGGTGAATGAATCTATTTTTGACTTTGCTTGTTTACTCATATGGCTATTATATATCAAGGGTCACAAAAATTTTCTTCCAATTTGGTTTGACTCGGGAGTTCAATTATATATGTTGCTGGCCACCACAACGATAGGATTAATCCCCCCAAGTTACGGACCATAATATTTGGTAAAATAGAAATAGTTGGGATAGCAAGTTGTCCAATCCCGTTCACCCATCTTGGGTTAATTTCCAACTTTTTCCTAAGACAATCTGTTCTGAGGGAGTGGTATAGCCGATTTGGCAAACTCCAAGTTGCACATTGAAAAGGTATAAACATAGCACCGGGGAATACATGCCATTAAAATAGAGATCATCACAATCTTTCCCATGAACTGATCGAGTTACAGATCAAACAAATACATTATTGACATGATTAACATGAAAATATATAATAATTATGGACTACTAAACAAGTTCCTATCTCACTTGCCAACGAAGAATGATAGACCCCAAAAACAAGAAAAAAATGCAGGTTATAACAGACAATTGAGTGACCGATGGTTGAATGCGTCCCTTGTCCTTCCTTATTATCATGCCCTCAATTATTGGGAGATTTACAAATAAGATATAGCATGAGATGAAGACTTGCACAAACATCCTATCCCAATCGCCAACAAAGATCACTCTCAGAAGTCCACCAACGAGTGCAGCCATGTTCAAGATGATTAGGGCAACCATAGGAAGAAGAAACATGTTTGATGTTTGAAAATCAAATTTTCCCATTCCGTAGAGCTTGACTTGTTCATCGTCCACGACTTTGTTGGTGGGTATGAAACTGGCTTCTCTCATTCCCATCCGCTTCATTATAGCATCTAAGCTTCCATATAAGTGATATGTAATAGACTTTATCATCCATAGTCTTTGTTCATTGATCCATGTTTGGAATGATCCTCCAGTTGTTAGGACCTCATATAAATGTTTAGAGAGGGCCGATAAAAAGATGAACCCAAATATAACAAAAAATGGGTTTGAGACCTGTGATACAATAGATCATGTATATATATTAGGGTGCGTACGGGGAACCTTTTGTGTGAAGTAGTAAGAGGGCATCGAAAATATGGGCAAGTGTTCTTACCTTAGGGTACAAGGGGATGCCGTTGAGTAGACAGAGCTGGGGAATAATGGCAAAACACCATACTGACACGAAATAAAAAGGGAAAATTGTAATTTCTCCATAACACATGCTCTCAAGAAAAGACATTCTGAGTGGTCCATATATAAAAGGGCAGAACTTTGAGAAACCGACTTCTACAATCCCGGAGGTCCATCTGATGCCTTGAGTCAAGAGGTCGTTCAATTTCGTGTTGCCACTACCCAAGAATTGTGGCCTCAATGGATTATAATAAATGGAAGTCCAGCCTCTGCAATGTAAGATGAACCCTGTGAAGAAATCTTCCGCCACAGAATCATATAAGAATCCAACCTGCAAAGGAGAAATACAAAATATTTTATGTGAAATGCCATCGATTAACAATTCAAATAATAACTACAGAAAAACGAAAGAAATTTTCATGAGGATTACTTGCCTCTTTACCCCATTTAGTGTCGTTCTCATACGTAGAGGAGGCTAATAATTGAGCATCTTTCGGCAATCCAGGCTGTCCCTGGATCACATTAGGCTTGTAGTTTCGGCCAAGGGATTGGATTAATTCATTGGATGAACCAAACGTCTTCTTAAGTTTCTCGATATCAATGTCTGGAAATTATTTTAGATAATTGTGTCGAGAGCAATGGAAAAAAAAAAAAAAAAAGGCAAAAGAAGCAATAGAAGAAGAAGTACTGCAACAAACCTTCTTGCATGGTGCTTCCACATAAGGACGCCCTCTTGATATAAAAGCACGTACCAGACAAGACGGGTCCCTGAAGCCCATCTAGACCTTCCCATAGCACCTAAAACGGGTTAAAAAAGAAAGAGAAATCTCAGTGATATGATCTGTAGTCTGTCTTGATCTAGTTATTAAAGGCTCTAGATGCGTATGTAAGCTAACACTTGGATTCTATTCCCATACCGAAAATGTTGCTCTCATCTGACTGTCATAGATGTCGTTCTTGCTGATGTTGTGGAATCTCTGAGGGAATTGAACGAAAGCGAGCGAGGTTGAGATCTTTGGATCAAGATAGAAACACATTGCTTGCCTTGCTGATGTCGGATCATTGCAATACATGTCACAATCCAGTACTAGTATGTAGGGAGAATTGCTTATCACACTCGATACCCGATGCTGCAATTATATTGGTCTTAAGTTATTTATTCATTGATGATATTTAGAGAGAGAGAGAGAGATCGCACAAGGGCATTGAGGGCTCCAGCCTTAAAATTGTGGGGATCAGAAGGCCTTTTCTCGCGGGAAACATAAACAAGGAGAGGCGTCTTAGCTTGGTCTACTTGCACGGTGTCTTTGGAATCATCTTGTATCACCTGTCAGCCTCTGAGAATTAGACAATCTAGGTAACTAATTGTGCTATCTGCACGTTTCATCAAGATGAACTATTAAATGATATAATTCCTGCTAAATCTTGTTATTGTTCCTCTATTCTCTCAAGCTTTTGACTGTTCGGATTTGCTATGTGTGAACACAAAATTTTCAACCGCTTTTAATCCGTCCCAAACCGATAATTAGAATTTACAATATATATATATATATTAAAATATTCTGCCATTGCGGAATCTGCTTCAGACACTAGCTCTGTTTTTAGTCTCTGTTTGACTTGTTGCTTTATTTTCTTTGTACTTTGATGTATACAGGTTTTATACTCGTATAAAATTTTGTAATCACGATTTTCTTCTAAAAAAAGTGAGCAATATCTAATAAAATTGAGATATATTTCTTCCTTAGGGTAAAAAAAAAAAACATTCCGGGTTGAGATCATACGTCCTTCGTCATTTCTTAAAGCAGAGACGCAACCTTCACAGAGTAATCATATAAATGCGAAGAAACGACGGACGACCGAAATTACTTTGTATTCCCAAAGTATAGGAAGGCTTGCAAATTAAACTTGCCTAGATATATCAAGAAAAAAGTGGAAGGGGGAATTCGGAGAAGGATACACAGTGTCTGTATCTCTCTGTCTCCCCGATTCTGGCCCTGAATTCGCTGCGAGAGTTAAGAGGAACTTAATTGGAAATATGGTACCTCAATTACAGAAGGGTGATCTCCAGCAGTGCTCCTACTGCTGTCCCCAGGCCCGCCTCTGTCTATTACTTTCGTCACCGATTCCTTGAACATCTCGTATCTTTCCTGTAAAAATATGATTATCACCCCAAGTGACTATGGCTGCTAAAGCACAATATTTCAAGTCAGATTAAAACTAAAAGCATATATAAACACGCAATCTCCAACAACTGAACTTCCGCGCCCCCCCCCCCCCCCCCCCCCCCCCCAAAAAAAAAAAAACCCATACACACAAAGACTAACCTGAATCTTCCGTCGCTCTGTCATGAACTCGGAAGTCCCAGAGTCTCCATCATCAGCTAAAGCTGAAAAATAAGCATTTGGATTCCTGGTCATGATTGCATGCCTCCTACAGAATGGAAGCCACCACCTTGCAAACCTATAAGCCTCCCTCATACCATGCAAAGTCATAGGAGACCCCCCGTCATCCGAAAGATACACGTGTAGCTTCTCTACTGGGTAGTCCAGCGCCATGGCTGATAACACAGTATTCATCACCTCCACAGGTGGTTCCTTGTTTGGATCCGCTGTGCATATGAACACATCAACTGCCGGAAGCTTATCATCCTCCGGTAGTCTCTCTGGAAAGACTGTCCGAGTAACAGGACGCCATCGAAAAGCTTGACCGATAAGCCATATGAAAGAGAGGAGGAGCTCAGAAGCGAACACAAGAAGCCATGGTAGCATGGGTGTGGCTCTGATCTTGTGGTCTTGGAAGAGGAAAGAGGCTCTGTAGTAAACCAAGAAAGCTAAAGCCATGAAGTGGACGAGTGTGTGTGACCTGTAGATGAATGTGGATAGTTTGTTTACATGGCAAACATGGAGAGGGAGGGAATCCCCCATTGCTTTCTAGCTTCAGCCGCTATTGTTTGTTGGTGCTAATTTCCTTCGGTAGAAGAATGAGCTCTCAGTCTCTCACGCAAGCTTTTAAAGGACCAGCCAATCATTGACCCGTCAAAAAGTAGACAAACCCATGTGTGCAGCCCAAGGTAAGAGTAGTGATACTCTTACCTCTTCACCACTACTGCTCTACTACGCAGCCCACGTGGCTCTTTTTTTTTTTTTTTTTTTTTTTTTGGCCTTTCCGTCTTTAATTTGGTCTCTAGAGTAAAAACGCTGTTAGAAAACTCGGTAACTGTTCTTGTGCCCAAATGCCACGCTTGCTCAAAACTCTCTCCCCTCCGCCCAAAAGCCACTGTAAAAATATTTGATATTGCTCTCGCTTGTGTCTGCAATTCAGATTGTTTTGGTCATATGCATCCACTGAAGCTGTTTTACTTCCAGTACCAATAGCTGTAATAGGTTATGATATAAAAACTCTTAAAACCATTTCACCTTGGTTGATTTTGCCATTCATCTTGACTTGAAACTATCTGCAACTATGGTTTGTATCTTACGCTTGTTGTGTTTTATCAATTCAATTCAGAACCTTGGTAAAAAGTAAAGGCTGAAAACTCTATAATTTTTTTATTCTGATCTATCTTTCCTTTGTTTTAAGGGTAATGGCTGCCCATCGGTTTTTGGAACAGAGTGTTGGGACCACCCCATGTGTGCCGTCCACCTTATTGGTGCCCATGTGTGCTGTCCACTCCATGTGGTTCCCATATAATGCCCATGTGCCCATGTGGTGATGTTTCTCACATGTGCCTCCAGTGAATTAAGCGTTGGATTCCAGCGCATATGTGAAGGGAGAGGAGCTCATCCTCTCCTATAAATAGGAGAGGAGCTCATCCTCTCCTATAAATAGGAGAGGATGTATTGTTGGGACCACCCCATGTGTGCCGTCCACCTTATTGGTGCCCATGTGTGCTGTCCACTCCATGTGGTTCCCATATAATGCCCATGTGCTCATGTGCCCATGTGGTGATGTTTCTCACATATGCCTCCAGTGAATTAAGCGTTGGATTCCAGCGCATATGTGAAGGGAGAGGAGCTCATCCTCTCCTATAAATAGGAGAGGATGTCTGAAGCATAATTCATCCCATTGAGAGAGAGAAGTGTGAGAAGTGTGTGTAGTGTGCCATTTGAGATAGAGTTGTTTTGAATATAGTGTTTTCGCTCAGTGGACGTAGGCAAATTGCCGAACCACTTAAATATTGTCTCTATCTATTTTGTGTTTATTTTCAGGGCAGCTTAAGGCACAACAATTGGTATCAGAGCCAATTAGGTTCTTTTTGTGGGGTGGAGTTTTGGTGTGGTAGTGTGGATACGTACAGTCTAAGGAGGTTCTGTCTAGGAGATTGGAAATTTTAAGTGTGTCCATTGTGACCCTCCAATCTTTCCTGGGAACTGACTTAGTAAGGTACTATTCATTTCTACGGTAAAAATTCATCAGAGCTTCGGTTCGTGCTACCCAGAAAATTGCAATTGATTGAAATCAATTTTTGATCACACCACAACGTTCCTCTCATCAAGACGGATCCGTTGCCGCAAACGGCATCGAAAACGAACACCGGAGGAGCCCGCACGCGCCTCTAGAAGTGGGAGAGTGTGATTCACGCGCCTTAGTCGCAGCCAGGAAGAAGACGCGTGAGATACACGTCCCCACGCGCCCCCACGTGCACACAGGAGCTGCTGCGCGTGTGCTCCACGCTCCCACACGCCGACCAGACGCCCTACATCACGCGTGCATCTCACACGCCAGACGATCAGGACCGTCCGTTTTCCAGATCCATTTTAGGCTTGATCTAAGCCATTTGGAGTCCGATTTCAACGATCAAATAGTGCTTTCCAACTATTTAGATCATTCCGGACTCATCCGTATGCTTAGAATTTTGAAATTTTGTGTCTAAAGTTTCTAAATTCAAATGGAAGGATTTGGAAGAGATAGGAGCTCTGAAAATGCCAGTAGCTCTGGACGTCGGTCCACCGTGTCAAATGCCAAGTTTGAAGTTGAGAAGTTCGATGGAATAAGCAACTTCGGCATGTGGCAATGTGAAGTCATGGACGTTTTGATCCAACAAGAGTTGGATATTGCGTTGGAAGGAAAGCCAGACGATATGACTGATCAGGGTTGGAAGAAGCTTAATACTCAAGCTTGTAGTACAATCCGGTTATGCCTTACCAAAGAACAAAAGTATTTTGTCATGAGAGAGACAAATGCTAGGGTACTTTGGCAGAAATTGGAGGATAAGTTCATGAAGAAGAGCATTGAGAGCCGTTTGCACTTGAAGAAGAAGCTCTTCAGATTCCAATTTCGTGAAGGTATTTCAATGACTGAACATCTGAATAGTTACAACCAAATTCTTGCTGATTTGTTAAATTTAGATGTTAAAATCGAAGATGAAGATAAAGCTTTACTTTTGCTAAATTCCTTGCCTGATACATATGAGCATTTGATTACTACTCTATTGTATGGGAAGGAAAAGATTAGTTTTGAAGATGTATCTAGCTCTTTAATTAGCAATGAGTACCGGAGAAAAGATAAACAGGTACAACAAGATACATCAAGTGAAGCGCTAACAGCAAGAGGGAGACCACAGTCAAGGTATCCCGGAAAGAAGAAAGGTTTTCAATCGAAAACCCGAGCCACATCACGTGGTCCATCAGTCGAAAGAAAGCTCGCCAGAGACGAGTGTTCCTTTTGTCATAATAAAGGACACTGGAAGAAAGATTGTCCCAAGCTGAAGGGACAACAGCAGAATCAACCCACCACAGCCAATGTCGTGGGCAGAGATGATGATTCAGATTTTTCCTTGATAAGTTCATCATCCATTTGTCATTCCGATGAATGGATTATGGATTCCGGATGTACCTATCACATGTGTCCCAATCGGGACTGGTTTATTGACGTCACAAAGATTGAAGGTGGAGCAGTACTTATGGGCAATGACAGTGCCTGTAAGACTCAGGGAATAGGTAGCATTCGGTTAAAGCTGCACGATGGCAGCGTCAAGACTCTGACAGAAGTTCAGTACATTCCGGACTTGCGGAAGAATCTCATCTCACTGGGAGCTCTAGATTCAAAGGGATTCAGAATCACCATTGAAGACGGAACTCTCAAAGTACTAATGGGAGTTCAGGTGGCTATGAAGGGTTTGAGGCGAGGAAACTTGTACTTCTTGCAAGGAAGTACTGTTGATGGAAGAGCTTCCACAGGCTGTGAGAAGCTATATGAGACTAATGCTGACACCTCCAGTCTGTGGCATATGCGTATGGGACACGCAGGAGAAAAAGCTTTGCAAACACTGGTGAAGCAAGGCTTACTCAAAGGTGCCAAGACTGGTAAACTGTCTTTCTGTGAGCACTGTGTATTGGGGAAGCAGAGGCGGATCAAGTTTGGAACCGCAGTACACAATACACAGGGAATACTTGACTATGTGCACTCCGATGTTTGGGGACCTACCCAAAATGCATCTTTGGGAGGTAAACATTGGTTTGTGAATTTTGTGAATGATTATTCTCGTCGTGTGTGGGTGTATACGATGAAGAATAAGGATGAAGTGCTGAAAATCTTCCTTGATTGGAAGAAAATGGTTGAGACTCAGACCGGCAAAAAGATCAAGCGGCTCAGATCTGATAATGGAGGAGAATACACTTCAGATCCCTTCATGGAAGTATGCCGGAGAGAGGGAATTGTCAGACACTTCACAGTACGAGGTACACCGCAGCAGAATGGTGTGGCAGAACGAATGAATCGTACTTTACTAGAGAAAGTACGATGTATGTTGCTGGATGCTGGATTCAGTAAACAATTTTAGGCTGAAACTGTGACATATGCCTGCCACCTCATCAACCGACTACCCGCATCTGCCAATGACGGGAAGACACCCACTGAAATGTGGAGAGGTACACATGCTACTGATTATAACTCTTTACACGTTTTCGGATGTTCTGCTTACTATCACACTAAAGAGAATAAGCTTGATCCTAGAGCCAAGAAAGCAAAATTCTTGGGCTTTAGTACTGGTGTAAAAGGGTATAGACTCTGGTGCATAGAGTCTAAAAAGGTGATTATCAGTAGAGATGTTACCTTCAACGAATATGAGATGCTTAAGTCACATAAGCATAGAGATTCCAGTGAATGCAGCCAAGATAGCGAAACACCTGGTGATTCGCAAAAGGTGGAGTTTTCCACTCAAAAGGATTTAGGAGAAACAAATGTAGAGCACGGACAAGATGAGGTTGATAGTCCAGTCACAGTACCTCCAATACAACCTGAATCAATAGCAACCAACAGACCGAGAAAAGAGAAATGTGTACCGTCACGTTATACAGACTATGTGACATATGCATTACCAGCTGAAGGGGGTGAGATCCCAACCACTTACAGAGAAGCCATACAGTCCAGTGAACAAGTTGAATGGACAAAGGCAATGAATGAAAAGATGCAGTCTCTTCACCAGAACCAGACTTGGGAGCTTGTGCCGCTTCCAAAGGGAAAGAAGACAATTGGCTGTAAGTGGATCTTCAATCAGAAAGATGATCAAGCTGCTAAGAATGGAGTGCGATACAAAGCTAGGTTGGTAGCCAAGGGCTACGCTCAGACAGAGGGAATTGACTACAGTGAAGTATTCTCTCCTGTTGTGAAGCATTCATCCATTCGGATATTGATAGCTTTGGTAGCACAATATAATCTTGAGTTAGCACAGCTTGATGTAAAGACAACTTTCTTACATGGTGATCTGGAAGAGGAGATTTATCTGTCTCAACCAGAAGGATTCAAAGAAGCTGGCAAAAAAAACTAGGTATGCAGTCTAAAGAAGTCTCTCTATGGCTTGAAGCAGTCACCTCGGCAATGGTATAAGCGGTTTGACCGCTTTATGATGGATCTGAAATACACTCGTTGCCAATACGATCATTGTGTATATTTCAGAAAACTTGCAGATTGATCTTTCATTTATTTGCTTTTATATGTAGATGATATGTTAATTGCATGTAAAAGTAAGGGGGAGATAGATCGCTTAAAAACTCAGTTAAGTCATGAGTTTGACATGAAAGATCTTGGAGAAGCTCGAAGAATACTGGGGATAGAGATCAGCAGAGATAGGGTGAAAGGTACAGTTCACCTTACTCAGAAGCAGTATCTGAAGAGAATACTGCAACGCTTCAACATCGACTCAAAGACGAAGCCGGTGAGTACTCCAATGGCCCCATATTTCAAGCTCAGTGCATTGCAGTCTCCTAAAACTGATGAAGAGCGGGACTACATGAGAAATGTCCCATATGCAAGTGTTGTAGGAAGCTTAATGTATGCCATGGTGTGTACACGACTTGATATTTCCCAGGCCGTTAGCTTAATTAGCCGCTATATGCGTAATCCTGGAAAGACTCATTGGCATGCGGCTAAGTGGATTCTACGGTACATTTTAGGAACCGTAGATATTGGTTTAAAGTTCGAGAAGAGTGAAGATAGTCTAGTAACTGGGTATGTTGACTCAGACTATGCAGGTGATCTTGACAAACGCCGATCGACAACTGGATATGTGTTCACTATGGCTAGAGGACCAGTTAGTTGGCGATCAACTTTGCAGTCGACAATTGCACTATCATCAACTGAGGCTGAATACATGGTTGTAACAGAAGCCGTGAAAGAAGCCATTTGGTTACAGGGATTGGTAACAGACTTGGGCTTTAAGCAACAAGAGGTTACCGTTTACTGTGACAGTCAAAGTGCAATTCATCTGGTCAAGAATCAAGTATATCACTCTCGAACAAAGCATATAGATCTCCGTTTCCACTTCGTACGTGAGATATTGGAAGAAAGGGACATTCTACTTCAGAAGATTGGCACTGAAGATAATCCAGCAGATATGTTGACAAAAGTCATCACCGGGATCAAGTTCCAACACTGTTTGGACTTGATTAATATCTCATACTGCTGAGCACCTACGGGTGCATTGGCACCTTAGGGCGCATTTGGTAGCGGAGATCTCTTATGGCAAACGAACATTTCGATAAAAGGATGAAATCATTGGAAGGATACAACATGTAGTATCCTAATGTGGCACACTTGGGTGGAGGGGGTGATTGTTGGGACCACCTCATGTGTGCCGTCCACCTTATTGGTGCCCATGTGTGTTGTCCACTCCATGTGGTTCCCATATAATGCCCATGTGCTCATGTGCCCATGTGGTGATGTTTCTCACATGTGCCTCCAGTGAATTAAGCGTTGGATTCCAGTGCATATGTGAAGGGAGAGGAGCTCATCTTCTCCTATAAATAGGAGAGGATGTCTGAAGCATAATTCATCCCATTGAGAGAGAGAAGTGTGAGAAGTGTGTGTAGTGTGCCATTTGAGATAGAGTTGTTTTGAATATAGTGTTTCCGCTCAGTAGACGTAGGCAAATTGCCGAACCACTTAAATATTGTCTCTATCTATTTTGTGTTTATTTTCAGGACAGCTTAAGGCACAACACAGAGCTCTGTTTCAAGTTTTTTTATAACACAATGAAATTTTCTGTTCAATTTTAGTTTATGTAATATACCCTCAAAACCCAGAAAAAGGGGAAGAGAAAATTCGTTGCAGAATAAATTTGTTCTCAAATGAGAGAGAGAGGGACCCTGATTTTGTTCTAGAAGAGACATGCCATGGAGAGTAAGCTTTCATCGTCGACTCCATTGCTTTCAAAAGTGAACCGAAACAGACAAAAGCTTCCCAAGAGCAAAAGAAGCTACTGCTTTTGAAATTAAAGCAATCAAAGGAATCTCGCAGTCGCCCCTACGGACTGGTGCGATGCGAGGAAGGCTTTGAGAGTTTGTGTGAGAGAGAGCGTGGGAGAGAGGCGAAAGAGACGATTCGGTGAATATCTCATCCGAGAAGGTGCCGTCAAATGGTACTCATATCAGAGGCACAAGCCGAAAGAGAGGAGGCCACACCAAGAGGCTGCAATCGACGTGAAGGCTGAAATGGAGAAATGTGCTTGAATTTCAAATGCTATGCTAAAAGAAGAAGAAATATAAAATCAAAATAAAGCCACGTGGAGGCTTGGTAGTAGAGTGGTAGAAGAGAAAAAGTAAGGCTATCATTTTTGTGTAAGTATATCATTGCTCTACACAAAATATCTACGGCAACTTTTGTCTTTAGTGCTGATGTATTGCATTTGGGCCTTTCGGCTGAAAAGAGTCGAGTGATTTCCATATCCAAATCCAAACCCAATTACTCTCTGCATTTTCAATATTTATGTATTATATACGGAATTTAAATTATTGGACGAAATGTTCAAAAAAGAGTTTCTTTCAATTATGTAAAAAGAAATTTAGGCTCCGTTTAGATATTAATAATTTATAAATAATATTAAAATAGTTTTTAAATAATTATAAATGGTAATAAAATAATTTTAAAATATATAAAAATAATTGTGCTATCCAACGTAACCTACAATATAATTAATTACAGAAGCTTACTACATGTTGAGCATACAATTCATCTATTTAAAAGTCTTTTATTCTCTGTTTCTCTCTCCTTGTTGTTTCTTTATTTTTAACTTTTTCTGCTTTTTTTTTTCACTATTTCTTGCTATAGTGTCATCCTTTTTTTTTTTAATTTTTTTAATCAGCTATAGTGTCATCCTAGATCATTGTTTAGTGCGTGAAAAAGAACTCACAGGGGTTGTTTGGATTTGCATATTATTTCATCTCATTTTATGTAATCATTACAAATTTTTTAAATTTATAAATAAAATACTAAAAAAATTAACCTTTTCAATCCCGAATATAAAAATAATATTATAATAATATTTCATTCAACTTTCATCTCATCTCATCTCAATTCAACTCATTATCCAAACCTCTCCTTTAAAATGAGATGAAATAAGAGTTAAAAGTTGAGTAAAATATTATTAAATATAATTTTTTAATATTATTTTTATTTTAAATTTTAAAAAATTTGAATTATTTTTTGTATTTTTTGTGAGAGTTTGAAAATTTTTAATGATTAAATGAGATAAGATAAGTTGATAGACACATTATAAACACATTAATGGAAAATATTAAAAATACTGAAAGATATAAAGATAGGTAGAAGAAATAAGTATATATACTTTTTTAATATTCTTTTAATATAATCTCAATTTTTATATTTCATTCTTATTTGGCTAATAAATATTTATTTTGTGTGTATATGTTATTGTATATGAGAAGGCGTTGTAAATTGATTGGTAGTTAAAGGTGATATTTTAAATGAATAAAAAATATTAAAATAAGATTACTTAAATTATATAAAAATAAATAAATAAACTGATATATGTTAGATTGTAAAAGTTATTAGATAAAATAGAAAGAGTGAGTTTTAATAATATGTTTTAGAGAATAAGATACAAAAATCTTTGGAAATTCTATAAGGGTTTGTTTGGTTATTAGACTCATATGAGTGCAGTTCAATTTTAGACTTCATTTAACATCCAAACATACTTAAGTCTACATTAAATGTATTTCATCTTGAGACATTGGGATTCACAACTAACAAAAATTAAAACTATCGGTCGATACCTGACTTTCTCTCTCTTTCTCTTTTATTTTAAAATGTAAAAAGACAAAAACATATACTTTAATTTCTTTTATCTGTAGCAAACTTAGAGCCCACTCGAGCGAGAGACAAATGTCTCAAGCGCTGGTGGACTCAAAATAAAAAAAAAAAAATCTTTTGCGTTACATGCATTTTGTTAATGCTAATTAAATAATATATAAATAAATAATAGTAAAATGTGAGCATGATACTTTGTAATTTTATTGATAATTATTTTATTTTGTTTTTATAAATTTGGGATAAGAAAATTTTGTTTTTATAACACTGGAAATATTTATTTTTATTTTGTTGTAATTTTTTACATGCAAGGGAATTTATGTTATTTATTAATAAAAGATTTAATAAATTAATTATTTAATCATTACAACAATTTTTCAATCATTAGCAAACCCTTTATATTTTTCAACTTTATATAAATAATACTAAACTTACTTTAAAATAGTCCCACAGAATTCACTCCATCATCTGAACTAACTATTATTTATAAAAAATTTAACTCGATTCAGCTTAACTCAACATTTAAATACAGTTTAACATTATTATATTCCTTTTCGAAATGCTAGATTAAAAAATAAAAAATAAAAAATAAATAAAGAGGGAGAAGAATGAGAACCCGCCATCATTAGAAAGATTTAGATGAAAAATGATAATTGATAGAATAATGGATTAGATTTTTTTTGTTTTTTTTTTTTTGCCGGTCACTCTATGTCCACAAATTTAGCCTTTGATTCTATCTGTGTAGGTCCTACCGTCTTGGTGACTTTTTTTTTTTTTTTAAACATGACATGACATCTCCTCATATCAAACTTGATATGTTAAACTAAAAATTAGCATTTAAAATTTTACCAATATAGTATTTTTTTTTTTTTAAACTTGTATGGTCTTCATTATTATTGATATTCTTTAAAAATAAATATATAAGAGACGACACTTTTTGCATATAAATAGAAATTCAACCTCATCCTTCAAAAAAAAAGGACTCAACTTTTATAGACAAACATTCGAGAGACGAGTTTTTTTTTTTCAATTAATAATAAGAAAACCAAAAAAGAAAGCAGTGAGATAGATGTAAAAAAAGATAAATTATAATTTGAACTAACTCTGATAGATTTAGGGGTGTAATCGATCCAGTTCGGTCCGATTTTGGACAAAATTTAGGATCGAACTGGTAGGCACCGGTTTTATATTTTTCAAAACCGATTACTCACCGATTTTTTTCCTAAATCGGTATTCCGGTTTTATCGGTTTCCGGTCCGGTTTGATCCGGTTTTCCGATTTTATTAATATACAAATTTGTCATAAAACTTCTGTTTAAAAAAAAAAAAAAACTGATTTAAAAAATTCTGTTTTATTAAAAATCTATTACCATTTACAAAAATCTGCTTTACAAAAAAATTATGCTATGTAAAAAAATTATGCTATCAAAAATCTGCTTTATAAAAAAAATCTACTATGTAAAAAAATTCTAATATAGAAAATCTGCTTTATAAAAAAAATCTGTTATAATCCTATATTAGACGATTAGTATTAGTATATATATATTAGTATTAGTTATAGCTATATAATATATTAGACAATATAATAATATTAATATTAGACTATTAGTATAGCTATATATTAGTATTAGTTTTGATGATTTAGTATAACTATATTAATATGAGTATAACTATAGTCTATATTAGAATATTAGTATTAGTATATATGTGATTATTTTTTATGTGATTAAAAATTATATATAATATTAATATATAAATAGTACCGGTCCGGTCCGGTCCAAAACTAATCGAAACCGAAACCGGACCGGTTCCGGCCAGTTTTTCATTTATGAAAACCGGTTCCAAAACCGGCATAACCGGTCCAGTCCGGTTCGGTCCGGGCCAGTTTTTCGGTTTGCCAGATTTTTTTTCCACCCCTAGATAGATTTCAAAATCAGTGACAGCACGTGAAGGCAATACACTTGTATATTTTCATCCATAAAACTCAAATATGAAAGGTTTGATAATGGCGGATCCGATGATCTGTGCGTATGTCAAGAATAATTATCATAGTGGGTGGCATGTGAGGACCACACATGGATGTGGGCGGTGTGTGAGAACCATGCACAACGATTTTAGCAAAACCACAACTTACTTCCGAACGATTTTCAACCTATAAATCTGCTTATATCAAGCGTGTCTTTCGGTAATTATCAAATAGTTATAGATATATCTTTTTTGATATTAAGAAAAGTAAATTTAAATTAAATAAAAGAAATATTAATAGACAAGATGAATGAATTCCTTTCCCGCCGGCAAAAAGAGTTTCACTGCTAAGCAGTCTGTCTAATTTTCCAGTAATAATAATCCTCCACTTAGAAGCTGACACCTCAGAAATCACACTAAACTCACGCTAGACTCGTGCGCATGGGATAGGAATGGAAAATTACTTCAGCTGAGGTATTTCTTCCAGAACGAACGTGTGCTTCCAGGCGGCTTTCAAAACGTAAAGAAAATGCTACGGAAAAGGAACCAAAGCAAGGAACGCAAGTGTAGCTTAATGGTCAGATGAACAGGAATACGGAAGCAGAATTCTGAAGCTATCATTTTGATTTATTAATTTCATGTACTCCAGAACATCATGAGAGAGAGAGAGAGAGAGAGGAAAAAAAGAGCAAATTTTTTTAAAATAAGAAGAAGAAGAGAATTATACATATTGGCAATTTGGCACTGACCTTTAATGGTGCCCAGGAGCACAAGCCCGCTGAAGGAAGAAAGCAAATAAAGTTTCACACAGTAGCCAAAACCCCCTTCGGAGGTTCCATATCTCTACCCTTATTCTTCGCTCAGATCTCCCTACAATCACCACAAACTTACCACAAAGTCAACTCTAATTCCGACTTGCAGTCACAAATAGACACCATTATCAGCCCCTTGGGTCCCATAAATAGCTTGTAAACATAAATAATTAAATATAAAAAATACTCACCATACTGAAAAGCAATTTGTTGCAAACCCACAACAGGAACTTACAAAAAAATCACTGCTTTTCCATTCTTCTGAACCAAATGACCATGAAAAAACCAGGGGTTGTGTCGCGATGGGCAAGGGGATCCGAGCTGTGACGGGAAGAGACTGTGAGCTGCGAAGGGGTGGGTTTTCAAAGGGGCTATGTCGCACAGAGAAAGGGGCTGCGAAGGGGAGGGGGCTGTGTCTCTTTGCAATAGTTGATAATTCTATGTAGTGCTAGTTCACACTATCTATAGTGGAAAGCCTAGGTGTCAGTACACTATTTGCAGGCTGTTATATGAGTATCCTTGGACGGACCGATTTTAAGGAATTATCTGGCAAGAATCCAATCTAGAGTGCTTATTTTCCAAGAGAAGGGGGAAATAGGCGCCTATGGTCTTTTTACCGTTTGGCTTTCCCCCGTGATTTGGTTGGACTTAGGAATTATTCAGCACCATTCAAATTACCGAGTCTCCCTCCCTTCCTATCACTGAAAACAATTAAAACACTTTTCTTTGAATTTCCAAATTTCAAAGACTCTTTCATTAATCCTTTGGGTGTGGAAGGCAGTGATCACTGAAAAACTACTCTTCTTTTTTCTTTTTTCTTGTTTTAAATTTTTCAAAAAAACGCACAAACAATTTCTTATAATTATCATTTTATGATTACAATTCGAAAGTTATAACTATAAGAAGTCTCAAAATCAAGCTTGTATATAAATTATAAACTATGTATAAATTATTAACAACGTAAAAAAAGAGAAAATAAGAGGATTATTAATAAAATGGGCAATCCCCACAATATCTAAATTAAAATTTTAAAACTGTCGATAATCTTTAAAAAATTTGAGATAAATGTAAAAAATATGGAAAATGATAGATATACAATATTTTTTTTCACATTTTATTTAAATATTTTTATTTTAGAATATAATTATATAAAAAATTGTGTATATAATTAAAACAAAACATTAAAATGGATTTGATGGTACGATGTTGATTTATTAATTATCCAAATGTGAAGGTGGTTGGATTAAAAATAAATTGAGAGGGTCATGGAGGTTGCTGACGTCAATAAATCCATGCACGGCAACTAGCTAGCTAGGTTGTAGGCTACAAATTAAACAATATGATAAATATTTTAGTCACAAAATGATTATATGAAAATAAATTTATAAATTAGCGTAATTTGATGCAGTGCGTTAGATTGTAAAATTATTTTTATCATAAAATAGATCTAATTAATTATATAAATTAGATACGTTAGTTTATAAATTTATTTTCTTATAATATTTTTGTGTTTATAGCAGTTCTCAAATAATAAATATTGTATACATAACTTAGACAATATTTTAAAGCTCCATAATGCATGCACATTAAGATTTCAAAGTTACTTTACAAGACTCTATATGTGTGTATATATAGTCTTCACTACTCCAGCATGTTTTCAGTCATTTGATCATCGATCGATTAATGTCTATAAATTTGAAATATATAATTTTAAAGGGAGGGAGTCCCCTATTGCTTTCTAGCTTCAGTCTCCCTTGTTTGTTGGTGCTAATTTCCTTCGGTAGAGGCACGAGCTCTCAGTCCCTCATGCACGCTTTTAAAGGATCAGCCAATCATTGACCCGTCAAAAAAAGTAGACAAACCAATGTGTGCAGCCCAAAGAGATGCCATTCTACAGCTGAATGTTCAGAGCAAGGGGAAGCAACATACACAAAAGGTAAGCACTATTATTGATTTTTCTGTATACATTTTCAAAATTATATTTTTTTTAAAGATTAATTTTACATATTAAAAAATAAATAGATGGGATTACTGTGCCGCTCAGCTCTAGCGTCCACCCCATGTCTTGAGGTATTTTGTGAAGTAACTTTTAAATCTTGAGGTGCATGCATCATGGAGCGTTAAAATATTGTTTAAGTTCTTTCCCATCCAAGCAATTGATTGAAAGAATCTTTAAAAATTGCAAAGGAAGGAACGAAAGAATCTTTAAAAATTGGAAATTTAAATAAAGAATATAATTGTTTGAAAAAATTTAATTGTAAATATAATTGTTTATTAATATTTGTATTAATTTATTATAATTAATTAAAAAATAAATTTTTATTAAAAATGAAATTAATTTAAATTTTAAATAAAAAATTAATATTAATATAAATTAATGTACGATTTTATTTATATATAATAAAATTTTAATTGTTTTCAGTGATAGGACGGATGGAGACTCGGGTGATTTGAATGGTGCTGAATAAAGTTATCCACGATTTAAAAGCACAGGTCTGACATTGTCCGTCCAACCAAGTCACTAAGACGGTAGGACCTACTCAGATCGAACCAAAGGCTCCAAATTTGTGGATATAGAGTGGCTGAACCGAAGGCTCCAGAAGCTGCTGCACTAAAGACAAAAGTTGCCGTAGATATTTTGTATAGATAGAGCAATGATATACTTAGATCATTCTTGCTTGTGAATAATATAATTTTTTTATTAATTTTATTCTTTATTTAATATTAAAGAAATGACTTTTATATATTAGTATGTATTTTTTAAACAATATTTAAATATATTAGAAAAATAACGAAAAATAGAAAAAACATATAAAAATGAAGATTTGTACTAACAGACACAACTGATAGTCAAAGTTGGACGAGACACTAATTGTGCCTTATAAAAAATATAAATTATTTAAAAAATTATTCATAAAATAAGTTTCATCTAATTTTGCAACAGAACATGTAAAAAACAAATCGCTACAGCACTATTCATCATTTAAACAATTTTTTTGTCATTTATGTTTCATTTATTCATTCATTTCCTTTTAATTTTACATTTCAATGCAAATTTTTTTTATTGTTCATCATTTAAAACACTTCTATTTTATTTTTTTTCTAAAAAATTCATGGAAATATTAATTTTCTAATTTTTTTTCATATTTTGATTTTATTTTTAATTTTATTTAGTTTATATATATTTTTATTTTATGTGATGACCCGCTTTTACGTGTATTTTCACTGAAGGGTTGTTTTTCATTTAATTAATATATTAGTTTATTTATTTTAAATTATTGTGTTTTAAATTGGTTTTTAATTTATTTGATGTTGTGTTTTATTTCTTTTAGTTGTTTTGTGATTTTTAATCTCTTTTCGGCGTGTTTTCCGGAGTGAGGATTGGACCTCATTTCTTTTCACATCTTTTTCCTTTTTCTCTATTTCCTTTTCCTTTTTTCTCTTTTCTTTTTTTCTTCTTCTTTCTTTTTTCCTTTTCTTTTTCTTTCTTTTCTCTTTCTTCTTCCTTTCCTTCCGTCCCGTGCGTCTTCTCTCTTTTTCTCATTCCCGTTGCCACCACTTTGACCGGCCAGTTCTCCGCCGTCCGGCCACCGTTTAATGCACCGTCACCACCATTCTCTTCCCCTTCCACCATAGATCATCCCCACCAATTTTCAGAGCCATCGGACCAGCCGTTAGCTTTCGAGAGCCGCCGGAAGTCGCTGCACCTGCTCTGTTTTTGCCCCTGTCGCCGAAATCTTCTTCAGCCCAGACCGCCGCCGTCCGGCCACCATTTGGCTCGCCGCCGGTCTCGTTCGAACCCCCTCCCTCCGGCGCACCACCCCACCAAATATCTCCCCCATCCGGCCAGCCGTTAGCCACCTAGAGCCATTTCTTTCCACACGGTTTTTGGCTCGATCCGACGCCGTCGCTCCACCTCTGGCCACCACCTCTTTACCACTTCATCACCGACTCCTTGCCGTCCTAACCCACCCATTTCCGGCCTCCAATGACCACCGGAACAGCTCCTACGAGCTTAGTTTCCGATTTACGTTTTCCGGCCATTTCCGGCGATTTCGCCGCCACCCACGGCCAACCACCACTTCCAATAGCTTCACAATCATCCCTAGACCATTCCCTATCAATTTCGTGTCCTAGTTTGTCCCCGTTCAAAAGTGGATTTTTCACAACCCACGGCCACAGTGAATTTTCACTGTGACGTTGCTGTTTTTCCGCCGTTTGCAACGCCGGGTGTTTTCTAAAATTACCGTATAGCGCCGTAAGTATTTTCCAAACTCTATTTTCAGATTTAAATATATATCGCTCATTCAATTTATTTTATCTGCTGGTTGGTTGATTCCGGACTGAGTCCGAGGAGTTTCGGGGGGTCGGATGGATGGAGGACGGAGTTGCCTGTTTATTTGGTTATTGTTGTTGGATTATTTGTTATGGCATTTCATGGTGCATGCACGTGTATTTGTGATTTTGTGTGAAAAGCCTGTGTATTAGCGTAAGTGTATTACGGGTGCGTGTGTACCACGAGCCCAAGCCGGGATGGGTTATTATCTTGGTGGAGCTCCTCTGGTCACTCGGGAGCGGAATAAACTGAGTGATGTCCCCTGAGTTGTCGCTAGACGAAGGGAGCGGGGCTAGGGGATGCTTGGCTACGAACGCGCCGGGCATCGCCCTACTCACCGACTCCGTGGCCCTTCGCTGGTGAGGGCTAGAGGATGCTTGGCTACGAACGCGCGGGGCGCGGAACTGGGCATCGCTCGTTAGGTGTCACATGCGTAGTGGTACTCTGCGGTGTGGCACTGGAGCCAGGGTGTGCGGATGACCCCTAGGGGAGGTCATGGTGCTTACGGATAATTTGGATAATGGTTTGAGATGTCAAATGGGACTTTTGGCGTGGTATTGGGCCAGATGGACTTCTGGCAAGATATTGGGCCAAATGGACTTTTGGCGGCCAAATGTGACTTTTGGCGTGTTTTTTGGAAAGGATATGTTTTTGGGCCAAATGAGATTTTTGGCGTGCGTGGAAAATTATGTTTTATGGGCTTTGTGCATTGGGCATGTTTCATGCATATTGTTTGAGTTCTATGTGTTTTTATCTGGTAGTGTTTGGGTTTTACTTACCTGCGGAACTATTTTTGATTCCGTAGCTTTTGGTGCAGGTTTGGAGGATGAGAAGGAGGAGGCTGAGCCCGAGGATGCGGCTCTGCCGGGTTGCTGATGTTATGCTTTTCTTTATGGTTTTAAAACTGTATTTGTGTTTTGTAATATTTTATTTAAGTATGTTTTAAACAGCTTATATTATGTTAAGAAAAATTCTGGTACTTAGTTATGACTTTCGTTATCCGCTGCGTGTTTCTTGTGCACATTTGTTGCCTTTGTACACACTTGGCACCCGTCGATGGGATGGTGACCATCCGGACGTCTCGATTTCACCGTGTTCGGGCGTGGGGATTTGGGGGCGTCACATTTTATATGTATATGACTGAATTATATTATATTGCATATAATAATATATTGCAAATCTAAAAATATATATATGGATATTATAAATTTTTTTGGTAAAAATGAAATGTTTAAAAAGAATAAAATATATCATTTAAATGATATGAATAAAAAATAGATAAGTTGATGTATGACATATTAGAATTTTATTTTTTAATAATATTATTGTTATGATTATTATTTTAGGATTTGAAAATGTTGAATTTATTATATTTTGTATGAAAATTTAAAAAAAAATTAATGATGAGATGAAATAAGATAAAATACTCTAATTGTCAAAATCAAAACTAAAATAAATATTTTAAAAAAATTATCTTATTTGAAGATAGTAAAAAAATTGTTAAGGAGTTCTTAAAGCATTGGTAATGGGTTATGCATTTTGGCTATTTTTTCTAAACATTATTTGGCTATTTTTTCTCTCTCCTATCCATTAAAATCAATTTTTAGAAATTTGCATTAAAATGATTTTGATATATAAAATTTATATTAAATTGATGATACAAATTGTTTTTAAGTATATATTAATATTTATTGATAAAATTGGTCATTTTGATATATAAAATTAGCAATATTTAGATATATATAATTTTTATTTTTGAGCACATTTAACTAATTGTAAAATATATAAAAATAATAATTTTAAGAAAAAAATAAAAAAATTGATATTTTATTATTATTTGGTTTAAATATGCATAATCCAATGTAAAAATTTTTCTTTGCATAAATCTAGTTAGGGCTGTAAATGAATCAGTCTGTTCGATAGCTTGCTCGGTGCTCGCTCGGTTAAACTCGAATCGAACTCGACTCGTGAAAAAAAAAAACTCGTTCGTTAAAGCAGATGCTCGCTCGATTTGTAAATGATACATACTCGACAAAACTCTACTCGACTCGACTAAGGCTCGTTTAGGCTCGCTCGTTTATACTCGAGTCGACTCGTTAGTTCGACTCGATTAAAATTCATTCATATATTAATAAATATATACATACACCTATGCATGTATATATGTATTAGCTAATAATATAAGCATACCACTTTTATAATTAAATATATAATATGTATTCTAATTACTTATGTCTATGTATTAAATATATTTCATAGGTATATTTTATAATTTGTATAATAATTAGTTGATAAAATTTAATAATTTCATATACTAGTATGTGGAAACCATATATGAAATAGATATATTCTATCATATTAAGTATATGTATTAATAATATATGTAGCCATATAATATATTGTTATTTTAGATAAATATCAACTAGTTAGATATTAATTATTTATAAATTTTTTAAAATTTTATAATTTAATAGAGGTTCTACTTGTTAATTGTATAAATTTAATATTAATTCTTTTTTATTTATATATTTAATTTATTAATTATTAAATCTTATTAAAAATAATAATTCAAGTTCGAGCTCGAGCTCGAGCTCGACTCGACTTGAACTCGTTTGTGGGACGAACTCGAGCTAAGATTTCAACTTATCGAGTCGAGCTCGAACAAAGAATTAAAAAAAATCTCGAGCTCGGGCTCGAGCTCGAGCTCGAGTATTTTAAGTCGAGCTCGAGTTCGACAAGCCAAAGCTCGGCTCGACTCGACTCGGCTCGATTACAACCCTAAATCTAGTATGCCGCCTAGCCGATACTGCTTGGCAATTTTTTTATTTATTTAATGATTAAAAAAGTGATTTTAAATGTATTGATGTATTTTTTATTTTCTAAAAATATTTAAATATATTAAAAAAAGTGAAAAAACTGAAACAGTTGAGCAAGTTTTTCAATCTCCTCCACTGAAAACGTGAAAACCAGTTCACTATCGATGGTTTTTGGCTGACAGAAAGGGACCTCCATCTCCGGCAGTGATTGAGGCACCACAGAGACTAGATCTGCAAAAGACCTGACCGGGACTGTCATGGGCGACGGGCCATTAGAGGCCGCCATGCAGCAGGCGAGTACACCTAGCAGAGACCAAACACAAACCCTAGCGTCCACCCCATGTCTTCGTTCGGATGGCTAACGAGATGGATTTTAATAAGGCCCTGTCCAGAGAATCTTGTAAGGTAAATGGCATCTTCTACCGGCCTTTTGCATGGACACCAGAATTCAATGAAGATTATGAACCACTGTGTGTACCGGTTTGGGTGTTCTTGCCTGGACTTCCACCGAGTTTTTACCAGCCTTCAGTGTTAAAGATGATCACAGCTCCCATTGGCAGGTTTCTTCGATGTGATAATTCCACTACGTGTGCTACGCGCAGATGGTGCTCGGATATGTCTGGAAGTCGACTCTTCAAAGGCTCCAATTAATTACTTTTGGATCGGTAAGCCTGGGGTCCCGTGAAGTAGAAGGCAGGAGATTATTTTCGAGACGCTGTTGGCATACTGCTCCAAATGTAAATGTCAAGGACATAATGCTCAAACTTGCCGCAAGAAAACCGATCAGAAGAAGCAGATGAAAGGCTCAAAGAAATGGGTAAAAATTGATGTGAAGCTTACGAAAGATAGGGTGACCGATCTTGGGATTTCAGGAAATACTGAGAAAGAGCTACAACAGGAAGGTTTGGTGAATCATGAAGTTGCTACAGTGGTCGAGAAACCCCCTACGTTGAAGGCTGACATTGTTGGGAAGGAGGTCTTGGATGATGCAACTGGACATGGGAACGTTGATAGCACGGAGGTGCAGCTTACTCAAGTTCATCGGCATGAAACAGTCAAGGTTTATGTAGGGGAACTGAGTTCCTCTAAGGGTCAAAAGTTGGAACATGGTGTGGCTTTGATGAGTGAAATGTGTGTGGCGAAAGGTGCTGGTTCAGTTTTGGGTATCACAGGTAAGGAAGGGAGATCTAACGATATTCCTCTTTTTCAAGTCACGGAACTTATGGAGGATGGGTCCAGCTTGCATGATGAGATTATGTTACAGGAGAATGATGACGAGCATGTGGAAAACTTGATCTCTACTGGATGCAATGATGAGGGCAATAAAGAGTTGGCTGCTGAAACACAATCTGATCATGAAGTTGAGAAGTTTCTATGAAAGAGGATATGCAAAAAGATTATTATACAGACTCAGAAGACATGACTAAAAATGCAAGTAAGTTTCTGAAAAGAAACTCTACCTGGGCTATTACTCGACCTAATAATTGGAAATTATGATTAGTCCAATTCTCTTTTGGAACATACGGGGAGTTCATTCTTCCAAGTTGAGGTTGAGGAATATTATTAAAAAATTTAAGTCGAATATTATTGCTTTCGCTGAGCCTTTTTTGAAGGAAGATAAAATAACTACTCTTTTGGGGAAGTATAATTGTAATAGTTTTGTCACTAATGAGAGGCATAGTGGGAAAATTTGGTTGTTGTGGAACTCTGAGATCTCTATACAGTGGTTGAATGGGTCGAACCAATTTGTTTCTGTGAAAGTTGAGAACGGGTTTGTTTTTATTCTTACTATAGTCTATGCGAAGTGCAACCCTATTGAAAGGAAGAATCTTTTGGAAGATTTGGTTGAGATGAGTAATGGAAATCTCTCGTGGATTCTCTACGGCAATTTCAACATTATAAGAGAGGATTCGGAACGACGGGAGGGACACCCTCGACCTTTTAATGCTATGGGGGATTTCAATATTTGCCTTCAAAACTGCAGGGTTATGGATATGAGATCACAATGCGTGTTGATGACCTGGTGTAATGGCCAAAGCAGCTTGGCTCGTAGTTGGGCAAGGTTAGATTGTTGCTTTCTTAATTCTAATTTTCTTAATTGTTTTCCTAACGTCTTTTCTCAAGTTTTGTCTCGTTCTACCTCTGATCATTCTCCTTTAGTGATTCAAATGGGTGATGACCCATTAGGTATGGGCCTATCCCTTTTCGTTTCCAATTTATGTGGACTGACCATGCAGATTTCCTTAGTTTCGTGGAGGGGAATTGGAATCAAGATGGGCTTGGTTCTGGTCTTTTTAAGTTATCATTTAAGCTTAAAAGACTTAAGCTAGCGCTTAGAGATTGGAATCAACGTGTTTTTGGGAGGACTGATGTGATTATTAAGGATATTGAGCAGCGTATTGATCGCCTGGATAATAGACTTCAGAACTCTTATTCTATTGAGGATGATAATGATCTCTTGGCTGCCAATTTGAAACTTTTAACTTGGAAGGGTCGGGAAAACATTCGTCTGTCTCATATGGCTAAGAAAAGATGGTTGATATATGGGGATAATAACTCAAAAATTTTCCATGTGTATTTGAATGCTAAAAATCAAAAGAGGATTACTTATATGTTTCTTGCAGATGGTACTCATTTAAATAACCCTCTTGAGATTCATAAGACCGCTGTTGAGTATTTTAAGCAGTTTTTGGGTGAGAATAGCCATTGTGAGTTTTCCAGTTTACGGGATTTGATTTCCCCAGTGATTACCGCGGATGAGAATTTGATGCTTTGTAGTACTCCTTCGATGGGTGATATTAAGGATGCTTTGTTCAGTATTCCTATTGATAGTAGCTCAGGTCCGGATGGTTTTGGTTCCGGTTTCTTTAGGTCCTGCTGGGAGATTGTTAAAGCAAACCTTTTGGAGGCAGTTTCTAAGTTCTTTCAACATCAACTGCTTCCTAGATATTATTCAGTGTCTTTTATTGTTCTTATCCCAAAGGTTGAATCTCCTACGGGCTTTGACAAGTTTAAGCCTATCAGTTTGTGCTCTGTGGTTTATAAGATCTGTGCGAAAATTTTGGTGGACCGCCTCACGAATGTGCTTCCTAAGATAATTTCCCAATAGTAAGGGGCCTTTATTCCTGGTCATAGCATTTTTGAAAATATAAGTTTTACGCAAGAAATGGTCCATTCTATTAATAAAACCACTATAGGGGAAAATGTCTTGGTTAAGCTTGATATGTCCAAGGCTTATGATAGAGTAAATTGGAGGTTCCTTATTCAGGTTCTGGATTCCTTTGAGTTTTCTTCTCAGTTTTGCACTTTGATAAACCTATGTATTTCCTCACCTTGGTATTTTATTATGATGAATGGTACCTCCTTGGGTTTCTTTAAGGGCGAGCGTGGTCTGAGGCAGGGCGACCCGCTGTTTCCTTATTTATTTGTCATTATGCAGGAGACGCTATCTCGGCTGCTCAAGAATGCTTTTGAGAATGGCAAAATTGGCAGGTTTTCTCAAGCTAGAGGTACTCCCTTTATTTCCCACCTTATGTATGTAGATGATATTGTTATTTTTTCTAATGGTGGGAAGAAGTCTATGAGAGGATTGATGGAGGTGCTTAATCTTTATGAGAAGTGGACAGGTCAGATTCTTAATAAAAATAAAAGTGCTATTTTGTTTTCTAAAAAAATATCTGATCCTAGAAAGTCTTCTCTTCTTCGTATGACTGGTTTTTCAGAAGGATCTTTTCTCTTTAAATATCTGGGAATTCCTATTGTGATGGGTCGTCTGAAGGTTTGTGATTTTGGCGATCTGATTGGTAAATTTAATAAGAAAGTTGCAGGGTGGAAAATGAAATTGATTTATACTGGGGGCCGTGTTATTCTTTTACGTCATGTTTTATCGAGCATGGCAACTCATCTCATGGCTGTCCTTCATGTTCCCCATGGTGTTTACGTGGCGCTAAACAGGATTATGAGTTCCTTTTTTTGGGTGATTTTGAAGGGAAAGGAAAGAGGAAGTGGGTGGCTTGAAAAAATATTTGTCATCCTACGGAGGAAGGCGGTTTGGGTATTCGGGATTTTGAGGAGATTTAGAGGGCCTTACATATGAAATTTGCTCGGCATCTAATTTAGGGGCATTCTTTATGGGTGGATTTTTTCAGAGGCAAGTATGTGAAAGGTAGTCACTTATCCCTTTTGAATCCTACTAAAGGAACTAGGTTTTGGAAAGCCATTGTGCATTGCATCCCGGAGGTTTTAAATAATTCTAAGTGGCTGGTGAAAGAAGGTAATGTTTCTTTTTGGTATGATAATTGGGCGGATGGGGGTCCTATTGGTGATCATTTTCCAGTTCTTGAGAGACCTTTGCTTAAAGTCAAAGAGTGTCGGCTTGATAATGGTTGGGATACTTCTCTTTTGGAGAGATTAGTGGGTTCACAAAAAGCTGAAGATTTGTTTCAGCTTTTGGCGACTAGGAAGGATGGTCAGGATATCCTTATTTGGATGAGGGATAACAATGGGAAGTTTAACACTAGAAGTGCTTGGGATTGTATCCGTGTGAGAGCTCCTTCATTACCTTGGGCAAATTGGATTTGACATACTCATATCCCTAAGAAAATTTCTATTATGATGTGGAAGGCGTACCATAATTGTTTGAGTGCGGATGAGAAGATTAAGAATATTGGCATTCCTATTATTTCTAAATGTAATTGTTGTGCCAGGGGACATATGGAGGATTTAAATCACATACTCTGTACAGGTGATTTTGCCATATGTATTTGGAGGTTGGCAGCAACCCATCTAGGTGTTCATATTGGTGTTTTCAATACTTGGAAGGAGCAAATTAATTTCTGGTTTCGGCGTGCTGGTAAGTCTTCTCAGTTAAGGTCTATCTTTGGTATTCTTCCTTCTATTGTTTCTTGGAGGCTTTGGGATAGACGTTGCAAAGCTCGGGTGGAAGATAAAGTGGAGTCAGTTCAGTTTGTTTGGCATGTTATCAAGTTATGGATTCGAAGGATTATGTCGTTATTTATGAAAGTCGCTAGGATTTCTATTCAAGATGAGGCTAATCTGAAAAGGTTGGAGATCCCGGTTGTATATCCTAAGCCCAGGCATATTCGTGTGATCAGGTGGAAACGGCTACCCCAAGATTGGATGAAACTTAACTCGAATGGTAGTAGTTTAGGGAATCCAGGGCCGGCTGGTGCTGGGGGGGTTATTCGTGATAGTCTTGGTAGGTTGCACTCTACTTACTCGGTTTTTTTGGGTCAGGGTTCTAATAATTTTGCTGAGTTGAGAAGTTTGTTGAAAGGGGTTACGAGGTGCCATCAGTTTGGTTTTCGTCGGGTTGAGATTGAGGTTGATTCCCAATTGTTGGTTCGCTGGTGTACGAAGGGTGAGTGTAATATTTGGTACCTAGAAGATTTTTGGGAGGAATTGTAGGGTCTTTTGGGCTGTATGGAGTTTCGCATGCACCATGTTTTTCGAGAAGGTAATGTGGTCGCTGATTTTCTTGCCAAAAGGGGAGCTGGGGGTTTCGATATGGATTGGTCTGTTAATGACTCCTTACCCGATCAGCTCCGTGGTCTGCTTCGTATGGACAGAATTGGTCTTCCCTACTTGCGCTTTTCGTAGTCCTGGTAAGTTTCTCTTTTGTTTTCTTGGAAATTGTATGTTGACTGCTCGTTTTGCAGGTGCTTTGGCTTTGGTCTTGTCTATTTGGTTTCTGTTTTTTACATTTAGTTGGTTGGTTGTTTTAGGCATGTTAGAGTTAGTCTCTTTTTTGGATGTTTTGTTCTTTTGGTTTGGTTTGTTTGGACACTTGGTTTTAGGTCTTCTCTCTTAGCGTTTATCTTGTAAGCCCCCAAGTGTTATGATGTTACTACGGTATTCCTCCGTTATAAGTAAGGGCTTACTAATAAAATTGGGATGGGGCCGCTATATGGATGGCTACCTGTTCTTCTATTAAAAAAAAAATGTATGTATATTTCGTCTGGTAAAATGAAAAGGGAATAATAGCAGTGGTATCTAGGAAAAGCATACCAATTGAAGATACAACATAAAAGAAGTCCTTTTGATCAACGCACGTACACAGAATAAACTAGAGCTAGCTGCTAAATAGTACTGTACTATATCTTAGTAGCTAACAATTGAGATAATAATAGATCCCAAGAACAAGAAAAGAATAGACATTATGACAGATAATTGAGTGACCGATGGTTGAATGCGTCCCTTGTCCTTTCTTATTATCATGCCCTCAATTATTGGGAGATTCATAAATACGACATACAAGGAGATGAAAAGTTGCACAAACATCTTATCCCAGTCGCCAACAAAGATCACTCTAACAAGTCCGCCAACGAAGGCCGCCGTGTTCAAGATGACTAGAGCAACCATAGGAAGAAGAAACATGTTTGATGTTTGAAAATCAAATTTTCCCACTTGGTAAAGCTTGGCTCGTTCATCGTCGTCAACTTTGTTGGTTGGCATGAAACTGGATTCCCTCATACCTATCTTCTTCATAATGGAATCGAGGCTTCCGTACAAGTGACATGTGACTGACTTGATCATCCATACTCTCTGTTCATTTTGCATGGTTCGAAATGACCCTCCGGTTAATAGCACCTCGTACAAATGCTTAGAAATAGCCGATAGAAATACGAACACATAGACGACAAAAAAAGAATTTGAGACCTGTACGTGCATGGCACAAAATCTATGTCAGGAGTTTGTATAGCAATATATATGATCATGCTACTTAAATGATAATTATTTGAAATATATCAGTGTAATTGGGAATGTTAATACCTAAAATGATCAATTACGAGAAAATTCTCTCTCTAAAATTAATAAGAGGGCCTAGAAAATACGAGCATGTGTTCTTACCTTCGGGTACAAGGGAATTCCATTAAGAAGACAGAGCTGAGGAATGGTGGCAAAACACCATAATGGCAAGCAATAAAGAGGGGTAAATGCAAGTTCTCCATAGCACATGGTCTCGAGAATAGAAATATTTCTGGGTGGTCCGTATATGAGAGGGCAGAACTTTGAGAAACAGACGTCTATCAACCCGGTGCTCCATCTCGTGCCTTGAATTAAGAGGTCATTCAGACTCGTGGTGCCGTTTCCCAAGAATTGTGGCCTCGATGGATCACAATAAACGGAAGTCCAACCTTTGCAATGTAACCTGAACCCTGTTGAGTAATCTTCCACCACAGAATCATATAAGAAACCAACCTGCCAAGGAGAAATCCAAATGTTTTAGGTGAAATACCGTCCATCAGTGAAGAAAAAGAATATTATGATTGATACCTCTTTACCCCATTTAGTGTCAGTTTCATATGAACAGGAGGCCGCTGGTAATTGAGTCACTTTTTGCAAACTAAGCTGATCATTGATCACATTCGGCTTGTAGATTTGGCGAACAGATTTGATTACTTCGTCGGATGAACCAAATGATCGTTTAAGTTCCTCGAGGTCCATATCTGCAAAGTGAAGTGGAGTTAATGGAGATAAGCAATCGGCAAGAATACGTAGTATTTCATCAGCAATAGATAAAAATGCCGAATAGACTAAAAAAATCCAACCTTCATCTATGGTACTTCCATATAACGAAACCCTCTTCATGTAAAAGCACGTACCAGACAAGACGGGTCCCTGAAGCCCATCTAAACCTTCCCATTGCACCTAAAAATGGAAAAAAAATATTGATATAAATCTTAAAGGATCTGATAAGCATATTTAATTAGCTGATACTTGGCTTTTAAATCCATAGTACGTACCGAAAATACTGATCTCAGCTGACTGTCATAGATGTCGTTCTTACTGATATTATGGAATCTTTGAGGGAATTGAACGAATGCGAGCGAGTTTGATACCTTGGGATCAAGGTGGAAACACATTGCTTTCCTTGCTGATGTCGGGTCATTGCAATACATGTCACAATCCAGCACTAGAATGTAGGGTGAATTGCTTATTATACTTGATACCCGTTGCTGCAATTATGTTAGTTTTAAGTTATTTATACACTAATGGAGCAAACTAAACGCATCCTATCCCCCCCCCCCCCCCTCCCTTTCTTTCTCACTATATATAAATGATATATATATAAGTTCTAAATACACAAATTTCTTCGTTTATAAAAAAGTAGATTCTATCCTGAAAATACATGAAAAACTTTTTTTTTTTTAATTAGAATCTATGTTTTTACAAAAATTTTATATATTTAAAACTTATATATAATATTACTTTTATAAATATATATATATAGTTTATACACACATAAATACACACCATTTATGTGAGTACGTATATAATTTGGAGGAGAAATTCATACAAGGACATTGAGGGCACCAGCCTTAAAATGGTGGGGATGAGTTGGCCTTTTCTCACGAGAAACGTAGACGAGGAGAGGCATCTTAGTTTTGTCGGCTAGCACTGGTACCGTGTCATAATTGGACTCATCCTGCATCACCTGCCAACCTCTGGGAATTAGATAACGACAAGACTAGAGTGAGTAGTATAATCAAATATGTGCCACAGTACAAATGAATTTATTTATTTATAATTATTTTTTCAACATTTTTTATTATTAAAAAAATAGAAATTTATACTTTCATAACCATTAAAAAAATAAATTATAAAAATAAATACATTTAATCGAACATATTTAATAAATATACTATCATTTTTGACAACTTAATTATGCTTGAATCTGCATCGAAATAAGAAACCGAATATTTAATTCCAAAAGCCCGGCCTATAGCCGGCTGCCAGCAAATTATTGGAAACGATTATTCAAACCACAACTATCAACACTGTATGCGTTTTAATTTTTTTTTGTTTTTTTTTTTTAATAACAGAGCATATCCATCCATTCAAAAAGACGTATAAATTTAACTTAAATAACAAGTTAATTATAAATGTTAATAATTTTTTAATACATTAATATGATTGATATGGTCTAATTTAAACGATTAATTTCTAAAAATTTAAATCTAAAAGAGACTATAACTCTATCTATAATAGAGTTATCAAATCTTCGTACCCAAATCTTCGTACCCAAGTAAACGGAACATAGGATACCAATCCCACTTGTATGCGTTTTAATTGAAGTTCCTTCCAAGTTCTTCTCTCTCAGAAAAAAAAAAAAAAAAAAAAAAAAATAAGAAAGAAAGATCGGAACAGCTTATTGCGGTTGCCTAACGACTGTTTTCTTTTTCTTTATAAATAATTTGTAATAAGCCTGCCAAGGCCTGTTCAATATTGCAACATTAAATCATAATGCTTTCATTTAATTCTTAAAGCGGCGGGGCATGCAAGGTTTTCAGAATAAATAAGTCGAAATGCTAAGCCTAAGAAACAAGTCATGATGGATCTGAATGGTCTCTGGGCCGAATTAATAGCACCATCTAATTAGAAGAAAAAGAAGATAGATCATACTTCAACGACTGAAGGGTGATCTCGAGCAGTATTGCTCCTCGTATGGCCTTGCCCGCATCTTTCTCTTGCTTGTGTTATAGAGTCCTTCATCATCTCGTACCTTTCCTGCATCAATATCTTCCCTGTCAACTATGGCTACTAAAACACGATTTTCAGGCCGGGAGATATACCCAACAAGGACATATAAACCATTTAAAGAAAAACACACACACAGTTAACCTTAGTTTTTTGGCGCTGTATCATGAATTCAGAACTCCCAAAGCCTATATCATCAGCTAGAGCGGAGAAATAAAGCTCTGGACACCCGGTCTTGATTCCATACCTCCTGCAAAAAGGAAGCCAGTACCTTGCAAACCTCCAAGCTTCCCTTATTCCATGAAAAGTCAGAGGAGAACCACCATCATCTGAAAGATACACGTGAAGCTTCTCGGGGGGGTAGTCCAGCGCCATGGCTGATAACACAGTGTTCATCACCACCACAGTTGGTTCTTTGTCTGGATCTGTGGTGCATATGAACACGTCAATGGCTGGGAGCTTATCGTCTTCCGGTATTCTTTCTGGAAAGACTGTCCGGGTAACAGGTCGCCATCGAAAAGCTTGGCCGAGGAGCCATATGAAAGAGAGGAGAAGTTCAGAAGCGAACACAAGAAGCCATGGTAGCACTGGCGCGGTTCTGGTATTGGGGACTTGGAAGAGAAAAGAGACTCTGTAGTAAATCAAGAAAGCCAAAGCCGCAGAGTGGACAAGTAAGTATGCTCGGTTTAGAAGAATGGATAGTTTGTGGACATGACAGACATGGAGAGGGAGGGAATCCATTGCTTGCTTCACTGCTCTCTAGTGTCGAAACAAATGGAAAAATGATCAAATGATAACAAGATTAATGGAAAATAAATGGTTCATATTTATTACTTTAAGGGTACGTTTAGACAGAGATTAAATTTTCAGAATTTTTTGTAATTTTATTTAAAAATATTATTCAAATAAAATAAAATTTTTAATCTCAAATTTTTAACCTTTTGACATAATCATTATAAAAGAAAATCAATACAATTTTTTTATACTTCAAAATAAAACATAAAAATTAATACAACTTTTCTAAACTTTAAAAAAAATCTATTAAAAAATTTGTATTTAAACAATTTTTTAACTTTATTATACTAATTCTATTCAACTTTTATCTTTTAGTTTTTAAAATCTAATAAAATATCCTAACTCAAACAACTTTATTAATATTCACAAAATTTTAAAATACTACAATTGTCTAAACAAGTCCTTAGTTTTTCATTGGAAGTTGTTTATTAATATTCACAAAATTTTGAAATACTACAATTGTCCAAACAAGTCCTTAGCTTTTCATTGGAAATTGTTTTAAAATGAGTCGTTTAACTATGACTTACCATATTAAGTTACATCAATTTATAAATTTATTTTTGTGAAATAATCTATACGTGACTAAAGTATTTTTCTATAATTTAACCGCTAGCATTTCCACAATTTACTTATAAATGAATGAATATCTTTCTTTGAAAATCTATGTTTGATATGGCAAAGTTTGGTTGAATGGTGTCAGGCTTGCAATTAAAAACTTTCTTATTATTATTAATAAAGAGTGCATTATGCCATTACGCCTAAGTTTATTAGTGAACAGATTTGATACGTTGGTGGTTTTAAATAAGAAATAAAACCCACAACCATGAATGAGGTTAACAAAATAATTTCCAATACAAATATGAATAAGGGTGTAATTATGAAAAATAAAATTAAAAAAAATACAACTATTTATAACATTCTTTTATTGTTTTATTTTAAATATAGATACAAATGATTGTATCTATATAATCTATTATAAACATAAACAATAAAATAAAATTAAAAAAAACTATCCTAAATAAAACAGCAACCTTAAACACCCAGCTAGCCACACTAAATAATTTGTATTTTAATAAATAAGGGCAATTACCAGGACGTACGATTGATAACCAAGTAATATATAACATTTTCTGGGGTAATCCTTAATTCTTTCGTACATTAATCTTACAAGAACCACAAATAACAATAACTCGAGCTAAAGAAATATTGCAGGGTGATGAATTGCAGTGTTATTAAAATGTTTGTAACATCCTATAAAAGTATTAAAGATTGTTACACTCATGTAATATTAATGTTCGAGGAGTAGTACTAGTAACAATAAAATTATTTAAAAATAATATAAAAAATTGACATAATTTTATATAATCTATTAATTTTATTCAATCATAAAAATAATTTTATGATATGATATACATCAAATCAAATTAAATTGTGAGATTATTTTTATGATATGATATACATCAAATCAGTATTTATGTTAATGTTTATTTATGGTCTTCAGGATCTAATTCAATTGAGATAATAATGATAGTATACTCGAAATTTTGAGATAATTAATCCTAATAAGCCGAACGTTTGGGTTGGATTAGTTTTGATGATGATTACTCGTACATGCACCACTACTGGTATATGCTGATCACTCATATTGATATTTTCTTGTACGAGTGGGTTCTGCTGACTCATACATGCACCACTACAGGTCGAGATTTCCACACTTATGGAGATCTTTGCATCCATGAATGTGGACGCAGTTAAATTGGAAATAAATTGAGAAGGACATGGGTTGGTCCCATCACTAAATCCGGCACAACTAGCACGGATTTTTCTGTGAGGTCCCATCATCCTCACTGTATGACAGAGATAGGGAATCTATTAACCGGAGGAAGTCTTTTCTCTAGAACTCCGGAGATAGGGAATCTATTAATTGGAGGAAGTCTTTCCTCTATAACTCCGTTACGAGGGAAGAAGAAGTCCATTACGGTTGTTTGGCCGTTTTCCCATCTTTCCATGTGCATCAAGGCAAGGCCACATCTCTCTTTCCTTGTCTAACATCCCTTGTCCTTTTCACTTTCTCCTTTCCGGCCTTTTTATGGCAAAATTCTTTTTCCTCTAACATCTTCTTTTCCTTTGTTCTTCCTCTTTCTTTCCTTCGTCGTCTTCTAGTAAGTACCATTTAGTGCGCTGGACCTATTTGTTTAGACTTGAGACATTTTATCCTCTTTACAAATAATAAACAACAGTACAAAGTTACAAACCATGCAGCACTCCAATGCTCCGTGTTGCATAATAAGATTTCAAAGTTATTTAACAAAATATGACCATATATATAATTTTCAATGCACGAGATTTACATTTTTTTTAGCCATGTGATTGTAATTAAGATAAATATAAATAATTAAATTTACTTCTTTTGATTAGTCTAAATTTTTTTATTAAAAAAAAAGTTCATAATTTAACATAATATTAGAGTATAAGTCTTGAATGCAAATATTAATTTTACATTCTACTTCATTTCATTAAATATTTTACTTATTTAGAAAAGACTAGCCTATACATAAGAGGGAGTCGAAATTTGAATGATCATAATATGTTAATAGTGACAATATATAAATGATCCTAAGTTGAAAATAATTGGAAATCTCCGGCCTATAAATATTAGATAATTTAAAATCTTAAAAGAAGTGAAACACTTCACTTATGCTAGAAAGGGTCAATAAGCAGGAGAGTAATGATACATTTATTGCTCTTTTAAGTTTACATAGATTTTAAGTTATGATTTTTATAATATAAATTTAGAGAAATTTTAATAAATACTATTACATAGTCTTATTTATGATTTCAGTGTTTTAATATAAAACGACTCTATTTATTTTAAGAAATCTTTGTATTTAGTACCTCTTTCATAATAAAAGAAGATATTTTTATGTTAAGATTAGTAGTAGAGCTTTGGCTCCCTAATTATTTAAAACAATAACTTTATTATTAATTGGTATCAAAGTCCGGCCACGTCGAAGATTCTAAAGACTTAAAAAAATAATAATAATAAATCTAGGCTAAAGCCTCTCTAATGCATGTCCTTTTCTATAGTAACTATTTTGAATTGTTACTGTTTTGTTGTTTTAATCGAGTTTCAAAGATATTTTTAGATGCATACATCTATTATGTGAAAGAGCTTTAACGCGTGAGATATGGAAGTTTTTAAAAGTGAGATGAGTAATTTTATTTTGTTATTTTTTTATTTTTTAAAGAGCCGACAATCACATGTCAGACTGGTCCCTCTTTAGTTTTATTAAAAACACCCTCGCTTGTAGAGGAGGAATACCGTGATAACAAGATCAACCACAACATAACTAACCTCTCCCAATATAGCCAAATACCCGACAAACATACGTAAAACCAAAAAATAGCTATAAAATAAAACCCTATGTACAGCCCAACAATCAAGAGACACGAATATCTGACAATCCCACTCAATCCATTATATACAAACCACGTAGATCACGAGGCAATAAACTCGCCTCCCTAATTATATTATTCTCTTCCAAAGCACCCCTTTTGCTTTTAAGATTAATGCTGAAATAGTCTTATATTTTGTGGAGTTTTATATGAGAAAATTGGGAATGAATTTAGTGGGTTTTGAAGTTATGACATAGATTTATGTATGGCGTATGGTAATTCATGATTATTGGTGGTAATCTGATGTTCTATAGATAACGTGATTTGATCACCAAGTATGAGTTATAAGATTAAGGATCCAAATTTTGGAGAGTTCTATGTTACTATTAATTGAGGTTATTATTTCATGTGGAGAGTTTATTATTTCATGCAGAGAGTTTTAGTTATCACCTTATGTGGAGATTTATTTACTATTATGGTGGATTTTCCTTCCTTCTACTCACAACCATCATTGTCCCTCTATCGCACCGTGATTGATTTAATGTTGAAAATTTTAGAAAATAACAGTACAAGATAAGCAGCTTAATCATAAATTAGAATTAACATACATTAACTAGTTATATATTATTATCAAAACCAATTCTTTGGAAGTCAGTATTTATGTATCACACATGCCATGATATTGTAAACATGTCATTTATCATATTTCATTCCACATATTAGTTATATATGTATTATGCATCTCAGGTGTCTTACGTTGTATAAGATACTTAAACTTTCATAAGATGAAGTGCAAGATAAGATTAAAATTGTTTAATTAGATAGCTATTCAGATGTATGGTGCCAATGTAGTTTCAGAGTAGATGTGCAAGCCACGGACTCAAGCGTGGTGAACTATAGTATGCCAGAATAATATCAGCGGCTCCCCTTGCAGTCGAGGGACATGGGGCCAATGCACAATCTCGTATACAAGGTTAAGTATATTGATAAGTCGAATCAATAAATTAATTTAAATAAATCAAGACAAATCATGCATAGCATAAATATGAGTATGAATAATCATGATTTTAATTATCAGCATGAAAAATTTTATGAAAACATTATATTTATCATGGTTACGTTATAATGGGTTTCTTACTGAATCATCGTCATCAACTTATTTTAGTTGTTTTATATTTTTAAACCACCCAGATCATAATATTTATGAAGGTAGAGCTTCTGGAAGGGACATAATCCAGAGAGGCATGACATTGACCTATATCATATACAAAGATTTTAAGTTATGATTTGTATAGCATAGATTATTGATAAACTTTAATAAATTCTTCATTTCACTCTCATTTATTATTTCGGTATTTTAATACAAAACGACTCTATTTACTATAAGAAATTTTTGTACTTGACGCTTCCTTCATAATAAAATAAAATATTTTTAAACTAAGGTTAAGGTTAGTAATAACACTCCGACTTCCCAGATTTTTAAAAAAATAACTTTATTATTAACCGTGAAAAGCGGAATGTTACATACATCCTTTTTTTTTTTCTCAGCCTTTTATTCCCTCATTTCCTTCTTCTCAATTCATTTTCTCTTGATGAGAATCCCACTCTTGGGCTGGGCTTGGAAGGCTATATAGGGCCTGGGATATTTTCGACGTGTTAAGAAATGATTACAAAATATAACAATAAAGATGATGACTTGGATTAGAAGTGACATTAGAATAAAAATAATTTTTTGCATCACTTAAATTAGATGCAAAAAATATAAAATAATTGTCAAAATTTTTTTCATAACTATTTTATACTTTTCATGTTCAATCTAAGTGACGTAAAAAAATATTTTTTTTATAATGTGATTGAATTAGAATGATCGGAGATAGTTACTTAACCAAATTTTGGGGAGGAAGGATGGAGGTTGTAATACCCAGCCCCTTTCTCCCCAGCCCGACCCATTTCTTTTATAAAAATATGTGAAGTGGGCGCTGCCGCACCGTTTCACGTCTTATCTTTTTCCCTCCAGTGTTCAACGTATACAATATGGTGGCCCGCCTCCTTTTTCCCCAATTTTTTTCTTTTTCCCCAAAATTTTTCTGCAACTTTCCTTTTCCAACAACTCCATTCACGTACATTACCTTATGTCTCTCGTAACTTCGCATAACGTTCATGGGTAGCAATAAATATTTTTCATCGCCAATTTTCGTCACCACATGCATGTATATCATCATATCACCGTCTGTAACGTGCCAAATAATTTTCGGAGATGCCGAATATTCGATCGGATCAATGGTATGTTTTTCTCCTATAAATAGGCTCATACCTCTCTCACTTGGTTTTCACTCTTCTGATTTTAGTCCTTGGTTTAGAACCTCTCTCTCATTTCTCACAAGACCTGCAGTGGATAGTACTTTTGATGCTAAAGCATATTATAATTGTGACAACTTGAGTTAAATGGGTCCTTAAGTAATACGACTATACTTGCGGTATCGAGACAAGTAGGTTTAATTAAACTGGAATTTTTATTAAAAGTTTCTAAATTCTTTATTTTAGTTTAAGCATGTAGTACACAGTTTAGAAAATTATGTTGCATTGCATAAAAATGTTAAAATATCTCAAAGCAAACTTTTATATCATGAAATGTGTGACTTGAGCCTAAACTTTTACAGCTTACTAAATAGTCATGGCATATTTATAGATGACAAACTTTGATACTTTATGTCAAATAAAATTACGTGAAGGGATATATAGATTTTATAATAGTATAGTACCGTTACCCAATTATGTTTGGGAGGCTAACTATATTGAAGAAAATGAGAAGATATAAATATTAAAAAAAAAAATGAAAGGATAACCGAAGAAAATTAATAAAGTATGGATCCCAATGAAAATGAGTTTTACGAGAAGGAAGCTACCCTTGAAGGGGTAGTTTCCCGAGGTATTTTTGGAAGTGTGTTTATACAGTAAAAAAATTTTATCTCATGATTTTAGTTATCATTTATATTTTCTTATTAAATTATTTTTATGAGGCTCATATGTTACACCCGAATTAATCATTTTTACTTATCATGCTGTGGACTTATATTCCATCTGCAAAATTTTACTTTATAAATGTCAAAGAAGAGCACGACAATAAGAGAACAAAAGTGATGAAAAAAGTGTCATCACGGAATAATATGAATTTTATATGTGTTGTTTTTATGTACCAATAGTTTGAGTTAGTTTAATATTTTGAACTCAATTTAAATTTTTAGTTCTTTTTATATTTCTTGATTAAGTTACCATTTGTTACGTCAATAGAATCACCTCCAATATTTAGAAAATTGGTGGCATTACATGCATGGTGTAAATTTTTCTTCCAGCATTTCTCACCAATTAAATAGATAATAAAAAAAATGTCCTCCACTAAAATATGAGTAATAATTTGTACAAATTTCAAATATACAAATTGTACACAGTCATTTTGTTTACAAAAGAAGCGAGAGACTTATACACTTTAGGCTTATACCTGTATCGCATTAGGAGAAGCCTACCAATTAAATAGATAACATAAAACATCTCCCCTCCTATTAAAATATGAGTAATGATTTATACAAATTCCAAATATACAAATCTCCTACAATCCTTTATAAAAAAAAGTATGACACTTGTATACTTTAATATTATAACTAGCAATATTCTTTATATAATATATATATATATATATACAAAAGTAGATTGCTTGAATTTTTTTAATTTATTTGAATGGATTTGACTTATATCCCATAACAAATTTACTGGGTATATTCTGTTTAAAAAATAAATAAATAAAGTTTGTTTTAAGTGGAAAATAAAGTTAATCATCCTGTTTTCTCAAGAGGTAGGCCGAAGCTTATTCACGACAACATAAATAATAAGATTTGGAGGAGTCTCTAATTAATAATAAAGGGAGATCCTTTGATACATACCAAGATTTGGCTGGTTGACATGATCAACACAACATAAACACAAGCTAAATAGTAATCTACCATCTCACCAAACAATTGAGATAATAATAGATCCTAAAAAGGAGAAAATAATTGATACAATAACAGACAATAGAGTGACCGATGGTTGAACACGTCCCTTGTCCTTCCTTTTAATCATCCCCTCGATTAGTGGGAAATTCATGATTAAGATATAGCATGAGATGAAAACTTGCACAAGTATCTTGTCCCAATCGCCGACAAACATGATTCGGAGAAGTCCACCAACGAAGGCAACCATGTTTAAAATTATTATAGCAACCATAGGAAAAAGAAAAATGTTTGACGCATCAAAATTGAACTTTCCCATTTGGTAAAGCTTCACTTGTTCTTCGTCTGCAGCTTTGTTGGTTGGAAAGAAACTCGCTTCCCTCAAACCCATCTTCTTCATAATAGCATCTAAGCTTCCATACAAGTAACATGTCACTGACTTGATCATCCATATTCTTTGTTCATTTTTCATGGTTTGGAATGACCCTCCGGTTAATAGGACCTCATATAAATGTTTAGAAAGGGCCGATACAAATATGAACACGAAAATAACAAAAAAGGAGCTTGAGACCTGTGCATGACACATGCAACAACAAAAATCTTAATATCAGGCCGGTTACGAGAACCTTCTATGTCCTAAAATAAGTTTTACTATATTTAAGTAAAATCATATATTAATTTGTGTACCAATACTAATTCATTTATATTTAAAATTTATAACTAATATTATTTTCAATAAAATTTATTTTTTTACCATTCACATTAAATTAATACACATATTAATGCATAATTATCCTTCAATTAGATTTTTTCTAAAAGAATTGTATATAAGAGAGCATTAATGAATATATGGGTACGTGTTCTTACCTTAGGGTACAAGGGAATTCCATTGAGAAGACAGAGCTGAGGAATAGTGGCAAAACACCATAATGGCAAGCAATAAAGAGGGAAAAATGCAAGTTCTCCATAGCACATGCTCCCAAGAATGGAGATTCTGGTTGGTCCATATATAAGAGGGCAGAACTTTGAGAAACCGACATCTATCAACCCGGAGCTCCATCTGGTCCCTTGAATTAAGACGTCATTCAAATTCGTGGTACCACTTCCCAAGAATTGTGGCCTCGATGTATCACAATAAACGGAAGTCCAACCATTGCAATGTAACCTGAACCCTGTAAAGTAATCTTCCACCACAGAATCGTACAAGAAACCAACCTGCCAAGCAGAAATCCAAATATGTTTAGGTGAAATGCCGTCCATCATCATCAGCAATTCAAACATTGTGAAGATCAAAAATAATATTATGTGAAGTAGTTGCCTCTTTTCCCCATTTGGTGTCGGTTTCATACGAACAGGAGGCCAATAATTGAGTCACTTTTTGCAAACCATCCTGATCGTCCATCAAATTTGACTCGTAGATTCGGCGAACGGATTTGATTAATTCATTGGATGAACCAAATGACTGTTTAAGTTCCTCGAGATCCATGTCTACAAATTGAAGTGGATTAGTAAGAATTTTTCATACAAGCAGGAGGTGATGGATTTGGAGATAAGCAGAATATATACGTAGTAATTCTGAATTCATCAGCAGTAGATTAGAAAGAAATCCAGCAAACCTGCAATATTTATGGTACTTCCATATAACGAAACCCGCTTGATATAAAAGCCCGTACCGGACAACACAGGTCCCTGAAGCCCGTCTAGGCCTTGCCATGGTATCTAAAACGGTTAGAGGAAGTTTTGTACCTTTTAGTGAAAAAATCTGTCTTGACCTACTTCTTATTAATGAAGGCTCTAATATTCATATGTAAGTTAACGCTCAGATTCTATTCCCATACCGAAAACAGTGTTCTCAGCTGACTGTCATAGACGTCGCTCATGCTGATGTTGTGGAATCTCTGAGGGAATTGAACAAAAGCGAGCGAGGGTGGGATGTTAGGATCAAGATGGAAACACATTGCTTGCCTTGCTGAAGTCGGGTCACTGCAGTACATGTCACAATCCAGCGCTAGTATGTAGGGCGAATTGCTTATCACACTTGACACCCTTTGCTGCCAAAAAATTAGCAGTCTCGAGGTTTTTATACACTCATGGTGCAAACTCAATGAACTTACAAAACAATAGGAGGAGAAATTCATACAAGGACGTTGAGAGCTCCAGCCTTAAAATGGTGGGGATGAGAAGGCCTTTTCTCACGAGAAACGTAGACGAGGAGAGGCATCTTGGTTTTGTCAGCTGCTAGCACATCAAGTGTGCCATCAGACTCATCTTGCATCACCTGAAAACCTCGGAGAAATTAATTGTGCATAGAAATGAAGAAACTCATGTTTTTTTATTCAAAAAGTCCCTGTAGCCGGCAGCCGGCCTGTATATGAGTGGAAACGATTAAGACGCAAGATTTGTCGGGAAATCCAGAAAATAGAGGAAATAATTGGGCATAATGTGGGAGCAAAACTTGACCGGATTAGACTTAAATCGTCATGGGCCATCCCTGTCAACACTACTAATACTTTTTAATGGAAGTCGTTGAAAGTACCCTACTAAGTTAATAAATTGTGCCGACAAAAAACAAATTTAGATCCGATACGGATCTTACCTTTTTGTTTGATTGCCTTTTTTATATAGAACAGCGCATTCAAACTGTTTTGTTTTTCTTTATAAATAAATTTTAAAAGCGAAAAAGAATTATCTCTACTTTTAATAAATTTTATAGTATTTATTACTCATATGATATTGTTTAAAATACTTAAAAAAATCCATCAATAAATATTATAAGGATTCATTTATCTTTCTACCAATTCAAACTTTCGCCTTCGAACAGGAATACTGCTAAAACTCAAGTGACGGGAAAATGGAATGGAACTCCATTTTAGGGACCTTGCGACCCGATGAGATCCCGTCTTTAGAGTCATGGGTTTCGATTTGTACACAGACTCCTATTATGAACAGTAAATGTATTGTTCATACAGGCCGAGTCCATGTGCATCCTTGTGTACTAGGAATTTTCGTTAGGAACATATATAGTAGGCTACCCTCTTACAAATTGCCTATTAAAAAGAAAATAATGATTGACTACCCAAATAAATTGTAATCCCGCAAAACAACTTTGGTACTATCTAAGAAGATGAAAAAAAGGAGTTGTGATACTTCAATGACAGAAGGGTGATCTCCAGCAGTACTGCTCCTACTATGGCCTTGCCCGCCTCTTTCTCTTGCCTTTGTTATAGAGTCCTTCATCATCTCGTACCTTTCCTGCACCAATATCTTCCCTGTCAACTATGGCTGCTGAAACACGATTTTCAGGATGGAAGATATCTAACATGAGATGGGGGCGTTTAGGGCAAGCCGGGTTCACTTGTTGCCATGTAGGTTGTGGGCTGGTAAACCGGCTGATTGTCTATAGTTTTCCAAAACTCCCCCACCCCCAGCAAAACAAAAGATCAAAACACACGCAGGGAGAGCTAACCTTAATTTTCTGGCGCTCTGTCGTGAACTCAGAACTCCCGAAACTTCCATCACCCGATAGAGCCGAGAAATAAGGCTCTGAACCCCTGATCTTGATTCCATACCTCCTACAAAAAGGAAGCCAGTACCTTGCAAACCTCCAAGCTTCCCTCATACCATGCAAAGTCCGAGGAGACCCACAATCATCTGAAAGATACACATTAAGCTTCTCGGGCGGGTAGTCCAGCGCCATGGCTGATAACACAGTGTTCATCACCTCCACAGTTGGTTCTTTATCTGGATCTGTGGTGCATATGAACACGTCAATGGCAGGGAGCTTATCGTCCTCCGGTAATTTTTCTGGAAAGACTGTCCGAGTAACGGGACGCCATCTAAAAGCTTGGCCGAGGAGCCATATAAAAGAGAGGAGAAGTTCAGAAGCGAACACAAGAAGCCATGGTACTAGCCCTGGCGTGGCTCTGGTGTTAAGATCTTGGAAGATAAAAGAGACTCTGTAGTAAATCAAGAAAGCCAAAGCCGTGGAGTGGACAAGTGAGTATGCTCTGTTCAGGAGAATCGATAGTTTGTGGACATGACAGACATGGAGAGGGAGGGAATCCATTGCTTGCTTCAATGCTCTCTGCTGGAAAGACTTTTCGGTTCGGGGCCGAGTTGGATGAACATTACAGCCTGCGAAGGATCAACATAAATACACACACATATATATATAATATATTCTCGGTTATCATTTTTTGTTTTTTCGATATTCTTGGTTATCATTCTTAAATGATATTTAGAATCGTTAACAATTCATAACTATAAAATTTATAAGTAAAAAAATATATATATTTAATTTCAAATTCTTTTCTACCACATATCTTATTTCTACGTACAAAATAATGGCAGTGATGGGTGGGTTTGGTCGACTCTATTACCTTTTCGTCGCTGTTGGTTTCTGCTCCTCTTGACCGACCCTGTTGCTTTTGATTTCGGTGGGGTTTGAAAAGTTATAAAAGCAGGAAAAATATAATTATAAATATAAATGTGTATTAATTTATATATTAATGTGATGTGATTAATAAAGAATAAATTTTATTAAAAATAGTGTTAATTTAAATTTTAAGATTGAATGAATTAATATTGATATACAGATTAGTATATAACTGTATTTGTATATAGTAAAACTCATAAAAAAATATTAGATAGAAGATAAATAAAATAGTATTAGAATATTATTTTTTTTAATATTATTATTATTTTAAAATTAAAAAATTGAATTATTTATTATATATTTTATAAAAAATTATTATAATAATATAAGATGAACTGTTTTGTATCTAAACGGTGCCTTTGTCTCTTCCTACTGAGTGGTGGGCTGTGTTTTCTACTTCTCGATGATAGAGCATAGAAATTTTGTTTCAGGATTGAAATTTTCCTCTAAGGTCGGTTTGAATAGTAAGCTAAGCTGCGATTGATAAGTTGAGTCTTTTTATAAATAATAATAAATTATAATGATAGAGTAAATTTTTATAAATTTTATTTAAAATGAATTTAAATATATTTAATTGTTAATATAAATTTAGATATATTTATAAAAAAATTATAAATTTTATGTATAAAGAAATATTAAATTAAAAAAATGATCAACCTTACGTATAAAAAGGTTTTACTTTTATAAGATTTTTTTAAAATATAGGTGTGACCTTATCAGGATAAGGAGATGATTAGCCGGTTGATGAGAAGATTGCGGGATAGAATTGTCAGTTTTGTTTGCTGCCTATCAGAACCCTAGATTTTTTTGAATTTTGAAAGAAGAACCACAGATATTGGTTTCTTTCTACCAGACTACTTGGCCACGGAACAATTAATGTACGATGGTATACTTCCTACCTCTTTATTATTATAATATATTTAAAATTTTTATTTATCTTAAATATTTTTTAAACATATTTAATCATTTAAAAAAATTAAAAAAATATACAATTTCACAAATATTTACTTATTTAATCATTAAATTAAAAAAAAAAAAAAGTAAAACGATAGTAGGAGGTTTACTCTATCCTTATTCATTCATAATTAATTAAGTTATATATATTAGCTTTTTATTTTTTTGTTTTGTTTTTAATCATTTTTTATACATATTTAAGTATTTTTAAAAAATAAAAATATATATCAATTCACCAATAACTACTTTCTTAATTATTAAATAAAAGTATAAAAATAAAAAAATAAAAAATACAATCGATCAAAATTTTCTAGCAATTTTTCGGTTCAAGAAGCATTTTCTTAACTTCAAATACCTTGTCCAGATAAGTTTAGAAAGGTATTAGGATAAGCTAAAATTGCATGTGATTAGGATATAATCTCAAATTTCCTTTTCCCAACTTTTGATCACATGCATGATGCAATATATGTTATAGTCTTAAATGTACAGTACTCTACACAAATTTATTCATAAATTGTACGTGAATTACATGATGATCTTAATAATTAATTAATTGGTACAATATCATTTTTGCGTTGTATTCAAAAACTTGTAGATAGAAGAATTGGGCAGAGTTTTTTTTTCCAAAGAGCCAGTAGCCACTCATCTCTTGACCCCTTCTCAAGTTTATTAATATGTTTTCACTTATAGCAGATAAATACCATGATTACAAATCAAGTATTTAAGAGATTACATATAAGGAAAATAAAAACTCTCCTAAATACAACAACAACAAAAAATAAAACCAAATTAGGAAACAAATCTAAATAAGCCTATTAATAAGAACAAGTCTAAACAGGTCTAGATAAGAAAATCATAAAAACTCTAAAAAAGCCTAAATAACCACCAGACAAGCCTAGGAAAAACATAAAAACCAAGTCAAAATCAAGCTAAATAAGCTTATAAAAATAGAAAGGTCGAAATAATGTCAAAAGGAAGGAAGACCCAAAAATCCCAAAAATACAACAAGGTACATCTACCTTTTCGTAGCCAATCAACAACAATTCAAGAGTCACTTTCAATAATCACATTAAAATAAAGAAGTTGTTTGCACAAACGAATTCCATTTAGGATTACTTTTAATTCCACACTATTGTTCGTACCATTACCAAAATAACTTGAAAAAGCTAATTTCGTCATGCCATGGCAATCTCGAATAATACCTCCACCTCCTGAAGTACTCGGATTGCCCCTATAGCTACCATCACAATTAAATTTTATTCACCCATAGTAGGTTTAGCCCATGAGATGTTTTTCCAAGCTTGGCACAAACACTCTGTTGCTAAATTTGAAATTCTTTCGTAATAGAAATGTCCCTGGCGTCTTCAATTTCCAATATCGAACACTTCTCCAAATTTGATCAGCACTTTGTTGTACTCCTTCCATTCTTGCTTTGCATATTCTATTACAGAGGCACCACATAATCAAGCACATAATCAATCAGATTAAAATGCCTTTGATAGAAGATTTTCAAGCATAGTAGAACCAGTTTGTAACTCTATTTTTCCAAGGAAGAACCCGCTAGAAAGGTATCCCCAACACCACACTAGCCCGACACCAAACCTGAGGTCACCTAACCTAAAAACAAAATGTGATCAATGTTTTCCTAGCTTCTTTGCACGTAGCAATCACACACCAAAGCCATTGATATGCCTTTGGCCTGAACTCTATCATCTACTACCAAGCATTTGCACCAGGCTTTCCATAGACAAATTGATACTCTTTTGGGCAATAAGGAATGCCAAAACCAATCATTCCACACAAAATTATCACCTCAGCTTCTCATTGCCTTCCATGCTGTTGCTGTTGAGAACTTACCATCAAGGACATGCTTTCAAATGAATACGTCCTGACGTCTTTTACCAACCGGCACATTATACAAAATTCCCATGGAAGTCACCTATCAAACCAAAATGAAGAGTTTACACATTGCACCAAAATTTTAATATTGTCCATAACTTCTGGGATGATGGTTACCATAGATCTCCAAAACTGAGGGTCATTTGGTCTCCCATTCCTTACTAGTATGTGTTCATTTCTGCAATATTTGGCTCTGAAAAAACCTGACCATAAATTATTAGAAGTGAGCAATCTGAAGGCAAATTTCATAAGAAGAGATTTCTAAACTTCTTTAAGGTCTCTCTAACCCATACTCCCTTCCGAGGTAGCTTTACAAACGTTCTCCCAAGAGCACCAATGAATCTTCCTTTTACCTTCCACCTCTCCCCATAAAAAATTAGCAAGAAGAGAGTTAATACGAGAAACAGTGACCAGCGGAACATTAATGACTGATGGCAAATGTATAGGCATGCTAGACAACACATGTCTTAATAAAATCAATCTTCCACCTTGCGAGAGCTACTTAAATTTTCACGGTACAATTTTCTTTCTGATCTTCTCCACAAGAGGTTCTATGATCTGAGAAGTCAAATTTTCAGAAACTAAAGGCACATCCAAAAACGTAATTAGGAATTTACCTTCCATGTAATCTGTGATTCTCAATAAACTACGTTTACGAGCTGGGGTAATGTATTTGGAAAGAAATAATGCTAACTTCGCCTTACTGATAATTTGACCCAACTACTTCTCATACATCTCAAGAGCAGTAACCAAATTTCTAATAGACCCTTCCCACCATTAGCAAAAATAAGAATATCATTTCTATATAGTAAATGAGATACCAAAGAGGCTGCAATTGGATGATAGAAATTTCCAATATGACTTGCCTAGAAATTTCCAATTGGGCAGACTTGACTTTTAAGAATTTGTATTTTGATGTTACTGTAGTAAGACTTGAAGATGATCCGAAGGAAAAATATGGCATGCGCATCCGGTACTCTTGGTGCTTTTGGCACCGGTACTCTTGTTGACTATGATAATACACAACAAAGCTTCCAATTCAGAAAGTTGGGTTGTGGATGGATTGGATTGCTTTGTTCCTGTTATTCGGATATCTGAGAAGGTGAAGAGATCAAGGATTTGAATTCAAAGTATTATGTTGTTGTTATGGCAACAGATACACCTTATAGCCAATGGCAGTGTTGGATAAAGAGAAAATAAATATGACTTTTTAAGTGTTTTTTGTTAATTTAAAAAAAAAAATGTCTTGTATATGCTGCTCAAAATCTGTATTAAAGAGTTTTTGTGACACTTTTGGGATACTCTGTTATGAGATAATAATGTATTCTTATTTAGAATATTTTACTTAATTTTAATACTTGTTGGATGAATTGCTACTATAATCTACTTCTATGAAAAAATTTTACTTTTTAATAGGTTTTTTTTTTCTCCTACCAAGTAATACATGTAAGGGTCATACGTGCACGTAACCCCCTTACTAGTATTATTCATATATATATATAAAATAACTTGTTTCAAGGGTAAGTACTAGAAACCCTAGTGAGAGAAACTCTCCCTTCTCTCTAGAAAATTTCAGGGAAGCCGTTTGAGGGAGGTGGAGCTTCGGCTCCTCCTCCCTCCCTCCTCCATCGTTTTCATTTTTCTGTTTTGAGTTAACACTTTCCGTTGAGAATAAAAGTTGTTTGGCTGAGTTGATGTCCATTGAGAGACCGATGACCAGCCGTTGTTGCCGAGCCTTTTTTCTTCAACAAATCACCCGGCTGGGTGGAGATATATTCCATGGTGGAGGTGAAGGGTTTCGGATTCGACAGGCAGGTGTTCTTGACCGTTTATTCTTTTGGTCTTCTGAGGGGATAGGTTTGAGGTTTTAAGGTGTGAGCTGGTCTTGGAGCTTGCTCGTGGAGATGGATTTTACATGCTGGCTGGGGTGTTTGTCTACGGGGTATAGAACTCTGCTTTTCCATGGAAAACAGAAGTTGTTTGGGGACGCATGCCGAGATGCATAAAGGGGATAAAGCTTCTCCGGGGTGGATCTCGGGCGCAGCTCACGGCGGATGGCTTCACGCAGTCAAACGGTGGTTGTCCTTTTCTTTTTTCTGCTTTCGGTTTTTTCTGGTTTTTGGAGATCTCTCTTTGGATGTCCGTATGAATTGATTCGGGTGATTTGCTCCTGGAGATGTTTTTTTTCATTTTGGTTTGGGGTATTTCCCGTGGGGTTTAGGAGCTCTGTTTTAACCATGGAAAACAGGGATTGTTTTTTTGGGGTGTATGCCGTGCTGCATGGAGGTTTAAAGGGGTTTTGGGGTGGAGTCCGGGTGTATCTCATAGCGGTCACTCCTTAGGATGATGGCCAGAAATCGTTTTCATTTTTTGGTTGTTTAGATGAAGTTTAAATGCAACTCATGGTGGTCACTCCTTTGGTTGGTGGCGGAAACCGGGTGTTGCAGGGTTTGGCTTAGTCCTTCTTTGTTTTCTTTTTGGTTGTTTAGATGGAGTCCGGGTGCTAGATCTGGTTTTTTTTGTTTGGGTGTCTGGAATAAGCCTCGGTTTCGTCTCTGTTTTGGTTTTGGATTTCGTCTCTGTCTCCGTTTAGTTTAGCCGAAGTGGAGTATGGGTGGTTTTTGTGATTGTGGGCTGGCGACGGTGACGGGGAGGAAACCGAAGGCAGGAAGTGGCTCTGTTTTGGTTGGTTTGTTGTCAGAAACCATTGTGCAAGAATTGCGTGGTGCAGGCTACGTGTGCGTGATGGGTGCTAACAGAAACCGATGGGCAGAAAGTTGGGCGAATGGCGAGTGGGCGTACGGCATAGTGTTTTTTTTTAATTTGCTTTTTCAGTGTCTATTATGTTGTTTTATTTTAGATCTGAATAAATATTTTTGAAATGGGTAATACCTCTCCTCTTTTGAGGAAGGGGGTTGTGAGTCCTCTCCTCTTTTGAGGATGGGGTTGTGAGTCATCTCCTCTTATAGAGGGTGAGGATGGTTTGTGTTGTTTTTTCTCGCAGACGAGTCGGGATGGACACTTCTGTTTTATCAGAGTCTTGCATCTCAGTATTGTGTCGTCATTGGAGAGCTTAGAAGTTTTTAGACACAGTCCGGCATAATAGAAATTGTGTACGGGGGAGCGTACAACCGAGGGTTAGTTGGCTTGTAATCGGGGTTTGTTACCCGTAATTATTGGTCACAGCTGTAACTTCGTTCATTCAGTAATGAATTGAAGTCCATTTTAAAAGAAAAAAAAAATATATATATATATAAATTATATGTAATATAATATAAGAATAATAAATATAATTTTTTTACAGCATAGTAGTAAAATTAAATAAATATTTGTTTTGTTTTTAATACCATAGTTGGTATCGAGTGACTCTACGGTCGTACATAGAATCTTACAGTGTAATTTTTTTTTTTTGTTTTTCAATATATTCTTTAAATATTTAAAAAAAACATATTTTTTTAATTATTAATTAATATGTGAAAAGAAACAAATAGGATTCCAGTCTGAAACCATGTGTTATCATTTCTGAATCCGTATCTGTACAGTCAGCTCTTGGGTGTCATGATTCTATTGTGAGGTGATGTCATTTGTTGGAGGTTGAGTAGATGCAAGATATAGTATTTAGTTGAGGATGTAGAGGTTCTGGACTACCATCAAGTGTACCGTTTTGGGCAAGGGAGTATAGTAGAATGCAGCATTTTACCTATTATAATAAAGTCTCTTTTAATTCTAGTTTATTTCTATGTATTGTTTTATTGTTTATTTATTACTTTTCGTTAATTATGACACGTGTTAATCGGTATATGATTTTGTTATTTCCCCTGCGTGGGATATGATGGGAGGAAGGGGCAATTGCTGAGTCATCCTGGAATTTCTTGCTAAGTCTAGTCAGTAGTCGAATTGTGAACACGTGTTAATCAGCCAGCAAGAAGAGCATAATTAGAAGGTGCTTAAAAAACACTGGGATGCGATCTGCTTGACGGAGGTCACCATCATGGTGCAGTCGGTTTTTGTTTTGTCTTGTTTTTGTTGGGCGGCTTGACTGCCGTGCAAGCCGCCTGGGGGTACTTTCCGGTAAGACTCGATACGTTGAATGGCAAAGCAATTATTAGAGCATCCATATTTAATTCTCTAAACATCAAATTTTTTATAATTTAAAGAAATATTTATGGATTTCATTCTAAACTATTTCCCATCTCATTTTTTATTTTAAAATTTAGGGATGGAATTGTTACAATAGAAACCTACTGTTTATCTCTAAACTATTTTTATATTGATAAAATTATTTGTAATTAAGTTTATAAAAGGAGGTGAGAGAAAAATGTAATAAAGAAATAATAAAGAAATATTATTTTAATAAAATAGAGAAAATATAAGGAATTGGATGTAGGAGGTTTTTAAAAGATGAGTAAAATTTAGAGAAAAATTTTAAAAAATATACTTTTTAGTTAAATTATAGGAAATTTTATAGAGAATGAGATGTGAATGCTCTTAGGCCGCTTTTTTCTTTTTTTATTTTTTTCTTCCAAACAGTGATACCTCTATTACTGAAATAAAAGTTCATTACATGAGTATAAGTTTAAAATGAAACACATTACAACATAATTAAACTTGAAACTTATGGTGGGTCCTTGTCACTATAAAATTCTAGCATAGTTTGAAAATTTGTTAAGGGATATTTCTCTAAAAAGATTATTTAAAGATGTCTATTATGTTAAAATATACGCGCACCGATTCTAAATTTGATATATTTTAACTGCTTTTTATTTATCAAAGTTGTTGAGAGTTATTCTTGCATCCCCTATTCTTCTTTTAATAGTCTAATTTGAAATATTCTGTGAATTATTAAGAGCTGAAATTACCACATATGAATCTCCTTCAATAATTACATTATTCCATTATCTTTCTGCTGCCATAGAGATACCAATAAAAGACGCTAGAGCTTTTCCACTATTTAGATTACAAATAGGAGAGAATTCTGTAATGCAATTTAGAATATTGCCAAGGTAATTCCTACAAACAGCTGCTGCTGTGTTACCATTTTTTTTAGTTGAAACATCAAATAATTCATAAATTTGTCCAACATCAAGGGGTTTCCAAGTGGGGTTCTCTTGAGAAATCCTAAAATCCCAGGCATACTTATGTTCTTGATAGAGTGTCAACGTTCTAGCTACAAAATGATCTAAGGGAATTGGTTGGGATCCATAGATTATTTGATTTCTGTAAAACTAGACACAGTCCATAACAAGAATAGTAAAAAATTGAAAACTTAGAATTTTATTCAGATCAAGACTTAGATTATTTCCTGGATCCAAGATAATTTGAATCTAATTAATGATATCATTTCCAGCTGAGAGTTCAATGTTTAGAGGTCAAAAAGATTATATCCAAAAGATTCTTGAGAGATAGCAACTAAGTAACAAATGAGAAGTTGTTTCCTCTGTGATTTGATACAATGGATAAAGAATCTGATCATCATTAAGAGAAAGATACTATTTTAATAAAGATCTTGTGGGAAAAATGTTATTCAAAATTTTTCATGTAAAAAGTCTGTCTTGGACCTTTAGGCCGCTTTTTTCTTGCGTTGCGTGTTTGTAACAAAGTCATGAAATTAAGCTTCCAATACCTCGTTTGATTACGGGGATGATAAGAAATAAAATTTAAAAATAAAATAAATATTATTTAAATATAATTTTTATTCAAAAATTTCAAAAAATTAAATTATTTTAAATAAAAATTATAATAATTAGATAAAATAACATAAAATTAAATAAGATAAATCTCATTTAATAGTATATTAGCTGGGTAATGATAGCTGTTAAAAAGTCAAAATATTACCAAAGGGGAGATGATAGGGATCTCGGAAATTCCGTTCATTTGTCCTGTTTATTTTTTATTTTTTGAAAATTTTTTATAGAAAGATTAAAAAAATTATGTTTAATTATATTGTGAATTTTATTTATTTTTTTAAATTATTTAAAAGTGTTAAAAAATTATATGAAAAAAACAAAAAAAAAAACACTTTTAAATATTTTTTTAAATTATTTTTTAACACTTTTAAATATTTTTAAAAAATGAATAAAATTTACAATATAATTAAACATAGTTTTCTTAATCTTTCTATAAAAAAAAATTCAAAAAAAATGTGAGTAGAAGCTGATGGATAATATTGCAAATACAAGTTTATACCTTTGAAGTTTTGAACCCACTGATAGCACTCTCAAAATGTGATTCACAAGACAAGAAGTTGAAGATTTGAATCATTACATTGAGAACATAACTTTGCGTGCACACTACGTATCCAAAGTCCAAACCGCTGGATACTTTGCGTCGTTTGGTTAATGAGTTTAAACACAAAGCATGTCAAATATTTTGGTACAGTCAAGCCGTCTCGATTTCCATGTTCATTACGCGGAAACACTCTCTCCTCAGCGTGTCCATGCTATCATCATTATCATGAATGTAATATAAATAAAGGGAATCCCAAAAACCGAATCGAACGTGAGTTGCATGCAATGCAGAGCTGCAATTTTTTAATGTGATGTGAAAAATTGTGATTACCGGAAGATGTTATCACCACTTTTTTTTGTAACCGGATCGACCAATTCTTAATGGAAGGTTGTTTCAATTGGAAGTGTTCGGAAGTTTGATGAAGATTTGTGTGAATCCGATATTTGAATACTCTGTTTTGATTGCGTGATAACTTAAGTGTTTGGAAAATGTCTGCCGCAGGGATGGAAGGATGGGGAGGGGTGGGTACCGATGGGGGAATGATGAAAATGGAGGTGGAAGGGTGAAAATGGGTATCGGGCAGAGGTACAAAGGAAATGGTTTCTCTCTTTTTAATTTCTAGTTCTTGTTCTCTCCTCCTTTTGTTTTTTTTAAATACTTCTAGGGGATGGTGAAAATGCAACTCGGGCAGGGCCATTAATGAAAAAATCACGTGATCGGTCGATTATCGGTTCAACTCGTGGGCTCCGTGGCATCGCCCATACTCAGATACCAACATTGCCGGAGTACGACATGAACACCATTAATGAAGGAACACAACATTAATGAGCAAACGAAATAGCCAGCCATGGAAATCATAGTTGAGATGATCCATACACAGGCAATAGAGCCTTCCTTCATTTAAAAAGTATAAAAAACCATTTTCTATTAGTAAAATTTACTTTTTTACAAAAAAAAAATTATATTATATTTAAAAATTGTATTTGAATTAACCGTAAAAAGAGAATATGTTACATATAGATATAAGGAAGGTACCAGAGGCGCCATTGGGAGTCATCGTTAGTTAAAAAAAATTTTTATTTTTTAAATCATTTTTAATACTTTTAAATATTTTTAAACTATATAAAAAATTTGTAATAATATTAAATAATTTTTTCTTAATTATTAAAAAAAATGGTCAGGGTTTTTCCAGATATAAATATAAATTTGCTGCGTGGCGGAATTTGATTGACTGAAGTTAAATTTAAGTTTTCACCTGACCATTCCTATATCCTTCCTATTTCAAAACTGTTCATTGAGATGATTATAGACTGACATTTCTGAGACCAATACAGTTTTGACATTTATGAGACCAAAACATTTCTGAGACCAATACATTTTTGACATTTATGAGACCAAAACCATTTCTGAAACCAACGCTTCAAGCCTCACAATGACACAACAGTCCTCCTAGCCCCGTACTCTGACACACCCACAGTTCTATAGTACTGTTTTAGACTCTTCAAGATCAAATTCCGTCCACTAAAAGATGAGATCCCTCCGAAAAGTTAAAATCACTGTCCTTATTTTTAAATTCAAATTAACAATTTTTTTTAAAATATAATTAATTTCATATTAATTGAATAATTCTTTTATTATTTATAAATTATGTCCATTCATTTAATTTCAATCCATTATTATTTATAAATAACTTATCAGATGAGTTGTGCGTAGATTATCCACCAAATGTTCATGATTACATTGATTATATACCAAACCAACCTTACAGCAGCAATGGGATTTTAAAGGCAATGGGGGTTTTTAAAGTGTACCTGTCCGGAGAATGCTGTTGAAACACCAACGTAACTGCACCAATGACTCAAGAAAGATTACCAACTAAATGAAATAAACTTTACATTAGCCACTATTTGACTTCAGCCGAAGCACATCTTAAGTGGTCAACTCTAAAAGATAAGGAGAAAAAGGAAAAATCACCAAGCTTGATGAAATTTGGAAGGAAAAATGATCAAGTTCTTTACTCGTTTGGACATTTTCTTCAATCAGTAATAAATGCCACCAGTTCATAATAAGTCTAAGAAAATAAATCATTGTGATGATCACTTGTTCATCGGGTTTTGACATTTTCTTCAATCAGTAATAAATCCCACCAGTTTATAATAAGTCTAAGAAAATAAATCATTGTGATGATCACTTGTTCATAGGTTTTACTCCAGAAAGGATTAAAATAGATCGGTTGATTGACAAGCATAGTGAATAGAGCTCTCATGGCGAGAGGGAACAGATTTAATATTACCTCCTCAATTAGCATGAAAACATCAGGAGGATGGCTTGCTTTATGTTGAAGCTGATTCATCAGGAGCAAAGAGCTAGAAATTGGAACCGGTTGTCAATCTTTTGAAACAGGGAGCGGTTGGGGTCATTCCTACAAACCCTGTGTATGTTGCTCTTCTTCTTCAGCTGCATGAGTTGTTTTGAGGCAATATTTGACATGGTAACCTAAGCGCTTGTGCTGTTCTAAGCCCTATGTAATATGTTTCTTGCTGTAATATTTGTCCTAGTTGTATGGTCAAGTTAATTTTGAAGGGCATTTGTTTCATTAAATATTCATTTTGACCTTTTTTTTAAGTTTCATTTATTAATTATTAATTTATTAAAACTAATTTAAATTCTACTTTCATTTCTATTATTTTCAGGCCGTCTTTCTGCAAGAAAGTTTTCACATTCCTCTCTTTGATTTTCTCAACTTTGTTGGTGCGATCTGGCCATGTATTGCCCCCTTGTTTTCATTTCTTTTTTATTTTGGTACCTCGTAATTTTATTGTTCCCCTTTCTTAGTTGATTATTGTAACATGTTTCTTTGTTCATAGGTATGCAATCGTTTGTGATTTGAAAAGCAATTCAACGATTTAAGTATATGCTAGATGAGTAAGTTCTTGCTTTCAGCCAAAGTTGTGGATTCAACTGCAGCATAGTTAATCATATATGGTTACTTATTCTTGAGAGTCAATATTGAATATCAAACCGCAATGCCTATAGTGTTATGTGTAACTATTGTTGTGATTTTATTTTGTGGAAGAACTAGAATATGATCCAAGATTGGAAGAGAGCTTGGCCAAATCTTATTTGCATGTTATGTTTTATCATTTGAATTAAATGTTGGTACCATGTGTAGGGAGAAGTGAGGAGATGCGAATTTTTCGTTTGGGCGGAATACTTCACTTGCTAGAAGAGAATATTCATCCAAGAGAGCATAAATTATGGAAGATATGGGATGACATATTGTTCTGCGAAAATAAAGTTAGATAAAAAGGAAGATAAAGTAAGAGAGAGAGAGAGAGAGAGAGAGAGAGAGAGAGAGAGAACTCTTCGAAAGAAAAAGAAAAAACTGGATTGTCACATTTGTAATAATATTAGTTTGATTTGTGGATAATTTATATATATATATGTATATAAGTAATGATTCGGATCAATTGTATGTAAATAGCACGTTGTATGGAATACATCATTTTTTTATGGATCAACTGTAATGGTATGTTTTGTATTGCACTGAGAAAACAATCATCTTGTATATATAACAAAATCAAAGTTGTGCATTCTCTTGTTAAGATTCAACATATCCACAAGCCAATCAAATAGTAAAACATAATCTGGACTTTCCTCCTGACAAAACACATCAACTGTTTATTTTTAAAAAGTAATTAAAAATGTATAACAAAATGAAATTATGGAAATACGTAAAAACTTATTGAGGCTTAAAGTTAACTCAATATGATTTTAGCACTTTGGAAAGCCTGTAACAACAACTCTAGAGGCATTTTCCTGTGATGCAACTCTAGAGCCGTTTTTCTGTGATACATAGATTGCTAGTGTAGTAACCTTTCCTAAAAAACTCTTAGATTTCACTTATAATTAGTACACTGTTCACATGATAATGACTATCTTATTAGCCATCAATTTCATTTACAAAAAAATCTTCACTCCATTTTAAAGAACGTCCTACAATGGCCAAGTGAAAGTAATATTGACAAACTATAGTACTACAAGATATACAATCAGCATCACTGCAACACCCTTAGAAACTGTCCACTTGTCGTTGCTTCCAATCTTGTCAAAATCCAATCCTGGGTTGAAACTAAATCTGAAAAATGGCAGAGTAAATCTACTGAAAGCCATAAATGAGGAAAATTTGGCTGAAGATAAACAAACAAAAAGAGCTTGGACTTAGACGAATACCATCATAACCTCATCAGAAAAGGAACACAAACACTGTAATGATGAAATTTTAATAGTCAAAAAACTCCATTACACCAAACTGCACATAACAAGTACAAATCTTACATATTGTCCAGTAAAAAACTAAAATATACTGTACAGATGTCATTTTCTACCTCATGATTCCATTAATTTTCATTATAACTTTTTAACACATTCACTCTTGCAAAGGCAGGTAAAAAAAACTCTCAAATAAAAACAGAATGACACATGTGGTGCTTTAACAATTCTGCACCAAAAGACATTACTAGTTCTGGAATTTACATTGGATACTTCTAAAGAGAGGAAATAAAAAATAAAAGCACCTCCAAAAATTTAGACAGCAAAGCCACAATGACAGGATAATATAACTATGATTGACTATGCTTCCTAATCAACCAAGTAGTACAATTCCTGAAAGGCAGGAATTACCAAGCCCACTAAAGTGTAGATACAGTCAACAAACTTCAAAGTTCAAAGAGAGCACAACTCCAAGTGGGAAACAAAAGTGCAAACTTTAGCAAGTATACAAAACTGGGAATGTCCTCCTCAAGGTAAATATTCACTGTAATATGATGCTGCAGTCAGAGATGATGGGAGTGCATGCGCAACACATGTAAGCAAAGGTAAGAACTTACATATATATACATGTAAGCAAAGCCTGAGATAGTAGATCACACCCAGCAAATGACAAAATATATATTGCAGAAACTAGGAATTAATTACCCCTGATGATCATTGTTTCATCCCAACCAAAATATATTTGCATGCGCCCAAAGACATCATAATGCAATTTACCAAGGGTGATGCTACACCCATAGAGGATTGAGAATAAAAACCAAAATAAGCTTTTACCATACAAACAGTTTCAAAGGAAATAGAACAACCAACTGCCTTCATCCATTCTTGAACAATCTGTTTTATTTTATATTTGGGCTTGCAAATGTAAAGTAGCCACAGATGCTTCACAAGTATCCAACATATGGCATCATCATGTATTGCAACTAAGAATTGACCTGAAAGAACCCAGCAGTTATGAATCCCAGTTCGAACAAATATCCATTCATCAAAAGTATCAACTATTTTTGCAAGATCATCATTTGAAACCTTCATGGTGGGTGCTGCTGAACCGCAACCAACTAATTTGCTGCCTTTACTGACCAACCAGTTAATATTCATTTCCAAAGTATGGGATCAGGATAACAACTAGTATAACTAAGATTGCCATTTCTAATTGAAAATTCTCTTTCAATTGAACCATTCGGATATCAAACTGAGGATGACTCTAACTTGGCCGGACCTTTATAAATAATGTGGAACCTCATCGAGGCAGAGCCTTCAAATTTACCCCTAAAAGAGTAAACCCCAGATGCACAAAGTATAATAAAACTATCTATAGCAGTCAAGGACAGGCACAAGTAAGCCTCTAATCCCACATAAAACAAGATGCAGGATACTGGAAAGGAGTTAATGATATTAAAAATCTTCACAGCATTAAAAGCTAATGGCACAAGGCTCTTTGCCACAAAAAGAGAGTTCCATTTAAAAGATAAGGCATTTCCGGTTTTCAATTAACCAATACCATTTTTGAAAGATGTATATGGTGTCATTGAACCAAGCCAAATAGAAATAGCCATGAAGTCTACCTCCTTTATGTTAAGGAAGAAACATCTTCACTTTTCTATGACTCTCGTTTCATCTTGGAACTCCTCCATCACCTTCATAAGTTTACAAGTACTGCTTCTTTATCAATATTGTAAGGGTAAAGCAAGTTCAGCACAAATAACAGACAATAGGCACACACTCAGATATAGTAAATGACAAGGTGGCATATTGGCAATAGGGAGATTATTGTATCATTAAAGCCAATACTTCAGTAATTCTATAACAAATCAAGACAGGAGATCACTCATTTGCTGGAATCAACTTTACAGCATCCACAAGCCTACAAATCTTTTACACAAATGTAAAAATTCCAGCTTAAATCTGCATTTCTACGGCATAAACACATGACATGTGTATGTTTTCATATACACACATAACGTATTAAACTCAACCAGAGCAAACGGATGCATTAGTCTTTGCTGAGCAAAGATTACCGTTCTTCTGAATTCGTAGATTGACAAAAACATTAAAAGAATATAACTTCAAGATTATATTCCAAATAAAAACAAGGTCCAAGGAGATAATAATCAAATCATAAATCTAATATTTGATTTTTTTTTTTTTTACTTGATTTAATATCCTACATTTTCACAACAGCCAAACCAAGCTTTAAATAAATAAACAACATTTTCGAATCCAATCACTGTGAAGAGATAGAAATGCAAGGAAAGGCAAAACTAGAGAGAGGTGGAGGTCGAAGAACAAAGAATAACAAGCAACGAAACAACACCGCATGGATCGAGGCATTGAATGTTTGAATTTAGAACTGCATTTTCAGGCATGCACGAGGGATTAGCAGATCCGAGAGGAGCAGAGAGTGAATCAAAGAGAATGGCAAATCTCATAAATAACTCACGGTTATGTTCCGGTCTATGAAAAGTACGGAGGCTCGCTCTCTCCGGTAACGGGTCTACGGTGCTAGACCCCTTTGGCCTTATCAAGCCATGAGTGTCTTTCTGTCTGTCTCTCTGTGTCTTCAAGTGCCTTTGTAGAAACTTTGGAGCTACGAAGACCAAATTTGGAGCAATTTCTCACTCCAAAGAAAACCCGGAAAATAATGAGAGGAGAACTTTCGTTTTGCTTTAACTCTTCCAAAATAGGGGGAAGGATTTGAACCGTGCAGCGGAAGGCTCGTGGGTGCTAGGCGACGAGAGGGGCGACGACGCGGGTGCTGGGTGACGAGTGGTCCCCGTGAACTCCTCCCTGCAGAGGCAGGCAAATGAGTGCCGGTGTCGGGCGACGATAGGGACTACGCCGCTCGACGCGGGGGGGGGGGGGGGGGGGGGGGGGTTGGGGTTGCGGGAGTGCAATGTGTTCAATATGTCAATAGTTAAAAATTCAAATGCTAGTTTTAGCAGAACCGAGAAAAAAAAAATACAACCACGTAAGGTGTGAAATGGCTGATGTGCTACAGTTTCTGCTCTATGGCTTTCCTCCCAACTAAATATATTACAGGATCGCAAATGTTCATTGTGAAATGCATAGCTCATTGAACATTTTTACAGGCACTTGACAAGTAGTCCACATAATACATTTAAAAAATGAAGCCATTTGAGGTACATTACCTCTTTAACCGAATCGCTTGATCTTCTATCCCATCGGCACTTTACCCCTCTCATTCCTCTTCTCCAGAATATACTCACGAACTCGTTCGGCTTTTTGTCCCATACCCTCAATCATTTCCTCACTCTTACGAATTATCTGCTTTGGCAAATGGACCTCCATATAATTGAACCAGTCCTCAAGCGTCATCCTCTCCAAATCCAGCCCTTCCCCTTCGACACCAGAACCAGACCCTCTTTCTACCTCATCATCAAATCCAGTCGCAGTGCCTTTACCAGCATTTATTATATCATTTTCTTCCAAATTCGTCTCCTCCACATTCTCCAAAGCATCAACTTCGGTCGTAGCACCTATATCAACATCTGTTCTAATATTTTCTGCCGAATGCGCCGGCTCCTCCACATTCTCATTGTTCTCTGCAGCATCAACTCGAGCGCAATCCGATGACTCTTGGCATAGATTCTTCCTTCTTCTCGCACCGGCTCGTGTCATTCTACCCTTAACCTCCACTTCTCCACACTCTACACCCGAGTTCTCCGGAATCTTCTCGAGAATCGGTTCCAAAACCGCAGATTCTTTTGCACTCCGAGTACGCCGAGTACTTGTTTGCCGTGCCGGTTTCTCTTCCACGGGTCTCACATTCTCCGATTCCGGAACACGAAATTCCTCTGCAGCGTCTTCACTCTCCAAAACCCTAGCTTTCCTCGGCCGACCCTTCCTTCTGTTCCCAGTTTCCAACTCCTCACCTTTCTCATCACACTTAGCTTCGCTCACCTTAGAAGCTTTACCTCTCCGGGATCGATTCTCTGCTACCGGTTCCACCGTATATTTCTCGGCGGCTTGGCGCCTGGGGTTCCGTCTGAGTTGGCTTGCATCGTGGCCGTCGACCTTAACTAAGAAGGAGGTGCATTCACCGATCTTGATGGAGTCGGCGTCGCGGAGGTCATAGGGGGTGTATGGGAGGACCTTGGTGTCGTTGAGGAGGGTACCGTTGGAGGAGTTGAGGTCGCGGAGGATCCATTTCCCCGAGCCCGAAGAGGAAGACTCGATGGAGAGGTGATTGGAGGAGATGCCGAGGTCCTTGATGGGGATGTTGTTGCCGCGGACGAGGCGGCCGATTCGGATGGTAGATCCGAGTGGGAATTCGAGGGTTTCGCCCTCGCGTGGGCCTTGGACCATTACGAGCTTCAGAGATTGGGGCTCCATTGTTTAAAAGAGAGGGATAGAGGAGTCGATTGAATTTCAAATGTTGTGATCCGAAGCGTCAACATTCACCAAATTTGAATTCTTGGCGGGCGGTCTCTTTGTTTTTAGAGTGATTTCACGTTCCTGTATGACACGTTACACTTAATTTTTTTTTTGTTTTTATTGAAATAAATAAATTCGGCGTCTTATCATTTTATACCATATATTTAATAAAATAAATAAATTAAAAATAAAAATATGTATATAAAAAGAGAAATGCTTGGTAGGAGAATACAAGAAACCAAAAAACTGGTCGTGACTGACACAAACCAACCGTCGGAGTCTAGAACCGACCGGAATCGCTAGGGAACTGGTCGGCAGGCGGTAAAACTTTAACAAAACCAACAAATGTCGGTTCGGTCGCTGTTTGAGGCCGGCTCAAACTGCTGATTTGGCCGACCACACATACTTATTTTTATTATTATTTATAACTATATAAAACGACACGCCTTCAGTTGTGTTTAAACTAAACGACGTCGTTTAGATGTGTGCATCTTCTTCTTCCTTCTCTTCTTCTTTCCTGATTCATGTCCATTTATCATCTTCTCTCTCTCTGAGAACTAGTGCCGTTAAGGGAATCAAGAACCGACCGTGAATCGCCAGAGAACTGCCGGAGTTGATATAGACGATTTTCCACCTTCCCATCGATCGGTTATGGTTGATTACTCCGGCATATTTTACCTTGTCAATCGGAGTCACTTTTATCCAAAAACTGCACCAATGAAGTCGATTTTCACCCCTAATACTTGGTATCCCGATAATGGATCCCGAGTGTTGGGGGGAAATTTTCCCCATGAGTTTGACTCAACCTAGGTGGAGATGCCATCTGACCCAAGGCCAAGCCTAGGCCCATCCAACTCTAGGTCACGTAACTACAAGCACTCCCTAGTTCAGGAAGACTCGTGTCAAGCCGACAAATCAGGTGGGCCAGAATCCAATAGGCGCTCAACACCTCTACCGTTATGGAAGGAGCAGCATGTCATCTCAATGGGATGGTACAATCTGACCTCTCCCATCCCCTTAGGCCAAGTTGCATTTATGAGACTCTGTAGAGACCACTAAAGAGAGGGAAAGGGCAGGGAGTGGAGCTGCCTAATGAATATGTATAAGTGTCCCTCTCGAGCACCAAAGGAAGGGAAGATAAACGATACTTTCATACTCTGAGATTTTTTCTAAAAAATGAAATTGACTTAAATATCGGAGGCTCCATTTGGCAACCGATCGAGCTGCTGGAGTGGAGAGTGGTTTTGTGTGTGCAAGTAAGTGAAGACCCAAGCTTTCGAGTGGTCTGACCCAAAGATGTACGAAATACATCATTAACATCGAGCATTTCTCTTGACAGTATATTTTTATTTTTACTTAATGATTAAGAAAATATATTTTTAATGATGTTTTTATTTTATTTTTAAATACCAATAAAACGAATGAAAAAAAATCATATAAAATAGAAAAACTTTTTTTTACCTTCTTGGGGATGTAGCACTACTCATATAAAAATGATTGAATTTAATTTTTTTGTTTTGTTTTTTTGTTTTTTTTTTTATCCGCTCTTCATCTTACTAGTAGTTGTAGTTGTTTCTTTTTTAATTTTTTAAAGTTTATAAAGAGAATAATAAAATTTATTTTGTATGAACATAAATTAAACCCGGATCATGACTAAAATTCTAATTGTCCGAACAATTGAAAGATGGAAGAGGGATGAGGGATGATGGGCTGGTCCACCCGACCCTTAGAACAGAGAAAACGATCAGTTGGGCTGATTTCTCCAGTTTTGGAAAAATCATTTTCACCCATGGGTATCGAAAGCCAGGGAAACTAAAACGCCCACGATAGAATAAAATGCATTGATGCAATCACATTGTAAACAGAGTCCCACATCGCTTTTGTGTACATATTATACGGCGTTTTTTATTGCGAGCTGGAGAGGCGCGCAGCAAACCGAGGGGGTGTGGGGTTGGGAGTTGCGCGCGATTTATTTAAACCCTAAACCTCTCTGCCCTGCAGGGAACACAAGGGGGGTCTTTGGCCGGTGTTTCCCCCGTGCGGCTTAAAAAAGAATCACCGATGCACTGCGCGTGTTCCAACTCCCACGGTTACAATATATGCCCCATGAGAAGTTCGAAGGTGGTACTGCCTGCAACCCTATGTAAGGGTGTCGTCGCGGCTACCTATTGTCCTCGCCTCTCAAGCGCCCCCATTTTTGTTAATAATCTCTCCATATCCATCCTCCTTTATCCTTTATAAAGCATCATTTGTAATCAACTGGCAGCCATGCAAGTATCCCCAAATCAATGATCCTCTAATCAAAGGATTGAAGCAGGGACATGACTACGTTTGCGGCTGGAGACACAAAACATAGAGGTTTGCTTTGGGCAGAGGGCAGCTGTAAAGGAAGTTTAAATTATCAATCCAGCAGAGAAGTTAGCCTGTCAATTTAAAGGACACTGGTGGCAATCGAGGCCAATCGACACTGGTCTTTTGTTGGAAACCTGATACCTTACCTTTAAAGGTGACGAGAAAATTGCACACCAATAATGGCTACCCAAGGACATTTTACCATCAACATGAATCCCATTAGTACGTTGACACTTTCTGTAGTTGGATATTCTCATGCGTGCTAAAAAGGATTATGGAGAAACATGCCATAATACTGCTGCAAAGGATTCACAGGGATTATTAGTCTTATGGTTATGCTAAAAACCTATATCAATCCCACCCCGTTCCTTTATTGCCTAACCCAAGACTCACAAACTCCTTATTTAATTAACAATATCTCATTTTATTATTACAATTTTTTCAAACTCACACAAAATATATATTAAATAATTAAATTTTTTCAAATCTCAAAACAAAAATAAAATTAAAAATTAGATTCGAACAATATTTTATTCAACTTTTTACTTTTATCTCATTTTATTTATGTAACCAAACGAGTTCTAAATATATTGACTAAAAAGAAGTACTCTTTTATTAGTTTCTTCAATAAAAGATCCCCCCCCAAACAAAAAAACCAAAAAAAAAAAAAAACATTATCTCCCATGTTGATTCTTCAACTTCCACCAAAAAATTAGCATTAGAAACAGAAGATATTTTTCGGAAAATAAAAATGCAAATCTTATTTTTGAAAAAATATATCCATCTCTAGTAAAATAATAAAGAGTAATATTACATACAGTCGTGAAGTATACTGCGTAATTGTTTTGAAAATAGTGAGGTCCACTATTAAAATATTAGTTTTTTGTTGATATGATTATCGTATTTACTCATTTTTTTCAAAAAAATTATACAATGCTTACATATTTCACGATTGTAAAAATTATTTTCCAATAATAAAATCTCACCGACTCTCCTCCTGCCTCTTCCTTATATTTTCCCATATGACAATCTCTCACACTTATTGACAATTAACTTGGGCGTTTGTTTCGTTGCCTTTGTTTTTCAAATTTATAATAGCAATAAGTGAAGAGGAATATATTTTTTGACTTGTTTTTCTTTTAGCTCTATTGTGGCTTGCAGCTTATAGAATAACATTTTTTTAAATAAAACTATAATATATAAATGAAAATGAGAATTAGTACTTAATGATATTTAGATCTAAGAAATATATCTCGTAACTTAAACTTCTTGTCTTGGGTCTCAAAATCTATTGAGATGGCCAAATACTTCATCAATTACAAAGTCAGTCCATTGAGTTTAAGATGACAAAATTACAAACAGTCTGATTTGTTTAAATTGAACTGTTTGTATACAAACATGAGAGTCAAGTATTTTAATTAGCAATCATTACCTCGACTGTACATTTATTACCATATAGAAGGCACCACTTCGAGCTAGGGTTGAGTCGAAGATTTTACAATTCACACCACAAAATGGTCTCTAGTATGTTACTAGGCCTATTAAATACCACGTTGGCTGAAAAGATGCATGATTTGTAGTCTCAAATGATGGGGTTTATTAGCACATGATCACGATAATCTTAAATTGTAATAAGTAATTATTACCTCGATTGTACATTATAATTGTATCGATGGTACAATTTTGAGATATGATTGTATCGAAGATTTTATAATTCACATCATAACTAGTCTTTAACACGTTATCGACTTTGTTATATGCCGTTTGACTGGGAAAGATAAAAATTATTTACTTTCTCCAATTAATATGGGTCCATACAATAGATAATTATATAGTTGATTACCAAATGGTTCTATGTTAGCAAAATTTCTTTGAAATGGAATATGTTCAATGAAATTGTATAGTTTTGAAAAGGTATGCAAATCATTAGAATTTATGTGTGTCAATGATGTTTATCTTCTAGTGAGTGGTAATCCATGAACCAACCCACATTGGCAAGCTCTCGGAGGCACGAAAAGTTCCAAAACGACTTTCCTATCTTTCATCATGTTCGTTACAAACCCTAATGCCCAAAACGTTCACGCATCATTAAAGGGCAAAAAATACGAAAAGAGTAGTGGGCCGCACAATGAGCTGAAGTAGAGCCCTAAGTTCACTTCTTCTGCTCCCCAAAACAATCTACACCGACCCAATACTTTTTACATATAAAAGTATGAGTTTGTTACATATAAGCATATTTGCACATTAATCTGTGTACTAATACTGATTTATTTATACTTAAAATTTAAATTAACACTGTTTTTAATAAAATCTACTTTTTGACCAATCACATCATATTAGTGCACAAATTAATGTAAAACTATACTTGTAACTATATTTTTCCTAAAAGTATATAACATCACCGCCATCCCCACGCTATTATTATTTTTGTTTTAGGGCAGGTTTCACAAGTGAGGTGAGGATTTTGAATTGGGATAAAAATTTAAAATATTATTTTTAAATATTATTATTATTTTAAAATTTAAAAAATTATATTAAAATTTAAAAAAATTAAATTATATATTATATTTTATATAAACATTTAAAAAATTTATAATAATAAGATAAAAATTTAAATTGAGATAAGAATTTTGGATTAAAATATGTTTATGAACCTGCCTTATTATATTCCTCTTAACACCTTTTTATTTTATTTTAATTAATCAATATTTTTTTTTTGTCGATTAATATTCTCGCACATAATATTATCCCAACAAAAAAAATATGATAAGTTAGAAATTTGTTCAGAAAGATAATTTGGAATAAATACAAAATTTCTTTTTTGGCCTCGCCCTCTCTCTCTCTCTGCTTCTCCTTCGACCTCTCTCTCTCTCTCTCCCCTCCCCCTTCCTCTTTCTCTAATATCTCTGAGCTTCCCTTGGCCATTGACAAAGCTCTGTTCCTCGATTTGATTCCAGGTTCGTACGCCCATTCGATCTACGTGGGTGTCGTTCTAAATTTGAATTTTCCCGTTATTCGTTTGGATTTCGTTTTGGCTTCTCGTGTTTCGAATTTGATCGTGTTTTGGGTTATTGTTACCAGCGATCACTGGGTTTGGATTTTGGCGGGTTCTGCTGGGCCTGTGTTTCGTGCAATTGGGTCCGTCTAGATGGTTTTGCATTTTAGGGTTTTTGGGTTTAATTTCTTTGATTTTTTTTAACCATTTAAATCTTTATTTACTTTATATTTTTCGACATCTGAATCTAGGGTTTACTGATATTTTGGTTTTCCGGGGGCGCCGGTGTCAAGGGGTTTTGGTTTGGAGAATTTTTAATGTCGAGCTTTCTTTGCTTGACTAGAGAAATGAGGAAAATGGAAAGACAACAAAATCTTCTTTTTTTTTTTTTTAATGTTTTTTGCTGCGTTGGGATTTGGGAAATTACAGGAACAAAAGAATCGGGCCGGAGAGTTGAATTAATATCACTTGAGTGAAGGTTTTGGTTCTTATGTATCATTTGATGAAAACTCCTGGCAGCCAAACAAAAGGCTTTTAAAGTTTGTTAAATTTTAGACTATAGAATCCACGAGCCTATGATATCTTAAACGAACATATACACTTGTTTGGAATTTTTGTTAATTGTTACTTGATAAATAGCGAATACTTTGGTGTACTTTGATGTATATGTCGTGCAAATATGACAGGTTCACTTATTGGCTCGCAAGTGGAGTTGGAGTGTGGTCGAAAAAGTTTTGGAGTGACCAATGGCGGGAACTGCAAGTGAGGAGTCTGGAGTGGGAAGGTCCGTGGAGGGAATTTCAACCGGGCAACGTTGCCAGTCTGGGGAAGCATTGGCAGAATGGCGGTCTTCCGAGCAGGTGGAAAATGGAACCCCATCGACTTCGCCTCCTTACTGGGATTCTGATGATGATGATGATGGAGGTATGACTTTGTCTTACAATCCCCCCTTTCAAAAGAACAAACGATTCTGTAATGTAAAGACATATTTAAGCATTTTTCTTTCCTTTGTCTTGCATTTCTGAAAACCAGATGTAGAGAACATAAATTACCCCGAAGAAAATATGCACTACAAGGGTAGTGTATATTTTGGCGTAATGGTCTTGTTGGAATACAGCGTTAAGTTATTGGTTGTAAGAAAATCTTATTCATCTAGAAAGTAAATCTTTGTTGCTTGGAGTTAGTGGAAGGTTCTATCATTAGGAGACACTTTATTCCTGCAGGAGTGATACTATGAAAGTCAGCAAGATGAGGTCTTTACAGGCACCTGAAATTTACTTGAAATATGAATTTAAGGAAAACGAGCTCTAGCTCATATAGCACCTCGTTCTCTATAAAAATGGAGTTGAAGCTTTAATGAAAAAAAAAAAAAAGGAATGGTGTTAAAGTCAGATTAGTTGTTTCTAATTGAATGCTCAGATTCTGCCTGTTAAAAAGGAAAACTGAATAGGGGTTGGCTCAAGTGGTAGAGACCTTGGATTTGGTGGTCTGCTCCCTTCAAGTGTATGGTTTGAATCCAACTGGGTGTAAACAATTTCTAGGGGCCATTAGATTGTGGGATTTTCCCATTGAATTACCCAAGGTGCATTTTCGGGAAACTCTTTGCTGACGGCCTGTGCACGTACTGGATTAGTTGAGATACTGTTCTCGGATGCCCGGTGCCAAATAAAAAAAAAAGGAAAACTGAATTTTGGATTGGTCTTAGTGGGGAAAAGGAAGCTGAATGCTGTATCTTTCTGGCTAACATCCTTAGCAAGTATTTTGATTATTTATCTAACAAGTTCCTGTTGATTTATCTATAACAAGTTCTTAAAGAGTTTTACCGATCAAAAAATTAAAAAAAAAATGATAAAATTTTTTAAAGAGTTCTAATGATAAAACACTAATCAGTTTTCTAGATTGTTCGATTATTTGTAAGCAGCTCTTCTATTACTGACACTTATAGACTGTTGAAAATGAAGAAGTGGATGGAACTAAAGTTAGCAACCTTTTTCCAGTCTGTAATATATTGGTCAACATGTAGGATATATATATATATTTTTATCAGTAAGAGCTTTATTAAAAATAGGCATAGCCAAGTACATGGGACACATACAAGAGAAACACCTATGCATGATATATTTAGTATGTTTAATGATTTAATTTTTTTTATACTTGCTTTTCCCTCACGATATGGAAATAATTATTTTCTTATATTTTTACTTGTAGTCCGTGCAAGTACTTTGTCTTCCATTTGAAATTATTGTTGTACTTCAACAATGTGGTGGGGTTTTTGACCCTCCGACATATAATGTATTACTTTTCCTTTTAATTTATTTTGGGCTTTTTTCTTATGCGGGATTCCTTTCTTTTTAACTCTTTTCGCTGCATATTGATATATTTTCAAACTTCTAAGATCATTTGCTGCATCCCTCCTATGATTTCTAAAATCTTGTTCTTATAGAGAACGTAAATATCAACCATTGCCTTAAGTATACCGTAGAAGTTTTATGTTAATAATTTGATATTCACATTATCCTTTGGTGAATTGTTGTGTAGAGGGTTCTCATATACTCATACTTCATTTTCTTTTTGTTTGGTTTTGACCATTTGAGCTGAAGGTTAATAGAACTTCCAATTATTCATAAAATCCAATTGATAAAATTCCCAATTCTCTTTATCTAAGAGCTAAGTTTCCTGCATTTCCCAAATAATTGTTTTTAAACCCATCATATTGAAGTTCTTGATTACTTCTGCCTGTTCCTTTTGTTTTTTAATCAAGCAGATGATTAATTGTTCACAAGTCATGTTCACTTCTATATAGGGCCAAAACCTTCTGAGTTATATGGAAAACATACGTGGAAGATAGAGAATTTTTCACAGATTAACAAAAGAGAACTTCGTGGTAATCAATTTGAGGTTGGCGGCTACAAATGGTATGGGTCTGGAAAATGCCGTTTGGCATTCTTTTATTTTTACATATAATTGTTGTGTATAAAATGTTTACTCGTAAAAATATTGTTGTATATAAAATGCATGATCATTACAGGCTATATGCATTGTTATGTCTTAAGTATTTCTACCCATGTCCATGTACTGTATGTGTATTTTTTATGCTTATGGAAAGAAATCATGCCCGTCACTCATCATCTTTGAATTTTAGGTCAATAAAAGGGAATTTTATGCATTATATAATTTATATGCATGTTAAAATTCCAACTTATACTTTTGATGGAGAGAGAATACCATGAAGCCATGAGATCATTTGTCTGTTGCACGCATGTAACTTGTTATTTATCAATAGTGATGAATGCAGTGGTGAATTCCAAGTCCTTCACAGAAGATTTCTGTTTGTTCTGAATTAAGTGACATAAAAAATGTTTTAAATTATCACAAACAATAATTATTCGATTAATATCAGTATCTTTTCATTATTGTAACGTTATATTTTTTTTTGATAGGTAAATGGTCATATTAATACAAATAGGCAAAGCCCAAGTATACAAGATGTAATACAAGAGATAAGACCTATCTAGTTCGCTAAAGAAGAAAGAAGAAACTCGTTTACATTTTGGCCATTAAAATCTAAAGCAATGGCCCAAATAAATAAAGTGGTGAAAAAAAGAGAGCGAAGCTCCTCTATTGTCCGCTTCTTATCCTCAAAGGTCCTTTCATTGCGCTCTCGCCAGATGCACCACATGATGCAGATAGGGAGCATCTTCCACATAGCTTTAATCTGTGGTAGTCCTCCCGGTATCCCCCAACAAGCCAAAACATCAATTACCCTAGCAGGCATCGTCCAGTTTAACCCAATTCTGTTGAACACTTCACACCGCAGAACTCTAGTTGTCTCACAATGTAACAAGAGATGATCAATTGATTCATCGGCTTTCTTACACATACAGCACCAGTCCGCAATAATTATCCGACGCTTTCGCAGGTTATCGGTAGTCAAAATCTTACTCAAGGCTGCCGTCCAGGTGAAAAAAGTGCTTTGAGAGGTGCCTTATTCCTCCATAATTTTTTCCAAGGGAAGTGAGAGTTTGTTGTGGTTGAAAGAATCTTGTAGAAGGAGCTTAACGAGAAAATTCCTTTATTTGCAGGTGTCCATCACAACTTATCTTCCCGCAGGCCATTCAGCTTCAAAGAGTAAAGTAGGCTGAAGAAAGCCTCAAAACTGTTAACTTCCCAATCTTGGGCTGCTCTACTAAAGATAATGTTCCAAAGGATTCGGTCCCCTGAACGAATAAAAAGGTCTGCCACCGAATCGTCTGGCTCACAAGCCATTCGGAACACAGCTGGAAAAGTCTCCTTCAATGCCTCCTCCCCACACTAGATGTTCCTTCAGAAATTTATACAAGTCCTGTCCCCCACCAGGACTCTAGTGTGATTAGCAAATGCACCCCACCCTTGTCTAATATGTTTCCAAATTCCCACCCCATGAGGCTCAGTCCCTTCTCTAGTACACCAAACCCCCCATGATCTGCCATACCTGCAGTCAGCTATTAGTTTCCATAGTGCTTTTGGTTCCATATTGTATCTCCAAAGCCATTTCCCAAGAAGTGCCCGGTTAAACGTTCTTAGATTCTTTATCCCCATCCCACCTGACTGCAGTGGTCTGCACACCTTATCCCATCTGGGTGGAATTTGAATTCCTCCCCCATCCCACTCCATAGGAAGTCTCTGTAAAGTTTTTCAATGCGTGCCGCCACACACGCTGGAATAGGGAATAAAGATAAAAAGTAGGTTGGTAAGTTAGAGAGAGTATTTTTTATAAGAGTCACATTCTCGCCTTTCGACAAATATAGTCTCTTCCACCTTGCTAGTATTCTTTCTACTTTCTCAATGACTGGATCCCAGATAGATAAGGATCGTGAAGTAGCTCCCAACAGTAATCCCAGATAAGTCATAGGGAGGGAAGCAACCTTACAGCCAAGTGTGCTAGCCAACTGCTGGGTATCACTGACTCTCCCGATTGGCACTAATTCTGATTTATCAAAATTCACTCTCAAGCGTGATGCAGCTTCGAAGCATAGAAAAAGGGCCTTCAACACCCTAAGTTGTTCGTTATCTGCCTCGCAGAAAATTAATGTGTCATCTGCAAAAAGCAAGTGAGAAATAGAGATAAGGCCATGATTCACATCACCCACTGAGAAACCAGTCATGAAGCCATTAGTAACCAGCGCCGATAACATCCTACTTAGGGCCTCCATGATGATAACAAAAAGAAGGGACAAAGGATCTCCTTGTCTTAAACCTTGGAAACCGTCGAAGAAACCCTCTGGGCTGCCATTGATCAAAACTGAGAATCTTGCTATTGAAATACACCATCTGATCCACATATACCATTTATCCCCAAAATCACATCTCCGCAACAAATAAAGGAGGAGTCCCAATTAACATAATCATAAGCCTTTTCCATATCTAGCTTGCAAATAATCCCAGCCATACCAGATTTTATTTTACTATCTAGGCATTCATTAGCAATTAGCACAGAGTCTAGAATTTGTCGGCCCCTTACAAAGGCCTTTTGGGGCTTTGAAATTATCTTGCTTAGGATTTCCCCTTGTCTATTAGCTAGTACCTTAGACAAGATTTTGTAAATCCTATTAATGAGACTAATGGGTCTAAAGTCCTTCACATCCGAAGTCCCAATTTTCTTCGGAATAAGAGTAATGAAAGTAGAATTCAGACTTTTTTTAAATTTCTCAGTGGAGAAAAATTCCTTGAAAATATTCATGATGTCCTTTTTCACAATCTCCCAACAAGTTTGATAGAAACCCATAGAAAATCCATCCGGTCCTGGTGCTTTATCTTTCCCCATTTTCCTAACTACTTCATATACCTCATCTTCTTCAAAAGCTCTTTCTAACACAGCTCTTTCTTCCGTTGCGAAAATCCCTCGCAGTGTACAGACTTCTCCCTAAAATCCATAACTGTCTCAACTCCACCTTCCAAACACAGCTCCAAATGGTCATCCGAACCTATGGGGACAGATACTTGAGGGACACCTTCCACGTGATTATCGGAAGCTACGTGGATACCTTCCAAACACAGTTCAACCACGGCATGCGTCGAGTCAGGGCCCAGATGAGCATGCAATGGGTCAGAACGCAAATACGAGTTGTTCTGTGTGTGAGAGATCGAGGGAATCTCAAAAGCTGCAATGGGAGCCTCCATCGATCTGGTCTGTGTGTGAATCTCCGGAAGAAATGGAAAAAAACGCAAGATTTCACCTTGTTCAGCAACGCGCGACGGCAAGATCTGCTCCACCAAGTTCGCTGGCGTCATTTGCTTCGCTTGAGGGGAAAACTCCGATCGACCTGAATTCTCCGAACCTATTTTCGACGTCTCTGGGTTGAGCACCGGGTCTTTACCCGTTAAGTTGGAACCCGGAGCCCTGACAAAACCCCCCTCTCCGTTAGACAGCCCACGGGATGGAGGTGGGCTCAAATGTTGGGCCCTAACGGGGCCCGAAGGTAATGGGACCGAAAAGCTCTGACAGGGCTGTAACGGGCCTTCTATTTGGATCAGCCCTTTAGAAGGTCCATTAGCCTTCAGAACCGACAGGCCTTTTGAGTGGCCCAAGCCCATTTCGTAACCACTGCCCTCCTCTACACACCGTTTCAAGAGATGTATATTAGACCGCAGTACACTCACCTGCTTTTCCATCTCAGCAATAGCATGCAACAGGTTGTCCATTAATGGCCCTGACATTCCCCTGCCAACCGTAACACCCATCTAATCTTTGCCCACATCCGAAAGATCTTCTGCAATTTCTGTGATATTTGGCGCTCGAGACAACGCCTCTTTGTACGAAATATTGTGGTGTTCTTGCGACGGAGGTAAGGCCTTCCCTGAGCTGCTTCCTCCGTTTTTTCCACCCAGAATGTGGTGCTCTACCGATAGTTTCTGCAGCATTTCCCCAAAATTCCTCCAGCCTACTCCCTTGTTTTCTTCAGGAATTATGATCAGCTCGCGGTGTTTTACCTGACCAAATTCTGAAATGGAGAAAAATCTCCCATAGGAGTTCCTCTGTCTCTGCACCACCCGGACCTCAGGTCCTCTTCTACGAGTTTTGATGAAATTAGCAGGTCCTCCATCAACTATGCCTTCTTTTATCATGGCAGCCAACCACCCCATAGAAGCTTGGTTTATTGAGATGTGGTTCATTGCACGACAGCTACTCTCAGTGCACCTCCACCACCACTCATTCATCTTCTTAAACTCAAAGCATTTCTGATCTATAATGACATTCCTAATCGAATCCATGTTTTAAGGCCATGCTAAAACAAACAAACAACTAAACAAAAAGGATGTAAACCAAAGGATCACCTCCGGCGAGAAGCGCTAGAGATGAGGGAGCGGGAGAGAAAGGGTGTACGGAGAGAAAATGTCTTCCAAAGGGTCTTCCATTAGAAAATGTCTTCCAGACATTATATGCTTCATGTCACCATTAGATAATGTCTTCCAATTTTTAAATTGGATTTTTCCTTACCCTTCCTAATCGTTATAAAAAAACTAGGCTTTTCCTTCCCCCTTCCTAATCCTAATTAAAAAACTAGGTGCCAAATGGAGCTTGTGTCTAAATGACATGGATGGGACAAGTTTTAGCTGTCACCCAACTGTTAATTATATTATTTTTTTTATCGGTAGCAGTACTGTTATTTATATTAGATTAATTAACATTTTAGTTTTGACCTAAGTGTTTTTCTGTTTGTTGCAGGTACATTTTAATTTACCCCCAAGGCTGTGATGTCTGCAATCATCTTTCTTTGTTTCTTTGTGTTGCTAATCATGACAAACTTCTTCCAGGTTTGATATATCTAAGGAATTTGGAATTTTTCTTTGGTGATCATGGTTCTTGGTTCTGTATGCTTGTAATTATATTGCTTGAATTTGTTTGTGAAACAGGCTGGAGCCATTTTGCACAGTTCACTATTGCTGTGGTGAACAAAGATTCAAAGAAATCTAAATATTCTGGTTGGTTGTTTGATTAATTTCTGGTTTAGTTTTATGGAGTTTTTAATATTATTGTGTCAGTGCAACTGAGTAAATGTAAATTTTGTAGATACTTTGCATCGATTTTGGAAGAAAGAACATGACTGGGGGTGGAAAAAATTCATGGAGCTGTCAAAAGTTTCAGATGGGTTTATTGATGCTGACACTCTTATAATAAAGGCTCAAGTTCAAGTCATAAGGTGTGCTACAACTAATTGACTCACGAAGCTTTCGCGTAGTAGTTTAAGCCCAAAATGTTTCATTTGTGACTGCCTTTCATGGATATTTATAATTTCATAGGAATTTCAATCTGGCAGATATTTATTTTTTCTTGGAACGGTATTCTGTTTGTTCAACTTTGGCATGTCAATATATCTTGTCCTGTTTAGACTTTACTTTCTTCTACTGTGTTGTTTGGCAAGAGTAAGTTCCTTTGGTACAGATGGGTTGATAGAAGATCGATTATGTATCTTGTTAGGCAATTTGCTAAATATTAGGCAATTGGGTCATTTTACCGTAAATCATTTGAATGCTTTAACTACACCTATGGAAGTTCTATTTAATGTATTTTATTTGATTTTTTGTTGTCAATCATCCATGTCCTACCTATTTTAAGGTGTTCCCTGTTGCTGGTTGTGTTTTTGTGGATTACACTTGAGGAGAGGGGGCTTAAAGACTAAGGTTGCGTTTGGGTAGTGAGGTGGTTTCAGATATTTTTTGATTGGCACTGGGTGTCCAGAAATAGCGTCCCGACTAATCCAAGAGGTGCACAGGTCCTTGGTGAGGAGTTTCCCGCAAGTGCATGTTGGGTAATTCAAAAAGAAAAATTCCCTAGTCCGATGGCCCCTAGAGATTGTTTGCACCCAAGGGGATTTGAACCTTAGACCTGGGGGGGAGCATACCCCTAAGCTCAAGGCCTTTGCCACTTGAGCCAACCCCTATGGGTTGGTCTCAGATATTCTATGAATAGTAGTGAAAAAGTCATGATAAAATATTGAATTGTAGTACAAAATAGTAAAAATAGGCAAAAAAATAATAAATAGTAGTGTAGTCTTCTCAGAACACTCCACTACCCAAATTAGCCCTAAGTGAACTAAATATTCTAATCAGAGTCACAAGGCAGCTGGATAGGGCCAGAACTTTTTCTTTAATCTGTAGTTGATTTTGCATGCACATTTATTCTAAGTTGAATTAGAAGGTTACACATAACTTTGAGCTAATTTTGATTGTACACGATTTTTGACCTGTGCCAATTCCCCTTCAGAAACTACTTTTCGGTTATTGAATTTGAGTTGTAACTGAGCAGGTATGTTGTTTTACGTCCTTTGTTTAATCTTCTGCAGTTATTTATCTTCACGAGCATTTCTTTTTGGCTTCTGGTTTGTAGGGAGAAAGCAGATAGGCCCTTTCGTTGTCTTGATTGTCAGTATAGGAGAGAACTTGTTAGGGTCTATTTAACAAATGTGGAGCAGATTTGCCGGCGATTTGTAGAAGAGAGAAGAAGCAAGCTTGGGAAGTTGATAGATGATAAAGCTAGGTGGTCAAGGTATTTCATGTTCACCTCTGTAATGATTGATGAAATATAAGTGATTACTCTGTCAGTGATAATTACTTAAAATCTATGTTGGAAGACATGGTCTTTTCAAGAAGGTTTTGGTAATGAAATGATTTCCCCGTTCCCATGGTCATGGATATGACACAGTTTTGCAGCTGCTGTGTTTATGCAATGTGCTGATTTTCTTTTTTTTTTTTTTTTGTTTGGGGGGGGGGGGGGGGGGTTTGATGTTGCTTTATCTCGTTATGGCTATAAACTTTCTACTTTAGTTATATTTCTGTTGAGGTAGATTTCTTTGTTTTTTCTGATGATTAAGATGATTTTCTATTGATGCAGCTTCCGTGCTTTCTGGTTGGGAATTGACCAAAATGCTAGGCGTCGTATGTCCAAGGAGAAGACAGATGTGATTCTAAAAGTAGTTGTGAAGCATTTCTTCATAGAAAAGGAAGTCACTTCTACTTTGGTAATGGATTCCTTGCATAGTGGCTTAAAGGCTCTTGAAGGCCAGATGCAGTTTAAGAAAGGGAGGATGAAATTGTTGGAGGCTGAAGAAATGTCAGCCCCCATTGTTCGCATGGAAAAAGATATGTTTGTATTGGTTGATGATGTCTTATCATTGCTTGAGAGGGCTGCCATGGATCTATTGCCTCCAAAAGATGACAAGGGTCCTCAGAATCGTACAAAGGTGTGCTGCTGAATATATGATTATTGCCAACCTTTTTACTGTGATTGCGTTGTATTATTGCAAAAAAATTATATGGAGAACTGAAGTAAACAGTTCTAGAGCTCTAAAAGAGTACGAGTAGGGTTAAAATTTTCAAGAATCCAAAAATTCCAAATATGAATTTTTTGAAATTACTGTTGCAACAGATCCTGTGGCGCTAAGGCTATAATCTTTTGATGACTGAGCAATTCTTTACCTTTATATGCAGGATGGAAACTCTGGAGAGGACTTCAACAAAGATTCTATTGAGCGTGATGAGAGGCGTCTTACGGAATTGGGTCGCAGAACTGTGGAGATATTTGTCCTTGCCCATATTTTCAGGTATTTATATGGATAATTATAATTTCGATTCTAAAAATGGCAAATTCTTCCCATGTGCTCCCCGCCACCCTCTATCAAGTATTGATATTTTTGTATCTGTTGATTGTCCTTTGTTTTCATGGACGGCCTTCAATAATTTTTTTGATAAGTGGACAACTGTCAATGTGGAGTCAATTTAAGTTTTATATAGTGCTGTTTCAATATGGATGCCCTAATTTGCAGTTTTCCTGCATCTTATTATTGCAAGTCGATAGTCCTAATATATCTATAGGAAGTTATTTATTTGTTATATAACAGTGTGCTGTACTGCTATAACTCAATGTGTATTAGCCTTTGTGTCTCCAAAGATTACTGCTTTGATGTTGCGGTTGTGTGCAATTTTGTCTTTCTAACAAGCTCTTTTTGTGATACCTTTTTGAATATAATCTAAAGTCTTCAATTTATAGTCAATCTAAAGGTCACTTTCTATTTAATTAATTTTCCTCTGTTTAGGGTATAGCTTTTGCTTAGCGTAATTTGCAATAGAAACAATTTTTTTTGTCACATCTTATCTATAGTTTTGTTGGGATTTCTAGCTTTTCTGTGCTGCCTTTGTTAACATGTTTTTATTTATATATATTTTTTTGGATATGTAAAATAAAATTTTATTGAATCAAGTAAATAGGTTAGAACTAGAAATGGCTACAAGAAATTCATGAAAGCTAGCCCCATTGAAAACAAAACAGAAGTCCACAAAAATAAGGTATTGAAAAAGAATTCTTCTGAGTTCATCCAAAGAGTGTTATTGACAAAGAATACTTTGAGCTTGTGGGCTAATATCTTTGTAAGGAATGATGAGAATGTTATGAATCTGTTTCTTTTTTAGTTTTCCTTTTTTCTCGTTGTCTAGAGTGTAGTAGGTATTTCCTTTCCATACCTCATGTGTACTTGGGCTATGCCTATTCATGATAATAAAATTCTTATTACTTATAAAAAAAAAGTGTTATTGATTGTCAAAAAAAAAGTGTTATTGATCGTCAAAGCTCTGACCATTCCTCTCCAGGCAAATGCACCACAGAAGACATAGGGGAATAGTTTTACACACACCAGCAATTTGGGGATTACCCCAAAGGCCTCTCCAAGTAGCAAAAAAATCCACCACCCTTGCCCATTACCCATGCAAGGCCGATCCTGCTGAACGATGACATAAGTCCCTGGCCACCTTGCAATGAAGTAATAGATTGTCCACAGTTTAACCACTTTTTTACACACATGGCACCAATCCATGACACTAAGCTCACACTTCCTTAGATTATCCATGTTCAAGATTTTCTGAAGGGAAGCAATCCAACCAAAGAAAGCTACCTTGAGAGGCACCTTACATCTCTAGATGCACGTCCAAGGAAAAAAGGTTGTGGTTCTAACACATTAAAGGCTTGTATAGGGTCCAGACACTGAATTTCCCTGCTTTTGTCAATATTTCCTTTTGTCTTTCTAGAAAAATTTTCAATTACAATTAAATATCATAGTTGTTAAATAAAAATCGGAGCAGAAATTTTGTTCTCTTTTACTACCAAGGCGCCATTAATAGTTCTGGATGTGTCTATGTTGAACTTGTTTGTAAAAGCCAAGCGATGAAAGATTTTTTTTAATGATATTCTCCTTTCAGGAATTCTTATGACCTTGTTGGATGAAAGAAACTTAGGTTTAAAGATGTTCTTTTCTCTTATAGCCCTTTGTAGCATCGTTCTTCTTGTCAAGTGTACGACATGCATGCTCAACACTGGGATTTCAGCTACTGTGAATTGACTACTTGGACTGATAAACAAGGCTTAGGTGGAGTAATGGCTGCAAATTGTTTTGTCAAATTTTTTTTTGGTTTTCGGGTGTAGCAGAGGATTGAATAAGAATGTAAAACTGCAAGGTAGTCTAGGAAGTCTGAAATTAGCAACAGAAGTATGGCTTGCCAATATTTGCAATTTTCTATATTGTGTAGGGGAAATTGACTTGAAGTCAACCATCAACAGTCGAGGAAGTTGTTCATCTTCCTGGGGATGGGAGATGCCAAATGGGACAATTGATTTTAAAGTTAGAATTATTTTGAGATTTTATTTCAGTATTTTAAGTGAAGTTATTGGTTAAATGAGTAGTAGTAATATTTTCTTTTTAAATAAATAATTTCATTTTTTAAAATAAATCAATCTCATTAAATTGCGAACGGTCACAATCCAATTGCACAGGAAGTATACTAGAGAAACCCCAATTAGGTATCCATACATTCTGTAAAGTTAGCAAAACAAAAACTATAAATAGCTTCCATCCACCCATAAACAGTCTTGCACAGCAGATCTTCTAATACTAATGTCATTCTCTCATGGTCTTCAGAATTGCAGGGATTGTGTCCTTTCCAAATGCACCACATCACACAATAGGGTGTCATCCTCCAAGTGTCAAACGCTCAATGATTAACACATTTTCCATATTCACTTCTCTTTTATCCTTTTTATTTTTCTGTTTTAGTGTTTTTTGTGGTAATAGAGAATGTTGCAATTGTTCCATATAATGAAGCTTCATGATGATTGGTCACAATGGATAAATTTTATTGACTAAATCGTTTGATCATAGGATTCTCTGATTCAATCTACATATGAGATAGTAAACATGTATAGTTGCCTATATATACCTAAGATGCCCTAATTGTTCCTCTTTACATGCAGCAATAAAATCGAGGTAGCATACCAGGAAGCTGTGGCTTTGAAGAGGCAAGAGGAGCTCATCCGCGAAGAAGAGGCAGCAGCATGGCTTGCTGAAAGTGAGCAGAAGGCAAAACGCGGAGCAACTGAAAAGGAAAAGAAATCAAAGAAAAACAAGGTTTAATATTCTCTCACCTGTAATTCTCTAGCTCCTAACTAGGTCTATTCTCTTGTATACTACCTGTGTACTTGGACAATGCCTATTTTTTGTATTAATAAAAAATTTATCTTATAAAAAAATAAATCTCAACGATAATCTCAAGAGAGTTTAATCATATACTAAATTTGAGTTCAGTAATCTTCAATGGTTCCTTTATTTTCTGCTTGATTACGTGTGCAAAGTTTAGATATGTTGATGGTGTTGCAGTTAATGTTGTCAGTTCCAATGACAACTGTTTCCATAGGGTTGGAATAATTTAGTAATCCCCATCATTTCTTTGATGTTATATCTTCACACTAAAAGTGCATCTCTTGTTATTATGAATTTCTGTGAGGGAGTGTGCTTTGCTTGTTATTTAAATGTTTCAACCTTGTTACCTGATTTCTAACATGACTACTTATGGCTAGGACCTTTTTTTTTTTTTTTTTGAGGCTGAGCCAAGGAGCAAAGCATTATGAACTATTTGGATTATGCTGTACCTTGCTGTTCTCTTTCCTCCTTACATGTTTATTTTATGGTTTGCCAACAATGAATGTGTTAATTATGCAAACTACTTAGAAACAAATGTTAGGTTTTGAAAGACTTTCTATGGTGTTCAGATTTGTGATTTGTTCACCGCATCCCCCCCCCCCCCTTTCTTTTATCTTTCCCTTCTTTATTTGTTATGGATTCACCTCAGATGTTGTCCTACATCCTCTTGACAAAAAAAGGTGTTATTCCAAATTCGATTGCTTTTTTTTTTTTTTGATAAGTAAGAGAAAAATATTATTAATCAGAAAAAAGGTACAACCCGTGTATACAGGAAGTATGCATAACACCTAGGGACGTTCTATGTGCGATGAATTAAAGACAGGAACTCATGGACATTGTCCCCGTTTAGTACAATAGCTGAAAACCAAAGCAATAAAGTGTGTAGGAAAAAGTTCTTCAACTCTGCCACAGAGCGTTCCTTGTCTTCAAAGCAGTGCACATTTCTTTCCAACCAAATACACCACATGATACACAGTGGGATCATCTTCCACACCGCTGCCACTTGATGACATCCTTGCATCTTCCTCCAACACCCCAACAACTCTTTACCACTTTTGAGGGCATAACCCACGCAACATCAATCCTTTGGAAAATCTCATCCCACAATTCCCTTGTAACCTCACAGTGTGGTAGGAGATGATCAACAGATTCTCCGTTCTTTTTACACAAATAACACCAATCCAACACTACATATCCCCTCTTTCTCAGGTTATCCGTGCTCAAGATCTTTACAAGGGCTGTAACATTCGATTGCTTTGAATGCTGATGTTGTCAAATAACGTTTATGTTAACAAAGTAGTTTGCTTTCAAGTTTAATCATTGACTCATACTTATTTGTTTTTATACTACAGGCCAAACAAAAACGAAATAACCGGAAAGGGAAAGGGAGGGAGGAAAGGCCTGGCATGGCAGCACAAGACAAGCACCAACTGGAAAACCCCCATGATGAAAAACATGACAGCATTATGGAGGAGGTGCAACCTGCGGTTGAGAAGCCTGATACACTGGAAGATGTTTCCGATGTCTCTGATTCAGTAGATGGTGTTTCAGAAATGCCTCAGCCTGATTCAGAAGACCGTGATGCTAGTCCTATCAATTGGGATACTGACACATCAGAAGTTCATCCTCCAATGGAAGCCACTAGTAGTGGAATAAATTCCGTGTCATCTGTACAAAATGGTGTTGTTGAAAGGAAGAGCCATTCAATAATGGATGATAGTTCTTCAACGTGTTCTACAGACTCTGTACCATCTGTGACCAATGGGCCCTATAAGGGGAACACTTTCCCTAACTATATAAACCAAAAATCACCTGGAAGGTAATATATGGCTACATTTCTCTGCACACCTACTTAAATCAGAATATAAGTTTTTTTTTTTTTCCCCTGATTCTGCACTTAAATTATGTAGGGGAAGGAACCAACGAGGTAGTGATGGGAGTAGTTGGGCAAATGAGATGGATAATCAGCCTTCTGGGCTTTCAGAGGATGCAGGGGATCTAAACGAGTTATCTGGTAGTTGTAAAGTTGGTGAATCTGAGCAGGAGCCTGTTCTCTCCTTGCAGGATCCGTTAAAATCTGAGCAGCATATGGTTAAGAAGGTGGAGTAACTAGTTATGGCATGATTAGCTTTGCAATTGTTTGGGCCATATTCCTATACTTAGTTTTTTCTAATATAATATTCTTGTAATTTTGACATATACTTCTTACAGCTAAAATAGTTTGAAGATGCTAGTTACTCATTGTCTCCTATTTTATCTGGGAGTACAGCAGAGGATGTTTTATGGTGAAAAAAGTAACTTTTTTCCTGGAAGTTTGGATCTTACCAGTGCTTAGTGCATGTTATTCCCATATACCATTTGAATGCCTGCATACTATGTGTTCTTAGGTCATTGTTCACTGTTTTATGCCTTTTAAGTATCTTCTTTTGCATACAGCTACTTTACATTATTTCAACTTATTCCCCTCAAAAGGATGGTGAGTTGAACATGACTGGAGGTTGCTTTTCTATGTTATAGGAAGTAGTTTCGCTGCCGAAGAAACTAAGCATCAAAGAGCAGGCTGATGTGGAAAGACCCTGTAAAGATAGTACAGCAGCAGTACCGTCCTCTTCCAGAAGCCCACCCAGGAATCCAGCCTCAACCATTCGATCAAAGAATAGTAGTGCCATTGTTGATCCTATTCCACCTGGGAAAGCTTCTTCAAATGTTACACAACAGAGTGAGAAAACCATGCCATTGATGACATCATCCCAAAGTACTGGTGTGTCCAGACCTGAGATCCAGAAGGTTGCAAGCCCCAAATCGAGTGACAAAGGCATGGCACAGCATGTCCCTATGATGTCGAGGCCCTCTAGTGCTCCTATAATTCCTGGTCCCAGGCCAACTGCTCCTGTTGTTTCTATGGTTCAAACATCCCCTCCACTTGGCCGTTCAGTGAGTGCAATTGGCCGGTTAGGTCCCGAGCCCTCACCAGCAACACATGGTTATGTTCCCCAGTCCTATAGAAATGCCATTATGGGTAATGCCGTTGCTTCAAGTACAGGTGGTTTTACTCATCCCAACTCCCAAAGTTCAGGGGTGAACCAATCCTCAGCATTCTCGCAATCAGCTACCTTGATACCTGCACCAATGTTTTTACCCCCGAGCCCTGAGACGGTTGACTCAACCACGGTCAAATCAGGTTTTCCATATGGCATGGTAAGGCAGGATGTCTTGCAGAATGGACCCCACTGGATGGAGACTTCTCAAAAGGAAACCAGCAGAAACATGCAGTATGACCATTCTTCCCTAGTTAATGATGTTCAAAACATGGGCCTGTACAAGTCTGCAAACAGCGGATTGCAGGGAAAACTATCCACTCAGTTCCCAGCCAGTGCATCTGGCCGGCAGACCCAAGGTGCATTGGCAGATGAATTCCCGCATCTGGATATCATTAATGACCTGCTTGATGATGAGCATGGTGTTGGGATGGCAAGAGCAGACACAGTTTTTCATTCTCTCAGCAATGGGCCACAGCTATTGAATAGGCAGTTAACATTTCCTTGTGACGAGAGCATATCCGGTGATGGGGGGTCCTCATCTAGCTCGTGCAGGTTTGAGCGATCGCGAAGTTACCATGATGATGGTTTTCAACAGCACTATCACTCTCCTGGCAGTCATTATGACTCAATGAGGGATTTCATTTTGCAAGGCGGGGCATTACCATATGTAAATGGGCCGGTAGATGGGTTAGTTCTGAACCAGTGGCCGGTTGCTGGTGCTGATTTATCTCTACTTGGCATGAGGAACCCGGAGGGAGATGGTTACCCTTATTATAATACAGATTATTCAAATCTGGCATGTGGCGTCAACGGCTATACAATCTTCCGGCCTTCAAATGGGCATTGAAACAAAACCAAGGTCATGTCCCTTGTAATAATTTATTTGAGGAAATTGTTGGTTCTTAGATTTGGAGTGAGGTTATAATCCTTTTGATAAGAAAACATTTTGTAAAGATTGTCTCGGCCTTCTTTGCTTCCAGCTCTGAAGTAGTTAAAAAATGAGGCGTTTGATACGTTCTGGTGATTTGCTTACTGTTTGAATCAAGAGGTCGTGAAATCTGAACCAAGCTGTCGTCGCGGTTTGATATTCGAGTGATACAGATTCAACAGTTTGAACTATAGTCTGCGGCATACCTCCTAAATGTCTTAGGAGCCGAATTAATTACTCGGACACAGATCTTCCCTCGAGGTGAGACGATAATTGGTCCTTCACCACCACCTGAAAGATTAAGTGCTCGTTAAAGATTAAAATTGTAAATTGAAGGGTGAAAAGTGGTTATGTGCTTAGAAATGTGTTATGGGCTTGCCTTAAATGTGTTTTCTAAGCATAATCGATATCTTCTCGTTCTACCGAAGTCCGCTGTGGTTGTTTCCAACGCATTGGAGAAACTAATGATCCTCCAATATGGTGGCATCCGCCAACCGACATCAACATTTTCCAGTACCAACATTTTAATGGTATGAATAGTACGAAAATGCGTATTAATTGAAAATCTCAATTCTCCCTACACTCTTTTGAATAAATAAATCTTTTCCTTGTCCACGGAATGTTTGATTACGTGTGCCTGACTCTTTAAAGAGGTGTTAATGAACATCATTATTATCTGTTCGAATGGTGGGGATCTCTCAATTGGTGACTTCATCTTCTCTCAACTCGTCCACTTTATGGAAACTTAACCAACACTAAAAAAAAAAAAAAAAAAAAAAAAACGCCTCTTATTTGTTAATCAGACTTCAAACATCCAACGCCCCCAAGCAACTCGCTAGCCGCTAAATTCCCACATGTATGGAAGATTTTCTACAAACGAAAGCTTGCATGAACGAGTTAAAAAAATCATGAAGGTTGAAATGAAACAACCAAAACTTTGTTATATACGTCAAGGAATACGTCAATACCTTAATTCAACAATCTCCTTAACCAGTCAATGTACAATATTCTAACATGGATGAGGAGGAAAGCAAATCCTTGGGATTCAATTCAAAAACCCCATCCCTTTCCTGCTCGTTGATTGACCCATTCAAAATTTGTGGTTGATAGGAAATTACCCCTAGCTAGCGGTCAATAGCCCAATTCCTTGCAACAAATAAATTAATATTAATAATTTCATTCCCCTAAGTTTCTCATTATAAATACTATCGCACCCCCGTGAATTAAGCATTCATACTAGTTTGTACGTCTTTCTTTTTGTCACTAAAGAACATGAGGCTTCTCAATATTGCTTTGGCGGTGCTGCTGCTGCTGTCTCTTCTTCATGTTCAACCATACAAAGCTAGCAGAGTATTGTACGATGAAGGAGAGTTGACGCATAAGGAGCTAAGGTTGCAGTCTCTTCCAAGGGGCCCTGTCCCTCCCTCTGGGCACTCGGGGTGCACCTACATCCCCGGCACCGGCGGATCAGGCTGTCCAGTCAATGAAATGCACTATGCCGGTAATGCTTTGCATCGGCCCAGTGCTTACCCACGTCTCATGGTCCCGTTCGGCGTGGCTACCAACCACCAATGAAGCACTCTGCAATATTGAAGATCCTTAACTGAAATTCTTTATTACTCAGAATCTCGAAGCTCAAGTACATCTGATTGCTCGATTGAATTCGTGAGGGTCGCACTCGTGGTCGTTAAAGAGTACAGATTCATTGATTTTTTTTCCCAGTTTGTTCTTGTCATTAAAGAATTGTACTTTCAATTTTTACGTATATATGAATTAATTCGAAGTTTATTTGCTCTTTTTATTTTCTTTTGGTTAGAGAGAAAGTACTTTAATTAAATAAGTCAGTTAGAATAAGTCAGTACTACTGCACCTTTGTATGCTGCTCTTTTTAACTGTATATATGATTGATTAACCATATTTGAAATAATCTTTTGAATGATTTTGATATGAAAAGTTGCCTCTAATTTCAATATGCATGTCCCATCATGTATAAATATTAAGTACATGCATGGGGTTGGTTTTTTCCTCCTAATCCTATTTTTATTTTAAACGTTCAATTCTTGTTTTATTCGAAGTCACTAATTCTTGCGATCTTTAAAATTGCTTACAAATTAAAATTTATTATTTTTAAGAAAATGACGATATTTTAATTTACTGATAGTCTTATTTATGATAAATGAATACCTTATACAAAAAGAATATGAGATTACAACTAACGTTCAGAATTTCAAAACCAAACTCCTAAACAAAAGTAAAAGTGGCAATTTAATTATAATTAAGTTTCCTTCAACGTAACCTTCTTTAATTTGTTGTTCATGCTAAGAATATGGAACAAACTAAATTATGAAATATTATCATCAATCTGAATACGTGGCATTGCATTAGCATATATGTTATCCCAGGTAAGCTCCGGCCAGCCTCCACTTAGGCCAGATCATTAATAATGCATTTGTGGGCTATGCCTAATTATAAGCCAATATCACATTATTAAGTCCCTAGCTAAGTGGATGCGTGACTCATAAGGTTGCGATCTCCTGTTGTTTAATAATAATACTTACGTATCATAATTGAGGACTTTAGGGTTTTAAGGAAAAGAGTGAAAATTATGCATCATGCATACAGTACACCTTCCTGCAATATTTGTTGGGCTGCTGTTTATTGACAAGACTAGTCTATTGGACAGCTGTTGTTTATATATATATAGATTTGGAGTTTTAACATGTTACTTGTAGTACAAGAAAATTATTTATTTATAATTTATTATTTTTAATAGAATGCTTATTTTTAGTTAAATTAAATCTGTTTTAATTGTAAATAATCATTTTTATTGTAAAAAATTAGTCACAAATATCTATTTTTCTTATTGTGTTAAAAAAATTTATTAAAATTATATTTGTAGGTTTTTTTTATATTTTATTGATATGATTGATCAAAATAATTGATAGTAAGTTGAGATAAATTAAAAATTGAATAAAATATTGTTAGAATATAATTTTTTAATATTAATTTTGTTTTAAAATTTAAAAAAATTGAATTGTTTAATATAAAAAAGAGTAACGTAACAAATCATATTAGTAGAGGGCGTTAAGAAATATGTAAAAGTGACTGCACATCAAATTTATATTTAAATAATGTGAGTACGTTGTGCATGCCAACTTAAAAATAGAAGATTGATTAGCGTAAATATTGGAGGAGCTGTTACATTATGAATCCACAAAAACTTAGAAGTCCGAAAACGGCACGAGGGTCAAACTCCTCGCAGCTTCCTAATTGATCAGCATGTGCGGCATTTTGCTAGAATGTGTGCCACTTAATTTGAAGGTCATGAGCTGGGTGTCATTTTCCGACAACGTGTTTTTAGAATCTGAAGATCGAGTGAGTATATATATATATCATATTTCAATTTTTCTAAAGTTACGACTTGACCCGCAAAATAAGGTTGGCAGTCAAATATAGAACATTATACCCTTTCATCCTCCTTTAGTTTCTTTGTCGCCAAAATGCCAACGTACAGATAAAGAAAAATGTGTAAAAAAATATAATATATTATGATTAAATCATTTCTCTAAATAATATAGTTAAAACTTATTAATATGAATCAATTGTAGGGTTACCCTTTCAATAAAGTTGACGTTTTAACTTAAATCAGTGCGCCCATGACAAGTTGTTGGGATATTTTCTTTAGGTTAACGAAGGGACTATGCCGCTGTTTACTTGTTCCATTAATTGGTTGTTTCCATCATTCTATATATGTACTCTTTTAAATTGATACAAAATCCAAAAGTATGAGGTGGATGCATATTAATTACTAAACTAGACCTATCCATGTCTCATATTATTATTAATTTTGGTTTGTACGTCATGATGACTGTTTATTATAATGTCTGACATTAGAATATTGATAACAGTTTGCAGGCCCTTTAAAGTTTAAACAAGTTTCCAAATTCCAGGAGTACTACTATGAATTGCTGGATTATCCAGATTTCGTAACAATAGGAATCAGCATAAATTCGTAGATCACGAGATAAAAAAGATAAAGATAAAAGATTAAGAATCCCGAAGCCAACTCAAACATTTATTCATATTCCAGTAAGGACCAAAAAGAAACCACAAATGGGAGTAATTTTCCACTTCAACGCAATAAAAAAACATGCAACATTTTCAGAAAAGAAGAAGAAGACATGCAGCATTAAAGAGCTCCAAAAAAATGGAGGGAGACGAGCTTTTGCTAACCGATTTTAGGCACAGAAGTCACAATGTCACGTCCATCGACCCAGACTCGGACCCTGTCACAACGAAAATCAGCGGTCACTCTGGATCCTTCTCTAAAAGTTCCAGCCCTGATGATTCTGGGGTTCTCTCTCATGATAATTCCGACGGCAACCTCCCCATTAATGCCCACTAGCTCCGGCCATGAACTCTTACCTGTATATTGCATTAAAATGAGCATTCATCATTATTCCTTGTGTTATAGACAATTGAGCACAAGCAGACTTACATAGATAATTTGTGCAATTGACAGTTCAATAATCTCACCGCTGCATGTTGCCATCCTCACAGCTTCTCTCTTCTTAATTTGCTGAAGCAGATGTGCATTTAGAGGAGAGAGAGAGAGAGAGATGAGAACGATGGATTTGGTGAAGTGACTGTACGATGTTTTTTTCTTGGGAAAGTTGATGATATATTAAATTAAATAAAAGGTAAATGAATTAGTGGGAAATATAAACATTCTAAAGTAGTACAGTACTGGTGAGATAGCAAAACAAAAACCGATAAATGGCCATTGAACGGGTTTCATGCTCTTTGGTTTGATGCCAAAGAAATATCAATATTTTAAACATAACGACGATTCTTAGGCAATATCGTGTCGGAATACTACAAGGTAGACAAGAAAATAGTCGATCGAGAGGCTCCTCCGGTAGGGAAATACAAACACGATCATCCCTTTGTCCCTGATTCTTTTATTGGACATATATAATTAAATTTCTCCAGTTCTATATTATAAATACCGAATTTGAGGTGAAGTGCTAGTGGATCAGGTCAGGCAATTTTTGTGGCCGCTCTTTGGATCAGAGATCTCTCACTTTGTGTTTTCAAAATTCTCAAAAAATCTTTCAATCTTTCTCATGGCAATTGTATGATGTTTATAGCCAATAGGATAACATATCATTAAAAATAAAAAAAAACAATAGACCCAAACCTTATCCAAAGTCTATAAATTTATTATTAAAATGGGGTTGGTTGGCTAGCGCGCGCTGTTGAACACGACATAATGGTTGGGAGCTGGCATCTATTTGATTCTTTTAATAATTTTCCCCAAGAAAATTATAATTATATAATATAAAGTGCGCAAAGCAAAAGTTTGGTTCCCCACCAAACAAGAGACAAACATAGAGAGCGGAAGATAAAAGACGTGACAATGTGGCATAAGCCAGTGGACATGGCCATTCTGGATAACATGGGCAAAATGCCCGGCTAATATATTGCATAAAGATCATGCTGATAAGATGGGATGCATGAGGCCTCCATTGTTCGAACACAGCTCCTTCTGATCATATGAAAGGAAAATTAATTAATGCTTCGTTCAACCGGATACTTAATCTGTCTTAAACCAGATTTTTGGTCTTCCATATTAATTTATCTTCAAGTTTCACAAGCCACTCATGATCTTGATTTTTATTAATTCAATTAGCTAGCTTCAGAAACATATAAATATATCAAAAGACATACGATGCAATATGGAGAGTACGTACGTACGTAGTAATTCGATCCACTTGATTTCATTTCGGGAGAAATTCAAGGTATACATGCAATTAATTAATAGTTCTGCGCTTATAGATTATGTAGATTCTGACTTTGCTGTCAGTTCTTTCTTGTCAATTATATCAACGATATTGATGAACAGACTAAAATATAAGAAAGAATAAACTACTTGACCCCAAGCTTTATTGATTTTCTAGTTGACTAACTCTAGTCCATCACGACTAGCCTAGCTTCTTTCTTTCTTATAGTATCGGAATCAATAGAGTTATATATGATCTCCAAGAAGCTTAATGTGTACTATATTCTACGAAATCTAATAAATAAAAGAACCAAAAGTCATGATCATGACCAACGTAATGATACGGTGAATACGACATATATACCCCATGGATTTTATATATAACATCAAACAATATCAGTCTAGTCAATAGTATTGGCATTTTCAAAGAATATTTGTAAGTAGGAAATATATACTTGCACCATGAGTACTTTATGTACAGCAACAAAATGCGGATTGCCGAACGTGAAAAAAGATGCAATGTCAAACCGATCCCAAGTTTTTCAGCAGTCCTCTCTTATGTCAAAACCAGCCGAAGATACGTTGCGTACTGCAACGGCTACTCATCGTCGGACGGGGAAGGTTGCAAGTTTCATAAATACGCCGTCATTAATGGGCATGCACCTAATTATAGTTTTCAATTTTGACTGTCCGGTCTATGATCAATTAAAATTGTGTTTGGTTGTTGGATCAATTAGTGTTTGGTTGTTGGAGTGACCTTAACTCAGCCCAAGTTAATCATTGATATGGTTCACTATTTTTCTAATTTTTCATAAAAAAGTCAAACGCATCTTAAACTGTTTCATACAATATTCAAATTAACACGAGATGTCTCAATCTGTTTACATTCAAACACATCTTAATCGGATCATCAAAATATTACTATTTACAGATCAACTGAGATCATCTCAACATCCAAACACATAAAGATAAGTAACTATAATTTATATTACTTTCCTAATTTATTTAGTAAGTAGTATTACCAAAAGTAATATAATATTTTCATGAATAGTATTGCTACTATGCTGCCCGAATTATCATTTGCAAAACCAACAATTTTTTTGAAGATGGCCAATTTTTCTACCATATGACACGTTTATATATATATATGTAAAATAAAAAGAGATTAAAAGTAATAAATTATTTCTTACTTAATGAAATCTAGAGGATAAAACCTTTCAACTATTTTTCATACAGATCATTATAGTCTTAAATAATTTTTCTTATATTCTCACTTGGGATTCCATATTAATAAGTCTAATTTTATATAATAAAAAACTATGAGATCCATATTAATAGATTTATTATTTCTCTTAAACTTAGTTTTTATTTAATTTTGGTGAGGCCACATTCTAGAATTTCGTGAATAATAATGAAATTAGATGTGAATAGTAGTGAAATGATTTGTAAATAATAATAAAATAGTTTGAGTTAAGATGTTTTATTAGATTTTAGAAAAGGAGAGAGAAGAAATTAAATAAAAATATTATAAAGTTAAAATATTGTTATATTATAATTTTTATTTTAGGATTTGAAAAAACTAAATTATTTTTTTGTGTTTTGTTTGAAAGTTTGGGAAAATTGTAATGATTAGGTAATAATTAGATTAAAAATAGTTGAAAATTTGAAATTGAAAAGTGTTTGTGTTTAAGTGATGTTTGGGAATGAAATGAGATGATGGGATGAGATGTAATGAGATAAAACCATCTCTATTCCCAAACAAGCCCTAAATCTTTTTTTTTTTAGAGGGGAGGGACATTTTCTATATTTATAGAAGAGAAAAGATATTTGCAATCTTGAATTATGCAACCACTGTGTAATTGATTTGAAAAAAGTGAATAAAATATGAGATCCATATAAAAAAGATTAATTTTTTATTTAATAAATCCTACTCTGCGGTGTTTACACATTTCATGGTTGCATGTATTTTGATTTTTCAAAAAGTATTGGGGGCCAAGATCAACGTGGCTCTACCACTCCCAATTATACTGCTCACTTTGCCTAATTGATGTGGCACCAACCACTTGGTGCCATGTGATTTATTAAAAAAATAAAAATATATATTCAAAACAAAACTTCATTCGAAAATACAAAAAGATGAAGGTTGAAATTACCCTAAGTTTTCTCTACCCCATTTATATTTTTTCTTAGTTTTTTTAATAAATCACGTTATATCATATGGTGGTACTACATCAATGATACAAAGTGAGTGGTATAACTAGAGTAGCATATATTAGCGTTTCTCTTCCATGAAAAGGCGGATTATAAACTAATTTTAAACTCATTCTCAGCACAAAAATTAATTATTTGGAAGGAGATTATTTAATTTTTTGAGAAATGAAAAATAACTTTTAACTATATAAATCCAGAAGAATATATATATATATATATATATATATATATATATATGCTCCTCTACACTCGCATAGTTGAAGTGGATCTAACAATATTATTCATTTGAAAAGATGAATAATATTCAGATAGTTGAGATTTGAAAAGATCGACTAATCAACGTCAGAATCAAAGGATCGAACAGTCAATATTTACATGTACACAGTATATAATAAATGCAGTTTTCAATGCAGATTTCTTTGAACATTTAACGGGTCAAATTTTCCCTAGAAATACAGAGAAAGGTAACTCGTCAAATTCGTACGTAATGTACACAATATTCATATATAAACCCATTCCAGTCTAGTTCAAGGATGGAGCCCTATTATTATATCTAGACAACATTGCAGTCAATCTGCCACAAAACTCAACTAAAATCACGCTGATATAATAATCATATTTTCAATCGATAATATCATATATATATATATATATATATATAACGTCTTAAATATGGAAATTGCTACTTTGCAACATGAATTACCACTAACCGCTCCTCTTTTTTCTTTTTCTTTTTTCTATTTATTTATTTTCACCTTTAATTTGAAGATTCTTATGAATAAAATAAAGATAGCGATTTTATCCCTGATATTGCTGGTAAACTAATAAAACAATATTGAAAACCAGAAGTCATAATTAATTACCAATATGATACGGTACCGAACACGATGATGACATTTTGTATGAATACACATTAAACATTTATATAGAACATTAATATGGTCAACAAAGTCAAATAAAATATTGGCATATTCAAAAAATATTATTAATTAGTGGTACCGAATATGAACTTCCGGCATGACTTTACAGCTAATATTAAAATGCAAATTGTCAACGTGAAGAAAGGTGCATGCAAGTGTCAAACGGAGCCATCTAAATCATATCGATCCTAGTTTTCAGCATTCCTGTCTTAGAAAACGGACGAGCCGATCGAAGATACGTTGCGTACTGCACAACTACTGATTATCATTGAACGGGAATTATCATTGGTCAGCAGTTTGAAAAAATCTAATTGTAGGTATAATCGTGCATTAATATTTATATTAATTTAATATGATTAGTTAAAAATAAATTTTATTAAAAATAATATTAATTTAAATTTTAAATATGAAATAATCAGTATTAGTACACAGATTAGTACGCGACTTTAAGCAAAATTCCAACAGTTTATAGTTTTCAATTATGATTGTCCTCTCATTAATGAATTTGCATTCATCGTTTTTCATTATACTATTTGTCTCGTCTTTTACAATATATATATATATATATATATATATGTATATGAACGTCAGAGAATCCTCATTCTCCCGATCGAACCCTGCACAAAACTTATTTGGCATGGGGTTATTCATTAATATTAGTGCAGTGTTTCCTTTAAAAAAAAAAAAATATATATATATATATATAATATATTAGTGCAGTTTGAGAGAGAGAGAGAGAGAGAGAGAGATATAAATATAGCTTTAAAATTCAGAAGATTGAATGCTCTTAATTCTTCACATTACATAAGTGGATCTAACATTAATTCCTTAATTTACCAGTTCAAATAGTTGAGATTTAAAATCACTAAGCAACGAAATATGATCAGTGCGAAATTATATAATATATAATTAATTAAATTAGGTACGTTATGCATAATTAGAAGGAAACGCACGTATGGACAGATGAAGATATACGTAGGAGTAAAGCCACCCGCATGAATCGTGAAGAGAAAAAGGCCTGCATCTACGAGCTACGATATCGTAAGTTCATAATAATGCATGCCTAATTAGGAGAAAAATAATTAATAAAAGCCCATTTCTTAATATAATTTGGCTGGGAGATCAAGAATATTAATCATCAATTCTCGTCATCGAAGTATAATGTAATTAATTATTAATATCTCATTAACATTGATTTAGATCTTCGTATTTTCTTTCATTCAGATTCTAATGATTGTTTTATGTATCTTTTAATGAAAAAGATATATATATATATATATATATATATATCTATATATAGACACCTTTTGCTTGAGAATTTACGTACGTACCAGCATTTTGGCTAGGGCAATATTTAAACATTTTGATTATGAGTTATATATTTTAAACCCCTGATCAAAGTTAACAAATAACAGCTTCAATGCCAAGTGATAAAGGTGGATGTTCTTTCTAGTAATCGTGAAAATCTTGAAAAAGAGTGCACAACCTTATCCAAAACGAAAATGCCTCGAACATGATTACAATTAGCCTGTCTTATTTTCCTTTAAATAGTACCTTACAAACAATACTGCATGAAGAATACAAGCTCTTATATATTTTCCAGTACATGCATGGGGTATTGGTCGAATCCTTATTTAATTTCAGTAGGGAATCATACTGCAATTACACTGCTATATATATATATATATATATATATACTGCGAGCAGCTCCCGAGTGCGCTCTTCGATCGAGTCCTAACCGATAACGGGGACCTGATAAACAATACCATTTTCATCAACCCAAACCCAAACCCTATCACACCGGAAGTCTGTAATGACACTCGATCCCTTTGGCACGATTACTGCATCTACAAGAGGATTCTCGCGCTCAATCGTCGCCTCGGCAACGTTCCCCTTCACTCCAACGAGCTCAGGCCATGAACTCTTACCTACACAAGTTCAAAACATCAGTACTTCAATTAGATCAAAAGAGAATATGATGTGTTATATATGGACATATGCATGCTTACAACTCTTGATAAATGCTCATTACCTTTACACTCATCTGATGCCATTTCTTATTTTCCTAGCTTCACACTCTTATAATATTGATAACACGTACGATGTAAGGGTCTGGTGAAGAGATGGGGTTTTATAGATAGTCATTACATAAGGGAGGATAAGCTCGAGGTTCGTCATTGTTGACTATCTGAATATTTCTGGATATATATCAAGCTAAGGGTTTAAATCTTTCATTTTTCTTTGCGAGATAACTTCAGAAAAAAGCGAAGTTATCTTTGACGCGGCAACTATATATCTTGGTGAGGTCATTCCCAAGTATTAATTAATGCAGTTTTCTTTGAACATTTAACAACTTATATATTGGTCAAATTTTCCTAAGGGATACAAAGAAGAGAACATGAAACAATTACTTGTCAAATTCGTATGAACACAATAATCATATATAGATGTATTGGTTTTGTGGCTCATGATGCATGCCATGTACGTTGCCATGTTAAGATATATATATATATATATATACATATATCTTAAACTACAAATTAAAAGACATTGGATTGAGATCATTCGCAAGTTCACATTTCATTTCAGTAGAATTAAAGGTAAACAATAACGTCAGTAGCTGATCTAAAGTGATTAATGCCCTTCAAGCGCTTAGCAATAAAATTGTAGATTCAAGTCTGCTATGTGTTCGTGTTAATAGCAGCAATCATTAGGAACAGACTACTGTTTATATATAAGAAAAAGTAAAATATATTAATTTAGAAAATAATTTGTGCAAGTTAATTAGGGTTCACAAGCCAGCAGCTTTGAATAAACATGACACATATTTGAAAAAAAATAATTTTTTAATACCGAATCTCACTTTAATTTTTTAATAAGTTTATACGAAAATTTATAACACACCCGTAAACTTAAATATAAATATAGCATTAGTCAAATTAATAGAAAATCAACCACCAGAACCGGTTTAATTGGTATTTCAATATATGTACTTACATATATTATATATATATATATATATATATTTATATAACTACCAGCTCGATGCTAGTCCACAAGCATTTTTTTTTTTAAAGCAAGTCATTGTCTGATCCTTTACCGGAATCAATAGACATTATAGCCTTATCTGGCGCCAGATCGATGCTGAAATACTAAAAAATTAATGAAAAGCAAAAGTCATGGTCACCAATATTAAATGATACGGCACTACAAGAATGTCTTGTTCCAGCAACTTTATGTTTGATGGAAATAAAATTGTTACAAAAAATCTTTATTTGCAACAATTTTTATGTTGTTGTAAAATTTTTTACATTAAAATTCGAAATTGGTCTTTTGCAGCACTTTTTGGCTTTTTACGTCGACTATAAATTGCTGCAATATTCAAATTAATTTTTATGGCGATTTTTGAACTTGTTGCAACAAAACAGTCGCTGCAACATCTCAAAAAAAAAAAAAAAAACTTTTGCAACGGTGTAAATTTAGTCAACAAAATCATGCGTATAAAACCCACTGTTTTTCACTTCCCCCCCCCCTTACAGATCTTCACGCCTTCGATCTTCACATCTTCAGTACGTTCTCGGCCCCCTTATGTTCTACAGATCTTCCGCCGTCGACCCACCGCTCTGGCCAACCCAACCAAGCTCCGGCCCTCTCTCGCCGTCTACAGATCTTTCGCCGTCGACCCCCCCAAGCCCGGCCCTCTCTCGCATGGGTTCCCAGCCACCGTTGAAGTCCAACAAAACAGCATGGGTTCCCAGCCGCCGCCTCCTCAGCCGACGCACCACCTCCAGCAAATGAGGTTCACAGCCCCAAACAAGCTCTCCGTCTCTCGGCCGTGTCTCTTCTGCTCTCCCCCACACGGATCGGGCTAAAGCTTCTCAACCAAGCCCTGCACTGCCTTCCTCCACGGCACAGCACCACCGCTCAGTCAGCCCTCTACACGGCCGCTCCCATGCTCCACAGCCCCTCCACAAGCTCTCCGTCTCTCTCACCGTCGATCTGCTCTCCCCCACACGGATCGGGCTCCACCTCCTCTCCTTCAATGCCGTAAACGAACCCGGCCAGAACAGAGTAAAGTTTGAATTTGTGGTGGACGGTTTGCCGATGTAAAGTTAGAACTATTCTATGAATTCCGATTCATCGAAGGAAAACCTGATATTTTGTAGCGGAAAAATATGCGGTATTGCAACGTTACTAATCGACCCAAACTGAGTGATGCAGCGATTACAAACATCACTCATGACATAATTTGCAGCGGTTTCCTCTGTTTTTCCCCTTCGTATAAAACGATAGAAAGCATATGTTTTTATGTTTTTCTAACGATTCACAACATCAGCTGAGTTAAACTAGTTGCAACGAAACTTTGGCGTCCAAGCAGCAACGAACCCAAAATTGTCGGTATCTGTGAATTGCTGCGTTTTATAGGGTGAATTCCGAAGGATTTAAGAGCTGCAACAAGACCTTATTCTTGTAGTGCGGTGAACATACCGTCGTACCGATGTTGTATGAGTACACGATTAACACATAGAACATTAATTAACATCAACAAAATCAATAGCATTGGCATTTTCAAAGAATATTTAGTGCGAAATATTATGTATTTACGGCACGAGTACGTTACAGCTACAAAATGCAAATGGTCAACGTGAAAAAAGATGCAAGTGTAACGAGCCTGCATGCATCTAAATCCTAAGTTTTCAGCAGTCCGATCCCTTACGTCTTAGAAAAAACCAGCAGATCAATTAGATACGTTGCGTACAACAGCTACTCATCCGACGGGAACGTTGCGAGTTTCTTGTTCCATTGGCCAACTAACTATAGTTTTCAATTATGATTGTCATTTATAGCTGTCAATGAATAATTTGCAACTTAATTGGAATGATAATATATATTATTCAATAGTTTGAGATATTTAAAATAGCTTTAGAATATTTAAATTCAGAAGAACGATCTTCTTCATCATGGAACTAACATTCATTTATTATAATTACCAGTTCAAATAGTTGAGATTTAAAATAACTTATCAACGAAATATGATCACAACCAAATTTTATTAAATGGGATAAACAAAATAAGAAGAAACACACCTAACTATATCTATATGTGTTTGTGTGGACACAAGAAAGTACTTATACGTACGATTCAAGTCACCACGAATTGTGAAGAAGATGCCGCGGCTTATATCTACGAGCTACGATAAATGGCTTTCGTAATATTAAGTTATCTAATTAAAAAAATATTATGATCCTGAGAGTTAAAGGTTTAACCAAATTAGTATCTAATAATCTAAAGCTTTTGGATCAATGGTTGGATCTTTAATAATTGGTATTAGAGTATGGATCATGTCACGAGTTCAAGTCAGGGAGGGGGCGACTTATATACTGGATTAAAATGTCTTGATACTACGTATGGATATGGTGTTAAGTCATTGAATACTGATAGATGAGTGAAACTGTCAAAAGAGAAAGGGCTACCACCAAGTTAGTGTCGATAGAGTGGGTCGTCGTGGACGTCAGATTCAAAAGCGTGGTGAAATATTATGATCCTGACGGTTAAAGGTTTAACTAAATTAGTATTCAACAGTTATGAAACTTTTGAATCAATATTTAGATATATATATATATATATAGACCGAAATTTTGTTTGAAGATTTACGTACGAACATCATGGCTTGGTCAATATTTAAACAGTTTGATTATGAGTCACATCTTTAAAACTAATACTAATTAAAGGTAACAAATTATAACTTCAATGGGCGCCAGTGATAAAGTTGTACTTTTTTTCCCCTTCAGGTTATAATCTTGATATCTTGAAAAGGAGAGCTAATTAATATAGATTCTGCTAGCTGCTGATCAGCTTCTTGAATCTCCATCCTAATTAATTTTCAGCTTTTGGCCACCCCCACGGGAAGACTGATCTAACAACGATATGCAAAATGAAAATGCTCAAAACATTAAAAGCCAGTCTTATTCACCTTCAAATACCTTACGTACATTGATTGCATAAAAATATAAGCTCGTATTGAGTTTACAACAGCTAGCTAACTCCATATAAATATATATATATATATATATATAAATATACATATGTATGGGATATAATAGAAATCCTTAATTAATTATTCAATTTCAGTAGTGATTCGTAGTAGTACTGCAATTACATGCTAAATATTAGAACAGCTGATCTCGAATGCACGCTCGATCTGGGTCCTAACCGATATGGGGGACCTGATAAACGATGCCATTCTCATCAACCCAAACCCTAACCCTATCGCAGCGGAAGTCTTGAGTGACAACGGATCCTTTTGGAACGATCAGAGCATCAACAAGAGGATTCTCGCGCTCAATCGTCGCCTCAGCAATCTTCCCCTTCACTCCAACGAGCTCAGGCCATGAACTCTTACCTGCATATGATGCAGTCACAATAGACTTGAATTAGATTAAAAAAAAAAAAAGAATACGATCATGTGTACGTAACTGATCACATATAATATTACAACAAATGATGACTAAATATTCATTACCTTCACAATGATCTGATGCCATTTCTAGTTTTTCTTCACAATCTTTTAATATTGATAACACGATCGATGTATGGATGTGGTGAGAATCAGATTGGCCGGGTATTTATAGAGAATCAATACCAAAGCGATAAGCTCGACCGAGGTGATCTGTCGACGTTGTTTACTATCTGGATATACATCAAGCTAAGGGTTTAGATCTTTCATTTTTCTTTGTGAGATAACTTCAAAGAAAAGCGAAGTTGTCTTTGACATAACTATCGCCATGAAGTGCCCAAGTATTAGATGCAGTTTTCTTTGAAAATTTAACAACTCATAGGTCAAATTTATTAATTTTCCAAAGGGATCGATACAAAGAAAGAGAACACAAAACAATTAAATCACAGGGCAACTTGCCAGTCCTCAAAATATAGCGTGCTCAACTTCACGAAATAATCACAAGGGAGTTGCCTCCTTGGACCATTGTGTTTATTATAATAAAATATTATATTTTATTCAACTTTCATCTCACTTCATTTTATCTCAACCTACTATCCAAACCGCACCTGAATAGATCGGCTGCTAGGACTTATCCACTTGGTGCATCCTGGGCTATTAGGCATTAATTAAACTCTTGTGCATGGCGCACCTCCGCAGGTGCAGGAGAAGATAACCAACTGTCATCATGCACGGTTTGGACTGGACAACTGTTGTTTACGAAGCATAGAACTCTGTCAAGCCCATATCGAAAACATTTTGGGGCCCAGATCATAACATGACTGGAAAGAATATCTAGAAATTAACTTACTTTCACACCTGCATATGCCTGCGGTGGCAATTCCTTAATAAAGCTACAAGTTAACATCATCCATCAATATCAAAACCCTAAACTTCATTCATGGACAAGCTTAGCTCACCAATCTGCTTTATCTTGATATAGCTGCGGACAAACATTAGGTTCAACAACCTGAACAAAACCATGTATTGGAGCAGCATACAGAGAAGAGCAGTGTACACCATCATGCACCACTACCTTGGAGCTGTAGGATCATGATGATCCACTCACTCGTGGCAGCAACAATGCAGCAGTCCTTACAGAAGCTTCTTTCGAGTCCAGCATTATTCAACAATGATTCTATTGTAAATTAGTTTACTAGAAAGTCTCTCAAGCAAATGAGGTGTCATGTACATTTTTGTATTTAAAGAGTTAGTTAGCAAATTATACAAATATTCCTTTTTATTTCTAGTCTGACAGGTTGTTATATTCTTTGCTATATATAGACAGCAGTAGTCTGTAAAAGGCACACGCACAATGAATGAGAAGCAGTAGTCTCCTTTGCATCAATTTACTCTTATTGTTCTTCTTCTTCTTCTTTTTTCTCTCACTATTCTTACATGGTATCAAGAGCCATAAGAGTGACTTTTTTCACCCCCCATGGCTGATGACTCCAACATTACTGTCTTTAACGATTTTAACAACATCATCCATCCTTACCGCCTTGATCATGTGGACAATCCTTCTATTCCTTTGGTCACTGACCTTTTCACTACTAAAAATTACACGACCTGGTCGAGGGCTATGTGCAAAGCCCTCAGAGCCAAAAACAAACTTGGCTTTATCAATGGTACCTTATTGAAACCGAAAACCCCTACTAACCCACTCTATGATGCATGGAACATTATAACCTTGTGGTTTCTTGGCTTCAAAATTCAATCAATTCATCTCTGAAATCTAGCATTCCATTAGTTAATGATGCTAGTCAAATTTGGATTGAACTCAAAGATAGATTTACCCAACAAAATTGGCATCGCATTTTTCAACTAAAGAAGGCCTTGGCAGGTTTGCTTCAAGAACCTGATTCTGTAAGTGTTTATTTTGAAAAACTTAAGACCCTTTGGGATGAACTCACCCTCTATCATGGGCCTTTGCCTGATTGTACTTGTGGTATGCTCACTGTTCTATTTGATAGATATTAAAGAGATTGTGTAATACATTTTCTCATGGGTCTTAATGAGACATACCATGTCACTCATAACCAAATCATGCTATCGGAGCCATTGCCCCCCATCAACAAAATTTTTTTAATGATTTAGTAGCAAGAAATGCAAAACACCATGTTTTCAGGTATGCCTTCTTTTGACTTTGTGGCACTTTTTGTTAGGCAGATTTAACCTATCCAAACCTTCATACAAACCACCTAACTCCCAAAAACATGATAGGCCCTTTTGCACTCATTGCAAAATCCAAGGCCATACACTCGAAAATTGTTTTAGAGCAAGCAATGCACAACCCCTCCCCCTCCGCATTCACTGTCATTTGACAGATAACTTGGCAAAAATGTGCTATAAACTCCATGGCTATCCCACTGGGCATAAACTGCATGGTAAGCATAATTCTCCTGGTTTTTCATCTGCCAATCTCACCTCAGTTGAACCAGTAGCCTCTATAGATGAGCAAATGACCTTCATAAAGGACCTATATCAGCAGTTGTTGTCTCTATTGCAATCAAATGAGGGCTCCATTGCCAATCACTTGGTTAATAATGTTCAAGTAGATTGTACTCCCTCTTCTGTCATGAATGGTACTCATTTCAGTCTCACTTCATCCACACAAACACATTACACAACATCTCAAATATCCTGGATAATTGACACTGGTGCTATGTGATCTGCAGCACCTCATCTCTTTCAACTATTACTTCACATGCCTCTTTTGTGGTAAAACTTCCTACTGGTAACACAACACCTGTTACTCACATAGGTACCATTAAACTCACCAACACTTTAACACTACGCAATGTGCTCTGTGTTCCCTCTTTCACTTTAAACTTAATTTCAACAAAACAATTGACTAACTCCCTTTCTTGCTGTCTCATTTTCTTTTCACAAAATTGCTTTGTTTAGGACCTTTTGTCATGGACCACGATTGGCATGGGTGAGATAAAGAATGACCTATATCATTTGGTTGTTGCTGCAGTCCCACCAGCAGCCCTTCTTCATCAATTTTCTGTTGCTCGACCTAATAGTTCTTCTATTTCCTCTACTTTCAACTCTACTGTTTTAATTTTAAATTTGTGGCATTGTAGAATGGGCCACACTCTCATTTCAAAATTGAGTGTAATTTCAGATCCTTCAATTAAAAATCACTTATCTTCAATTTTTTATGATCAACCTTGTCTTGTTTGTCCAATAGCAATGCATCAGAGACTTCGTTTTCCCATTAGCAAACATAAAAGTAACAAAATCTTTGAGCTTATACATTGTGACATCTGGGGACCCAAATCCGTTACAGCCTATGATGGTTCTAAATACTTCTTAACAATTGTAGATGATTTTTCAAAAAGTACTTGGATCTATATACTCAAAACCAAATCACATACCAGACCTTGTATTGAGGCTTTCTGTAACTTAGTGCAAACTCAGTTCAATACTAAAGTTCAAATTCTAAGAAGTGATAATGGCTTCGAATTTCAAATGACAGATTTTTTCAATAAATAATGGATCATCCACCACAAAACTTGTGTAGAGACTCCTGAGCAAAATGGCATTTCTGAGAGAAAACATCAACACTTATTAAACATTGCTCGAGCTCTTCAAATACAATCCAACCTTCTATAAAAATTTTGGAATGACTACATTCTCACTGCAAAATACATTATCAACAGGGTACCCAGTCCATTGCCTTCCGACAAAACACCCGTTGAGCTTTTATTCAACTCACCTCCCACATATTCACACATGAGAATATTAAGATGTTTATGTTTTGCCTCCACTTTATCTCAAAGCATAAGAAAATTTGATTGTCGAGATAGAAAATGCCTTTGCCTTGGTTACCCCTTTGGAGTCAAAGGCTATAAATTACCTGATCTTGACACTAATTCAGTGTTTATTTCTAGAGATGTCACATTTAATGAACAAGTTTTACATTTTCATTATCACACTACTCCCTCCACCATTCCTCAGATACCACATTTTACCTCACTTACTCCTCAGATACCATCTTTTATTCTACCTGCTCATTCTCCTTCTATTTCACCACAACCCACCACTCATCCTACTTCACTCTCTCCTTCATCTTCTCGATTACCTCTATCTTCTGAATCCATTCTACCTACACCTTCATTACCTTCATACTCTTCCTCTACACCTGCTCTCAAAAGATCAATCAGAGCTAGAAGAGCTCCACAATATCTCTAAGACTTCCATTGCCAGCAAATTTCTTCTCACTCACCCACTGAATCTGTGGTCTCATCACCTTCTTTAGGTATATCATTCCCTTTATCTGCCTCTATTTCATATGATAAATTTTCACTAGAATTTTCTTTCTTTTTTGTCATTATCTCTTCACACATTGATCCCACCACTTATAAACAAGCTGTAAAGGATATTGACTGGTGTAAGGCAATGGAGATCGAGATTGAGGCTCTAGAATTTAACAATACTTGGGTCCTCACTGATTTACCATCTGGCAATTAAGGTTCCTATTGATTGTAAATTTGTTTACAAGACCAAAAACCACTCTAATAGTTTTGTTGAGAGAAAGAAGGCTTGGTTGGTTGCTAGAGGTTTCACTCAACAAGAAGAGATAAATTACCATGGGACTTTTTCCCCAGTAGTCAAAATAGTCACTGTGAGAACCCTTCTTACTCTAGCAGCTATCAAGGGTTAGCATCTACAACAGTTTGATGTCAACAATGACTTCCTCCATGGTGATCTTCATGAGGAAATTTACATGAAAAGACTACCTCGTTACACTAAAGGCTCTCCAAATCCAGTATGCAAACTGCTCAAAAGTCTTTGTGGGCTTAAACAAGCTTCTCGGTAATGGTATGACAAATTTTCTCACTCTCTCATACAATTTGGTTTCACTCAATCTAAAGCAGATTATAGCCTTTTCACTTGCATCCATGGTGATACTTTCACGGCCTTCTTAGTCTATGTGGATAACATAGTCGTGGCTAGCAATTCTATTAATTACATTCTCTTATCAAAACCTTCCTCCATCATCACTTTAAAATCAAAGACCTTGGCCTCTGTAGGTATTTGCTTGACATTGAGGTTGCTAGATCCCCATCCGGTATCCATTTTTGCCAAAAAAAAATATAGTTTAGACATTCTTGCTGATTCTGGTCACTTAGCTTCCAAACCTTTAAAAATTCCCATGAACCAAAATTACAAACTCAGCAAGTCCTCTAGTTACCCTCTTCCTAATCCTACTGCTTATAGACGTCTCATAGGCAGATTACTCTATCTCACCTTCATAAGGCCAGACATTAGCTACCCTACAAATGTCCTTAGTCAGTTTCTCGATTATCCAACTTTCACTCATCTTGCAATTGCCCAAAAAATACTTAGATACATTAAGAATGCTCCTAGTCAAGGTATTCTCGTTTCATCCAATTCCTGATCACTTCACTTTAAAAGGATGTTATGACTCTGACTGAGCCTCTTGTCCTGACACCAGAAAATCCATTACTAGTTACTGCATCTTTCTCAGCCATTCTCTCATCTCTTGGTGATCCAAAAAGTAAAATGTTGTATCTCGATCTTTTGTTGAGGTAGAATACCGTACCATGGCCTCCATCTCCATAGAATTCACTTGGCTTTGACAACTTTTATCTGATTTTTCTATCTCTCATCCACAACCTGTTGACTTATACTGTGACAATCAAGCTGCCATTCATATAGCAGCTAATCTTGTGTTTAGGGGTGTAATTGATTCGGTTTGGTCCATTTTAGATAAAATATGAGACTGAACCAATATGAACTGGTTTTGTATTTTCAAGAACTGATTCTGCACCCATTACCCCTTATACCGATTCTTTCGATTTTACCAATTCTGGTCCGGTTTTAATTTACTATATACTATATTATATAATATAGTATATTATAGTATATAATACTATAGTGATAATATATTGTAGTATATTATAATATATATTATAATTGTATTATAGACTATAGTGACATATTATAATATATAATATAGTGATATATTATAGTATATTATAATATATACTGATAAAGTATTTGTATAACTATTAATATAATAAATTATAGTGATATAAGATTTTAAAATTTAATATTATATTAATTAGTAATTTATCATATAATACAAAAACTACTTTATATATAATTATATATTATATATATAAATTATATACAATATATAAATTAATATATATATATAAACTGGTTCGGTTTTAGAAAAGGAAAAATCAGAATCAGACCGATTTTAACTGGTTTTAAGAAAAATAAAACCAGTACCGGATTGAACCAAACTTGGTATCAGACCAAACCTACTAGTTCAGTTTGGTTTATCTGTTCACCAGTTTTTTTTATACTCCTACCCGTGTTCCATGAAAGAACAAAATATATAGAAGTGGACTGCCATTTTTACAAAGTCCTTGCCTTCTTATCTTCTATACTTACACCTCTCCAAGATAGGAATAGTCAATCTCTATTCTCCGTCTTGTTTTTTTTTTTTTGGGGGGGGGGTGTAATTGGGGTTGCAATATACAGAGCAGCGTACATCATCATGCACCACTACCCTGGAGCAGCAGGATCATGATGATCCACTCACTCGTGGCAGAAACAATGCAGTAGTCCTTATAGAAGCTTCCTACGAGTCTAGCATTAGTCAAAATGATTCTATTGTAAATTAGTTTACTAGAAAGTCCCTTGAGCAGATGAGGTGTCATGTACATTTTTGTATTTATAGAGTTAGTTTGCATATTGTGCAAATATTCCTTTTTATTTCTAGTCCGGCAGGTTGTTATATTCTTTGCTATATATAGATAGCATAGTCTGTAAAAGGCACACGCACAATGAATGAGAAGCAGTTGTCTTCTTTTCATCAATTCACTGATGTTGTTCTTTCTTTTCTCACTATTCTTACACCATGACATCCGAAGTAGGGCTGTTCATCCGGGCCGGATGGACCGGTATAACCGGATTCTAGTTCAGGTTTTCGGCCCGGGTCAAATCCGGGTTGGTACCCGGATTTAAAAAACCGGATTAATCCGGTCCGGGTACCGGATTTTAAATCCGGATCCGGGTTTAAAACCCGGTACCCGGGTATATAAATGAAAAAAAAAAAAAAAAAAACCTAGCCGCCCCCCCCTCGGTGACAAAATTCAGACCCCTCTCTCTCTCTCTCGCCCGGATCTCTCTGTTCTCTATGTCGTTTCTCGCCCTCTCTCTCTCTCTCTCTCGATCGAGCGCCAAAACCACAACCATCACCGCCGGTGTTATCTGAGGCCAACGTCCACGACTCCATAGAAGAGTTTTCGCAACTCTCGGTACTTTCCTCTCTCTCTCTCTGTTTTTTGAGCATTTAGATCTCTTCTCCATGGGGGGAGGTTCTTTCGTATCAAGAGTGTTTCGGATTCCGAAGTCTCCATTGCCAAATGCCAAATACGATTGTTACACCAAACATCGTGCCCGTTTAAATTGTTGCACCGAAAATGTTTTGGGCTTCGTCTATCCTCCCTGCTTAATTTACCGGTAGCATCTACGAGAATGTTGAAGGTTATAACATCTGGTACTAATATTTTTTTGCCTAATTACCATTTCGTTTTTCAGACTCGTGGCTTCTGTCCATTAGTACTCTTGCACATTAAACAAATCGAAGATTTATAGTTCCTCAATACATACATTTAGTAAGAGCATCTGGGTTCCTCCCTTCCTACCAGAACATTTGAAGGTCATAATATCTGGAAGGGATATCCCTCAACCAGCGCTGTAAATACATTAATCATTTACAGCCCATTATTTTACACCTTCCGAGTGATGTGCATTAAGTTATACGCCCGTTTCGTTCTAAATAAAATGTCCAATATCACCGCAGGAGCGGAAGGGGATCTGCTCAACAATCACAAAATCTAAACGCCATTCTTTGGTGCGTTTTACTTCAGATTCGTCCGCTGCGTTTATGAAAACTTATGTGCTGCAATTCCTCAGCCTCTATGGAAAAGTTGGGCTACGATCCCATAAGATGCGGCGGCTAGGCGCTTGATCACGTCCTTACAGTTTTAGCTGAAAACAAACCTTCGCTTGCATTGTGTTTTCAGCTGTTTAGTCTACTTTGGAAAACTCGTGGCTGAAAATGAAACATCTCAATATATCCCTGTGTTAAGACCCTCACAAGTCACATCATAATGTAAAAATCTTCCATAAAAGATAAAAAAATCACATGTACCTTCTTGAAGAAATGGTCGTCAGAAATTAAACCACACATTCATAAACCTGGGTGGTTGTCATTGATGTTTCTTTAAGATGTCTATTACAAAATTTCCTTACGCAAAGAGTGCTGACGTAAAGGGTATATGTGACGATGGATGGGATGAGATGGCCTTTGTTAGTTTAGTCAAAATTAAATATTTTATTTCATTCCATCTTAATTTATTATTATAATTTTTTTAAATCTCAATATAAAATATAATAAATAATTTAATTTTTTTTAATTTTAATATAAAATTAATATTTAAAAATTATATTATAATAATATTTTATTTATTATTATTTAAAATATCTCAACTCGTGTTTATAATCAAACGGGCAGAGTTTTTAATGAAAAATTTGTAACATCCTGACATAGGAATCATTTTTCTGGATTAACATTATCAACAACTTGAGTCATTCACCCAAATCTATGCAAGATTAACGTCAGGAATGTTGCATCATTTACTGAACCTTCAGCCACTAACATGTGCAGAGGTTCACCCAATAACAACGCAAGTAATTTTCCTGAAATTTACGAGAGCCCTCTTCACAATAGGCAAAAGGGCCCTGCTTTTTAATCAGGTTCAATTCGTGCATATTATGATATAAATAAAAAACTAAATTTACATCTGAAATCCACAGATACTAGATTCTGCAGATACAATTCAGCAAATCTACACAGGGCAAATACTTCAAAAACAAACAGAAAACATGATTCTGCTATGTTAAGAACCCAGAGAGTTGGTTTATGTAAGGATCCAGTACATCTCCTTATACAGAGAAACACGGTTGAGACTTAGCAGTGAGAAGAGAAGAAGAAGACGACGGAAGAAAGCTTTATTCATTCACTTTCTGCTGCTACTCTCGACCGTGATTACTCTGTATAAACAGAAGTAAAGGAGCCAGATCGTGCTGGCCAGATGTACCAGAGAAGAAAACTGGGCCGTCCCGGACGGAAGGGGAGAGGGAATCTTAAAGTTGAGAGCGTGCCTGTGTGTTTAGGGAAACTATGTATTTATAGGCACAGGAACCCTACGTGCTTGGTGTTATGTTTCTAGTAAAACCCTAGCCCTGGGGAGACTCGGTGTGGCATTTTATTTGGCACCGCTGAGATTCTGATCTGACGGTGACAGTAATAGTTTGCCTTAAAATGGAAATTATTGGGTGCCCATGTGTTTGTGATTCCTGTGAGTGAACATCAATCCTGTATAAATAATTATTTTTTACTATTAATGTGTTTTTTTATTATTATTGGGCCTTCTGAAGATGAAAATTGAAGTGGTTGTTTTACCACGGCCACGCTGCGCAGTGTCCACTAAAAACTGAAAGCTCCTCTTTCAGATGTACCTTTTAGTATTGAAAATCCTAAAGTTTCTCTCTTTTCATGTTGCTAAAAATTGCTAATTATTCTGCCTCGTCTTCGGCTTCTTCTTCAAGACATGCAATTCGAAAGGGAAAAACCCAACACTCCCTTTACTCTCTTAGCAAAACCCCACTTCGAAATTCTTCCTCGAATTCCATTCCCATAAACAGTAAGGATTGCAAAGCTCATGTGACTCCAACCCAGTTCGAATATTACGTGAGGGGTGTGTGTAAATCAGGTAAAATAAAGCTCAATGATGCGAAAAGATACTTTGATAGATTGGTTCAAGGACAACCCGTTCCGGCAATCGATACGTTTAATCATGTGTTGGGGTCGGTTTCCAGACTGAAATGCTATTCAGATGTGTTTCTTATGTATAGGAAGTTGAAATGTATTGGGATTGAGCCTGACTTGTACACTCTGAACATTTTGATTAATTGTTGTTGCAACTTGAATGTTGTGGATTATGGATTTGGGGTGTTTGGAGAGATTGCGAAGAGGGGGTTTGAGCCGGATGTGGTGACAGTCGGTACTTTAGTTAAGGGTTTGTGTAATGTTGGTAGGGTTCATTGTGCACTTCAACTGTTTGATCAACTGTGTGACAAGAAACTTGGAGAGAGGGTGATCATATATGGGGCTCTTATTGATGGATTTTGTAAAATGCATGAGATTGGTCGAGCTTTGGAGATGCATAGAAGGATGGTGAAGGCAGAGTGCAAGGTGAATGTGCTAACTTATGGCATGATCATTGATGCTCTTTGCAAAGATGGGTTGATTAGTGAAGCGATGGAAATGTTCTCGGAGATGATCGATTCGGGTATTCATCCAGACGTTGTTGTCTACAGTTCATTGATTAATGGATTTTGTAGTTTAGGACGATTTAAAGAAGCTGTGAAGTTGTTTAATGAAATGGTCGATTGCGGGATTTCTGCTGATGTAGTCACTTATAACACTTTAATTTATGGATTTTGCCAGCCGGGTTTGTGGAAAGAAGCCACTATAATTTTTACGCAAACGGTGGGACAAGGAATTTCTCCCTGCGTATTGACATTCACGATTCTGATAGATTGTCTATGCAAAGAGGGGAAAGTGGCAGAAGCTTGTGGCATATTTAAGTTGATGATAAAGCAAGGCAAGGAGCCTAATTTATACACTTACAGTTCAGTCATGAGCGGTTTATGTTTGGTGGGTCGGCTGGATGATGCAAAAAAGCTGTTTAACTTGATGGTGGACAAGGGTCTTAAGCTCGATGTTGTTAGCTATAACGTGATGATTAGTGGCTATTGCAAGAGTTGGAAGACCAATGAAGCTATTCAGCTCTTTCAAGAAATGCAATGCAAGGGATTGAAACCCACTGCTGTAACTTACAACACGCTTATAGGAGCACTGTGCCATGCGGGCAGAGTTAGAACTGCGCATAAATTATTTAAAGAAATGCAGAGTTCTGGCCCTTCTCCAGTATTTGCTACGTATTCTGCTCTATTGGGTGGACTCTGCAAAAATGGACAGATTGAGGAGGCAATGGATCTGTTGCAGTCCCTAGAGAGTACCAAATCTGAACCTAGTATTCAATCTTTTAATTTAATAATTGATGGGATGTGTAAGGCTGGTAAATTCGAATTGGCGCGGAAAAAGTTCGAGGAAATCTCAAGCAATGGCTTGGTTCCTGATGTTTCTACTTACAACAGTATGATGGATGGCCTATGCAAGAAAGGAATGTCATTGGAGGCTTGTGAGTTGCTTATCCAAATGGAGGAGAAAGGTTGCTTACCAGACTCCATTTCGTTCAATATCATGATTCAGGGTCTTCTTCGAGAAAAAGAGGTCCAGAGAGCAATGCAGCTCCTTGAGGTAATGAGAAAGAGGAAATTTTTACCCAATGAAGCAGTCACTTCGATGTTGATACACGTTGCCATGGTTGATGAACAATCTCGTGCAATGCTCCAGTCACTTCCCACGTTCTTGGAAACTTAAAAAGAGCTTCCTCTTAAGGACGACTCTGGTCAATCTATGCCTTCCATTCTTCTTTTACTCCTTCGACATGTACAGTTACTGATGCTAGCTTTAAGTCCTTGGAAAATGATAGCTGAACCAATAAAAGTGATCGATTGAATTTTTATTTTTTATTCTTTTATTTTTTTTACTTAATAGTTAAAAAAGTGACTATTAAGAAATTGATATTTTTTTATTTTTTAAAAATATTTTAAAATATATAAAAAATGATGGAAAAAAAATGGAAAAAGCAATAAGGAAGTGCAAATGCACTTGTCGGTCGACTTCCTCAGTCTATTCTCTAGGTCTAAGTAGCAAGATCCTAAGTCATGTGACATGTACAATGGCGTTTAAGCTGGCTTCCTGCTGTTTTGCTTGGTCAAATTTACACTGTACATCCCTGAAGAAGTATCAAATTCCTATTCCTTTCTCCGTTCTACTACAATTTTCAATACAATTCTAATACCTACTTCGACCATGCGACATGTCAGTCTTACTGAGCCCATTCTTCTACATTAGTCTGCACATAAATGTAACAGCCCGCAAGCAGTGTTTTTCAGTCAGCAACGAATGGCTACTTTCAATTCTTGGGATCAGTTAATTCCGTACTCCCCAAGTGAATGGTGGATGGGCGCGATGAAAGTCAGCATAAGTCCTGTTGGATGCTATTTGTTTGTGGCTTAGGGATACTTACAGAAGTTTGTATTCCTATGAAAAGTTGCGATACATGTTGAAAATCTTTACAGGACCCAGCCCAGCCTCCCCACACCAAAAAATAAAAAACATAAACGTACAGAAGGTAAGAAAATAAAGGAAGGCTCAACATGCCGTAATTTACACTGACCTAGTGTGAAGCTAAATGCGTGTGGTCCTCTTTCGACCACGAGACCTACTCCCTACCACAAGCTTTGAAGTGCCTGTAATATCTTTTGCAGGTTCTTCCTCACTTTCCTCGTCATCACTTCCATTGTCAAAACTCTCTGTTTTCTCAGAAGATTCTTCTTCTGGCAATTTCCCAGCAGCTTTTTCATTTGAAAGCTGACCCCGAAGCTCTCTGAGTTTCGCTTTCTTTGAATTCAAGACCCCAAGAAACTAGAGGCAGAAAAAAGGTCCAAGTCATGCATAATGTTTGCAAAAAGATGTAAATGATGATTATGTCTATTTAGTAAATGTAGCTGGAAATAATCCAGGGCTTTGCCAGCTGCATCCATAGATCAAATATAATGATGATATTGATTGCATCGTGGTACATACATGTACATGAGAAAAAAATCATTTTTACTGATATTAAAAAATATCAAAATATTTAACATAAAACATCACTTCTAGAATTGAGCCTTCTGATTTCATCTCACTAAGCAGATGTAAATGTGAAAGATGCACTAAAATTGTGAAAGAGGCTTAGTCACATTAAAATAAGAGAGCCTCAACCATATTCGTGCAATCTTCAGACCAAATATTACATAATAAATAAATAAGAGAGGCAGAAATCTTGCAAATGAATTCCATAACCGACAACCAGATTGCTGCAGCAACAAAGCAGGTTGCCCATAACATTCATTAATTTAAGTAGACAAACCGTTCTTGTGGATGAAGATAATGAACTTGAGGCCACTTGATGCTTAACAAAATCATTAGTTTATATATTTGTTAAAGAGGGGTAGGTTTGGGTACTCTAATACCATTCATTACTTTTTACTACTATTAATTACTTTTTACTACTATTCAATATTCTATTATTACTTTTTCATTACTTTTTTACTACTATTCACAACACTTCTCAGCACTTCTCACTACCCAAACCCTAAAATGAGCAGCTTTAGGATTGAGAAAACAGTTTTGAATCGTTGGGGTTCAAAGTGACCTAACTTCTGCAGTTTGCCCCTCTATTTGCTGGCTTTGTATTTATTTTCACTCACTACAAGACAAATTAGCCTTATCTAGAAAGAAACAAAAACCTTTCCCGATCTTCTAATTAAACCTATAAGATGGAGGCTACCATTAATGTTTCACATCCTAAAATCAAACTAACGAGTACAAGTACTAAAATATTAAACATGTCAATATACCGTATAGATTGATTATGCCATAACCTACACTTGGAGCTCAATTTGCCAAATAAAACATGTCAAGAAAAATAAGGAGAAAAAAGTACTGATGCTATGTAAGATGCTGAGAAAACAAAATAACTTATTGAACACACCTTTTCATATATTGCAGATTCGAACTCCACCTTCTCATCATTAATTTTCTCGCTCTGTGCTAGACACTTCTCAGCTTCCACTTTTAGCCTCTCAAACGATTGAGTTTTTCTGACAACTTCTTCCTATGCACGCATACAGAGTACAGAAATATATATGAAACAAACAAATTACTTGTATATGCATGAGAACTACATATTTCAATTCCAGAAGAATACCTTACAAATAAAATATAATAAAATAAAAGTGGCAAGTAATTTAATAACATGTTTAGGATTTGTTGAACAAGATCGATCTCATATTGGTTTTGAGAGATTTTCCTTAACCGCTATCTTGCCCTCTGTTTCTGGTTCATGGATTTGTCTCCACCAGTAGAAATACATTGCATTGAGATCAAAATGTAAATTGCTTGCGTTCTTTTGAATAGTTTCGCATTATTTGTTAGTTATCCTAATCTCAACAAAAAGTAAATATGTAAACTTCACTGAATGTCTATAAAGCAGCAAAACAAAATGTACAATCGTACACTTAGCCTTATATTTGCATCCATGAGAAAATCCAATATCCCTGCCGTAGTTTCCTTACTATTAGGTGACAGTTGACACTTCCACCGCCATTCTAGTGTTGTGCCTTCCTTGTCAAAAGTCCATGACAACTGCACAATGAATACCACATCCAGACAAGTAACCATTTTACATTAGCCCCTTCACGAAATAAAGTCTTCTACTAACCTCGTTTGTTTTTACAATATTTCTCATTTTATCTCATCTTATCTCTTAAATCATTACATCTTTTCTAAATTCTCATACAAAATAAAATAAAAAATTCTACTTTTTCAAATCCCAAAACAAAAATAATATTAAAATAATATATTATAACAATATTTTATTCAATTTTTAACTTTCACCTCAACTCATCTCATCTTATTTGCAAAAACAAATGATAACTCCTAAGTACTAAGCATTTTGGATCTATTTGAAGTAAAAACTCATCATTCTAGGGCAGACATTTATGATTCATCATTTATATTGTTATCATTATTCACTATAAACATCTTCCCCAATTTTCCCTGCATCCGAACACTACTAAAAAATACACAAAAAATTTCAAATAGTAAATAACAAGTTCGAATTACCGAAAAGCACAGACCCTTTTGTGGCCATCTCCGGCATCGGTGAACCGGTAGACCGAACCGGGCTGCTGAAACCCTAAGTACCGCTCAGCCAACTCCACGTACTCGGTCACCGGCTGGTCCCACTGAGCCGCGCGCTCTCTCACGTCCTCTTCCGACGCTGAATTTGAAAAGTCCAAAATCGTAACGAAAATTCCAGTGAGCTTTAGATTATTTAGTTTCGAAGTTCGATTTATAAGAGATTGAAGTACCGTGGCAGATCCAGGCGTGGAGGCCGTCGGTGATGGAGAGGTCAAAGCGGGACTGAGACCATGTGCACTTTACGAAGATGGGCTCGCTTTGTTGGGGTACGAGCTTTAAGCATGTATGTCGGGTTGACTCCATTGCTGGCGTTCACTTCAGTCCAGCGAGATTTTGGACGACGGGGAGGGGAATAAGTTTTTGGGCTATATTTCTCGTACGGAGCCGTTCCCGCCTCGTCAAACCTCTTTAGGCCGGATTCGGATAATCTTTTCTCTCGTATAATTATTATAATTTTTTTAAAAATATAATAAATAATTTAATTTTTTTAAATTTTAAAATAATAATTATATTAAAAATGATATTTTATTTAATTTTTATTTTTCATTTAAAACCATCTCATGTCATCATATCTGTAAATTCAAATCAGCCTTTAAGCTCTATTTGGATAGTATACTATTTATTATTTTATCATTATTTATTATTATTTTTACTATTTTTTATTATTATTCATTATTATTTAATATTTTATCATTACTTTTTCACAATTATTCATATAATATCTATTATTTTTTTACAATTATTCATATAATATTTGAGATCACCTCACTACTTAAATACAATTTTAAAGTACTCTCATTGAAATGGTTAAAGGTAAATAAGATTTTCAAATAGCTTTTGTAGATGAAAAATTGGCAATTGGGTAAAGTGATTGAACCAAGTTTTAGCTATGGTATATCTAAAATTAAAATCGAATTTGCTTCTAATAGTAGATGGAGTAAATCTTTAGTTTATTATTTTCTTGAAACACTCTTTCTTCTCTTGATTTTTTTTCACAAAATTATCATCAGTTTCTTTCCCTCTAATTTTAGATGTGCTTAATTAGACGTTTGTAGTTATTAGTATTTAATGATCATTGAAAATATAATTTTTTTAATCAATAATTTACTTAGAGTATAATTAATAATTAATAAAACAAATGATGCAGTGTTTGAGATTTCTCCTCAAATCATGGATGCAAACTTAGGTAACTTCCACCAATACACAACTGAGGATCAAGACTACACTTCAACCAAATCTTTGTCATAAACTCTAGCATGATAGCAGCATTATGAAATCAATCTTGTAATCAATACTAGCGTTACAGAAGTTATGTTTACAGCATTTCACCTTGTAATTATTCTTTTGTAAAGAGATATAAAGTTATATAAATACATAAGATTACATCCTGTTTTAAGGTGTGGTTTTCTTCAAATTTCTTTTTGGTATCAGAATACATTAACCTATGATCGATGATGGGCTTCTATGACCTATCCACGATGATAGTACATGAAATACTGATTCACAAGTGAGGAGGCGCATGGAGAAGTCCTATATAGTTTAAGAACAAACTTATCTTGAGCTTTATAAAGAGTTACTATACTCTTCCTATTAGGCCTTTTAAGGAGAGAAATTAATGTTTTTATAATAATTAACATATAATCGATAAAACGATAAAATATCATAAAATTAAAAATTAAAAACATTAAATTAATTTATTTTATTATTATATAATGAATAATTAGATAATCCAATATAAAAAATTGATGTGAATGGAATAGACAAAAACAAATATATATCATGTTAGTTAAAACAAATTACAATTGAATTGTTTTTTTTTTTTTACATCATTTTTTAACACTTTTTAAATATTTTTTAAAAAAGAAAAAGATTCACAATATTATTAAATAATATTTTCTTAATCACTAAATAAAAAAAATTAAAAAAGAAAAAAGAGCAGGAGCTCCCAACGGCATCCTAACTTTTTTATTAGCTAAATCTCGTAAAAAACAGCATATAAACCAGCTCTCTTTAGAAATAAAATAAAATAAAGTAAGATTTCCAATGTAGAAAAACAAATAGAATATAGACAAAAATGCAATAAAATATTTTATCATTAGGAATGTGACAAACTTAAAGAAAAGAGTCACCACTCACTCTCTCTCGCTCTCTCTCTCATCAAGAGCATCTTGGTTAAAAAAATTATTTAATATTTTATAATATGAAGATATTACATTACATTCATGCATGCCTCTACATCACACACCCATTTTAAATAGGATATGTGGTGATCACTTTTACATAGATAATATGCAAGAAAATATTGATGAGTGAGATCCATGTCACAGGCTTATAATTTTATCGTCCAGTCGGGTCCAGCGCATAAAAACAAAAATATCGGGGTCAGATTTGCAGGGAGGAGAACCTGGAGTGCTCGCGAGACGCACTTGGGCCGTGTTGCGGGCACCGTGCAGCCTGCCTTATTAATAATTACGCATATAATGGCTATCAAAACACAGAACCCAAAGCAAAAAAATGGCCCCGAGATTCCCTCCTCGCCTGCCACTAATCTTGCTCTGCTTTTGCTCTTCTGTAATCGTCGCTCACAAGGATGATGATCCAACAGCCAAAACCATGGAGGATTTTTCTGGGTACCCAATTCATGAGCCTCACTCTTCCATTCAAAACTCCTTTTCTTCACTATCCGTTGAAATCGAAAGTTTACAGAAACAGGTACTAAACCCAGTTTTAACGTTATGGATGGGGTTTTCATTCGCTTGGAAGTTCAGTTTTTGTTTAATCTCAGAGTTGTTGTGAATTTTGCTTATTAGATCGATGAACTTGCTTCTTTCTCGGATACACCTGCCCCATCAGTGACTAGGATCCTGTACACTGAGAAGGATGTTTTGGCACGCAGGTATATAACACAACTCATCTCAACTAAGGTTGATTTCTAACTACATGGGGTCATTTAAAAAAAAAAAAAAGAATGATTATGTGATAGTGATCTGTCCGAATGAGTTTTTCTCTTTAAATGACTTTAGGAGGTTTGGCATGCTCCAAATGCTGTGTTCTATTTATTGTTGATTAACCGAACAAGCAGAAAATCTTACTCCGGATTGGAAATCCACGAGGGTTGAATTGCCCCATCTTTGATTTATACTGGAGTTTGTGTGTGATTTCACCATCTCGAATTGAACCATTTTGAAAATAGCACCAATTACTGTCAGGACCGGAACTTATAATTTGGCCTGGTTAAATTATGACAAGAGGCGTGCTATGGTTTATAGCTAGCTTGGCCAGTCACGATAGTCACCAGCTGGTTGCTCCACACATTTCCATGTACCCCACCCATTATTTGGTCCCTGACCTTGACATCTTTTTTTATTAAAACGATCTAATGCTATTAATTTCGCAACTGAGTTTAATTTCCTTGAACGATCTCACTTCAAATGACATATTCATACATTGAATTACATTATAGCTTTTGATGAATCGTGCAAATGTTCATAGGATAACCAAATGTACCCATAGTTGAGGACTCTTGTCTGATCTTGGAATCTCAGCAGTTTGATGCGTCTACCATTTACATAAATTAGTAGATTGATATGTTGGTCACATTTAGCATCATGGAGACGTTAGAGTATGATTACATGTTAGAGTTTATCTAGGACTAACTCTGCATGTGAGCACAGCAAATAAAATTTTTTCGGTATTGATTAATATGGGATAAAGAAAAGAACAATGTTGAAGTTAGGGAAGTTAGATACCATATTGTTGAGGTTGAACAAAAATATTTCTTATAAAAATGGCAAACTGGCACACTTTAATCAAAACAACAAAAGACTCTTGGACACTTCACACTTTAAATAAATAGTTGGGCCTCACTCAACAACTTTTGAACTAGTGCCTATACCATACACTCCACAAAAAACTCACTTCACTTGATACTTGGACTTACTGTCACAAGGCACACTCAATCAATTGACACACAAGCACTTGACTATTTAGCTCACTTTTACTTGCTGACCCACACTTGCTCACACTCACCTTCTCATACACTTACCAATGCACAAATGATGAGCTGTGGGCTCCACTTTATAGCCACTTTGAAATCAATGAGGGAAGGTTTTTCATCCACATATGGTCGCTGCTTGGAGAAGTTTGAAGATATCTACTTGTTTAAGTCGGTTTTATGAAGTTTCTCAAAGACCATGTAGTACTAGACTTTTCAAGAGGAAATGGTTGAAACCAATAAATAATTTTCTAGAGAAACAGCAGTGTTGCTGCCATTTAATAAACAAGAAATTCCATGTAGTGCTAGACTTTTCAAGAGGAAATGGTTGAAACCAATAAATAATTTTCTAGAGAAGCAGCAGTGTTGCTGCCATTTAATAAACAATAAATTGTGTTTGAGTTTGTTATAAAAATACTAAGATTCTTCTTGATATGAGGCTTTACCTTTCCTCATTTTATTCGCTTGTAATAACTAACAATAAACTGCAGGTACATCAAGAACTTGATGGGACTCTCTGGTCTCTCTGTCAGAGAGGATGCTGTTGGTAACATATTTGGCCGATGGTGAGTCATGTCTACATCTTTGAAATATTGTCTATTTTCAACTCAAATCTTCTTAAATTCCTTCCTCTTGGGGTTGGCTAGAACATATTGCTGTTTTTCAATTAGAGGGTAGACAAGACCCAACCTATTACATATCTAAGGTGTCATTTTTCTTTTCTTAGAGATTACCTTGGGGGCCTCCAACGGTAGAAATGGTATAATTTGTAATATGGTTATTGTCATCCATCTTGCCTTTTATCTTGTTATAGTTCTTTCTGCTTTCTTTTTTATCTTGTTCAAATGTCCAGATTGGTTTGATAGGGAACTTTTACTCAAAGCAAGCTCTTGTCAATTTATTGGTTATGAAATTCATCTAACTTGGTCAATTGGATATTTGTGAGAGTAAATTTATTTTCAATGATTCATGAAAGTAGTTCCATCATCAGCGTATGCCATTCTCTCTCTGACTCTAGCCAATTTGAAATCGGGGTATCATAATGAGCTTATTTGCATCTCAATCTCATATTTGCATCGCTGCCTCATTTACCCCAAAATTTTTATCATCATTATATTTATCAAATGGCTTGCACTAAGCTGTATTATGCAGGGATGGCTATGAGCCTGAGCTTTCTGCAGTGGCAACAGGTTCTCACATTGATGCTATTCCCTACTCTGGGAAGTATGATGGAGTTGTTGGCGTTTTAGGTGCTATTGAAGCCGTCAATGTGCTAAAGAGGTTTGAAGCTTTCTGTCTAATGTTAAGGCCGACCTTCTAAAAAAATATCCATCTTAAGTATGTTTCTACATAGGCAAGCCTGCTAATTTAGCATGGTTAATTTTGTTTACCGTGCCTATACTTATGATCAATAAAATTTTGTTTACCAATTAAAAAAAAATTTAGCATGGTTAATTTAGCTCTTAATTACCACTCAAATCCATTAAACATATCAGAAGTGCATAACTTAACACATGGATATATCTTAAGATGTTATATAGTGTTACATAACTCTCCTAAGCCATACCCTAATAACCCAAGGAGTGAGCTGATAATTATGTAGACATCCTTCTTTCAAACCAACAGTGGAACTAGAGGGATCCTAAAATGAATATTGATGATATTCTGACCCTCTAATTTTGAAGTGATAACCAAAACAGTTTTAACACTGTTCATCTGTGATGGGTGGCCGATGTATCCTCCATTCATCCGAAGATTCCCAAAAGCCTCCTGAAATTGGGTTCCAGCACTTAGTATACTATCTTATTTTCCATTCATCAGTTGAAATTATAGCTATAAGAAACAATTACGCAAACCACTCTATTTTTATCCAGTTTCATAAAATGATATCGAAAAGATCAATGATCATTTTGAACTTTTTGCTACATCAATATGAATTATGATATTCTGAGGAATGTACAAATTCCTTTTTAAGTTTTGTGGTTCTTGCAAGTCAAACATATAGTTGCAACTATTTTTGGTCCATGGTTTGTTGACTGGTGGCTTTCTGCAGAGTTGGTTTCAAACCTAGAAGGTCACTGGAAATTATCCTATTCACCTCTGAAGAGCCTACACGCTTTGGGATCAGCTGCTTGGGAAGGTTTCTGTATTCAAAATATATCTTTATGTGGTTGCACTATGTCACTCCAGTTACCATTTGAGTTGGATTTTCCTTCATGATATCCCATTCTCTAGTTTGGGGTTCCTCATATGTGATCTTAAATGTGCAGCCGCCTATTGGCAGGAAGTGAGGTACTTGCAAAAGCTCTGAAGACAACTGTTGATGCTAAAAATGGATCATTCCTAGATGCTGCAAGATCTGCTGGATATGTAAAGGATCACAATGACTTATCCAGTGTGTTTATAAAGAAAGGAAGTTACTCGGCTTTTGTGGAATTGCATATTGAGCAGGGCCCCATCCTGGAGGAAGAAGGTGGAATTATTTCACTTCTAATTATGACCTTTCTTTTGCTAGGTATTTTAAAATCCCATCAATCCAATTGTTTTCAATCCAGGTATATCTATTGGTATTGTAACTGCCATCGCTGCGCCTGCAAGCATCAAAGTGGAATTTGAAGGCAATGGAGGCCATGCAGGGGCCGTCCTAATGCCAAATAGGTGATTTTCCTGGATGTGAAAACCTCTCTCCTAGCTGTAATAACACCGTGAACTTGTGTTTCTTTTTTTATTCTGGTTGCAGACTTCTCTAAATAGGGGTTTTCCAATATTTAGTCTGCAAGATATTTCCATTCTATCATCATAATTGCTTAGACCTAGACATGTTTTGGTCATTTTGTTTTCTGTTGTGGTTGATTTCATCAGGCCCTTGCTTGAAATTATGCCATTTCGGATTCCAACCCCCCCCGGGCGGGGGTTTCTCTCCTTTTATTTGTCCATTGAACAACCAGTTTGCATATTTCAAAGTAATTCCAATATGGAGTGTACTTTGTGTTAATAATATTGTATTTCCGGCTGTCAAATTTTCAATTCTTCTAGAAGCGGATAATTTTTTAAAATGTGTGCGTGCATAAATATCACACACACATTTGCTTGTTCACTTAAACAATAGTAGCTTTTGTTGTTTTCAATTTGGAGCAGAAATGATGCTGGCCTGGCAGCTGCAGAGTTGGCATTGGCTGTGGAGAAACATGTACTAGAATCTGGATCAGTCGATACTGTCGGTACAGTTGGTAAGCCATCCTTTCTTCATACATAGGCTTTTTTATTTATAATTATCTTTTTTTAACTCAATAGTTGAGCCCTTCTTCCATTTTCTTAAGCCAATGGTCTCTTCTTTTCTTCCTTTGTTAGTGTGGAGGTCCATTATAAATTTACAATTCCTGTTTCCAAGGTATTCTGGAGGTTCATCCTGGGGCAATTAACAGCATCCCAAGTAAATCACACCTAGAAATCGGTATGCTTCTTTTCGGTTAATAAAATTACCAGGAGAGCATATTGTGCCAAGTATACTTAGGATGGTTGTTTCCGTGGATTTTGGTACAATAGCTTCTTGTTAATGCTTATTAGGTTGTTTGAAGATATTCATATATATGACCCTCACATGCTGTTCCTGTTCCAAATATTGACTGTCTGAGGTATTGGTTTATTTGGTTTCCTAGCTATTGTTTTCGATTTTTGCTTGTATGTTTTGGCAGACACAAGAGACATTGATGAAGATCGAAGAAACACTGTGATTGAGAACATTCGTCAATCTGCAATTAGAATAGCGAAAGGCCGTGGGGTGAGGCTATTTGAGTTCAATGTTATTAATCAAGACCCACCGGCCCTTGCTGAAAAAGCTGTAATCAAGGCCGTGGAAGCTGCATCAAAAGAGCTAAACCTAACTCACAAGTTTATGATTAGCAGAGCATACCATGATTCACTGTTTATGGCCAGGTGTGAGAGACAACACTTGAAATTTAAATCTTGTAACCACACTTGATGTGCACATTGTTTTCCCACAAAATGTCATGTACTATCATGACTGTGGTTCTTCTTTTGCCCACTTTAGCTCTTCAGTTTCTAATGCATAAAATGGGTCCTTGCCGTAGATGCTTATCTTGTGCTTATTGAATTTTTACCGAGAGCTAATTAGGACAGCATTCATTTTTATTTAATTCAACATAGTTGTGCAGTGTGGCTTTTTGAGGGAATTCTGGCTATGGAATGATGGCATTGTTATCTGGCTACAAAAATTTGCTGATCATGCATTTTAACATTCTTGCAGAGTATCTCCAATGGGCATGATATTCATTCCATGTTACAAGGGTACGAGCTCTTTCCACTTTTTCTATATCAAATGTTGTGATTTCGCATTTCCTTTTACCTTTCCCAGTTTTCTTTAAAATATCATTTCAAATTGTTAGGGTCCTATATAGACAACTAGTTACATCATCTTTCATGGGTAATATAATTAGATATACTTATTGAGGAAAGCATGTCAGTTGCTACTGATTCTTTTGCTTTCATTTGGAACTCCAATGTCACCTATATGATATGCATGATGACCAAGCATAAAAGTACACTGGTGTTCTAACTTTGAATAAAAAGAAATTGCACGAGTGCAAAAATACACACAGACGTATACAAGCAGGGATGAACATCTCAGTGGCATGGGGTAGGGTTGGCAGCGGGGGCCCACATGAGGGGGGCGGGCTGACCCCAGCTGGGCCCCGCCCCGCCCCGCCCCGCACCCCACCCTGCTATATAGAAAATAAATAAATTTTAAATATATTTATATAAATATATACAATTTGTTGAAGACTTGAAGTTATATTCAAGTTATTGGTTCGCCTTGGCCTCCTAGGCCAATCTTTATATAAGAGGCCAAGACAATCCAAAATACAACTCTAACGAGTTTTTAAATTTTGTTGTATTTATAAATGGCACCGGGGCGGGGTGTAGGGAAAGGGTCCACCCGCCCCCCACCATGTGGGTATCACCCCTAGCATGGGGTAAAGATAGGAAGAAAATGATTTGTACAGACATTGGGGTGCAAATCTCATACATGCCTTTTGAAAAAAATTGGGATCCATTATGGAAAAGTGGGACCCACCATAAATTTTTTTTTTTTGCCTTTTCATGATGGGTCCCAATTTTTCAAAGAGTGTGCACTGGGCTCGCATACTTTAAGCTTGTAACTAGCATTACTTAAATAGAAATATACAGATCCTGTGTGCGTAAGGATGGCGATTTTCTGGCAATTTTTGCTCAAGTTATCAATATGCGCTTGATCTACTTAAAATCAATTTGGTTCTGCAGGTTACAGCCACAAGCCTGAAGAATATGCTTCCATTGAGGACATAGCAAATGGGGTCAAGGTATTAGCCCTGACTCTTGCAAAGTTGTCCCTGACCTGATGCGTCATCCATAATTAGCGTCAAATAATATAAGATTTAGTATTAGAACTCGTTGAGAAGTTTGATTTCTTCTTTACATAGAAAGCAAACTGCTGGAGTGTCTTCTTTAGGATACCACAACAGATCTTAGCACCTTTTCTATGAGTATCCTTTATTTTTACACATTCATCTGGCATGTGTTTGTGCACACCCGTGTGTGTGTGTGTGTGAGAGAGAGAGAGAGAGAGAGAGAGAGAGAGCTGCAAAGTTGTAGATCTCCTCTATTAGTTGGGCACTGAGATGAAGCAGTGCTTTTCTATCTTACAGAACAGTAAAAAACAAAAGAAAACGTGCAAATGCCAAGGTTCAATTAGTGGCAGCTCTAATTGGAACCAGCATAACCAAACTGTAAAAGTGTGAAAAAAAAATCACTGAAATCTAAAGCCAGGACGAAAACCCTATGATATGCTTTGTGTTGTCTTTTGATCAGCAGAATTCTTTCATGCCGTAGCAACGGTGGTCTTGTCAGCCTTTTCCAGCACAATCTCAATCTGTATATGTGACAGAGAGTTGATAAATATATTTGACTGGGAAAAATAGGTAAAAGAAACAATGAAGGAATAGAAAGCAACCTGTGGTTTGTGGATCATTCGGCCTTTCACACCATCCATTGCACCAAAAGAAGATGTCGTTATCCCTGTTCCATTTCCCGAGTTAAATAGAATTTTAATAACTGCGAAATTGACCCCAGAGAGATCTTATATTGATACGTTAGATATTTGACTGCGCAGAGGTCTGTTATGAAAGTTGTACGGCAAATAAGATATTGACTCCTTACTTTTCTCGATTGCCAGTCCATTACGTTTGAGAATCTCAGCGATTATGACAACAGTAGGAATTGCTGTATCAGATCAAGTAGAAGTGTCAATAATGCCAAAAGATTATCAATGGCTTCTAAAGTGCAGGCAGGATGTAAAGAGCTAATCATCATGATGGGAAACTCTCACTCAAAAGTATCAATAATTAAGATCTGACTTTCAAGCGGGCAAAAAAAATTGATGGATCTAAATGGTATGGCAAGAACATTGAAGAAAGTTTCGGACAAAGAAACATAATTTAAACAAAAAGAAAAAGTGAAAGGATCCGAGAATTATACCCATGCCCAAGGCGGAGAGCTCGATATCGTTGTTCTGTTTTATGAGCCTCTGAATCGAAAAAGGACGGTTAGACAAAACAGCATTAGAAAAAAAGAAGATACTTAATTCGCTGCAGCAGAACATGCGAACTGAAGCAGCAAGAACTTGTTTAGGAGCGTAATGAATGCAACCCAGCCAAACCAAATCAAGACTAGAAAAAACAGTTATTACAAAACAGAACAAAATCAAGATTCAGAGTGTGTAAGACCTATTAAAGAAGATCAAGTTACAGATTTAAGTAGCGCCTAAGACCCAAGGGTTTAGACCCCATTAAACATCACTTTCAAACATGCTTCGAAAACAGCGATAAAACGAAGAAACCCCCAGTTCTTACTTCAGTAAAACGCTCACCACTATATGTGATTCTGTGGTACTAAGAAACAGAGGAAAAATAAAGCGAAAATCCGAACTTTCCACAAATTCCAATTCCCCATTTTTCTTTCCCATCAGCAACCAAAGTGAACAAAGAAAAAAGAGGAGAAAGTAGGAACACAGAGAGGAGGGAGGGAAGAAAGGAGGGGGGGGGGGGGGGGGGGGGGGAGTATACCTTGGCAAGATTGAGATAGAAGAGGAGGGGTTTCTTGGTATTGGAGACCTGAATGTGATTCTTCTTCTTCTTGTAAGACTCGGTAGCAGCAGCAGCAGCATTGCCCTCGACACCAGCATCAACTACAACAGCTGGCTTCATGTTGTTCCTGACTCCCTCTGAGGCATTGTTGGCCTCCTCAACAACCACGGTCGCCTCCATTGAAGATCTCTCTTTCTATCGGAACTGTGAAGAGGGCGGGAAAATGTGTTTGCAGGTAAGAATCTAATGCTGAATGTGTGAAATGGACGGTGACTGAAGTGGATTGTGAATTTATACAAACCTCTTCCCATTACACGGACGGTGAAGCTAACCGCCAATGGACGCGTGGTTGTGTTCGATTGGAGGGGGGATTCTTGGCGGAAAGCTTGTACAGTTAGTTAGTTAGGCCAGCCCCCCATCAGGTCGTTACTTTAAAGTTTAATTTGCCTGAATGACCAATTTGACCTCTGCAAAATGCAAATCCTTCTCTCTTTCATTTGTGGCATTATCTAGCCGCTTCAGACTACAGGGCTTGCCTCAACAGTCTGAAGAAGATTATATACGTAATTAATATATTTTAATAAAAAAAAAAGACAATAATATTTAAATGTAGCCTTATGATATTAGAATAAAAAAATTATTTTAATGTAATGTATTTCTATAATAATAAATATTTTATTATAAAACAAAATTGTGAATCTTAAAAAATACGACCGTTTAAAAATAACTCAAATTATGAAAATGTGATCATTGCAAAAAAAAAAAAATGAAGGTTTGGAAGAGAGAAGTATCGAATAAATTAAAGAATATTTAAATTAAATCTTAAAAATAGATAGTTAAAATAAATAATCGGATGTAGATGCTTTGAAAAATGGATTGTTAAAATGAAAAAATAAAAAATAAATTAACTAATTCTTTAATAACCTGATGTGAACGTTATTGGGTCGTTTCAATTGCGACTATTGTCTTCGGGTTATGGATCGGAAAATTAAATGGGCCTGTTTACTTTAAAATCACATTTTCCTTTAAAAAATAATAACGCACAGCCTCCACCCTGGTCTTATCTTGATCTCTCTTGGGCCTTGGTCATTGTTTATTGCTCGTTTCGCCTCTTGCCTGTTTGATCTACAATTGTTGTCGTCGAGATGTCACTGCTCCATCTTCCTCTTGATTTTTTTCTCTGGCTTCATTGTTATATTTGTTCAAGCTGCTTCAATCTGTGAGTTGTCTAAGCATTTTTGGATGGAGATAATGTGGATCCATGGCACCATGTAATAATATGTATGGAGGTTTCCGGTTCGTTGGGGGGGGAAGCATGGTAAGCCTGTTTTGGTTTAATCTCATTCCAAAAGGCCATTCCAAATTTTAAGTTCTGTACTCAATAGGTGAGAAGAGCCCACAATAAAATAGAAACGAAGGTGGCCCCTGGACCTTGCAAATTAGGGATGCCTGAAACACAGTCCACACTATACTTAGAGCACTATTATTGGGTTATATATATATAATAGATATTTTTTATGAATGTAAAATAAATTTAGATATTGGTTATTTCATTTACATAAATTTTTATATTGGAATAGTCATTTTTTTATTATATAACAATAAAATAATATAAGATGAATTTAACTTTAACTATTTATATCAAATTTTCACATTAGATTATCTATTTATTTATTATATAGTAATAAATAATTAAAAAATTAAAAAATATTTAATTTTTTAATTATTATTTTATTTTATTTTATCATATTTTACTATTTTATCTATTATATGTTAATTAGTAATCATATTCTAATTAAATTATGGATTAAAAAATAATAAATATTTAAAAAACAGTAACTATCAAAGGAGAAAGAGACTTAAAAAATAATAAAATAAAGATTTTCTTGTGGAACAGTAACTATCAAATTTGATTTTATTTTTACATGTATTGTAGCTAAAAGCTAAGAAATTTGATTATAGATAATCCATTGCAAGTGATTTTTATGTCTATTAGATAAAAATGGGCTTTAGTTTTGGATATAGATAATCCAATAAGAGCGCTCAGGACTCAGTTTGGATTGAAAAATATTTTCAACTCATTTGATCTTATTTTATTTTATTATTATAATTTTTATAAATTTTACATAAAATATAATAAATAATCTAAAAATTTTTAAATATCAAAATAATAATAATATTAAAAAATAATATTCTAACAATATTTTATTCAATTTTTAACTTTAATCTCAACTCATCTTATCTCAACTCACTGTCTAAACCTGACCTTACACAGTTACACTATCCACCATTCACATGGTATAATTTAATTTGTAAGTTTTAAATTTTAAAATTTAATTTTTAAATCAAATTATGTCAAGTAAATGATATATGATGTAAATATCTTCAAATAAAATTATTCTTTTCGACATTGCCATCAATACGATGTCCCTCCTTAGCAGTAACAATGATATATTTACAAACTAACTTGTGAGTGGTAAGTAATTTTCGTGGCCTAGCAAGCTCGACCTTACAAATCATGACCTATCTGATTCAGATATTTGAGAGACCCATCTCATTTACGATAACAAATCAATTACATGCAAGTAGCCGTGGGGAGATCCATCACTAGACCACATTATAGGTACTTCGGCCCATAAAGTAAACCACAGAAAGATGGTTGACCCTATACTCTGTTGGGTATAATCCTTTGATTAAACTCACCACCAACTGGTTGTTGATCTCTGAGACAACTGATACATAATCCCACGTGTGAAGTTGACAAGCTGGTCTTGAACCTCCATAAATCACACAGGGGATGAGGGGAGAAACAAAACTAGAGAAGCTCCCTTATTGCTGTCACCAGTGCTCTTTAATAATATTGTGGGACTGAACAATGAGGTATAGAGAGGGAGGGGAGGATGATGAAATGATGGCAGTAGTAATCAATCACGGCCGTTGAAATGTACAATCTGGTATGCGGGGCCCTAGGATTGATGATTCACTTCCCATTGAAGATTGTGATGCGTGACATAGGGAGAGACGGGTCCCCCAATTGCCACTCTGTCCCACACCCGATTATGTTTTTCCACCCTTTTCTTCTACTCCATTCATAACCCTTGACAGCTCACAGAGTACATATCCACGGCTTCACCATGTCCCCCATTATATGGTCCATAATATTTGTTATCCATAATTGCCCTCTTGTTATCAATATATTATCAAATGGCTGGGGTTATACGAAGGGTAAACTGGGCAAGTGGCACGGATGACAGGGTATAATATTAATTTGAGGGTGTTAAGCCTTTGTCAAAAGGGTTAGAGGGAATAATCAAAGGATGGGGGGATGGGGCCTAAGCCATTATTGGATGTAACGTCTTCTCTTGCATTTTGCTTTTTGGCTAAGACACGAACATCTTTGTGACAATTTGACCGCAATTCTGAAAGCCCCCTAATCCTCTTGCTTAGCGTAAACTAATCGCCAATATTATGTCCCGAATAGTAATACAAAGAAGGGGTTATGGATAATTAAATAAGTAAACCAAATTCCTAAATATTTTAGGGTGGAATAGGTGCCTTTTGATAATCTTGAAAGAGTTTTGATACTTCAAAAGCACTCACAACTCACAAGGAACTATGTCATTATTATAACACTCAATCAATCAGACAAGAACAAAGAATTTTAACCCTTTTTGGAAAAACATTGGGAGCATTGCGTGAGCCTTTCATCTGTCCCACTGTTGTCTAATTTAGAGTCAAAACAAACTCTATAATTTGTTTGCAATCTTCAATGGCAAATAAAAATAGACCCAAAAAATGTTGTTGCACTCTATCCAATAAGATCAAACAAAGAATAAGGATAATGCTCTATTTTTTTTTTAGATTATGAAAATACTAAAATAAAATAATTTATGATGGTTTGGTCTTTATTTATATATATATATATATTTAAATACGTTACATATATTCCTTTTTATATGCATAGAAGTCTTTGATTTTGATTTTATAGCAATCTTTTTATACTTTTCTTGATCCTCAATGACAGTGTTGTTGAATCGCATACTTTCTTCACTTGCAAAAAATATAATTTGTACGTGAAAACAAGATGTTGGTGACAAATTATTTTCCTCAAGTGACAATTAGAATTTTTTTTTTTTAAAAAGAGAGAATTATTTGATAAATAAAAATTATGCTTTCTATCTATCCATTTTTTGGTATTTATAATTTCATTAATAAATTCTCAATATTAATTAAATGAATTTATTTTTTATTTTTAACTTAATAAAAAGAATGGGAACGGCAGTGATCAGAGAAATATGAAAAAATTTAATTGTAAATGATTTTACGTATTAATACGTAAATTTATCTAATATAATTGGTCAGCAAATAAATTATATTAAAAGTAATCTTAATTTAAATTTTGTATATAAAAATATCTATATTAATATATAAATTGATCCGCAAATTCGTTTGAACCTACTGAAAAAAAATACGTACTGTATGGACCCGTGGCTGTGGTTATTAACATTTTGAAAGCCACGTTACGGCGTGAAGTGACGGCGTGAGCACCGACGAGGCACGGCAGCACATATAAACCCAACATCCAAAACGTGTAAACAGAAGCGCACTTAAAGAGACAGACAGACGCGCACACGCTCACAGCTCGATTACAAGAGAGAGGACCATCGTCCACAAGGCCCAAGGCCTATGCCTGAAAGCAGCAGAAACCTGAGAGTCTGAGACCGGAGGCAGAGACTCCGTTCTTTCACAGATCGGACCAAAACCGTGAGTTGTTTCCCACATTTACCACACTCTGCTTCTTTCTCTGCCCTCTCGGATCTGCTTACTCGTGCATGGTGGAAATGTAGCTCTAAATTCAAATCTTCGATGCCTCGAGCCGTGCGTTGTCGTTTGGTTGCTTGTTATTCTTCCCTCTTTGATTTCTCCCTCTCTCTGGATTTGCATTTTCTTGCACTCGGTTCCATTTTCTGGTTCTTCATTGTTGCTTCGATTTGAAATTGTAATTTATTTGTTTGCTTTTTTTTTTCGAGTTTTGTTTCGCTCCCGTAGAAATGTAGGATAATTTTTCATTTTTGGAATCGAAAGAGCACTTTATTTTCCCTTAGTTATAAACATTGAACACGAAAAAGAAGCTTTTTTGTTCGATCCTTCTGTTCTTGGACCGCGTTTTTTTTAATTGGAAAATCATCGCCAGGTCAGATTTAAACCATTCTCTGGCCAATCTATGTTTTAGCAAAGAACAAAAATATCTGATTAGCGGGGTTAACGCAGCTATTTGCTCTAGTTGAGTTTAGTCCTCTGTGTGTGTACACGTATATATGTTGTGTGTATTTCATTGCAGTTAAGATTCATGCAAAAGTTTAAAGCTGTGAATTTTGACGTCCGCATGAATGTTATTAGATAGATTGATTACTTATAGTTGGAGTCAGCAGAAGAGTGATCTCTTCTCTTGATTGAATGTAGAATTGGTGAAATATTGGCTTTAGTGATAGAAGATAGAAGAATATCCTAGTCGCTTATATGCTATTAGTACTTCTCATTTACCTTGCTAAGACTGAAAAATTATGAATTCGTCTTGATTTATCTCCCAATTTCTGGAATTGATGCTTCTTAGTCAGTGATTCTATATTGGGCTCGCGATATCCTAAAAATGGATTGAGCAAACGCCAATACCTGCCTCTACGGGGATTCTTCATATTATTTTGTAGTGCTTGAGTGCCTATCGTTCACTCGGGAAACCCCTTGCTTTCTCCTGGAATTTTCACATCCAATTTCAGGGTTGCTTCTTGTACGGACAATTGTCTGTGCTCCCTTTGACATGACTAATTCATTGCTTTATATCCTTTTCATATGAATATCGTAATTTCCTGTAAGCATACTTTAGTCTTTTAGATTCACTGTGTCCCTTTTGTCTGTTATTGTGTTGAATTTGCTGTACTCCAACAATATTGATACGCAATTACTACCAGTAGCATTTCCCCCCATCAAATGAAATCTCATTTCTTTTGAATTTATCTTTTTTTTTTTTTTTTTGTTTTTTTGATAAGTTGAATTTATCCTTTCTTTCATTCATGTATATAATTTCCAAGGTTTTCTTTCTGCCAGAAGGCTTCAATTTCCTCTAAACTTCAACTTTCTATGATGAAGACTTTTTTTTTTTTTTTATAAGTATAATGAAGACTTTAGTTGAGCCCATAGGAAGAGAGACGCTATCACAAATACATTCCTGGGAAGTGGATTAAGCAAGATGTAATCGTTTGTGGACTGAAATTGGATTGATTTATTTTTCCTTTGGTTCGCTAGTCTGTGTGCACCTTGGTTGTTTCTATGTGCATCTTGTATATTCCTTTTATCATGTTAACTTTTAAAAGCTTTTCATATAGGTTCTAATGTTTGTTTCTCTTGGAGAAAGTCTCTCCAAGATTCTTCTTCTCTCTTTTTCTTGATCCATACAATTAATTTCCTGCTAACATATCAAAGAAAATGGTATTGGTGTTATATTTTGTGTATGCTTCAGGCTTCAGAGGTAATACTAAGTTTATATATATATTTACGTGAGTCTAAGTTTATATATATGTTTACGTGAGTCTAGCCATTTTAAGATGATTGTAGTTAATGACATGGTAACTTGGGAATTAAAACAAAATTGGATTAGTAAATGTAATGGTTGGGAATTTTGGAAGCAGAGATGTTTGCGGCACCGAGAGCATGACCAAATTAGCGTGGATGTGATATTTATGTTCCTTTATTGCAGTGCAATGGGAATAGAAGTTCCAGATATTTGTATGGACAAGGAGCCAGATTGTGTCATAGTTTATTCAAATGGTGTTTCCCATGATTCAAACCATGAAACTGCTCCCATTCATCATGATGGGTCTGAGTCATACGAGCATATTAATGAGGGTCCTGAAATCCAAAGTTCAGAAGAAAGCACTGAAGTGAAGGAATATGATGTGAAGGAATGTACTACTGAAAATTCAGTAGAGTTACCTGAACTCTGTCATAATGAAAAATGTAAGGAAGAGCAGAATGCAATAAACTCACATTTTAAAGCTGGTCTGCCTGATGAAAAGATAAAATCAGAAACCCAGAAGAAAAAGGACAATGATAGGTCACAAATTCCTATCAAGCAAGCATCTAGAGCTCTTGCTGCAAATGTTCGAACAAAACACACTGTTCCACAGCCATTTGCACTAGCAACTGAAAAGCGTGCGTCATCTGGAATTTCTCCTGCTGGTGCTCAACCTGATATTGGGACTCGCCTGAATAAATCATCTGCTGCTAACAATTTGCGACATCCAAATACCACAAAGCCCTATCAGGTAACTACTGACTAATTCTTGATTTCTTGTAAAAGGAATGTCACAAGATCACAATCACAACCATTGAATCATGAATAAATTACCGTTTCTAGTTGGTAAAATATAATTTATTTTTTTCAATTGATTTTTAAATTTCTGTATGAATAGCAAATATCACAAGTGTTACCGAGGAAGCCACTGCAACCTGATAACAAGAAGCATCCTGATGAAGAAGATTCCTGTTCTGTTGCTTCCTCGTATTCTCTTATCCCTTTCAGTCGGAGTTTACTTGTTTTATTTCATGTTTCTTTCTACTTATCAAAAAAAAAAAAAAAAAAAAAAATCATGTTTCTTTCTTACTTTTGTAGTGTCTCCCCTCACCTTCTCAGTTCTGAAATTAATTTCATCCTTTGACTATGCATAGAACTGCAGTATCTACAAGGGCAATTAAGTCCAGGCCGACTGTTGCATCAGCTCCAGTATTTAGATGCACTGAGCGTGCAGAGAAACGGAGGGAGGTATTATGTTTGAATTTTGCATCCAAAGTTCTTTTTATGTTTGAATATAGGTACAGTGTTTATGACATAGCCTAAATGCAAAGCCACACATCCCTATCATGTTGCCACGTTTCAGTTTTATTCAAAATTAGAGGAGAAACACCAAGCATTGGAAGCTGAGAAAACTCAAAGTGAAGCAAGGACAAAGGTAGGATTCTTTCTCAAGTATCTTTGAACTAGACTATTTAGAGCACACACACTCTCTCTCTCTGTGATTAATTATAAATAAATAAATAAAACTATTTAGAGTACTCTCTCTCCCACATGGTGGTCAATAGACTGTTTTTTCTGTCATTGCTTTCCCTCCCTCATTTCTGTTTATTAATTTTGTGTGGCTGTGTTAGATAATATTACTATCATTTACTTTGCCTGTGTCCTCTTTCATGAATTTTGAAAATTTAAGGAAGAGAAAGAGGCATCTATTAAACAACTGAGGAGGAGTTTAATGTTTAAAGCAAGCCCAATGCCAAGCTTTTATCATGAGGGACCTCCACCAAAGGCTGAACTCAAAAAGGTACTGCGTAGACACCTCTTATTCTTATGATGTCATATAGAAGTACAGGACCTTATCCAGAACTTGTAATTTTTTTTTTTTTTTTAATCTTTCCTTTCTTGCTTTTCTCTGCTCTTTTTTAGCGGTGTGCATGGCATTATTCCAATGAATTTTATCTATCAAAATATGAAAATTGTTAAGCTAGTATCTGAACTTCTAGGTTCTATCTGTTTAGAGATCATTAAGTAACAGAAAAGTCTCTAATGTGCCTACCTAGTTAGGGCGTTAGAGTTGTAATACTGGCTTTGCCTTTGATCAATACAATTTGTTTCTTTATAAAAAAAAAAGTAACAGAAAATGACTATCTTAATAGTATGCTTAAATTTGATTTTGTTGCTTGTATGAACGTTAGTTGCCACCAACTCGTGCAAAATCACCAAAGCTGGGCCGAAGGAAGAGCTGCAGTGAGACAGTCAGTTTATCCCGGGGACACAAGGTGAAAGGAGCTTGTGCTCAGGGAAATCGTCATAGCCTTGGTATTTACAAAGAAGAAACCACCACCGATGGTTCCACCTTTTCTAAGGATCAGATCAACATCCAGAATGGTAATACACTGTGCAAATTCAAAGATGACTCCAAAGAAGCGGAAGAGATAAACGAATCATTTACAACCAAGGTTAATGGTGAGGGGAATGTGGTCGTTGATGTCCATTCTTGAGTTTCTGGTGAGTTTTCTAATTTGTAAGAGGAAATGGATCTTCATTTTCTCTAGTTTTCTGGTGACTGCTCTGAAAAATATGTGTAAGTTATTTACTTTAACATGCAAGGACTTGTTGCAGTGCTTTGTTTAATGTATGATGTGTAAATTCTGTAAGTTATGTCCACTCATATATATATATATATATATATAAAGGATTCATCTTTCCTTTCCCTTTTTCTTTTCTTCCATGTAAAATTCAAATTTTTATTTTACAGATTGAAAATTGAAGTGTTTTTATACAACTGGCTGCCCACCAAAAAAAGAAAAAATAGAAAACCTAGCCAAGGGCATGACCTACTACATAGGCCCCATCTAATTAATTATTATTATTATTTTTTCTGGACAGGATGCCCCGATTAGGATTCGAATTTTTTTCTTTTGTTGGTTTGGGATATTGCACAAAACAGTCCTTGTATAACATAATCATCAAAGTTTTTGTTTTCAGTGTAGAACGTGTACCCATGTTTTGCTTGGTAGTGTGGAAGTTCTAATATTTGTTTACTGTCACCCTGACCGAGAGATGAGGAACATAAAGTTTAGGGTGAGGGACCCATTAAGTTGTGCTTTTGTTGGGTTGGAAATCCATGTATTTGCATGATTATGGTAAGCCTCATTATGAAAAGCTCTCAAAGGAAAAGGGGGAAAAAAGAAAAAAATGAAAGACGCTATGGAGCGTAAAACACGTCCGTGTTAAAACTTCTTAGATATCACATAGCAAAAGATGGACTTTCTGAGCGGACCATGACGCCACCCCCCTCTCCCCCACCCCCGGGCGGGTTCCAAAATTAGCTCTACTTTAAGTTCTCTTGGTTCTTAGGGAGTATTTGTTTCTTTTGTTCTTTTTATCTTCTGTAAATAGAACTCTTTGGTTGCAAATACTTGAAAATGTGCCTCAAAAATAACAATAACGATCCTAATTGCAAATAACAATTGTTTTGGATCGGTCGCAAAAGTATGTAGTCCTATTATATGCTCCCCAGTAATTTTATTTGAAGTTCATTTGCAACACTTGATTAGTAGGTACCTTGACATTATCTCAACAATTTAACATCTATGTCTTCGTAATTTTGCCAACTCTCACAAAATCCTGCTTAAGCTTTTAACAGGCCAACCTGTATTTCTTTCCATTTAAGCTTGGAATCGCACTATTTGGAGCATCCCATGCGTCAATGAAGGTTCTACGTATCACCTCATATCTTTCCCTTTCTTCAAGTGGGAAGCAAAAGAGACCTCCTCCTTTTAACTTTTAAGCACTAATGTCAAGACATCATGTACCATCAACTTTAAGCTCCATACCGATTCAACAATAACATCCTCCCTAAGCAATGATCAATATATGATCGCGATAGGATCGGTCGACCGATCGGATGGAAGTGAACCATGCCACATGTTCTCATCGGAGGATTTGAATGGCAATACCTAGTGAAATTAAGAGGATGAGGATGAGCTGTTTTTTTTCTTTTTTTTTTTAAAAGAATCTTGATTTGACCTCATTAGTGCACCATTCCCTCAGAGAGAGAGAGAGAGAGAGATGAACCTATTAATTAACAGTGGCAACTGGTCTTATTTCTCCAACCAAACTGTGCCTTTTTCGATTCATTAGACCTCAATACCTATTGTCGTAACCTATAAAGATTTGTTTGGCAGTGTTTACAAAAATCAACATTGACGTACATTAGAAAACGTTTTTTGGTTTATCTAATGCATGCAAGATGACAATTTTGGTGTAACAAGCAACAGAAAACTGTGGGGGGATGAATAAAGAAGAGCCAGGTTAAAATTAGGTAGAGAAGTGCGGTGAGATTGTCTGTGCATTCAGCCAAACCTAGCCCAATCTATTTTTTTACTTCCAAAGTCTAAAGGTTTAATAGGGAGCTGTACAAAGTGGGACTCCATGTCACCCGACCCACAAAAACACTCTTCTTCCTCCCCCACGTATATAAGGGCCAATGAAATGCATGGCTGTCTCAAAATCAAACAGTCCCCTCTCTCTCTCTCTCTCTCTCTCTCTCTCTCTCTCTCTCTCTCTCTCTCTCTCTCTCTCTCTCCCCATGAGTTGAGGGGAATGCTGTCTGGTTCGAGACCATGTGAAGCACAGAGAATCATTCATTCAAATGATCTCGGACCAGGCTTCATTCCCCCCAACTCTCCAATAGCTAGAGAGTCTTCGTACATGATCGATGGGAAGCCTAAACTTCAATCATCCAATATTTCCTTCTGCTTTCAACATGTAAGTTCTTACTTCTATCTATTTTCTTATATATTATGCATCGATCTCTCCCTTTTCTCCAATGAGAATGTCAAGCGAAGGAGGGAGGCACGCTGTTTTGAGTACGCTATCCGAACAGGTACATATAATGGCCTGGTTTAGAGCAAATTCAATAACACTTACTTTCAATAAAGTCGTTTTTCCTGCAAATAGCATTTTCCTTTGAAATTTGCAACTAGAAGTGCACGTAAAACTCCGTAGTTTCAAACGTACAGTACGTAATCTATCGAGACCGATATTTTTAAATAAAATTGCATTATACATCCCTTTGTAGAAAATTGTGTGTGTGTGTGTGTGTTATTTTTCATAGTTTTGTTTTTCTCCTTGATAAAAAAGACAGTCTATATCTTGAATACTACAAAAAAAAAAAAAACTACTGGGGATTTGATTCGCACAAAAGAATGTGCAGCCAACTTGTTCATGAGAAGCAAATTCACTGGAACAAACTGGAAAGACAACAAAGTACTTTCTGGAAGTTCTTTGCTTCAGCTTCACCACTTCAAATCTTGGAAAAGTTTAGGAAATACTTGGAAAACCGTTGAAAAAATCATAGCATCTAGGAGTTTAATTTCCAATGCTCCCCAAGTCTGCAAAATCTCTGTTCCTACTTCCTACCAAATTCGTTGAAATACAGACACGGGGTTTGTGTGAAAATATGACTGTGAAGGCAAAAAATAAAAATAAAAATAAGCAAATAAAGTTGTGTTTTATCTTTTGGTGTTTGAATCTTGTCTTTCCCTTTGCCTTTGCTTGCTGGGAGTTACAAAGAATATAAGCTCAGGAGCTTTCACTTTATGTGTTGCATGAGACGGGGAGATATTCTTTTGCTACCTATCAAAGTCGAGCTTTGAATTTACTCCTTTTTTCCACCTTAAGACTGCCATCATAACCACCTCCTGAGTCTTTGCCCACTTCTCTCAACTTTTTAATAACATGTGGGTCCGATCCTACCCAATGTTCACATTCAGATTGTGCATGAAAAACCTATACTGCCGTGTGGATCTGTTCTTCATGGATCTCATTCGTAAGCCATGCCCCCACCATATATGTCAGTCTTCAGATATGTATTTCATCTTTACTTGGTAGGAATGGGAAAAACAGAGAACCCACTTAACTAGAGGGTTTTTTTTAAGGGATGGCGTATTGCAGTAGGTCTTTTTACGATTCATAGACAGATAATTAAAAAGAATTAGAGGCATGTTTCTGGGTCAAATGGTCGGTGAATATATATTGCTTTTGACTTGTTAATGGCATAATTTGTACAAAAATTTCAATCTGGAAGAAATGTCAAACAAATGGCTATTAAATATTTACCAAAATTAGAAAAGGTCACCCTCCATCTCCATCACCACAGCTGGTTCCGACTTCTATCATTGTCTAATTATCATGATCAGTTTGGCAAACTTTCTATCACTCGAATATCCATAATTTTATATATGCAGTGTTGCTTGGAAAACAGGAATGGTACCAGAATGTGGTATCCGAAACTGATGAATTCATCAAGTATCATCATGTACCAAATGGAAATCATAGCTAGCGTAGCTCGACAGATCTTGCTTTAGCCTTTTCGTTTATTTTTGCAAAGCATATCATGTTCCCGTGCAATCAATCATAAGAAATGACATGGTTTTGGATACTTAGATTCGATGATTCGCCAAAAAAAAAAAAGAAAAAAGGATTGAGATCTCCTCATAGGAGTCAAAAGAGAAGAGAGACATCTTGAGTGTGTATGATAAAAAGTAATTCCTATGCTCGATAAAGCCATACGGAATTCGTTGTCAATATTGTAAATGGATTCCCTAATTATTTTCGAGTACTTTTTGGGTGACTTGACCATTTTTAAAATCTATAAAGCATTCAACAGCTAATTGAAAATACCCGAAAAGTCCATTTTATTCAAAAACAGGTCACCATCAGAGACTTTTTTTCCAACACACAAGCTCCCCCCTTCCCCATCTTTTTTATGCTTGACGCTATAAACCAGGATGTCGATCAAGGGTATTCCGCTATATCCAGATTCACCTTCGGATTTATAATACTGTTTGAATACTTGCTCGAATTAACCGAATATTCGGTTACTTGAATTGTAACCGATATCCGAATTTATCAAAAAAATCATTTTAAAAAAATGTTTTAGTTACGTATATAATTCATAAAGAAGTCTGTCTGAATCCAAGCTGTGGACATGCAGCGTGTACAAGAGAGTCATGCATTGAAAGCGTACGAAACGTAATCACTTCTTGTTGAGCCGAGTACTGAGGTGTTGTGATGAAATCGGGCTTAAGTCCAATTAATTGGGCCAATCTTCCTCTCATGGGCCTGTCATCACTTCCTCCAAGTCCATTATGTATGCAATAACCACGTGATAGTTGTGATCTAATAATTCAAAACTGAAGGCATCTTTCCTTAAAAATAAAAATCTTTAAAATCAAATTAATAACCTCCCCAACCTCAATTGTCACTTGCTAATTACGACCTTAACCCCAACTACCACGCTCCACCAATCGCGTACCTAACACAACCTCCGCCACCCCTATCGACGGCCTCTACTATGCCACGTCATTTCAAAAGACTTAATTCAACTACACTAACCGCTCCCTCCCTCCATCTCACCCTCTCTGCGTTCTGTGTCGTGTCTTCAGAGAGTACCCCGTGGTCCATGTAGATCCAGCTCGCTGACTTTTTGGGAAAGTCTAAGAGGATTAGGGAGGTCATGGATGAGCCGTTCTTCGATCTCGTGGAGTTTCTGAGACGGCCTTCGATCGCCGAGACATTCGTCGACATTTTGCTCTGCGCAGTTCCTATTTGGCTGGCCGTAACGATCGGTCTGGTCATCGGGTGGTCGTGGCGGCCTAGATGGACCGGCCTCGTCTTTCTCGGCCTTCGCTCCAAGTTCCGCTTCCTCTGGGCGGCTCTTCTTGGTTTCGGAGCTGGTCGCCTCTGGATCGCCTTCACGGCCTTCTCCTTCTTCTCTGTTTGCCGAACCATCTGGTCCAATTTCGGACGCAAAAGCAAGGGATCGGCGCCCACATCGAAGCTATCAATCCCAGGATTTGTCGACGGCGACGCTGTTGGGCGAGTATTTTTTAACAGAAAATCTAATATTTTTTGGCTTTTATTTATCTTTTTGGAATATTGTTGTGAATGTTTTGTGGTAAATAAGGAAATTCAGTGTCTTGGTTTATGCGTTCGTTTTGGTTTCGCTAATTTTTTAATTGGTTCCCGTGATTATCTTAGTGCAACTGATCTTAACCATATAATGTTATTATTTATCACTATCTGCTAACTGGAAGTGGGATTATTTCGGTTTTAGGCAACAGGTTTAGTTATTTCCAGATAGGTATGGTTTTGTGCGTAACATGAGATGACCATACCATTGCTTGATTGAGATAAGTTGGCACATTGTTGGCGAGAGTAGTGCAATTTCTTTTGATGATCTTTCGGATGAGACCTAGGTATTTGGCCTTCATACTTTTGAGTGTTAAGGAAGCAGGGTTTAATGAGTGTAAAATGGCCATGTTTTGGAATTGGGATTTGTCAGGGATAGTGGGAGTTTCTGTTGTCCTATCCAGAGTTAAGGGCATAATTTCTTAAAAAAAAGAGTGATTTGAGCTCAAAGATTTAAGTTTGGCACGTGAATTTTTATACACTGGTAACCCTGTATGAGAGACCAGCTAATTGCCTTGGAAGATCTATATGCTTGATTGGTGACATATTGATTTTTTTTATATAAGTAAAAATAAAAAATAAAATTGGTGACTTAGTGAAATGGAGGATCGTTTTGGGTGTACTGTTGCTGCACATTTTTTGCCAATGGTAGTGACGGGTTATTGTGGGAGTGCATGCTACTCTGATCCAGTGCTTTCATATAGAGAGTATTTTTCACTCTGCTTGACAGTAGGACCTGGCAATACAGATTTTTGTGCCTCCTCAAAGCAATTATTCCAGACATAAAAGAATTTGCTGGTAATATTTGGAAGTGTTTTCACTTGATAGCATTACGTGTATGTCTGTAGTAAGAATGGATGCTTGCTGTTTATGTTGTATATCGGGTCAATGATTGGGCAATCAATGGAACAGTGTATATGCCTATAAAAAAAAAATGGATGTTAACTAAATTGTGAACTATTGAATATGATGCTTATTGTATCATACATGGTGCTGAAGTGGAAATGCCTTGTACGTTTTCTATATATACAACAAATAAGGTGATTTTTCCGACTGAAACTGCAACACTGATGTTAATTATGCATCTAGTTCAAAATCATTTGATTTTTTCCCTGCAATAATCATTGATTCATGTAGACAGCTGTCAATGTTGGTAGTGCTTGTTTTGTGCATCGGATTGATATGCCACTTTAGGCAAGGAATGAAAGTGTCTCCTAATGATTTTGGCCTAATGACTATGTAATTAATTTTGTTTATTAACTTCCTCTTTTAGTTGTTTTCTTGAGTTTTCTGAGATGATATAAATTTTTTCTAGTTGTACTATGCTGCTGTGTTTATAATCTATTGGTGATCTTAAAAAACTCTTACAAACAAAATCTGGTACTGTGTTGGAGCAATTCTGTATCTTATTCATACTTTAATTGGTTCATACTTTAATTGGTTTGCGATTCCTTTAACTTTCCTGCAGCTCCACCACAGATGGTGAGGGGCGAGTGCAGGACATTGTCACAGAGAATGATCTAGAACACTTATTGCACCTTCTTGGAGGGAAGAATGGAGAGTTGGAATGGCAAAGTTTCATGGACAAGTCTACTCCCAACATGGCATACCAAACTTGGCGCCATGAGCCTCCGGTAGATTCTGACTTTGACTTCTATTATATGTATTTTCTGTTCTTCATCAGCTAAAATGATGTGTATGAGTTTCATTAAATGTAATGTACCCAAGAAGAATATTGGCTTCTCATTATTTCATAGAGAAACTTGTTAAGGATAAAAAAGGATGCCTAGATTACTTATCTTTTGGTTTTTTTTTTTTGGGGCCGGGGGGGGGGGGGGGGGGGGGGACTTTTTTATCGTGTGACACATTTATGTAAAATAAAAAAGAGATTTAAATAGAAAAAAAGAAACTATATATAAAACTATATCTTGATAATTTGCTACAAACGTGTAAAAATAAAATTCTAAAAATACAACTTCATATACGTTTCAGATTTATGATGATAATGTTTCATGGAATAATATTCATCCATTATATTTTTTTTGATAAGCCATTATTATTTTTGCAATGAAAGATTTATAATTTTTTTTTTTTTTTTTGGTAGAATCTATCAATTGATCTTTTAGAAGGCAATCTTTCATTCTAGTGTGTAATCTAGTTTATTAAATTTTATGTAAAATCTAGATATTTTCGTGTCACATTAAATACATAATGATATTTTTTTATAGGCAATCACAAAGTTTTATTCATACAAATAGGCAAAGCCCAAGTACATAGGGAGTATACATGAGAAGCCCCAAGTTAGAGTTTATAATCGAAAGGAGAAAATCATGGACATTTAGTCCATTACAAACAATGGTCCCCGCCCAAAAGATCAATAATTTAAAAAAAAAAAAACTTTTAGCTCATCCATTGTTCTCTCACAATCTTTGAAGCTCCTAACATTTCTCTCCTGGCAGATGCACCAACACATACAGATAGGAACCATTTCTCTAGATGGCTGCCACTTGTGAGTTACCGTGAAGACCTCCTCAGCTTGCAAGGAAATCCACCAATCTAAGAGGCATGACCCATGACAATCCTATTCTCATGAAAAAATCATCCCACATGGTCCTGGCCACCTCGCAATGTAAAAGCAAATTATCTACAGATTCACCATTCTTCTTACATATACAACATCAGTCCAACACCATTACCCAACGTTTCCTTAAGGATCTTGTCCAATGATGTTGTCCATACAAAGAAAGCTACTTTTGAATGAGCTTTCGTCTGCCATATACTTTTCGATGGAAACTTTGTCATTCTAGGACTTGTTAGAACCTGGTAAAATAATCTAATAGTGAATTTTTCTTTCTTGGATGGGCTTCAGTTCATCTTATAGCTGATACCCTCGGTCATGTTTATGGAATATAATGTCGTATAAAACTTTGTAATAGCCTCCAACTCTCAATCTTGGGCTGCCCTATTGAACTCAATATTCCATTGAAGGGAGCCCCTAGAAATGACCAAGAGGTTAGCTATTACTGCATCTTTTTCTCGTGCAAGCTTAAAAATGGCCGAGAAGGTGTCTTGTAGCCTTCTTTAACCACAACATTTGTTGTGCCAAAACCTAACACGAGAACAGTCACCCACCACAATATGTTCATGTTCTCGAAAGATCTCCCAATGTGTCCTAACGAATTTCCACAAACCCACCCCATATGGGCTGTGTACCTCATTCGAGCACCATTCACCCCAAGCCTCCCCAAACTGTGAATCTATAACTAACTTCCATAGGGTCCCTCTTTCGTGTTGATACCTCCACAAACGTTTACCCAATCGGGCTTGATTAAATTTTGTCAAGTGGTGAATCCCCAATCCACCCCTAGAAAATGGAGTACAGACCATTGACCAATTAACCAAATAAAATTTGAATTCTTCCCCCAATCCACTCCACAAGAAATCCATTTGTAACTTCTCAATATGGTTGAAAACCTTTGTAAGGAGCAGGAACAATGACAGGAAATAGGTGGGTAAGTTAGAAAGATGACTTTTAATTAAAGTCAACCTACCAACTTTTGACTAATACAACCTCTTCCAAGAAGCCAATTTGCGCTCCACCTTTTCAACCACACTATGCCAAATTCTTTCGGATTTGAATGGAGCACCCAAAGGTAAGCCAAGATACTTCAAAGGTAGAGATGATACCTTGCACCCCAAGAGAGTAGCTAAATTCTCCTCTTTAGGGACTACCCCTACCAGCACCAATTCAGACTGTGAAAGATTAGCTCTCAATCCTGAAATAGCTTCAAAACAAAGAAGTAAAGCCCGCAAGGATGGAATGTGCCCAAGATGTGCACCACAGAAGATAGGAGTGTTGTCAGCAAATAGCAGGTGAGAAATGTCAAGATCGCCATTTTCCACCTAAAAAACATAGAGTAACCCACCTTTCACAAGGCCCACAATCATCTTGCTGAGAGCTTCCATGAAAAATAGAAAAGGTGGAAGAGAGAGCGGGTCCCCCTGTCTCAAACCACGGGAGGGGTTGAAGAAACCCACCAGTGAGCCATTTACCAAGATAGGGAATCTAACTATAGAGATGCAAAATTCGACCCATTTTTGCCATTTCTCCCCAAAGCCACATCTTGCAAGCAAATAAAGTAAGAACTCCTAGTTGAAATGATCATAGGCTTTCTCTATGTCTAATTTGCAAAGCAGCCTGGGTTCTCTAGATTTGAGTCGTCCGTCCAAAACTTCATTTGCAATCAAGACTGAATCTAGGATTTGTCTACCTTTAACAAATGCATTTTGCGGCTTTGATATTAGCCTTTCCACCACCGAGCTTAATCTATTCACTAGCACTTTGGAAAGAATCTTATAAACCCTATTTACAAGGCTAATGGGGTGATAGTCTCTAACATCCGCAGACCCCATCTTTTTGGGAATGAGTGCTAGGAAGGTAGCATTAAGACTTTTTTCAAATCTAGCATTAATGTGAAACTCTTGAAAGGCCTGCATAAGATCTTCCTTGATCACGCCTATTTCTTTCTGATCACGCCTATTTCTTTCAGATCAATAATATTTTTTCTCTTACTTATCAAAAAAAAAAAAAAAAAAATCTTCCTCGATCACTTCCCAACAAGAAAAGTTATATATAATGATATAATTGAGACATTAAATAAATTTTTTCTTGCTCAATGAAGTCTAGAGGATAAAACCTCTCAACTACTTTTCATATAGATCATCAACCTTAAATGATTTTTCTTGTATTTTCACTGTTAAGAAGCCTAATATTGCACAACAAAAAACTTTGGGATCTATATTAATAAATTTATTATTTATCCTAAACTTAGTTTAAATTAATCTTATTGAGGCCACATCCTTGAAAATAGATAATATATAGAAATTATACAAATTTTGGGACTATAGGAAAAAAATTGAAGAGGCATTTCTAGGTATTTTGAAATTTTAGAAAATTCTAGAGAGCATGGGGGTTAATTTCAAAAAATTTTGGGGTGGCCTAAGCCCAACGTGGCTTGCGACAAATTTCTTTTTTTTTTTTTTTTTTTGGGGGGGGGGGGGGGGGGGTCTCATTTTACTTGCAATTTTCAGTCGATTTTATATGTTATGCATGCATGACATGCATTAGGTGAATTGTTCTTATAATCATTCTGATATCTTATGAAAAGCAGGGATTCTGTTTCTTGTTGCAGCGTTGGGCCTTTTTAGTCTTGCTTACATGATAGACATATGCTACTTCCTTCCATATTTTTAACATACAAATTTGTGACTTTTAAAGATGATTGAGGAGCTTGTGCCCCTGTGCACTAGTTAGCCTCTTCTCTATTTGTTTGCTTTGCATGTATGTTATATTATATTTGACCTCGCAGCATGTTCTTCATGATGTTCTGTCTTTCCCATTCTTGTAGTAGTTTGACCATATTGTGTCTTACCATCTGATGGTGATTTTGATATCAGACAGGCCCGCCAGTTTACCGTAGTAGAACTGTCTTTGAGGATGCAACACCCGAGGTTGTTAGAGATTTTTTCTGGGATGATGAATTTCGACCTAAGTGGGATCCTATGCTCGTGTATTCCAAAATATTGGAGGAGTGCCAACATACAGGGAAAATGATTGTTCACTGGATAAAAAAGGTTTGCATATCAAAAAATTTGCAGGGTTGTATGTATGCCTTGGTTTTATAATACAAGCACTAAATTAAAAAAAAAAAAAATTATGTATTAATACCTTACTTTAGTACCCTCCCATTTGCAGTTCCCTTTCTTCTGCAGCGATCGAGAATATATCATTGGTCGAAGAATATGGGAGGCTGGGAAGACTTACTATTGTGTGACAAAGGTATTAGTTGCAACATATATTCATTTATTTTTGAGCAGTAATCTTGTCCTTTATTGCTTCTTTACCGCCCCTTGAAGAACAGGCCCTTCTAGAGTGTTATGACTGCAGGGGTTGAGATGGTCAGTAGTAACTATTCATGATCATAAAAACAACTCTATAAATAATGACAGATTGTTCTGGACAAATCGGATATTCTGGGCCATTTTTTAGCATGTTCATCCATTCTTGCGTAATCTAGAATAAAAGTGAACCTAAAAGGACTAAGAAATATTAATGTAGTGTATATGAGTAACCTTGATCCCCTTCTTGTCTGTTTTGTGGCATTGAAACATGTCACTGCTATTTGTTTTGCATTTTTTGCTCCCTTGGCCTAGCCAAGGACATAGAAAATCACCTGTTAGTTAGGTTGTTTCATTGAGAAGCTTCGGAGACCTCTCACCAGAGAACCATTTTTTTTTTTTTATATATCTTTTGATTGCATCTAGGATTATACCGTGGTTAGCTGAGATGAAAATAATGTTTTGGCTGATGAAAATAGTTGATATAGGGGATTCGGCGACCCTCCCTCCCTCCCACCACCCAATTACCCCTAAAAAAAGTTAATAAAAGAAAAAGAAGGAAAAATGAAAGAAAATGATTGATTAGAGGGTAAAGCTGCTGCATGTTTTATGAGTTTCCTTTGTCACTTTACCAGATTTGCATGAGGTTCAATGTCTTTGACTTGGCTTGTATTTGTACTGTCAAAAAAGATTATACATAATTTTAGTATGTGATTCCTAACGTATTTACAGCATATGGGCATGTCTTAATATGTGAGCTTCAATATTGTAGGGTGTGCCGTATCCATCTTTGCCCAAGCGTGACAAGCCTAGACGTGTTGAGCTATATTTCTCTAGTTGGATTATCAGGGCTGGTAAGAGTGCTAGTTGTTTTCTTTATTTTTGCAACAATGCAGTAAGCAAATTTCAGTGACAACCGAGTGTTGCCGCCATATTTGCTGAATTTGGAAAATATATGCAGTGGAATCTCGTAAGGGTGATGGACAATTGTCGGCATGCGAGGTTACACTTGTGCATGATGAAGACATGGGAATACCCAAAGATGTGGCAAAATTGGGAGTCCGTCATGGCATGTGGGGAGCTATCAAGAAATTGCATTCTGGCTTGAGAGCATATCAGAATGCGAGGAAATCAGACGCTTCTTTGTCTAGAAGCGCACTGATGGCAAGAATCACAACAAAGATTCCTTTCGTGGGAGGCATGGACTCTTTAGAGCCAGCTTCTGGTGAAGGGCAAAAAGATCAAGTTGTGGTGAATAAGCCACAAAAAGACCACGGCATTGATTGGAAATGGTTAGCTATAGGTGGAACGGTGGCTCTCGTTTTTGGACTTCAATCGGGTGCAATAGGTAAGGTCTTGTTACTGGGAGCAGGGAAGAGACTTGCTCGGAGGTGAGAGACATTGTATTTTTATCTGTTGTGGAGATTCATGAAATTTTTATCTAGATATCAATACATGAATTGTTACTTATTGAGATCATATAGAATTTCTTAAAGTTTGCTCTCTCTCTCTCTCTCTCTCTCTCTCTCTCTCTCTCTCAATTTACATGGCGATTTGGAGAGTTAGGATTGGCATGTTATCTCGGGGGATTGGCGTGGATTTTGTATTATCTAAAAGCTTCCAAGCTTTTGAGGTGGACGATCTTCAATAACTAACGACAATACACATGAACTGTAATTTCAGTCCACTCTCTTTTATTAAATTTTTATTTGGAATCAGTAACTTGGCAAAACAGAAAAACAAAAAATAAAAACAGAGAAAATCAGCGACTGCTCTTTATCTTCTATTGATGTTATAGTTTGTAGACTCGATACAAACTTTTTTTTCTTATGAGCTTAATTGCAATGATAATCCATAGTTATAGATCTGGGTTTCATTATCATTGTCCGCCATGATCCACCTTGTCAAAAGTTAGCTTTTCTACTTATTTCTATTCAAAATCGATCAACTTGTTCTCAATTTTGCTAAAACCACTCCGTAAGTCCCAGTTAGATGCTTCCTCTCCAAGTCTCAGTAAACAAGTTGGAAAACAAAATAAACCCCATACGAGTAATGATGTGTGGGCCTGCGACTTTTCTGGGCCATTCTATTTTTAGCCCACCGTCTCTAATCCGAGTGCGTTGAGTCAGGCTCCCACCCTGTGTTGGGCTAAACTCGGGTTCCAGCTAGCACCGACTACCTGGACCCAGGTCCGCCCCCACGTGCAAGAATAAAAGTAATCCCATCACTGTTTTATGAAAATGTTGAAAAATGATAAACAAACGTCAATTGTGATGGATTGTAGAATTTTTTACTAAAATTTTGTGGAAACACGTAATGATAGTGGAATTCATTATAATAATTATAATAAAAAATAAAAAATTATTATTTTTTAGCTGACACCCTGACATAGTACTAACTTATCATCATTTTTTTTCATACTATTTATTTATTATATTATATTGTACTTGTCAGTCAATCATTTGATGTAACATAAAAAATAAAATAATAAAGACTGAGAAATAGAATTTTTAATTTTTCTAATCTAAGATACAATGCTCATGCAACTAGCAAGGCGATCGATCATTGTCGTCGACAACTTCTAAATCCAATGATAGTCCGGTCAAACCCTTTATGGCATTGTGGATTGTTCTCTTAATAGCAACAGCTAGCGAATGCACGAGTTCTTTCATCTTTGGCGTGTTGCCATGCATTGCCCTAGCTGTATTATAAGGAAGCTTGAGAGGGACAATCGGACACTGTAGTAGATGAAATGTAAAAGCGCCAGTGCGTAGTGGGGCCGAATGCATGATCCAAAATTCCCAGGCTCGCGGTAGACAATGGCTCAGCACTCTAATCCCAAAAGACATAATATATGATTGAGATTGAGATTGATTTCATTGGAAATTGGGGACCCTTTTTCCTTCAACATTATCTGGATTTTAGATATTATTTATGATCAGTATCTCTTCCAAATTGCCAAGTTGCTGATCATGACCTTGTTTCTCTTGGTTCGCTCCCCATTGTCTAAATCTCAACTGAACGTAGATAAGTTTTTATGAAATATTTTTTCCCACTCCTTTTTTTATGGTCATCATGTTTTTCATATTTTTCCGTCAGATTCTATTTAAGGTTGTGTTTGGATCACTGCACTATTATTTAATATTTTATTATTATTTATTATTATTTTTTACTATTATTTAATATTTTATCATTATTTTTTTCTTATTTTTCTATCATTATTCAAAAATCATTTAAAATTACCTTAACACCTAAACGTAGCCTAAATGAGTTATTAAGAATGTGATCCATGTCTTTGTATTTGATTACGTATTTATTTATTAAAATAAAAAAAAAAAAGGTGTAGTCTATATACATCCAACTTTTCAAATAAAATAAAAAATCAATTATTTTAAATCTTAAAATAAAAATTATATTATAATAATATTTTAATTTTATAATATTTTTTATTTAATATTTTTTCTCTCATTTATCAAAATTTAATAAATATTTATCTCGAATTGTTTCATTATTATTCACAAACTATCTTATTATTATTTATAAAATTCTCATATCATCTTATTCAGCAAGCATCTTCTAAATCTACACATTTTAATATGTAATTTATAGGTAGAACGGATTTAGAAAAAAAAAAAAAAAAAATTTCTAAGCAGAAAAACCAATTTCTTTAAAAAAAGCTAACTTTCTCTACTGAATACGCGTTTTTTAATGGTATAATTATTGCTTGCCTTTGCCCCAAAGTCATAAAAGCGTCAATTTTTAAAGTCATAAAAGCGTTATTTTTTTCTTTTTACTTTTTTAATTTTATAAATAAAATAATAGTAATATGATGTATAGTCATTTTTATATATTTTTTATATATTTTATTATATTAATTTTTTAATACATAATCAATCATAAAATATATAAAAAAAATACACAAAAATAATTACATATAAAATTTTTGATAAAACAAAGCATTTGGATAATTGATATAAAGTACGCACTTTTTAATACGACATTACAAAATAAATCAACTAAAATTTGTAATTAACTCTAACGTAATATTATTGGTAGGGAATGTTCCACGCGGCAGACGGTTAACCTCATACCTCAGAATCTCAGGAAAGGGTACACAGCTTCATGTTACTGTGGTAGCAGGACGCATGGCATGCTCTTCGTAACTGGACACTCTCTCCCTCTCGCGAAGACACACGCTTTCGCTCACACGTACCTCACCTCTTCCCTCTCTCTCTCTCGTGTATGTCTAGTCTATATACATACAGTCTACAGACATCTTCTTTTGGGTTGTACTTGGCTTGTTAGAGTACTGTGTATAATAAAGGAATTGGCAGAAGGAAAGCAATTCCCATGTCTATGGGGGACAATAGGTATGTGGGTGTCCCCCAATCGTTCTCCTTGCTTATTTCTTAATTTCGTTGCTTTTGCAGTAAGTTTTCCTGACTAGCTTCTGAAACTTGCATTTCTACAAAACTAAAATGGTGTTCTTGTTTGATTCTCTCTTGATTTCTAAAGGTTATGGCTTTACTATTGAACAAGAAGCCAGAGAACCCGACTTGATCATCATGTAATATATCTTCTTGTGAAGGAACTATATTTTAATTTTTAACTTTTATCTCCAAGACAGTTTAAGAAAATTCCCTTGGAGTATTTTGTATCTAGAGTCTACAGTGGGCCATGCTAGAATGGAATCGTCCTAGTTCTGGGAAATCAAGATGTGATCTCTCTATTTTGCAGATCAATCACAGTATGTTGCTTCATTTCTCATGCTCACAATTCCTTTCATTTTTTCTTTGATTAATGATTATTGTTCCGAGGCAAATTATATCTGCATATGCATCTTATGTGCACGCATGCATACATATACATATATGTATATATTTGTGGTTTTATGTATTTTATTTTGAAGTTTTGGCAATGAAAGAATAGGTTAGGCATTCCTTTCATATGCAAAAATATTACCCGACGATATCTTAATGCAGCTGATGTCACCATGTGTCCCAAAACCTTAAGCTGGTGGGATTAGGTAAATTTAATTTTGTAAATTTTAAATTTGAGAAATGCTTTGGCCACATAAGAATTTCACAAAAGTAAATCCACAAATTGGTGTAGTACATCATATTATAAAGTTACTTTTTACAATATCTAACTTATCAAATAAAATTATGTTAATTTGTGAGTTTACTTATGTGAAATATCTTTATGTCTGTAGTACTTCTTTTTATATTTTATCCGTAACACTCTTGTAGCTGTCATGGGCATGCTCTCAGTGTTTTAGTGAACGCAGTGTTAGTACTAAAGGTTTGGTTTTCTGGTTCTTCACACAGTCAATTCGTCATGTTCTTTCACAATTTGATTACCAAGTACAAAACCAATAACTAAAATTTAATCAGCAATCGGTGATGACAGCTAGCCCCAAACTTCCAAGTACTAGCAATACTTATTAGTATATGCAATATCTTCGGAAGTTGTGGACATCTTGCAAATATAATCTTGTCCTAATCGAGTTGCAAGGCCAAATCTCTACGTTTTACTATCATTTTACTTTTGATTTATTTACCTAGGTCTTTCTGCAGCAAAAAGATAATCTTATGTTATTCCCTAAATTTCGTCTTGCAATATTTAGGGATATCACAAGCTCAATGTGTAAGTTCAAAGTTATGTCTTTGTCTATTTCAAGGCGTGCTCACCATAATGAAAGCTGAATCGTAATAACTCTTCATTTTTTTATGTTCGAATACTTTTTTACCTTGATGCGTCTCTAATTGTATGGGAAAATAATTTCATTAGGGTTTCGTGAAGATTGCTTCAATTATACTGAGTGAAACAACTCTATAAGCATAAAGCCATGGAATGATAGAAACTGCGGGTCAACATAGTGGGAGGACATATTGAATTTTCATTGCCTAAAGTTAATATTATGTTCATCATCAATAACTGTTGTTAAGACCATCACTTTTTGTTTGCAGAAGCACTCTGGTGATATCTAAGCTAGTCTATTGAAGTTGTTCTACTTGAAATGGATCTTGCTATTTTTAGCTGTACAAATTCAACATGTTTTCAATATGTGGTTGAGAGGATTCTAGGACTTAGAATGCCAATTCCTACTGTCATAAGTTTCTAAGATAACATTGTGTCCTATATTATATCGCAGTCAGGTTAAGTTTGTCGGTATTCATGACTATTATTACATAATTCACATGTGCAGTACCATGGAGAAGCCTAATCCTATCCCAGTTAGCATCTCAGCATCACCTATTAAGGACTCCATCCAACCAAAGATTAATATGCATGATGAGAACATAGAACCAGGGGTTGATTTGAGACTTGCTCTGGGTGATTCTAACCAGTGCACTCAAAGACAACTGAAAGATGAATCAGATGCAGGTGCAGGTACAAATGCTGGTTCAAGGATAGACATGACACTTGTGGCCTCTGAATTAGTCTGGTCTCCACATGAGGGTTTGAGTCTCAAATGTGCTGATTTTGGCTTTGCCAATAAAAAGGGCTCTCTTATGTGGGGTGCAGGACCAAGCAATGTGGCTTTTTCGCTGCCTCAAAACATTACGAGCGAGAGGTCCACTACTGGCAAACCAACAGATGTGGAAGTCATTACACAACAAGCAGCATTTCATGCAAACAGTAAACTTTCTGGTACAAATACTATAACTAGATCCCCTGCAAATGATGCTGATATCATGCTGGGATGTGGACCAAATCATGTAGACGAGACAGGTAAAGGAAAAATGTTTTTCTTGTTAACTTGTCTGGAAGGGAAGGTTCATGCTAGGCCTTTAGTCTAAATTTGCTTAGTGAACAAGAAGATTCTGGTTAGTTGTTAACTGGTATAACGATGAACGTGAACCTATCCATTCCAATCGTCTATCCTATTAAAGCCTGTCTAACAAAGCCTGGGGACTCCGTTTGGCCGGACCCATTGAGATTTTTTTCTAGCTTTATATGTGCATGCTGCTCTCTTTCCTCTTTGTTATGCAAGAGAGAGTTCTTGGAAGCTCATAGAGCCGAAACTGGTCAATGCTTTATGTTTTATAACCGATTAATTCTCTTGTTCTATAAAGGAATACAGACAGGGTTCTATACTCTCTAAAGGAACGAATAAAAAAAAGCACTTGCTATGCTCCCAAAAACACACAAGCACTGCAGACTGTTTTCTTTTACATGTAAAGTGAAAATTTTCTCTTATATTTTACTTCTGTCCATTTTTTCATCGCTGACATGGTATGACCTGCTGATTTTTTACCTACAGGCAAGGTAAATGGAAGGAATTTTGATTCTTTATCTATTAAAACGGATGAACCTAAACCTGATGTGATGGTAAATGAATTGTTCACAGCGGATCCTACTGGTGGAGGCAGAGATCTTGGAAGTGAGCAAATATTGGGTATGAATATTGTTTTGACCTCTGATGTTCACCCTGGGGATGAATGCAATGCTTCTGAAACTCCAGATAAGAATTTTAGGTCCCCAGGCAGAAGGCCTCTGGCAAAGCCAGAGCAAACTGCAGAGAATGAATTACAGACTCCAATTTGTGAAAATGATTGTGGTGGAGCTGCTGAGATGGTAGAATCAGAATTTGCTCCCAAATTAGAAAACACTTTTAAGCATTATGGAGCAATACGTCCTAGAAACAAATATTTTCCAAGTAACCTCTCCCCAACTAACAACAGAATCTATAGAAATCAAAGGAAAGGTAAGGAAAAGGCTGTATCTGATGGAGATGTTAATGAAAGATCATCAAAGGAAGGAGATGATAGCCACGAGAGTGTTGAAAGCTGCAACAGTGCTGGGTTGCTATCAAGTGGCAAGAAGAGGCAGAGCTTTGATGAACACTTACTTGTTGGGAGTAAAAGAGTGAAAAATCAAATCCAAGAAACACCCAGTTCAGCACCCTATATTAGACAAGATAGCTCCTTTATGAATTGGATATCAAACATGATGAAGGGCTTTTCGAAACCAATTCAAACTGAAACAGCTTCTCCTGCTCTTGCTATTGCACCTCCTGATCTGGATCTTCCTGATCAGAATCCCCTCACATGCAACAAGAATCAAGATCCAGTGTTAAAAAATATTGGTTTCCGATCAATCTTTCAGTCTTTATATGGTCCAAAAATGGAAGGAGAAACATCATTGAATAGAGCACATGAAAAGGGGGAAGGATCTAAGGAACTTGAGCTGGCTAACAAGATGTGTATCATTAATACTACTCCAATAGCCATTCAGGGAGATGGTGATAACATATGCAAACGATTTCTGCTTCCAAATGAGAAGTTTGAGGAATCAATATCTGGAAATGGAGCAGCTTTGGCAACCCAGCCTAGAGTTTTTCCTGTGAATTTTGCTCCCGGTCAGGAAAATAGCAAGACCATTTCCAGGGAGGATAAAAATTCATGCAGAGTGGAATCGAGTAAGGAGAAAAATGTAATAAGCTCCAATTCATCTCTGGGTAAAGATAAGACTAAGAGTGGTGAGAAGATTGCTTCTGATGCACCATCTGAAGGGAAGACCACAAACGATTTTAGCTACAGAAATGATCCTATGGGAAGCTTGTGGGTAACTAGGCTTTGTTCAAAAACTTGTCGCCCTGTACTAAACTTGGGTGATCACAACCCGAGTATTGGTGTAGGTCTTGACAGCTCCAGTGATTGCATAAGGCTTCTTCCTCGGGCAGGGAATCATAAGGGTTTTTCCAAAAACCACAATGGTGTGGCAGTGAAGGAGAACTCAGTTGAAAACCCAATGCTTGCTTTGGGTGAAGAATCACAGAAGTGTCCTGCTGATACCGAGGCTATCATTGGTTCTGAAAGGATCAAATGTCACAATAGTCAGAACTCTGCGTATAAACTGAACCTAATTTTGCCTTCCCCAAAATTTAGAAGTTCAGAGGCAATGGCTTCAATGTTTGCAAGAAGATTGGACACCCTCAAGCACAGCATACTATCAAATGTAACAGATAATGCAAGTCGAGAAACTACAACCTGTATCTTTTGTGGCATAAAAGGCCACTGTTTACAAGAGTGTTCTGCAATAAAAGAAAGTGAGATTGAAGATCTTCTGAGGAATGTCTATACATATAACGGGACTGAAGAATGGCCTTGTTTATGCATTAAATGTTTCCAGCTCAATCATTGGGCTATTGCATGTCCCAGTGCTTCCTCAAAAGGGGAACATCAAACAAAAGGCGGTGCTTCTTTGGTTGGTCCTAGCAAAATGCAGCATAACGAAAATTTGAAGCTGCTAACTGGTTGGGAGAGACCATTTCAAGATTCTTGTGATGGGAGTTATCTTAGAAAACCAGAACATGGTAACTGGAAACAGAATGAAACAATCACCCCTGAAAAAACTGGAAATGCAAATTCATTGACGAAATATATTGCTTCAAGTTTTGGGGGAAACTACTCAAAAGAACAAAAGATCATCCCTGTCAATGGACAAGTTTCAGATGTACCGAAAGGAATCTTTGATGCCATAAAAAGCCTTCGTTTGTCACGCTCAGATATCCTAGAGTAAGTGGACATACTAGAACAATATATCACCTGCAAACTTGTGCTCTTAATTACTTGTTTGACTGGAATTGCTTCTATACAGCAGAAGTAACATGTTCAATTACACTTGATATTACCTCCAACACTTTGCTCATGTATTCAAGGATGGAGAAAAATTGAATGTTTACTGAAGTTTCCTTTATGGGATTAACTCTATACTGTAGTCCAACTATTGTTGTATGTTTGAGGCATAGGAGACTTAGAATCAACTAAATTCAACCCAAATTCATATGGTGGTGTTTTATACACTATGGAGGTAATATTTGCAATTCTTTAGAGTTCTCAGGATGCTCAGTTTTCATCAGTGATGTGGGGACACCTTTACTTGTTTTTCATTGCTCGTGTAGAGTAGGCAATAATTTCCTTTTTTTTTTTTCTTGAATTCATTTTTCTTCTTACATGAGATAACAGCCTATTTCATACGTGGAGGATTTGTGTGGAACCTTAGCTGTGTAGAGAAAAATTACATGTCTACGTGATTAATGGGACTTTAGAAACCCTGTTTTATAGTCTGAGGAATAAGTCCTACTCTACCATTGCAATGAAAAGCATTGGCTTCCAAAAATTCGTTGTTTTTTCTTTTCCTACCAAATTATTGAATGATTTTTTTTCAAATTTGGGTTTTGGGTTTATCTTGATAGAACTCAATTTTCTAGCAGACTTATTCTTTAGAAAGAAATCCTTACAAGGGATGACTTTTCTTCCTACGATAATCATCTCCATAATTGATACTCTCCATGTGCTTGCTAAGAGAATATTCTGTGTTGCATGGGCACCAGATGGATGAATTCCCATGCGTCTCTGTCACATCTTGATGGTTTTTTCTTGCGCCTGCGGCTTGGGAAGTGGGAAGAAGGACTGGGGGGAACTGGATACCATGTGGCCTGCATAACTGGTATAAGTTGAACTAACTCATGATTGTTAGTATGTTTTGATAACTAATCTATTTGATAATTAGTAGACTTTTCTATGTATAACAAATTTTTAGATCATCTTGATGCAATTCATTAAACCTTGACTTTAGCATGGCTCATTTTTCCTATCATTCCGTTCTTATTTTTCTTCTGGATGAGCAGGGAAGCAAAGAGAGAATTCACCCGAGAATGCCAAATATTCTGTGCGTGTAAATGTAGGTGGAATAAAATGCTTGGTCGAGAGTCACTACATCTCCAATCATGATTTCCTTGAGGTAATAGTTTGAGTAGAATTCGTCATTTCTTGCAGTGCAGTGTTTGTATGCCTTTAAGCTATTAGTTTTCAGTTTCAATTGTTATTCACTTGTTTATTGAGATCTTGCGAGCTTGATGTCTTTTACCACATTCTATAACGTTTATACATCTATTACTTTGAGGTTGTCTTCCCACATTGAAGAATCCACGCTGATATGGCCAAGTGGCAGTTCTATTCTTCATTAAATAGTTGTGAAGTAACCCTGCTTTGATTTCAGGGAGCACATGATATGACAGCTTTATCTTTTTAATCACCACTTTCAAGTTCATTGGCAACTCACAAATCACTGTTCCATCTGGAATTCTCTTTCCATCTTTGTTTGTATCCATCAAATATTTGATTCATACCAAATACACTGGCAATTAGAAATTAAAGTGAAATGCGAGATAGTAATTTGAAGAAGGTTGCCGATTCATGCCTGCTTTCGTAAATTGCTGATTCACGTTCTCTTTCAAGCTTTCAATACCACTGCAATGGTGAAATCCCCATCACATTTTGCAGGATGAGCTCATGGCATGGTGGTGTGCAACCTCAAGGGACGGTGGCAAGATCCCATCTGAAGAAGAATTAAGAGTGAAATTCAAGAAAAAAAGAATGTTAGGCTTTTAGGAATCAAGTGATCTCGGGAACCATCTTTGTAAAGCCTCGGGCGATTAAAATTCTAGCCCACACGAATACAGAGCGAGAAGCAATTGACCAAAAACAAGCCTTGTATTTTGTATATAAAATTTTGGAAGTCCTTTCATGTTTGCATGCATAAAGCACATACGTGTAGCTGAAATTAGGATATTCTATTTTTTTTGCCATCTTGAATTGATGAAGAAGAAAAAGAATTTTGATTTATTTAAGGCCAAGATAGTCACACTTCTCTTTTGCCGATTCCACTGCTTCGAATGTTTATGCTGCCTGAACTGCAATGAAATCAGAAAGGGTGCTGCTAGTGGGCACTCAAGGCCTAGCTTGTTCTTGGCACCCAAGGCCACTAACATAGAACGATTCCAAGCATAATAGTTATCCCCAGTTAGAGATTGTATAACAAGAATAGCACCTGGATTGTCATCATTTTGTAGATGATACTGGACGGATCGTCTGAGAGATTAGAAGAAGAAACTGAAGAAGTTGCTGCCATTATCAGAACAATATTTGCTCTGATTACTGATACCATATCAAAGGAACAAAGCAACAACTTTATGTTGATATTTGCACAATTCACTGTTGTAAGTATCTTTTTTTACTAGAATAGACTTGAAATAAGTTTTTTTGCTCATTGAAGTCTAGAAAATAAAACCCCTCAATTATTTTTCATATAGATCACCAACTTTAGATGATTTTTATTGTATTTTGACTTTAGATTCTATATTAAGAATATTATATAGCAAATAATTTTGAGATTCATATTAATAAGTTTATTATTTATCCTAAATTTTTTTTATTTAATTTTGATGAGACCACATTCTTGAAAATAAATTATATACATAAATTATACAAAATTTTGAGTCTATAGAAAAAAATTAGAGAGATATTTTTAAATATATTAAAATTTTATGAAATTTTTTAGAGCATATAGAGATTATAAATCTTTTTAAGAAATCATTTTCTATATTTATAAAATAATGATTAAAAATTAGGATATATTTTAATTTTTCAATTTTTTTTAGTAAAAGTAGGTCCGCCTCTCACCTCTGACTGGAGGAAACTTTTTCGGTTTACAATATTGAATTGATTTTCCTAAAATAGTCTACCAATTTGTTACGAGAGCTAGCAGAAACGAATGGATGGATGGATGAAGAATTTGAACCTTTTGCATAGATTATTCCGTGAAGCTGTTTTGGAAAGCGAAAGCTTCTTTTGGACTTTGGTCCTCTGTTTGTCGGACTGATTTTTGTGTCGTACATTTCAACCTTTTATATATATATATATATTTATATTTTTAAATATGTTTTTTTTATAAAAAAATTATAATATTATTAAAAAATAATTTTTTAATTATTAAATAAATAAATAAATTTAAATAAAAATATATATCACCTGTCAAAGCATTTTCATTGAAATATCTAGTCCTCCGCTTCAATTCTGGATTTCAGTTCGGAATCTGAGTATACTTATATCGTCCAAGAGTTTATTGATCTGATCATTACTATCGTTGAACTGGAAGATGAACTAAACGGTATGTGGGCCATCGCCAATACGTAGTTCATGATGTTGTGCTCTTACCTAGAACTTGTGCATTCTCCACAAGCAAGCTGCGTGCGTGCGTCATCTAGCTGATCAAAGGCGCTGTGATCAAATGCGCATTTACTTGAGTTTCTGTCCATTAAAATCGACAAAAAAAAAAAAAAAATCAAAACTTTTAAATTAAGAAAAAATAAAATTGGATACCAGATTTTAAATCTGAGTTTATGCAGATTTTCCTATAAGAGTACTCAGTACTGACCCGAATTTGTTTTGGACCCAAAAAAAAAATTCGGTTTAAATGAACAGAGCTAGATATTTGAAAGTTTCAACACGTGTGTACGTACTCTTTTAACCTTTCCTCCTCTCCTGGATCTTTTCCTTCTTTGGGGAAAAATATTTAAGATGGGTAGCTGAAATGTCAGTTTAAAAGGAGAAGGGAGAGGGCAAACCAACGTGGAGGCACCCTTTTTTTTTAATTTCTTATAAATAATTTAAATTTATTTTAATATTTAAATATATTTAAATTATTAAAATATATCTAAATTTATTTTAAATAAATTTTATAAAATTCACTCTACTATCTTAATTCATTATTATTTATAAAAAATTTAACTTATTTTAACTTAAGTCAGTATCTAAATGGAACGTTATCAGACTCAAGTCATGCGAGATGGATTTTCACCCAAGGTAATAATAAGATTGTATTTGATCGTAGAACGAAAGCCGTTCATTTCAAATAAAATATGAATGAGATTTATTGTTTTTTAATTTATAAAAATAAAATTTAAATCTATATTAATTTACTTCATGCATTTTAAAATAAATTTATCTCAATAAAAAAAATTAAATTCTTCTTAATTAAACTCATAAAATACTATTTTTTTATAACTCAATTAAACTCCTATCAACGTCCAGACGCAGCATAAAACACCTTTTTTAGGATGAGTCTGAGCAAAACTTGGACTTCAGCTGCCTCCTTCTTGAGCGACTAACTCCTCTGAGTTTCAACAAGATGCAGCTCGGTAAGCCATCTCTCTCTCTCTCTCTCTCTCTCTCTCTCTCTACGAAGTTTCCATTAAACTCCCATTCAGGTGGTGATCATGGCAGAGTTGTAATCAAGCACATCCTTGCTGCCTCTTTCTTTGGATTCATAGCAGCCGTGGCCAGACGTTTTCACCGACCGAGGTCTAAACCGGACAGAGATGAAAATGTCATTCCACGGTTAGAAAGGACAGAGTGTAGCCGTGTCGGAAAGCTCGAGAGATTCTCACATTACGTTGGTAATTACGCCATCCACTAATTCAGCTACCCTAATTATTGTGGTTGGGGGAAAAAAGAGAATAATTTACGTACTCTTATTTTTTATAATTATCTGTTAAATGGGGATATTCAGATAAAATAAATTAGAAAATAATATCAATTTTATATAAATATCTTCTTTTTAATAAATAGTTGTAAAAAAATTATATAAAATGGTTTAAAAAATGGTTGTACGTGAAACGAAGTTGTTTAAGAAATTAACAAAGAAGATTCGTTAATTTTTGTTTATGGCGGCCTGGACAGTGCAGCTCGGCAAATGGGATTTCTAGATGCAAATGAGTGTCCCCAACTATGCAAGTTAGCTTATGATTATTTGAGGAAATCGAAAGGGTGCGACGATAGCATCTACGAATTTGTTGCTAACGAACCAGACGCGCAGTCTCTATGCTTGAAGTTGATTGAAGAGTTTGAAAAATGCATCCTCAGTTATTTTGCATTCCATTGGGGTCAAGCTTCTCTTTTGATCAGTCAGGTATTACTTCACAGTTTCAAATCAAACAATAGGTCAATGACTCAATTCTAAGCCCGAGTTTTCATGGCAAAAGTTCCAATAAAAAAAAAAAAAAAAAGAGCGAGAGGAAGAGGTAGATAGCGAA